>NC_140337.1:15137665-16337665 GCF_963514085.1 Chelon labrosus
GTTATTTCTGGGTTATTACCTGCAGGAGAGCGACTACTATAGCTAACACGGACCATCTTTCACATTCCCTGCAGGGAAATACAGCCTTGTTGACAAATAAAGCCTTTCCCTGACTGGGGGGGGGGAGAGGAACGTGCCTCGAGCTGCGTCGACGCACACCCCCTCCCAATTCAAAGCTCATTGAAATGGATACGTGGCAGAATCACGAATGACATTTGAGGGAATATTCCAAACATGACCACGCTGAAAACAATCCTCACACTCATCACAGCGCATTTATTAGAGACAATCTTCAGGACGCCGGAAAGCAAAGTGAGATTATAGTCTTTGTTAGTAATTAGTCAATCCCTGCCTTGGTTTTAAATGATTAAACTGCTCAAAAAAATAAAAAACGGAAGATCGGCGGCTCTCCAGGAGAAATAGAGCAATGACGAGCAAGTGCTTTATGTTAATTGAGGGGTGCCTAATGCAGTCGTTAGCATGCGTAGTGGCAGATGTGGCGAACCTTAATTCTTTTTCACTACTTCCTCGTCGGCTGGCTTGGATGACATCTCTGCATTTTTCACTTGATGAGTCGCTCAGTCAGTCACCGAGGAGGAGCACATTTACTTCAAGCACGGCAACTTTAGATGCCACCTCGACCGATTCAACGAGCACATGACAAATTGACCGTGTGGGGGGGGGTAGGGACATACTATACTTGTTGGATTGAACAGTTAAGATCTCCAAATGCACTTTATTTCCTGTTTGAACGTAACACATGGGAATCATGGAGACGTTACTGAAAGGACTACATAGTACTACCACTGCTACGCTGCTATTTCAGCAGCTCAGTGACACTGGGACATTTTTGACTCCTTTTTCTAGCGCATCAGACCAGTAAACAAGTAAATAACATTGACCATCTTGTGACAATACAATGTTCTGCTGGGAAACTACTGGACCTGGCATTCATGTGGATGCTACTTACATGTGTAGCACCCACCTAGACCAGACCAGGCACCCCCACCCCATAGCAATGACACTTCTTGATGGCAGCAGCCACCCCCAGCAGGATGCAGCCTGACACAGGCACACACACAAAAACAGATTAGGAATGCACCAAAAAATTTCGGCCAAAAACCGAAAATGCACTTTCGGGCCATTTTCGGCTGAAAATTGCTGCAGTTGTTGCTTGCATCATCACAACATCCTGTTTCGGCCGTGTTGTTTCAGCGATTCGGCCGAAAATTGCCCGAAAGTGTATTTTTGTTTTTCAGCCGAAAATTTTTGCTGCATCCCTAAAAACCATGAAGAACAGCACAAGGTGTTGACCTGGCCTCTAAATTCACTAGATCCCAAACTGATCAAGTATCTGTGGGATGATCCACAGAGGCCCCTCCCCTCAACCCATAGGACCCAAAGGCCTTCACTGACAACATCCTGTTGCCAGACACCACAGGACACCCTCAGAAGGCCCATGTCTATTCTCTGAGGAGTCACAACTGTTTTGGAGCCACAAGAGAGACCTACACAACATCAGGTCATAATGTTATGCCTGATCGGTGCATAGTATATAAATACACTTGCAGCCAAGCAGGTGCCATTGCCGGAGCCAAGTAATACTAAAGCCTATCCCTAAGCAACCATGGCCCTGTTTCATGTAAACATCCCTTTGAACAGCAAAGGCAAACACTGGGAATGATGTCTGAACTTTTGAAGAAGATCTTATCCAACACTGGGTAATCGAAATACTAAGAGTGTTGAGCCTCTTAAGCCCGTGCGGCACGCATACGGCCCATTCAAACAGAAAGCCTCAAGACATTATAAAATCCAAGACGGTAAAAGGGAGAAGGGGCTTGTGTCAAATGTTTGATCCAAATCACATTGGGAGCCCGTCCATGTAGGCCTTGCTGGAAATACAAATTTAATGACAGACAGTGACAGCGTCAAATATTACTTATTAAAACAACGCTTGAACGCTGTGTTATTCAAACTGCAAGCACTCCCATATTCGGAAAAATCCAGGCTCAATGCGGTCTTCTTAAAGTATCACATTGTGCTTAAATTTGACAGCCCATAAATATTTTCAGCGTGCTCTGGCTCAATTAAAGTGGTTGTAGGAATGAGTCACTCATCAGCACCGTCCCCTATCAGATGCTCGGGGTGAATGTTTGCTCATTCACTGGCAGTGATGATATTCTGATATTCTGTCAGATCCGTGGCCAACGGCGTGACAGTGCAGGTGGCGCTGCTACTCCAGTGATGAACCCATCTGAATAGAAAATGTCACACTTAAGAGAGGAACTCTTTCGTGTCTATATCAATAACGGGAACATCCGCTCCTCTGAGATTAAGTGGCAGAAGGAGATTGTGCTGTGTACGGCCGAGCGGAGTCCTGCTTTTGGTCAGCGCGTATAATGTGCACCTTTCACATGGTCTCACACAGCAGAGGTCTTAGTGGGCCTCCAGCAGGGCCTGTGCAAAATGTAGTGGAAAGATAAAAATGACTGAGAATGCAGTACTTTCCTGAGGCTCAGAGGGCGTGAGTAATACCCCAGTTATAATTTAGAGCAGAGAATCGCATGCTGACAAAAGCAGCATATGTTGTGTGAGTCAGTTCTGCGCTAAAGCTGAGAAAGGGAAAAAAGTTTCTGTCCCTACCTTACAGCTCTCTTACTTTGCCCATCTTATATCCCCATCTGGCCTTTCTCCACCAGCCGCGCTCGGTTTATATTCACTTATCCTCCCCCTTGTGCTTTAATACCAGCAGCGTAGCCATACCTTCCTTCCTATGGCACCGTTCGGTTTATTGGGCGGGGGCGGCTCGAAGATCCTCTGCTGCTGCTGCGGGGGCAGCGTGGAGTACAGCGGGATGATCTTGATATCGCCGACGTCCGGCCCCAGATCGTCGACCTCCCTCTTGATTCGCTTGCAGGCTTCGTCAATTTCCTGAGAGATGGGAAAGCGCGACAATTAATCCACGCAGCCACTCGCGTATGCAAACACCGGAATCAAACAGGTTTTTTTTTTTTTTTTTGAACAACACCTGGATAAACAATGGCGGCGAATCTGGGATGATAGGGGAAGGCGGCGAGGTAGGGGGGAGTGGGGGGAGGAGGAGGAGGCCGGGGGGAGGCCGTGGTTCCCTGCTACAGTACATTTGTTCTAACTATCGCTCCATCTGACGGAGGAAATTAAACCTGGACTGCGGTATGCTTTGCCGAGCTCCCTGTGGCTCTGTTGTCAAATGCAGCAATCATGGGAAACATGGACGCGCGCACTTGGAAGGGCGCACGCACACACAGAGCCAGACAGACTCAAACGGGGTTCATTATTCCACAGTGCAGTATTGTAACGGGGAATGTGATATGAGACTGCAGCACTGATGCATAACCAGCGGCAAATCATGGCAGATCAGTTTAGTGAAGCTGAACGTTCTGGAGCCGGTGGGCTGGCAGACAGACAGAGGCCCCGAGTAGCAGCAGGAATAAGGAAGCGTGGTACTGAACACGAGGCCTATTCTCCAAACACCTATTAGAGCACGGTGTTAAATGCACATATTCCACAGGCCCCTTTGTCTAATTGACACGGAAACATTTGTTTTATTTTGCCCCCCTCAACATACATACACGAGTTTGAGGTGATTTCAGGTGTGGATCAAAATAATACAACATCTTTTCATATCTGAGCAACTCCCACAATTAGGAGCTATTTTCTTATATATTTTTTATTTTTTTGCAAACATCAATAGTTAAATCTTCTCAATGCTGCAGTTACTACATGTGTCACTTTACAGCCTATACTGTTGCACCACCTGCAGGCCCACGGGAGCAATGCATTAATTTTTCAAAGCGTCACAAACTGATGAACCAGCTCTTTGATTCAACTGGTGCTTATAGATGAACTGTGGTGTTACATAAGAGGTCTTTTTTTAGTCAAATGGCAAAGTAACATGTTTGCGTTTACTTTAATAATGCCTAAAACTGACTTAATCCGTGCCACAGCGAGAAGCCGCACTCGCCCCGACGCGAGCAAGCACCGGAGCGATGTTTCCCGTTTTCCTTCTGGACTGCAAGTGTGCCATTAGCCCTGTTTGTCCCCTTGTTCATCGCATTAAGTCAAACCCCGCTGATGGCCATGTGCCTCTTAATCAACACACTGACAAGTGGAAAACGGTAAATCTGAATGGATTGGTAAAATTAGCTTCAGTATTAATAGCCTATCAAGCCGCTGGATGCAGCAGCTGCCATGGAGGGGGGGGGGGGGGGAAAAGGGACCTCTTTGCCAAAGTGCTGGAAGCAAGCTGGCTGTCTGTCCCTGAGGGACATGAAGACAAAGTGTGCACATGTGCGCGCATGTACACACATAAGGGCAGTTGGCCAGTGTTGGGAACCTGTCCACCAGCTCTCCCTGCGACCCCCGGAAGCAACAATCTCCAGCCAAGCTAATAACCGACACATTCAGGCACTCCTCTTGACTAGCAAACAACCCCCCACCCCCCCACCCGCCAATCCTCCTGTTTTGATGTTAGCTGCTGAGGGGGAAGCTTAAATATTAGGACTTATCTTTGCTCGACAGCTGTGATAAGTTCCGACTTTCTTGTTTCGAGTTGGTGCTCCGGTTCCATTTGTTTGTGGGAGCTGCATATCTGCAGAGAAAGGCTGCGGAGGAGAGAGAACCGCGGCCCTCTGCGTTTGCTTTCGTCGGTTATAAATTAGACAGTCGGATAAAAAGAGGTCTATGGCTTTGCCACGGATCTGCCTCCCAATCATTAGTCTACATCAAAGTTGCTGGGAGACTGAAGAGGTTAAGAAGCGCTCGAGGGGCACGCTGCTGCACCCTTTGAACAACCATCTCTGTCAGACCTACCACACATTAACTTCTTTAACCCAATTAGGAGGGGGCGATAATGAACTCACTGTGGGAGTGCTCTCAGTAATGCCTTAGCTTGACACAGCGCGGGGGTTATATAAATCAACAAATTACATCTAACTGCAAAAAAAAAATAATAATTAAAAATTAAAATCTTGAACACATTGCCTGCAAACATCCCAGACTTCCCTACTTGCTCATGAGAGCGACTATCAATGTTTCTGGCTGTTTGAGCAGCTGGGATACCACTAAATCTAAAATCAATCAACCGGTCCTCAAAGGAGACCACTTCAAACGCCGTGCCCCCCCCCCAATGACTTTATCCTGTTTGTAACAAGCCGCATATTGATCCCGCTTTGACAAATGAAAACCGACGTAGGTGTACGACAACAGTCGAGCCGGTGTTGAGTGACAAATAATTACTGCTTAGAAATGAGCCGTCGCGGGGTCACAATAACATAAAATTATTTGTGCAGATGAAGAATTGGCGCCGTGCGTCCAAGGCATGACTGCTAGAATGAAGTCAAACGTGTCATTTCAATCTTCGCCATTCATTCTCCCTTACAACCAGAGGTAATCACGGGGCCTCTAAAAGCATTTTGTCAAAGCGCTGAGAGAATAATCAAACCAACACAGCCCCCGTTAGATCCGACAGGTTTCTCCTGTCCAGCGACCAGGAGATTGAAACATTTGTTGGTGCTTGTGTGTGTGTGTGTGTGTGTTTGCGCGCGCGTGTGTGTGTGTATCCACCCAGCTGTGACCAAATTCATCACTTTGGGCATGGACCCTGCCCTCCATTACACATCAGTGGACAACATTTGCAGGGAGAGGGGGGAAAAAAAATAATAAATGACTTAATTTCAGAGATTTGTGGGAAGGGTGGAATCTGGGTCACTCCTCTGCTTTTTTTTTTTTTTTCCTCTTTCCCCTCCCACTCGCCGTACGAATGCTTGTGGTTTCCCAGACAGGCGCAGTCAGTGCATTAACATCTATCAATCTGCAGATTAATAACTTCCCGCGCAGAGAGTGCGTGTGGTCACGACACCACACGTGCATCTCTGTAATTAGATTGATGTGCACGCTCTTAGGTTTGGAGATGTTTAGAGGATATGATCCATCATTTTTATGAAGCAGAAATAATAGTTGCAAGATGCAGCTTCTCCAATGAAAGGAGTGTTAGTCTGATTAGAAAACTAAAAAAAACAAACACAGGATGAAAAAAAATATATTAAATACAGCTATGATGCATTATGCAACAAATGCAAAGCTGAAATTTTGGGGCTGAAAATGAAGGCAAATGTGGACGTGTGGAAAAACTGCAGTTCCTGGATGGCCACTTGGGGCTGGCTGAAAAAGGGAGTCAATCCCCATAGATCAGGGGTCTTCAATGTTTTTCAGGCCAAGGACCCCCAAACTGATGGAGAGATGGAGCGGGGACCCCCTACTTATGTATATGTGTATTTAAAGACATTTAAATACAAAAAAAAAATACAAAAAATTCCGTGACCCTCCTGCAGTACCTCCACGGACCCCCTAGGGGTCGCGGACCCCCTGTTGAGGACCTCTGCCATAGATCTCCATGTTAAAATGCCCAACTCTGCAGCAGAGATAAAGGTGTTTACATCCTGGTCCAAATAACTATTTTGTAGCTGCAGCTCATTTCACCTTTCTTGACAACAGTACATTTAAATTGGTGAATTTAAACTATATCACGGCTCACAGTCACGCATAATTAAAGGCGTGGACATGGCTGTCTACCTAGGCCTCCCCTGCCCACCTCTGCTCCACCCATGGAGTCAAGTAACACAACAGCCGGAGCAACTAGAGTGAGCATCATTGAGCCTTTGTCCATCGTTACACAGAGTCCTTTAAAAAAAACACAGCAGTATTTCTGTTTGTACACATCTAGCTTTTATAGAACAGCACAGCTTATCCATAACATACTGTCAGTACGGGGTCACACTGTACCTCTTGTCCAGTGAGGAAGAGCAAAACGTCCCCCTCATCCACCTCGCACATGTGGATCTGGATCACAGTGCGGATGGCGGCCTCCAGGTAGTCCCGCTCCGGTTCCGGCGTGTAGAATATCTCCACGGGGTGCGTGCGTCCGGGGATGGTTAGGAGTGGGCATCTGTCAAAGTACACCTGGAATTTACCGGCATCGAGCGTTGCACTCATTACGATGACCTGAAAAAAGAAAGGTACAGGAGAGGAGGTAAGTGTAACATGTTTGTGACCGCACATTCATGAAAGAGATGAAAGAGATGCTAAAAATCAAAGAGAGCTAATGGCAGCACTGATTACTGGGGGCAGCAATTAGTTAAGTTAACAAGAGTGCACCCAAACAGAGGTAGAGTGCAAAGCCCTTCATGGGAGGGGGTGATGCTCTGAATTTAAGGTGAGGGTGCTGGCACAGACCCAAGATGGTGTCCATAATGTAGGACTTGGCATTACAATCCGAGTCAGTGACCTACACAGAGCTATGACAGTCCTTGTTCCTGATGTTGGGTACACAATGTTCTCTCCAGAGCCATTAGATAGAGTGCATTAGGATTCTGATGGGAAACGCGTCTCCCATTTTCAATCTCAAACATTTTCAGGGGCCAGCGTCTCCGCATTTCGCTTTACGCTCTGCGAGACATCATAATTGCTCTTAATCAAGGCAAATTAAACTTTCAAATTTGGTAGGCGATAGGGATGAAGGAGATAGAGGGTGTGGGTGGATGATCATTCCCAATAACCTAGACCTCATTTAACAGTCTGCGAACAACGATCTAACCTTTGATTCCACACTGACAAACAACTAGTCATTACCCATCTGCTTTATGAGAATTATGTCTGGCACACTGTAGCCTATAAAACGTCTGCCTGCTCCATCCACACCGGCACGTTGCTGTACTCCACCTGGTTGAAAATGGGTGATCTCTGTACTGTCGCAGGGGTGGAGAAGAGATTTCCGAGTCAAACTGCAACATTTCTCTTTTCTCAACAAATACAAAGCAGTCAGAAAAAATGACAAAGGGACAGAGGGGGACATAAACCCTGCTGGCCACTGCATTCATCCTCTGGGTGAATAATGTAAAGGCCCTCAGCTGTTTAATAGAAAGTACGGAACACAAATCGCATTTATGGAAACAGCAGTGCTGCACATGAAACCTCTGACATTCATAAACTTGTGAAAAGGACTGCGTTCGATCCTAAAATAAAGGCCGCAAATATACGAAACGAATATTTCAAAGAGCTTCTTTTCACCTTTAGGTCAGACCTCTGGCGGACCACCTCCTTTAGGACTCCCATGAGTATGTCTGTGGCTAATGTGCGTTCGTGGGCCTCGTCCAGGATGATGACACCATAGCGCTCCAGGAGGGGATCGTTCATGGCCTCCCGCAGCAACATCCCATCTGTCATGTACCTGTGTGACCAGAAGAGATGCAGCAGCCAAAACTGTGAGAACAGTGACTACACGTAAAGGTTTTATCAACATCTAAAAATAAACTCTGCCTGAACGCAATAAGTAAAGCATTCCCTCAAAGACATTTTGTCCTATTTAAATAAATACAATACATTGAGGCTGCAACAGACTGTTATTTTTTCAATCCATTAAATGTTTGGTTAACTTATCAAAAAGTAATAAACCTTTTACAATACATAATGTTGAATGTGATTTAACTTCAATGGCTTGTGTTACTGATGCTCATTTCTTTGAGCTCAGGATGTTTTCTCTTAGGATGCTCGTGCATAGCTGTTACGCAGCAGTAACAGATCCTTTCTTTTTCAAAAAGCATCCTTTTCATCCGTTCTCTGTTTAAATAATTGCCTGCTTGACGGAGGGAGGGATGTAAATTTACTAGGGATGTCCAAATCATTTTTGTTTTCGCCCCCGATCCGATACCGTTCTTTTAATATTCAGTATCGACCGATCCAAGTCTCGATCTGATCTTAAATAAACAAAAATTTTTATATAGGGCTGTTAATTTAGGGTGAAGAGGGTAGCTTGTACCTTGGCTCCGGAAAACCTGTGTTCTCTACTCCAGGAATGGGCTGCTCATCCAACGTCATAAACTCCCTAACCCTCTCTGGATTGTTTTTTGGAAACGATGCCGACTTGACTTTCTGTTATTTGTGGTTGTGATGGTGCAGTGTTTGCCTGAGTTTTGTTTTATTTTTAGTGGCAAATCAAGTTAGTATTATAGTAGTATAGGCGTAGTAAATGGCGATCTCCTACTTCCACCTCGCCAAACATTCAAATTGCACAATTTCAACTCGTTTTCTTGACACCACCTTTGACGCTAGCCAATCGCTGTTAACACAGAAGAGGAGGAAGATGTTTTTACGCTACAGGGACGTGGTTTTGGTTTTTGGCAGACCTAAAATAAATAACTACAAAAGATCGGGCTTGGCTGAAGCCAGATACCGATCCAATCCAGTGATTTTAAAAATGCTGATTCCGATCGGGACATCCCTAGCATTTACATAATTAGATTAGACTGACATGCCACTGTAGCCCTCAGATATTAAATGTTACTTAATAAGAGGCCCATTAGTTTATTGAATGAGCAGCGTATCATAACTTATGAGCACCTTGTAATGCTCAAGTGGATCTGTTTTTACTAACTTCTAGTAATACAGCTGTACGCTTTTATAAAGTAGGCAAGTACAATTCTTACTTGAGTACAGTCTTCGCAGAGCTGCAGTCCTCAAACCTGATGGAGTAGCCCACCTCTTGGCCCAGCATGACATCCATCTCGTCAGCGACCCTCTGGGCGACGCTCATGGCTGCCACCCTCCTGGGCTGGGTGCAGGCCACTGCCCTCTTCTGTCCCGGCATCGACCGTACCATGTCCACACACCACTGAGGGATCTGGTAAACAGCACACAAGTCACATTTAGCCAAACGCAACTACTTAACGAAGAGATCAGATGCAAATATTTCCCAATTGGACATTAGTCACTGCAGTTCGCTATGTTTGGTAAAAACCATTGTTGATGCGCTGGAGATGAGGTCTTGCCTAAAAACTGAAGCAGCTTGCTAGGAAAAGACTGAATGTGGAGTCTTTCTTTCACTCTATTAAGCTTATGGTTTGGATGACTGACCTTTACAGATGATTCAAATCTTACTAGTCTTTGAAATGTCAGGCAATCAGAATTACAAAAATGCCAAGGACAGATATGGAAGAGATAAACACTTCACGGACAATATTAAACCTGTTATTAGTACTAGTGCAGGACCTGACTGCAATAATAGCAATGCATTGAGTGGAACGCTCAGTGTGAATAATTGCATTTAAACTGTGATTTCAAGTGTCATCTATAGGGAACAATGATCTCAGATTCATTTATGTTAAGGCGAAGTGAATGCAGTTCTTCCCTGACAATTGCAAAATAAATCAAATGAAAAAACTGTGACTTTTATTTATTTATTTCAACAAAAGTTCTGAAGACCCTAATGATTAAAATTCTTCGGTAAATTCCTCTGATTTTTAATCAGTATTTTCTGTTAGGGCTAACCATAAGGCTAGAAAATAACGTCAAGACATATGGGAATCAACCTCCAACTTGGGGTACTGTGTGCTAATTTTTGCTGAGCTTAAAAATGGACAGTGAAAGTAAATAATACATTTATTTTTGCATCATCCAGATCGTCCAGTTTTTAATGATTTACCTACACCAGTTTTATTCCTAAAGTCTAGGTTTATGACACAATTTGGTCAGTAAATAAAATGGTTTATTTTTTTTTGCAACTGATCACTACTGCGGTGCAAAAATGCCAAATGTTCTGGCCTTCTACCTGCGTGGTCTTTCCAGAGCCTGTCTCTCCCACCAGCACAAAAGACTGGTTCCGCATCAGGATGTCAGTGAACCTCTCTCTGTACTCCCAGACAGGCAGCTGCAGCCGCTTCTTGAGGATCTCATAGTAGCGAGGCGTGTGGGGCAGGTTGGTGAACGGGTTGATCTGCTGCTGTACGGGGGGTTGTTGTTTAAGGAAGCCTAAACCGCCTGCAGCCGGGAAGGTGGGCATCCCCGACGGCCTCACATCTCGGTCTCTGTCGCGGTCTCGATCCCGGTCGCGGTCTCTGTCCCTCGAACGTTCATCGCGGTCTCTGTCACGCCTGTTAGAAAGAAAACGCGCAGGGTTAAGATTTGTAAAAGACTGCCTACACAAACTAACAGGTTCCCAACAAAGCCACGGTACACCTTCAAGTGGATACTTGTGCACAACATGGAACAAACAGTGCTCAAATGTTAGGCCATGTCAAGATCTTTTTATTTTTTGAAAGAACATGAAAAGGTTACTGCACATTCTTTGTGGTGGTGGTAAAAAGCACAGCCTAATCAAGTGGAGCATGCAAAGGTCATGAATAAAGTAATTGTCCACAGCATATTTTTTCTCCTATTGTAGGAAGATATATTCAAAGGATCCAGAACAGAATGTGAATTATGTCCTCGCATTAGCTGCAAAATGTCATGCATAAAACTTGTAAACGGAGTGCCGTTAAGCTGGCTGCACACGGGCCAAATGTAAAAGATGAATCTCAGTTTAGTCCTGACACAGAAGTTGCTAAAATAATAATGATAATAATAATAATTAAGTCTCAAAATGATGCAGCAGCATTATTAACTTGAAAAATCTGGTATATTGCACTTGAACAAGACACAAATGTTTCACTTTGAAATAAATCGAATTTAAATAAAACTGCTTGACCTGTAAAAGTAAAAAAGTTTTTTTAAATCAAGACTTAAAACGCATCTTTTTAAAATGGCTTTTAGTACCCAGTAGTGTGGTGGCACTTTTATATTTATTTTTATTCTATTTTTATTTTACTTTTTATCCTCTCATTTATTGTTTTTAGTTTCTTTTTTAACTTTGTTTTACTACTGTACTTGTTTCCCGGTGTGTTGGTTTAAATCGTTGTTTAATCTGTTGTAAAGCACCTTGGTTCACCTATCGGTCGATGTAAGGTGCTATATAAATAAAGTACATTTACATTTAAAAACAAGTGCATTCTAATACAACATCCTGCACTAAATCACCGTTGATGACTGTCATTTAAGTCAGTTTAAGTTGAAACAGTGTGAGAAAACTTTAACTTGTGTTTGTGGTATTTAGCCTAGACCACTGACTAAAATGGCACTGTCAAAATAATAGAAACGTGCATCTGTACAACGCATATACAATTCAGTAGTACTACAAACAGCTGAATATCAACAGCTCTCTAAGTTATTTAAAACAAATGCTGATTACTATAATCTTCATGAAACTGAGATTTAGTGCTGGACTGTTATGTTAAATATTATATTAATTACTATACAGTTTTTTTTGTCAGCTTCCTACTGTGCAAGAGTTGGAAAATGATGCAAGGCATGACTAGTCGAGCGCAGAGCATCATCTACTTTGGCCTAACAGCTTACTTGGATGTGAGCATCTCCAGTGTGCATATGCCCTTGACTGCGGGGAAGTTACATTCTGCACCCCAGCATTTGAACAAGATGCTTTTAAAACAGTATTTAGACATTTTTCTTGTGTGTGTGATTAGAACAAGTGCAACAGTGCACTGCTTCGTCTCCATCACTTGAGGTCAAAGCGATGACAAATGCAAAGCAGTGACCCTGAGCTTGTATTCTCGGTGGCTACTCCAGCGTCATACATACACACAGTGCTGCTGTGTCCCGTCTGGACCCAGATGTCCTGCCTTATTTGAATCCGCCGCTATCCTGACATGATCCCAAACTTAAAGGACAGCGACGTCTGACAGGGCATCATCTTAATTAAGTCAAGCTACAAACATTAGCCAAGGCTAATCAGATGTCCCATGAGCACCACTCACCTCCTTTCATTTTACATTCTGTAAACGCCCCATGCCATAAATACTAAGAACTCATAATTAAACGTTGAGTTTGTGTCATTACATTGTTATTAATTACGACGCTTATGCTTAATATTTGGAGCGTAGCCTAGCACCGGCTAGCATATAGCATTAGCCACGTGCACAGCAGACCAGGCCGGAGAACTGTTTACAAAGTGCTTTGTTGGGACAACCAACGAGCAACCGCATCGTCAAACACCAGCAACTGGCAGCTTGTTGTCAAATCGTTATCAACGCGTTGCCATCACCGCCGCTGCTAGTTTATTAGCTAAACGCGTTAGCATGGCGAGTTAGCATCAGAACAACAACAACAAACAGCCTGCAGCGGGTTAGGAGCAGCTGATAGATTAAGGCTTAGCGGTGCATACCCATCAGAGGACCTCTTTTTACCCGACGAATAATCGTCACCCAAATCTAAACGATGCCGCTTGGACATCCTGGCAAGCAGCGGCTTAATTACTCCATGCAGATTCTCCCCCAAAAACCGTTAAACACCGGGAAAATGGCGACCGGAAGCTCTTACCTCATCATTATTATTGTTATCCTTGACAAAAGCGACTCGAAAGCGGCAAATTTAGCTGGAGACCCGGTGAGCGCGCTGCACGGAAAGCGTCCCAGGCTGTTACTGAGTCCTGCTCATGATGCTGGCCCCCCGGAATAATAAAAAAAACAACAACCCCAGAGCAGCACCGGCCGCGGATACAATGCGGAGGATGTCGGTCGGTCGGTCGGTCGGATGCGGGAGGTCTGCTGCTGCGCCTCAGTCGAGTCAAGCAAACACACACACACACGCATACACACACAGGCTTCAGACTCGCCCCCTTCAGTCCAAAGCTTCTCCTTCTCCCACTGCAGGGTCTGTGTTTTCAAGCAGCAACGAGCAAATACATCTGAAATTGTTCTCTCTTGGTATGTGAAAGCTTTAGTACATGCCCCTTAATCCATGATGCTGGGACTCCTGCCATTCTCTGATGAGTCACAACTGTTTTGGAGTTCACAAGGGAGACCTACACAATATTAGGAAGGTGGTCATAATGTTACGCCTGATCGGTGTATGTGCCTAAACAGGCTTTTCAGTTCAGTTTTTCTTAGTTGGAGATAAATATATGCAAACTGACTACGCCTGTTTACAAGTCTGATGGCTTATGGAACAAATCCAAACTTCCCTCTGTTTGTTTTACACTCATAAAACGCATCCTTGATGGCCTTCGATTAAAGTGGCGATGTAAAATGTTTATGGGTTCTTTTATTATTTTTATATCACTTTTTGAGGACTTGTGCGGCGGGGGAGGCCGAGTATGGTTGTAGCACTTTTTGCTTCGACGCTTTGCTGAATTTATGGGGTAGATTTCCAAAAACTTTTATATAAATTCCCCACATTTGTTTTCTACAAATGGCGCCCAATCGCTCGACTGGAGGGATATTGGACAGATATTGATTCTCTTCCTAAAATTCTCCGCTCTTCTTCCACGAATGCCCGCTTCACATCAATCATCTTTTCAGACTCCAGACTGTATTTACATCTACATCAGTGTATTTTTTGTTGAGTTTAATCTTCAAAAGATGCTGAGTGGACTTTAAATGTCCTCTTTGCGGACATGCAAATACTTAATCCAATCGGGGGCTGCCCAGGATGAGCATTAAAAATATTTTACCGCTACCAGAGCTAAAAATCCTTCTTTTAACCTCTACAATTACAGAGTGATATATAATGTGCCACAGGAGGCAATCACTGTCGTTGACACAGGTAATTACGCAGCCTGGACGTTGCTAACAAGCTGCATAATAGCGAATGGTTCATCGCTTGTAGCCGCGGGATGGATGGTGACGGTTAAGAAAGAAGTCAACGTTACAACAAAGTAATAATGCTCTGATATTCAAGGACGATTTAAAATACTGTGAATTTTCCACTTTACTGTGTGTCTCTCTCTCTCTCTCTTTCACAGGCTATTAAATACCAGTCCAATTGTGTATGAAATGGCCCTGGCAAACATAGCTGCAGGGTTGGCAGTGAGAGCATGGACTGGGGACTAATCATCTAGAATATAGCTACACGCACTCAAACTACCGCGACATAGCTTAAAACATGGCATCAGGAAAAAAAATGTGATCAGGAAGGGACGTATTCACGCCCCCGTCACGTTTTTGTTTCATAAAATGTTTGAGAGTATGGCGTTGCAGGCACGGGGCCACATCATTTGTGCTGTCCTGATTCTCCTTGGTTGGAGACTCTGTTTGAATGGACTGTTAAAATGTCAGAAAGCCACAGAGTTCAGTTAAAACTAGGGATGCCTGATGTTTTTTCCCTCCGGATCCTGATAAGAGTCTTTTAATATTGTGTGTATGCCAACCAAATCCAATCCCAGCTTGGTTTTATTGAAAACTGCCTTCATATCTCAGCTGCACAGGGTACTTAGACAAAACATTTTATCCAAATATAGAACATAAAGCATAAAAGAGCCTCAAAGAGACACAAATTCACCACAAACGGATACAAATTGACAAAATAAAATGTAGCAAAGGGCTTCACTATTTGTGCAAAGAGAAATTAGCATTTACCTCGGGATTGTCTTGGGATATTTACTGTCCACCCATGAGCAAGAGGTGTAAACATCAACAACAACATCAGCTGAGTAGTCTGCCTTTTTATACTAAAGTATCTCAAAAACTTGAAGTATTTTTGCTTGGCTGTGCTTCTCAGGTCCTGCGTTTCCATTGCATCAGTATGTATACGTACACATTTTCTGTGCAGCCCGTGGCTCTGCATAATGAGCTAATGTTGCATTAACGAGAAGTTTTAACAAGTCTCTTGGCTACCGGTGAAATGTTACAAGGGTAAGGCGTTTCATGAAACTGGACAACAGTGAATTTAGTGTGCTGGGCACGGAGGATGTTTGGAGATGTCGGGAAATGTGCTAATGACCTGCAGAGCTTTCAAATGCCGAGTGCAGAAAGTCACTTATTGAGACAAAATAAAACCCAGGAAAGAATCCGGGATTTTGTATTCGAAAATGTGCATTTACAGTAGAAATGTAGAGTAGTTATTTCAACCGTGCTCACTAGGTAGGACCAGATGCTTGAGGGACTTCAATAACGTACTTGTGAAATAAAACCCAACACCACACAACCTGTGTGACAGTGGGACATCTACAGACAAGTTCTATATAAGCAGGCTGAACCAGATAGTCAGAAAGAATCAGGATTGGAGACCAATTTTTCATCTTGAAATTACATAATAATACAGGATGAACCTAGAGGAAGACCAATGGTCTATCAAACTCTTGAATTTTGATGAACTACCCCAAGTACTTCATCTGAATAAACATTTGTCTACTTCAGTGCCAGGTGTGTGCCAGACATTACCAGACATTCAGCGGACCGCTGTCTATTGTCTAATGTCTCATCCTTCTGGCAAGCTCTCCTATCTCTGCAGAGGCCCTTCTTTCTAAGTTACTCAGTTTGGCCAACTCTAGCGTCATGGTTTTCTCCAAACTTTCTTCCTTTGGCAATTATTGAGGTCACTGTCCTCCTGGGAACACTCAGAGCTTTAAAAATGGTCTTATACCCTTGCTCTGATCTATGGCTCGCCATAGTTTTACCTTGGAGGCCAACAGAGAGTTTCATGGATTTCATTGCTTGTTTTCCGTCCTGGTACGTGGTCTGACTTGTGAAGTGATATCCAGAAGTGTGTACCTTTTTAACTATGTCCAACTGATTCAATTTGCACTTATCTGGGGTTGACTGAATTAACAGTTTTCAGGAATGGTCAAAACACTGTAGAAGTCCAGTTAAAACAATTAAGGACTATTGCACTATCCCAACCCACAGAGCAAGTTTAGTCCAAGCCCGATTCCCCTGCTGGTGATGGACAGTGGCATCTGCAGCCGGTGCCCCCTCACTGATATCACATCACTGGATCCTGTCAGCTCTTATCACATTGGCCCACCATCTCCTATCTTAATAGAGATCCGACTGTACGGCGTGGATGTGTGCTGACCCCCAGCGTGGCCTTTCTGCTTATCGGCCGCACGCAAGCCCTCGCTCCTCCGACATCTTGTGAGCTTGCCCGCCTTGCTTCCCAGCAGGGCCTTGGGAGCCATGTTGCTGTTGTTGTTGCAGTCAGTTTCAGTTTTGCCGCCAGGGAATTTGAAATCTACTGATGTAGGTCGCAGGGAACAAAGAACCATAGGCACCAGGGCAGGCAGTAACACGGTGATGACATTTCGATACTAATATGAAGACTGGTTGCAGTGACATGTCAGTTTCAAGTTTCTTCATTTATGACAGAATACAAAAATACAATCATTTACCTTATTGTCCAGAGTTTAATGAGAAGATTGACACGTCTCTCAAGCTTGTGCAGCTTGCAGCCTATTAGCTTAGTGATTATGCTACGCTAAGCTAACTGGCTGCTAGCTGTAGCTTTATATTTATCATACAGGAGAGCAAGTGGTACCAATCTGCTCATTTGACTCTTGGTAAAAGTCAATATGCATAAAAGACCAATTTACAACAGGGCTGGGCAAACTTTCTGGCTCAAGGGCCACACTGGGTTTTAAAATTTGATTGGGGGTGAATTAATATAAATGAAATGTGAGTAGAGACAGTAGACTTGGCTTAAGCAAAGGTTGTGGTTGTGGAATTAACTTAAGGACAAAGGCAAAATGACTGATGTTGATAGGACAATTTTGTAAATGCTTGACGGACCACATTAAACAGCCTAAGTATGTGGCCCACGGGCCATACTTTGCCCATCACTGATTACAACTTACATCTCAAGGGACACCTTGAATTAACTGCCTTTACACTGTGGAACAGAGATTATTTATCTGCAGCTCACTATAGGGTACATTTACATGTGACACCTTGAGTAATAAGAAAATGCACATACTAATTGCAGCAATACCTAATCTTTAATACGCCGCAATTAACTCCACGTGAAACAAGCATTAAAAAAAAAGAGACTGACATATTTTCCTTTTTTCATCCTTCTATTATCTCAGGTAATAACAGCCTTGTCAGCAGCAGAGCAGAAAGTTGTACTGCTAAAATCGCAGCACCCGGGGAGCAAACCTGCACGGCTCTGCGAACTTGAGCGCCTCAGAGGCACCACACGATATAAAACTCAGATAAGCGTAAAAAAAGCAAGGTGAGTGAATAGCGTGTGGATCATAAGGGCACTGATCATCACTGGTAGGGGGCACATGGTTGGTATAGTAATTAACCCTGCTGAGAGGCTGGCCTGGAAACTGCTGGCTCCAAATGCCCCCATCCCTCAAACCTCTGGAGGACCCAGAGATGATGGGGTGTCAAACTCTCCTACATCCAGTAACCCCCCACCGGCTCTTTGCTCACACTTATTAGAGCCTGTGAGCACTGCTGTAACCCAGCTAGCGTCTTCCACTATCCATACTCCTGTGTGGGTAAAGTAGGAAGCTAGAGAACAGAAGAAATACAATACAACCCATCTCAAAACACAAAATGCTTGAAACAAAATGCAAGAAGCGATTTACGTCACTTTTCCCGTGCACATTTTCAACTTGCCCTCTAGTGGAGGATGTCGCTGTCACAGATAAGAAGCTAAGATCAGTTTTTGGCAGGGGCTAGTTGCACTGCAACAGCTCCCAGCAATTTTCTGTTCTCTCTCTGGGGAGGTTTGTGGAGGCAGCCTGAATCTATCAGCCGTGTGACAAGCCCACAACACCGGCCAATACAATGCTGATGGGTAACAGTCAAAGAGGCGAATCATGATCAAGTATAAAATCTTTCAGTGTGGTTTCTGTGGTTATGTGAGGTTGATTTCAGTGATAAGTAAACGTCCACTACATATCCTGACTGTTAAGTCACTATCGGAGCCAGTAGCCCTCTGATCTTAAGGTCTATTGACTGAGTTCACTGCTGAAAATAAATATATTTATCTATTATAAACCGTTGTATCTGTGGCAACATCCCAGGATGAAATGTGGTCTGAATTACTGCTAATGTAACCTCTATAAACAGATACTTGGACATGTTAGCAGAATGCTAATCCTCCCCTGCAACTCCACATTAAGTCAGTATAGCAGTCAAAGAAAATGCAATGTGTTTTATCAATGAAATCTACAAAACAAGACGGGGGTGATTTGTGAATTTGTTTGACAGCGGATCAGTTTGAAATATATTGCGGGGAGCAACGGAACAACAAGAAACAAGAAAGAGCAACCACAGTGAGCTGCAGGCGACAGGCTGCACACCTCCAACTTCTCAGCGAGGTAACCAAGTCCTTTCGCTGTGTCCTGCTGTTCACGGACATAAAACCAGATCACGGTTGCTCACAATATTGTGGTAAATGGTCAATTATACTCTAACTTCTTTACTAAAATGACAGTAATTTATTGTGTTGCCTCTGGAATTATTTAAAACCAGTAACTGCAGAGATGTTTAAGATTGTCCCTTTTATTGTGCTAACATTCTTATAATTTCTGCATGTCAATCTCATTTTACCATGTGACCATATGCACACCAATGCAAACATATAAATATAAATTATTAAAGGTGTATAAAGTCTAGTTCTAGTTTCTGGTCATACCTCTGCTCTCAACTAGTTTTTAAAAACTTCTGGCTGAAATGTTTCACATGACATTTCATGGCAGGAAAAATAAATAAATACTGTCAACTTCAATCCATGTCACATATCTACCAAGCCTACAACAGCAGCAGATATGGCTTACAGTCACATCTTTTTTAAATCAGACAGTGCAGCTCACTCCTGCACTTTCTTTTCAAAGACGCTAAGCTAACTCCTTTGCACATTCCCTTGCATTCATATGCATGTAAACAACCAGAAATTGGTCAGTGATTTTATGAGGAACCCAACTGCAAATTCATTAGTTCAGTTTCCATCTGGTTTGTAAACTTAAAAAAAAAAAAAAAAAAAAAAAAGGCATCCTGCAGCGTGCCAAATCAGCTGCCTGGCACAGGGCCGACGCTGGGTACACAACATGGCTCCCTAGCTTGAATTCCTTTTCTCTCCCTGCCTCTATTTTGTGTCAGAGATTAAAAATAGCAAGCGGCCTTCTGCAGAATAAGCAGTTCATGGATTCTGGCTTTGACGCTGTGTTTGCCTGGAGAGGCCAGCTGTCACCTGCACGAAGGGAGAGAAGGCCTCACCACTGATTCTCAATACACACTGGGCTCTGGATTTTGGCTCCAGGACAAAACGGGTGTGTTTGCGCATCCATTGCTGGAAAACTTCTGGTGTCCACAACTTCCCACAATCATACTCAGAGTGTTTCTGTGCATATGTTAGCATGTTTAGCTGACAATACAAACGTCTCTGGACACACAACCAAATACACCCTTTATATAGACACAACTGACTGGATATGTAAATTGAAGCAGCAACAGAATTTAAATTTGAATTTGTGGCTGTATTTAGAGTTGATGAGAGGCCAACCTTGACAACATAATCATCATCATCACTATCAAACAAACTTAATGTGTGTGCATAAGCTGAAACAATGATTACACCAAGTTTACACAATCGGTCTGATGACTGGATCTATCACAGTATGGCATCTGGCTAGTCACTATTTCAGTTGTTAGTGCCATCTATTACTTACAGACTGCAGCTTTAACCGTTTACACAGTGTTTGGCCATTTGAACCATTACTTCTGGAAAAATATTTCAACCTTTTAGCTATTACTTTAAGCTGATTATATTACCCATTTAACCGTAAAGTTCCTGTAGATCCATGGTTCCCAATCTGGAATCAAATGGGGGGTGGGGTGGGGGGGTTGTCTCTGACTGAGGTTGTGAGGTGGTCAAAAATAAAGTTGCACATGTTGGATCATAATGACATAGGGTAATCAAAGGAATATATGAACAACTATTTTTAAGAATTGTTGGTCCTAATTAAAAGCTAGTAGGCCACATAGTAGGCCACTCTCAGTCAGTTTCATTACTTTAGCTGCTAGCTGACAACTTAATCTCCGCTCGTCCTTTTTCCCTCAGAGCATCACTATTTCATTAATGAAGCAACATGTCTAAGAGAAGTAGAAAATCACAATAAAAAATAAATAAATAAAGATCTGCAGTATGAAAGATAGGACCAGACATGGTCAGAATGTATGTGTGACTTGTGGTGAGAATCAACTTAATGATGGAGCAAAATCATTCTGCAAACTGGAGCTTGTACAGATTTTTATTTTTTATTTATTTATTTTTTTTGTCATTGTGGGGCCCTTTTGGAAGGGCAACTTTTTGAGGGTTAGCCCCTTACTGCCTGACTTTATTTACAATCATATAAAAAAATATAAATGATTAGTGTTTTTGCTTCCGAGCAGATGCTAAATTAATATATTTTTAATTTGAATGTAGCACTTACAATCGATATATATGTAGGTATGATTCAAATTAGTGACATTATCGGCATAATTGGGCATAATAGTAAATAAACAAATTTTCCAGTCTAAAGTATGTAGATTATTTTATTGATGCTGATGTTGCTGAAACAGGGCTTTGAAACTGAATAACAGCATGTGTTTCATGTTTTAAACATTGCACTTTGAACATTTGAATAAAGTCTGGCCTTTACAATTTGATCAACTGGGTGTAGTTTACACTCCGGCCGCTAGATGGTGTCAACATGTACCCAATGCGATACTTAGTATAGTTTAGAATATGCATCACAAGGCGAATCTGTGACAGTAATCTACATAGGGTTAAAACTGGATAAGAGTTGTTTTAATGGTAAAGGGGTATGGGTAGAGTACGGGTTAGGCACTTCGTTGAGATGGTTAGGGTTAGGGTAAGGGGCTAGGAATGCATTGTGTCAATGGATGGTCCCCAAAAAGATAGTAACACAAGCTGGTATGTGTGTACAAGCTTTGGTGCTCTACTTTTCTGAGCTACAAGTGGGGAAAAAGGTAGGGACCACAGCTTCAAAGGACCAGTGTATAGGAATACAGCTAGACCTACATTATGATTCTGTTTCTATGTCAAAGCACAAGCTACCTCCCCAGAAATGTAACTGTCTAGGTGATGCAGACCCCAACAACGTAATTGGTCCAAAATGCATTTCCTTTTGTATGTTTTTCCGTGGTCCAGACAAGAACAGAATATTCCTTGTCCTTCAGTCAGTTCAGTGGTTCTACACGCCGCCTACTCTGGCGTATTTTCTGCTGCATTCATTAGCTCCAACTCCAGCATGAGCCGCTCAGTTGCATCATTCGTCAATGTTTGAAGTACTCAAAGACACACAGTGGCATAAAAAAAATCCCACTGTCAACTAGGGTGATGTGACACTGAAACTAGGGTTTCAGATGCACACATGTATAAATGATTATTTGTCACAAGATATTCATGTAGGACACTAAGTAGACTCTGTGTAGATTCATTGCAGGACATTGAAGTGGTGTGCTTATTAATTTTTATACATTCTTAACACAATATAAGGATTCCATTCTGATTTCAGTTTTTTTGAAACAAGTTGAGCAACTTTAACACCTGGGATAAATAACTCAATCATACAAATCAAGATATTTCTGTGTATGTGCATGAAAAAGACTGACTTGAAGATAGATCGGTGTCAGTAGGAAGAAAATAAACAACCAACAACATTGCTGGTTTATGCATATTAATAAATATCAGTATTCTCACATTATAAGGCACATATAGTCTCATCCAAACATCAGCTTTTAAATAAGATTAAATAAAAATTGACCGATTACTAGGTTTGACCCATATAGTGTCCAGTCCATGAACAGACATCAATATAATCTCCAATATTACATTTATATTAATATTTACAAGTATGTACTAAACATTCATTAAGTTTTGGGACGTCAATGTGGAATCCCTATGAGCGTCACAACAAAATGCAGCATTCAAGTTTATTGGCATTCCCTAGGAAGAAGAAGAAAGCAAACAATTGGGATTATCTTATCGCAGGGGAAAGACAGAAGGGAATACGGGGCACAGGAGTTGATGTTGCCATATTTGTTATTTTCCTAGCTAAATTCTTCCTGTAGGGCATGACGTTTGCAACTCCATTGATTTCGAGATATTCTGTTGCGCAGCAACAAGCCTGTCTAGATACAAAGTGCACCTCAGCCTTTGTCAACGGTGTCTGAAAAAGTGTTTTCTCTCCGTTTTATTGACTAAAACAGAGCTGCTCGGTGGAGAGGGGAGCTAGTGTGCAGTGGCTATGCAGCAGGAATGCAACTAGGGATGATTAATGCAATCTGGACAAGGCCTTTAGATAAGTTTGTCAAATCATTCAGCGGTGATGTTTGATCATACCAAGCTGTCGCTATGACTGTGTGCAGATAGAGAGTGAAAGTCCCACTCGCCTTTCCTCGACACCTCTTCAGACTCGCTCTTTGGATTTGATACTTCTTCAAGTTCATGTACATTATTAGAGCCACTGCCCTCGGGTTCACAGGGCTGATGACCCACCTCTGAATGATTCACAGAGGCTTGTTCAAGTGAAAGCCACTGAAGGTCTGATTCAGTGGGCGTGACATCCAGGGCCAGGACCGCCTCTTCTCCTTCCTCCACCGTGGAACCCAGGTCTTCATCTTCCACTCCCTCCACCTCGCGCCCAGCCTCTTCCACTGGACTCCGCCCCTCCTCTGGCTTCGCAGCTTCTGGATCCGTCAGGGTCACCAATTCGACCCTTCTCCTGTCAATCCCATTTGTCTCCGCCCCCTCAAGAGGCTCCAGGCTGTTGAGCAGTGCAGGTGTGTCTTCCCTGCCGATGCCATCTGTGCCAAGGTCACTGCCAGCGGTGTGGCATTCCCAAGATGATTCATGTGAACTTCTGTCGTCTGACAGTACTGGGAGAAGGAAGATGAGATGACTGGTCATTTTAATTACTCACTTGATTTGAAGCCATAGCCACATCAGAAAACAAGTCATTTTGGCTCATTCTGCTCTGATGGTGCTGCGCTATAAAACAAACCACAATATCACGAAAACAAGGGGGTTCTGCAATTTTTATTATCCTATGATGAATGACTATTTAAGGCTGCAGCTAAAAATTATTTTCATAAACCTATGACAGTGATAATAAAAAGAGGTTTTAAAGCCCCAGTTCAAATCAATGCAAAACACAAAGTAGGAAAGTCTTGTTGATCCTCAAGGAAAAACTTTCCTCTTTAAAAGTTGGAACACTGTGTCAGCGTAGAAAGTTATTTCAATTACTTATGTGACTGAAGTGCTTCCATGGCAACAGGCTAAATATAGCAGCAGTGCCCCAGACAAGGGGACGCAAGACAAGTGTGACGCCCCGCATCTCGGCAATAGCAACAGCTTAGTTCTGCTTCTTCGCCAAAATATGCTCTCACTTTGGGGATTACTGACCCATATTTGTGGATGTGCAGGCAAAAAGGTTAAAGACTGCACACAGAGTCCCAACCACCTTTTTTTCCCCCCTCTCTCTCTCTCTCTCTCTCTCTCTCTCTCCCTCCCTCCTCACACACATGCACACGCAAAAATACGCAAGAAGAAAGCAACATTACTCGAAGTGGCATCCATATTTATGGTCCCCCACCATCCCCCCGCCCTCTTTCAAAGAGAAGTTTCTGAATGTCAGTGGGCGAGAATTTGCTTCACATTTCCAAAATGCCATGGCATTTGGGCAGCTTGCACCAATGAGAAGCAGAGGAGGAGTAGAGGCGGGAAGGGAAAGGAACTCGGGTTAAGCGTGGAAGAGAGACGGGAGTGTTTAGCACGCAGCGGCTAATTGCAGTGTTTATTCCGTTAGCTGTGG
This sequence comes from Chelon labrosus, assembly GCF_963514085.1. Classification (NCBI taxonomy): domain Eukaryota; kingdom Metazoa; phylum Chordata; class Actinopteri; order Mugiliformes; family Mugilidae; genus Chelon; species Chelon labrosus. The sequence continues at coordinate 15,162,138 of NC_140337.1, forward strand.
GGGTTCTTATCAATGACTGGAGAAGCCAGCGACAGACGATTACGCACTCACCTTTGGGTGGCTGCACTTTGGGCTGCATGTTTAGCTGCAATGTGGCATGTGTTGGGTGAAGCTCTGGTTGGAGGTGTTCGTTCAGCGTGATGCTGTCCTGTGTCCCTGTAAAACCAGTGAAGAAGCACTTCCTGTTAATTTCAAGTTTGAATGACAACAAAAAAAAGAAATAAATAAAAAAAGTGAGGATGGAGCACATGTATAGCGTCCAGTTGCTTTCACACCACAGCGTACAAACACACACGCACGTATGCATTGCAGTGCTCACAGGAAGAGGCCTCAGCTCCCTGTCATCTGTCTTCATTAGTGATGGCTGCACGCCTCTTAGGCCGACACCATATGCTACTCATAGGAGACCGCGCGCTATAAAGCAGACATCGCAAACGTACACATAAAACTACATATGCGCGCGGGCACAAACACAGCGGCCTGCGTAGGCGCCTTCAGAAACTCCGCGAACGGGCAAGAAACTGCTTCTCTGACCGCTCAAGTGTGCGGCACAAAACCAAACAGAGGAATGAGGAAAACGGATGGCTGGGCGACACGATGCGTGAGAGTCGCGAGTGGTGAACGGAGACCATATTGTTATGAATGCAGTCCATATTGTTGCAGAGGCTCCCGTGTTTACACGAAGTGATCGAAGGGGTCGGAGGAGCTGCTGCAGTTCTAAAGTTTCTACAGACGAAGTTTATATGAATTTTTCCTCCGGCTGTTTTAATTATTACGTTATCAGCTGAAATATTTTAATGGTGAACAAAAAACATTGATCAGTTGTAAATTCTGACCATAGGCATCCCTTTCACTCTCACTTTCCAGATCATTAGGGACATTAGTGAAAACAGCCCAGCACTAAATCGTAGCTTCATGAAGGTCAGCTGTGTTTTATTTTGGAGGCTGTGGTTTGTAGTACTACTGAAGTGTACTTGTGCTTGTACTGACACATGTTTCTGTTATTTTGACAACCCCACTCTAGTGGGGGGTTGGCTAAAATAACAGAAACACTAATATAATCCGGTTTAACAGCACCACAATCCTCCAAAATGATCATACAGGTGAATTACCATCTTTGAAGCAAGGGGAGTTAGTTCAGGACTGATCTTTTTCACTTGTGTACCTAATGAACTGGCAACTGAGTGTATATATATTGTAGTTTCTTTAATATTATCTTCATTAAGCTCAGATAACTGCTTTTAAGGCTGTGCCACAAGTGTTTTTTTTTTTGTTTTTTTTTGGGAAGTGTTCAGCAGCCTGCCTTTTAAAGCCAACAATGAGGCGGTGCCGGTTGTTACACATGCGGAGCGAGGCCCAGCCTGAGCGCAGCGGCTGACTCTCCAGGAGGCAGGCAGCACTCGGGAGGAGGCAGGAGGCTCCAGCGACTCGCTTTAAACCTTAGTGACAGCTGCCTGTACAGCCGTCTAACCATCTCAACACCTCTCTGAAAACGAGTACAACATACTGTATATGCTGATGCGCACATCCAGCGGTAGTACCAGTCTATTCCACACGATGTGACACCCCAACGTATCAGATCATAAACTCAATATCACAAATAAGGAGGTGTACATATCTGTCAAACTGTCACGCAGTCGCAAGCCTTCCCTGGGATGCGGCGCTGTCTAGCTGTAGGGTGACAGGAAATGCCTTCCTTTTAACTGGAAAAAGTCTGTCAGTAGACCAAAACCGAGCTATAAGGGTACATTCTGGATCCACCTCTGTCTTTTCAATGGCTGTTGCACACTGACAGGCTTTCACTCGCAATGTTGCACTCCAGCCCGCGCTCACGGCGTCGGGGTGGGGGTGAACCGACAGACTGGGGAGATCTATCAATCACAACTTTATCTGACTCGCTGCGTCGATGTCACTGTTATTGTTTTTGGCTCTCTCTCATCCGTTGACAATGTAGTCACCTCGAGTGTCGCGCGGGCCTCTGGTAGGCATTCAAGGCCCTCCATCCTATCCTAGCTCGCCTTTGATATCCATCAGCCCAACTTCGTATCACATCAAGGCCACGGACGCTCACATCTCTCTCTATATCTCTATGTCTCCCTAACTGTGGTGGACAGCGTGGTCGTCAGGCACTCTGGGCCCTCGCCTACAAATTCCCTAATAACGGCACATTCCCCTAAATGTGTTTGTAATGTGGGCAATCATTTTCAGTAATGGATGCTTGTCAGTTTTATGGCGGAGAGAATGACGGTCTCATGACAGGGCACCTCCATCCAGCCGCAGCCCCTCCACCTTTCAGACTGGTTCGTGGACGGGACAACAGCTCCCTCCAGTGGGAATGAGGAGGAGCTATTTACTGAGCGAGCTGCCTTGTCTCCCGGTTTCAGATTGGGAATATAATTTGGGGTGCTACTTGTGATTGGATTAAGAAAAATGTTCAGCTTTTACATTTTTTGCTTGTGTTTCTTACCAAAATGTGACACCTTTTGTGGATACAGTTTATATTCAAACATTTTCGAGTCAAAAAAAAAATTCACCTTTTTTGCCACTCAAATATGAGAAGCCTCCCTTACAAACACATTTTAATCCTATTCAAACCTTCAAACCTTCAAATTTACAGCTCAATTTGACTCCTGAGGCTCAAAAATTAAGAATAAATTGTTATTTTTCTCTGCCTCAACAACATATATCAGTTTACCTTCAATCTTCTTATCGGCAATGCTCTCCAGTGAGTCTGATTTTGTCAAATAGACCCTCCTCTCCTAAGTTTCAACATTCAAAAATGTGTCTAAGATTTCACATAGCCCCACGGGACCAGCGGTATCAGAGTGTGACACTCGGGCAGCCCCATTCAGCCGATGGTATCATGAACAGACACATGAGCTGGTGGTGGTCAATGGAGTCGACACGGTGTAAACGGTGGGCATGAGGTGACATGTTTTTTGGGCGTCTGCCCAGATTTGTCCTGGCATGACATAGTGGAGGGCATGGATGGGCTAAGTGGGGCAGAAGGAATACATACTCCCAATTCCCACAGATACGTGGTAGGTCAAGCCTGAGACGCAGCCGGAGAGGAGAGAAAGACACACTGTTAAGAGCCTGAAACCTCATTAATGTGTTTAGATTCAGAGAAGAAAGAAGGGGGGACACACATTTTAAACAAACTGGCTCGAAAGTGACACGATAAAATATGAGATTCATCTTTAAGTGCACGAGAAGCACACAATTAGCCAGATGTGCAATATAAATGTTTAATTAAAATTAATAAAAAATAAATAAATTACAATTTACTGTATGCACACACACCACCAGTGACAGGGTCATGTTTGCTCATGGCGTGGTACAGATTACACTGCTGCAGCCTTCTACAGTTTAAACACTGTTAATACAAACAGGTCACTTTAAGAGTGGATACATGCAGAGGCTGGCAGTGAAATGAAATGACAATACAATATTGGGAAATTGGGAAGTTATTGATCATAAATAAGTATTTGTGTGTCTATAACTACAAATAAGCAGGTGTAGGATTTATCCCCTGTGCAAAAACACTTAAAAATTAGCAGAAATCTTAATCTAATCATATGATAAAAGGCTACACAATGTGTGGTACAGCTTTTCTTTTTTTCTTTTTTTAGACCCACCTGGAAGACTCCACAAACCAGAAACCTCCAAAGTCTTCAGCTTCCTTTCCAAATCTGCAACTCTGTTTCCCAAGATCCTGCAGGCCAAGTTAAGATGGGTGAGGTTTCATCGGAGTGATGTGTGTGTGTGTGTGTCTGTGTGTGTCTGGGTGTCACAGTTCAGTGTTTGGCTTTGAGGAGGAGGCTGCTTATGAAAAGGCAGACAAACATCCTTAGTGCGTTGAAGTTAAAAGGCGACACCTTTAACGTCCCTGGGTGCACGCAGGAGGTCGAAACGCAGCGATTCTGGCCAGAGAAGCAGCCAGATGTGAATTATAACAAGTGATTCAGCTCCTTTGCCCTTTGGAGATATGATAACCTTCTGAATTTATAAGATTTTGTGTAAAGATCATGTAAGATTGTTATGTGTTCCTCTATAACAAATGTGTACGAGGGGAGGAAACATGAGAACTGAACTCAGCAGGGAGAGGGGCAGGACATCAAAAGGGTTAAGATACATATTTTATTCTTTTTAATAATCAGATCTTTTATAGCCAACTTATAAAAGATTATCTGTGAGTTGTCTTGTTTCGGACCCTGAAACTGCCGCAAGCATCCAGCTCCTCTAACATCTCTGTACCTTCTTCTTACCTGTTGTTGTGCCTCTGGTGCTGGATGACCAGATTCTTTTCATGGATAGTCTCCAGCAAAGCGGTGGCCAGTGACTTGAGGTCGGAGATGGACTGAGGAGTGGCCGGCAGGCTGCAGCCCTGCTCTTCCAGGAGCATCTCCTGCACTAAAAAGAAAAGAAGAAACGTGGGCGATGCAGGAGGGGTAGGAGGGGAACAGAGGAGGGAGAGAATTACACAAAGTGGGTACTAATCCACAGCCTGCCAATAACCCCAATAAAACTTGCACAAAAGTTAAAAATAGATAACAGAGAGAGCAGGGCGATAAAACAAGAGACAGGGGAAAACAGCGTGACAAGAGCAAGACAGAGATGGAGAGTTAGAAACAGCTGTCTACTCGGTGACACTCTCCTAACTTTAACTCCAGAGCCCACTGTGCTGCTTCTGCCAGCGACTGTCAGTCATCATGGCAGGCTCATTTCCCTGCCAGTGGTGCTCTCTACCACTCAGAATACAATTAGTAACCCAGCTGGTGGCCGGGTGTGGGCTGAAGGATCGGCTAAAAAGAAGTTATTAAATAATGCAGGAGGGACATGGCGACAAACAAAGATGCCGATTTGTCACAGCCAAGACGATGGGCTGCAGAGTTCATCTGATAGAATTAGCATGATAAAAGAAAGAGGGGACTAGATTATTTGACTCGCTTTCTGCAGTTTCCAGATCAGACGCTCTATCTGTGTCTGGGTTTAAAGTGACCAGCTTGTGCTTTCACCTTGTTTGGCGGAGAGGACTCCAGTAAGGGGGCTGTTGTTTGATTTCCCATATGTGCTGGAGTTTTTCCTCCTCTCAAGAGCCGTCTGTGAGGAGGAAAGAAACACAAAAGCTCACCTGAATAAAAGCAGCTTGTTGTCAGGATTAATTAAGCCTTTCCATTTTAGCAGGAGAATTCAGTGCGTACCTTGTACTTCATGATGTTGGATTTCAGCAGGTTCACCTCCTCTTGTACTTGGCCAAAACGCTCGTGTAAATACCTGCAGTAACAACGGCTAAAATTACAATCAGCAGAATAGAAGCGTGTATTGCACATTACATGCAGACACGTTCAGACATATGATAAACATGTATCAATCATTAAATAAATCCAAATAAATAATGTCTTGGAAAATATTCTGAAAATATTCTTGACGCTTATTGCCGTGGTGAATTGGAGCTTTAGCACATTTACTTTATTTTTCATTATTAACATATGAATTGAAAAGTTAAAAACTAAATCTAGATCAAATAGAAACTGTTAAAAATAAACTTTTAAAACTATTTCAGTAAATTATACGCGCTCGTAACAATAAGAATAAGAAGTTTTGGTTTTTCTTTGACTTCATTTTTTTGGCCTTCTTGGTGTGCTTCGGACATCAGTAGTATTGTGGTAATTTGTGTTTGTTATTCAGCAAACTTCTGCGATAATCCATCTCATTGCAAGGACTGCTTAATTAACTAAACAGAAATGACAGTGCATCATTACTGGGAGACGTGGAGGCCGGTCAGCCTAAAAGATTGAAGAAAGTTTCTCCAAGTCTTAAAAACCATCAAACGCTGCGATGAAACGGGCTTTCATGCTCCAGGGAAGGAAGGCCGAAGTTATTTCTACTGCAGAGGAGAAGTTCATTAGCCTCAGAAATGGCCAATTAACGACACCTCAGATTAAAGCCCACATTCACAGTTCAAGGAGCCGACAAAACATCTACTGCTCGGAGGAGGAGACTGTCTGAGTCTGACTTTAATGGTCAAATTACTTGCGAAGAATCAGCTACAGAGAGAATCCAAGAAGAAGAAGAAGAGGAGATCTGTTTAGGCCAAGAAACACAAAAAATGGACCTTAGAGCAGTGGTAACCCGGACTTAGACCTGGTGAGTCCTGGGGTGAATGTTTTCACTTGCAACCACTGTGTCTGAGAAGATTAAGGGAGGAAAATGTACATGTGTGGTAATATCGAGAAGCACAGAGGACCTGTTGCTAATTCATGCAGAAGTCAAGAAAAAAAATTAACCAACGAGAACTTTCTGCAGCAACATGTGATCTGAGCTTGGTAGAGCCATCACTTGTTTTCAAGAGGCCCAAAACACACGTCTAGGCTCTGCGAGGGCTATTTGACCAATAAGGAGTGCTGCATCAGATGACCTGGATCCTAAACCCAGCTGAGGCGGTTTGAGATGAGTGCCCCTTCATTTACAAATATGGGAATTTACATGGATCTAAGCAGAGAAAGCACTGAGTAACTTGCACTTCTTGTCGATGATCAGTCACTATTGTTCTGTATGTAGGATTTTTTATTTTTTTGCACACTAATTAAGTTTGAAAAACTAATATTTTATAGGGTTAATATGTCAGAATCAATTCACAACAAAGAAGGCACCACCCACTTGTTGTGAGTGGGTTCGGGTGCGGTGGAGAGCGAGGGGGAGCTTACAATGTTCCTATATCATGAAAGCGGGGGCATGACAGAAAAAGTTTGGGAACCACCACACTGACCTGTTCTCCATGCAAAGGGCGTCCACGTCGATGATGCGCGCCTCGTGGTTCCCCAAAATGTGGTTGAGCTCCAGGTTGAGCCGGTCGGCCTTCTCCATGAACACCGTGCGCTCCGACTTCACGTCCTGCAGCTCGTCTGTCAGGGCCTTAATGTTGTGCTCCATCTCCTCCATCTGGAAGAAATAAAAGAGAGGAGCCCCGGTCAAAAATGTCAGCCGCCGAAAGGGTCGAGCGGCGCAGATATTTTAAAGCCTTGTTCGTTAAAGTGGAGTTTGCTGAGAGTGCAAACGCTGTTTTGAGCTATCAGCAACTCTGGAGCTCCCCACTGTGAAACCTCGTCCACTGTTTTCAACAGAGCGGCTCCGGCTATTATAGCAGATAAAGTGCCCTGAGAAAACCACAACAGTGGGTTTAAAAAGGGGAGAACGTATGTTTTATTGGTATAATAAACAACTGCTAGAGAGAAGATTATAATCCTCATAAATTCTATTAAGTGTGCTTCGAAAGCTCCAGTTTCAAGTAGGTTGTTTTCAATAATACATTTAACACAACAGTTAATTTTACCCAAAGGGAAGTAAGCTGAAAAAGTATCGTAAGTGACAGTGACAGTAGGTTAAAGACGACCTAACTGAGTTCTACTAACTAAAAAGCAACAAGTCAATCTTTCCTCCACATTTGAAGAACTGTAAAAATTAGGAGCATTAACAGCAACTGATACACAAAGAAATAAACGACAACAGTCACCGTATGCTTTGTCTGTGGCACAGATCTACTGCTGATTACTGGTTTCTGCTGAAGAATATAAAAGCAAAGAAACAAACAGCTATGTTTTGTACCCTCCACACTTTTTCTTACTCCTGCTCTAAGCCCATTCAAACACATCCTTTGTGCAGCTTTGTGGCATTAGTTCCTGTGTCACATCAGCTCAGTTTAGTCCTGCGGGTAAAATATTAATAAAGTTCACACTTGTAAATACTCCATCAGACAATAAAACTACCCACAAATGTGAGACTAACTGCTACTAGCTGGTTTGTAATCAGTGATTTAAGGGAAGAAATGCACCAACCTGTAGCCCCGCTCTCTCAAGTTGGCAAACCAGGTCCTCACGTTCATGGGCGGGGAAGTGACGGACCCCGACCTCTTCGTCCCCCAACCTCTGTCGAGTAATGGTCATCCGCAAGAGCTGCGGAAGAGACAAGCTGAAGTCGCTGCTCCTCTTAAACACATGCACTGCATTAAATGGTATAGAACGGTATTTAAAACGTGTACAAGTCTGTGTGTGCTCCTGCTGTACCTTATTATCTCCCTGGGCCTCTGTAAGCCTCTGAGTGAGCTCCTTCACCTCCTCAGCAAGCTGTTTCGCTCGTTCCCTCGCGTCCCTTAACAGCTGAGCCAGGTTCACCTGAGGAGAAGGTGGAGGAGATGAGTGAAAGCTAAACAGATTGTGGGAGGCCACTTGATCTCGCACAGAGAAGGTGCGAATCTACTAATAAATCTCATTCAATCAGAATGGCATGTCTTTCTTCTTCAACACATGTTGAAGTCTCTCAAATGTATGTCAGTATTATCATTTCCACAACCACTACACCACTTCCTGGTTGTCCAGGACATCTCCAATGAAGGCTCCATCAGGCTATGTGCTTCACAACCACCAGCGTCTAGACTCCAGATTGTCCTGTCCCTGTCTAGGACCTTCATCTGCTGCGTGATGTCGGCTCTCATCGCAGTCTAACCGTCAAAATATTTTCACAATCTCTTGTCCCCTCTGTAAATTTGTTATTATTTTTACTTCCAAATGATCACTCCTTATTTTGAAATGCTATTCTGCAGAACAGCTGATCAGTTATGGACAGTTATCCTGGAAAGAACACAAATCAAGAGTCTTACAGGACTCCTTCAAGACACACCCACCCGACCTCAAAGTAAACACCATCTTACTTGATTGCGTTTTTCTGGTGGCAAAGAGGGGTCGCCATCCTAAAACATGAAAGAAAGACATTAGTTTATACTTTAACTAGCAAATCTTAACTTAGGAACATACTTCATCTCCATATTAACAAAAAAAACAAAAAAAAACCACCTTGAAGGTCTGAACTACTCACGATGAGTTCCCTGTACTTCTTCTTGAGGCCCTGGTGACGCTCTCGAAGCTGGTTGGCCATCAGCTTATACTGGTCTCTCTCCTGCTGACACGTATCCAGCTCCTTGGACAGGATGAGCAGGGCCTCTTTCTTACTCTCCAGCTTGCGCTTACACATCAGGAACTAGAGCAAACAATGCGCACGAGCTTCATTATATGTGCTAACAGAGGTAACTGCAGGTCACAAAGCTCTATGGCTTAATTCCAGTATACACACCAACATGCCACAACATTAAAACCACCAACCGGTGAAGTGAATAATGATGTTCTTATGACGTAAAGATTGCTGCAGACCGAGCACACCCTCGTGGCAACAGCAAGGGGGTTTTCAATGCGTCTTAGTGCCATGTGTTTGTTTATCTAAGCAACAAACATGCACCATCCATATGATGGAAAAGAAAACTTGATTCATCAGACCAGGACACCATCTTTCCGTTACTCCTTGATCCAGTTTTGATGCCCATGCTCACTGTAGGTCAGGGGTCAACATGGACACTCAGAACCAGAATTCACTTCTTCAGCAGTTTGAGCTACGGTAATCTTGGCTCCTCACATGCATCAATGATCCGTGGCCCACCAACACCCTGCCACGCTTCACCGCTTTTCCTTTCTTGGCCCACTTTTGATCACTGCAGACTGGGGACATCCTACAAATGCTAAATTTTTGCAGTCAGACGATCTGACCCTCATCTAGCCGTCACAATTAAGCCTTTTCAAAGTAGCTGAAGTCTTTCCATTTTTTTCCCCCTCACCTAAGGACAAGTACCATAATAACCATGTGATCAGTGTTACTTACTATTATGACCCATCAGTCATAATATTATAGCTGATCAGTGTAAAGCTTCTACATCTTTTTACTATCTACTGTATTGTTCTTGAGGATTAAGGTTTGCATACAGGTTATATTCACAGATTTAATCGGTAAAATAATTTGACCGCTGTGTGCTGGTGGGAAACACACACTGGAGCAAACTGTTTAACATGTAGATAACGGCATAGTGGAAACCCTGACACCTGCCACACCAGCTCTTAACCAAATCCAAAGGCAGCTCCTATCAGGGAGATGAATGTGCTGCACTGCTGTCGTGTACTTAAAGGGGAATTACCTGTTTTTACAACCTGGACCTTATTTCTGGCATAAAATACGATGGTTTACTCACCCATATAACTTTGGTGTCATTTGGAGTAGTTCGGAAGATATTTAGATCCAGCGCTGCGTATATCCATATAGTGGGAGTGACTGGGGCACCGAAACGCAGCCTCTAAATAACGCATTATTTGTCGTGAAACTTGTTCATTTCACCAATATTTTGTTATGATACGCTAGTGCTATTCCCCGTTGAGTCCGGAGTTACCTGTTGTCTACTCTCAGAAGTGCAGCGGTTTGTTGTTCTTTGGCCAGCTGTTCCTCTCTCTGTGTCAGATCCTCCTTTCAATGAGCTCCTCATCCGTATACTCTGGCTCAAAACGATAAGGACGTCCATCATAAACAAAGTCGTCGTCCACAACCTCAGAATCGAAATATTCAGCCATGTTGCAAAAAACTAGCAGTAGCAAATTACAGGTAAACAAGGCGACTGTCGCGGGTGCGCGTGGCGCTCAGAGATGACATCATCCAGGTCAGAGGTTAGCAGGTCAATCTACAGACCCCGGATGATGATAACAGGTAACTCCGGACTCAACGGGGAATAGCACAAGCTACCATAACAAAATATTCGTAAAATGAACAAGTTTCTTGGCAGATAATGCGTTATTTAGAGGCTGCGTTTCGGTGCCCCAGTCACTCCCACTATATGGATATACGCTGCGCTCTGCTGGAGCTAAATATCTTCTGAACGACTCAAAATGACACCAAACTTATATGGGTGAGAAAACCATCGTATTTTATGCCAGAAATAAGGTCCGGGATGTAAAAAACTAAAATTCCCCTTTAACGTTTTAAACTGTGACCTGTGGCTCGCCCACTCCCTCATTAACATTTCCAATATCTTTTAATATCACAACACATTTATCGAATAGATATCTGCAATATAAGCATCCCTTAAAGGCTGTTTAATAATGCTAACTACATTAGCTTGTAAGCTAACATCACGTTATTTAAATGTCTATTCTGTTGACTTAATTTGTTCTAATGATGTGAATGCAGGCCCACAGGTGGGTTATATCTTTACTATACATAGTGCGACCATAAAAGGTAAATAGGCCCGAGAGAATAGCTGGCTAACCCCAAACAATGAGGATACTAGCTTATGAAAAAAAAATAATAATAGTAAAGTACAGTTTAAGTGACATTAAACAGCTTCCCGGTGTGTTAAGCTAAGAGAGCGACGCTGCTTCCATATGGACCGGCGCATCTGTAAAATACATCCGTCTCTGCAGCGGTGTCCTCGCGGTCTTCGCCTCTCGCTTACCTCGCTGACGAGCCCCTGCCAGTCACTCTCACTCCTCTTGGAAGACTGCATTATTCGAGAAATGTCACAAAATAAAAAAATGTCTGAATATGCTCAGCCACGGCGGCCCCGTCTCTCCTCTCCTCTGTTTGTTTATCCGACGTCACGTTTTTCTCTTGCCTCTGCTGTCAAGTCGAGCGGAAGAAGAATACGTTAAAATAAAACGACTTCCGGTGCAACTTTTGAAAAAATATATTTGTCGACAATTCTCAAGTTTTCACAACAGGAGGCTTTTTTTTATATATATAACGTTTGCATGTGGACCTCTGAAACAGTCACATTGTTATGAAATAAGCACTGAAACGCCACTGGAATTAGCAATAAAATAAAACGGAAATAGTTTCCTTCACAATAAAAGCACCGAGTCGCTTCATAAAACATTGTGAATTGAGCCAGACAGATTTAAATGAAGAACACATTTATCACAAATATGATCTGATTACGTTTACTTTAGTTCATATAGCTTTAACATTTATACATTCGACAGTTTGCATAGACATATTTCCACATATACTGATCAGCCACAACATTATAACCACTGAGTGCTGAGAAACTTTTCGACCTGCCATTCATGTGGGTGTACCACCCACGTAGATCAGACCAGGCACCCCGACCCCATAGCAATGACACTTTTTGATGGCAACAGTCACCCCCAGCAGGATGCAGTCTGACACAGACACACACACAAAAACGGTTTAGGAACAACTCAAAAAACATGAAGAACAGCACAAGGTGTTGACCTGGCCTCCAAATTCACTAGATCCCAAAGTGATCAAGTATCTGTGGGATGATCCACAGAGGACCCTCCCCTCAACCCATAAGACCCAATGGCCCCCACTAACAACATCCTGTTTCCAGACACCAGGACACCCTCAGAAGGCCCATGTCCATTCTCTGATGAGTTACAACTGTTTTAGAGGCACAAGGGAGACCTACACAATATTAGGAAGGTGGTCATAATGTTATGCCTGATCAATATATATGTGACGGTTAAAATCTCTAAAAAAAAAAAAAAAAAAAAAAAAACTGACTGAAGAATACCATTTGACAACCAAGATGATATCTGCCAAACTCATTTGCAACCATTGACACAAATTAGTTAAATCATCTTTAACAAGTAGGCTACAAACAAAAATAATTTTCTTCATCAGTTTGCATCTTAGAAATTAATAGCATTTTAACAAACACATTTCATTTACAATTTTACGACATGCTATGGCAGTTAATGGATCAAGTCCAAAGACATAGTGGAGAATAACTCAAGAAACTAAAATAACAATACTGATAAAAGACATGTCCCAGCATTATTTGTGAGTTAACTCATAATATAGGATTTTATTAGACCTTTAGTGAGAGTGCAGTATGGTGTTTGTTATTACACTTTGTAATGAATCATTTAAGAATAAACAAGCAAATACATCAGATAAATGTAGCAAAATAAAAGAAAAATAATAATTCATTTTAAATAATTCTCAAAAGTATTAAATCTGACAGATATAAGTGAAAAGAAAATAGTTATCAATGGCTGAATTCTTTACTTTGGTATTAAACATGTTTAGATAGAGCCAACTCCTCTCCAGTGTAAAAACATCTGTGCTACTACTTTTTACATCAGAAATGATTGCATGTGTGTGGGGTTTCCTCTCTGATTGCTTATAAGCAACTATAGAATCAGCTTCACTTAAAGTCACTGGGTTGAGACTCTTGGACTGGGACATCCAGTTGCTCCTCAATGTTTGTGGACAGTCTCATAAACATGGTGCTGATGTCTTCTCTTCGAAACATCCTCTTCAAGGGCACCTCTGAATTCCAGTTTCGGGTCTTGGCGAACTTGTAAATACATCCAAAGAGATCAGGAAATAAAGCCATTACATCAACTTGGGCAGCATCCTCAGCACTGTGAACAAGAAGGGAAATGTTATTACAGAGTAGTAAGCTCACACATCTCTGCTTTGCACAGCAACGTAGAGTTTAGGGTAGGGTTTACTGCTTTGTGATTTGCTGTTTGGTCTTTACTGCAGGTTTTACTGTCAGGTCAGCAACTATGAGCGCTACTCTTGGTACTCTTAGTAATGCCATTCATCTTGGTATATGAGATACTATTAAGAGGTGTTAAGAGGTGTTTTAAATAAGGTTGTAGGGCATTGAAGGCCTAGGTGGAAAATGCAAGGCCCGCCACTACTTATACCTATGCATCATGACTAGGGGATATTCCAAAGAAGGCTTTTCCAGAACTGACCTGGCTTTTAGGACTTATAATTTTGTCTGTTTTTTTCTGTACTATGTAATACATCAGCATGACTCTTTAAATAAACCATCATTTTGGTTATGTAGAATTTAACTCACTAGTGCTCGTGGAGGTTGCGTATGAAGCGCAGTAACCCCAATGTGTTTTCAGAGTAAGGTTTTTTTTTGCCATCCATCTTCTGAACCAGCTCTTGAGGAAACTGAAAAAAAAAACAAAAAAAACATATAACACAGTTTCCAAAAACCCCTGAAATTTAATTTGGAAAAATTGAAGTTAAGGCTGTTATGACGCAGTCACCTTGTCTTTCCACTGTGTGAAGGATCCATCCCCAGCACATTTTTCCAGAGAGGTAATGAGTTCCTGATCAGCCTTTCGGCAGTTTGCCACCTCATCCCTGTTACCAATCTTTTTCAAGTATTCAACTCGCCTGAAAGAAAATGTTTGAATTATGCTTTATGAAATGTACAATAGAAAAATAGTCTTGGGAAATTTCCCAGTTTGGGATTAATAAAGCATCTATCTATCTATCTATCTATCTATCTATCTATCTATCTATCTAATGTTATTTTGGTATAGGAGCAAGGAATCATTATTTGTTCTGTCAATTGACTCATTCCAGCATGTGTTTAACAGGCACTGCATGATACTGATTGACTATTTTTCCAAACGCTAAGGCAGTATGCATGAGTGAAAGTCAAGAACAAGAGTGTAACGAAAGCTGTGAATAATAGTGTGCCTGGTTGGTCCTGGATGACATTATATCAGAGGTTAGGTAAGAGTTAGAAGCTCTGTCCAGAGTCAAAGTGAAACCAGAACTTCAGATTGTGTTCCAGCAGTATAAAAACCAATCTGTAAGTCAGTCAACGTTTCTTACTTACTTGTCATCACTCCAGAAGAAAGGATGACTCAGGCATTCTTCCACCTTTGGTCTCATCTTTGGATTTATATTGATCATACACTCGATGAGGTCCTTTGCCACCACATCTTTAACATGATCCAGAGAGTACTTCCCCTTATCAATGTTGTACTCACAGTCACAGGATCTGTCACCAAATGGATGGTGTCCTCCAGAGAGGATATAATAAATCAGCATTCCTGCCACCTTAAAAATTAACACATTATTCTGTCAGTATAGGTATTTTGTCACCAAATCTATTGTTTTTGTGAGGCAGAAAACAAACCTGTACATCAGTGCTTGACTTGTATGGTATGTTGGCTTCATCTTGTAAAGTCTCACTGGCCATCCAGCATTTTGTTCCTGCACTGGCGGTACGCAAAGTAGTTTGGCCTTTGAGTAACCGTCTGCTTATGCCAAAATCAGCTAATCTTGCCCTCCCGTTAACATCTGCAAGACAATTATGCAGAGAAAAAACATGAAACAATAATGGTTATGGTCATTACAGAATAAAATCCTGATGCTTTTGGAGAATTTAAGTTGTAAATTCTTACCAATCAAAACATTCTGGGGTTTAAGATCTCTGTGGAGAATTTGTGGATTTTGATAGTGAAGCACTCTCAAACTGTCAAGAACCTGGTGGATAAGTTTCTTTATCATCAGCACATGATCCACATTATTCATTTTGATATATTCTTCCAAGGTGTATTCACAGAGTTGAAGACCAAGATATCCAAAGTTCTCATCCTCTGCAGCATCGACGTATCGTACAATAGATGGATGGTCAAGTTCTGGAAGTCGTAGAATTCCTTCCTCGTTCTTCAGGACCTCGTAGTTGCTTTTAGACATTCTCTTAATTGCAACTTCTGTTCCATCGTCTCTCAGTCCCAAGAAGACTTCAGTACCATCACTTCCCTTTGCGATGCGGAATTCTGCATCATTCACATAAATAAGACTCGTAATTCTGGTTACTTTACTTTCATCTGTGGCAACAAGCTTCTCTAGTTTTTCCTTCCACCTCTTGCTAACTGGTACCCACCGTCGCTTTCCTGATGATTCGGTGGCGTTAACGTGGAATGTCTTTACATTTGAAGCCGATGCCAAAACAGTAACTGT
Source organism: Chelon labrosus (assembly GCF_963514085.1). Lineage (NCBI taxonomy): Eukaryota > Metazoa > Chordata > Actinopteri > Mugiliformes > Mugilidae > Chelon > Chelon labrosus. The sequence goes on from NC_140337.1 coordinate 15,177,759, forward strand.
TGTTGTTGGATCAGTTGAACTGGAAACGTCATTACATGGGTCTTCTTGCTTGTCTGACTTTTCCTTGTTTTTTTTCTTCTTCTTCTTCCTTTTCTTCTTTTTACTGGATTCGGGTAAGGCTGGATTGCCCTCACTTTCCGAGTTGGGATTGCTGAAGTAATTTTTCAGACGTCTGAGCACTTCTTTCAGTTTGTCATTCATTTTCATGTCAGCCGATGTCAGTATGTCCTCGGGCACTGAAGTGATTCCCACTGACGTAAAAATGTTAGCCACATGCTCAACTGAGAGCAAGTTGGCAAAAATGCCATATGTGTAGACTTTAATGTCAGATGGATGCGGGTCTTTTACAAAAGGAGCAACTGATTTGCACAAGTTCTGTGTAAAGTTGGAATCCCAGCCAGTTCTGCGTTTTGTTTTCTGTGTTACCACATACAATGTTTGAAGAACAGCTAACAAAAAACCCATGCTGACCTTTGGCAGCATTGCCTGACAAAGATCAGCCAGGCAAAGATCTGCCAGGAGATGGGGAATAATAGCTTGTGCTTGCTCATTTGGTATGTCTTCCATTGTGCAGAAAACTGCATGTAAACTATCAACTGCAATCTGTATATGTGTCTTAGGGATCTTTGGGAATCTACTGACTGTACCTGCAATGTAGGTATTCAGATTCTCTGTGTCCTTTAACCATTTAATACTTCTCTGGCTGTATTTTTCTTTACCCAGGCCAGTAACAGTGAAGAGCATTTCAATCATGGTCAGATGGTGCTGAGGATGCTCTCGTAGCATGTCACTGTTAAATTTTCTGAACACTTCTTCAAGTCGTTCCGATGGCACAGCAATTTGCAAATCAACAAAATATTTGCATTTGGAGCATAATTCATTTCCTTTGGATGCCAAGTTATGAATCATCTCAGCTATTTTTTTGTTGTGAATAAAATGATCAGGGTGACTTATAGGTAGCAGTGTTACCAATGCACCAGCAGAGAGAAGCACTTTCATGACATCTTCCCTGTCGTTGAGGGCAGCAGTATGCAGTGGTGTGATGAATACTTCCATGGAAAATGGATGGAATTCTTTGGTATTCCATCCATCTACATTAGCCTTAGCTTCAAGCAGTATCTCCGCAAAGACAAGTGGTGCTTTGGACAGCGAGACATAATGCAAAGGTTTAAGGCCTCCTTGGGATCGAATATCTGGGTCTGCACCCTGACGCAAAAGGTACATAAAAATGTCATATTTATGCCTTACAACTGCAGCAGTCAGTGGAGCGAAACAATCCCCCCACTCTTTGCAGAGGTAAAGTCCATTAACATTGTTGTCCTTCAGTAATTTCTGGAGCTTCTTGAGGTTGTTGTCAAATACACACTGTATAACTGGATGTGTTTCTGTCACTTGGGGCACTGTCAGTTGCAACTGCGTGATGATATTCATTTCTCTGCTTCAGATTACCTGAGAAGAAACAAAGTCCTGTTATTATAATTGTGATCATGATGGATTTATTTGCTATCTTTAAATCTAAGAGTCGAAGCTTGAAGGTGCATTCTGTTTAATTTTCAGTAACAATATCTAAATAATTTCTGAAGGCCCTATTAAATTCTATTTGCTGCCAGCGTATGTTAGATTCAAACTGAAGGCATCAATATCAGGAAGCTCCAAGCAGTTTCCTTGCTTCACCTCTGCTAGTGATGATGACCGGAGGTGGTCATAATGTTATGGCTGTTCGGAGTATATACAGTATGTTTACGTTAACCGTAAAGAGAAGAGTGTTAATTCTAGTGTGACAGAGTGGGCTTAATTGGCTTTAGTAATATTTATCTTTTTATCAATTCGTTTCGTTTCGTTTTCTAGATTCCGGTGTTCCTGATGTAACCTTTCAGTTCGTAGTTTGTCGCTGTACAAAAGACTATTACATTAAGGACATTTTAAGGAAGTAACGTTTGTTTCATCTGGCGGGAATTCATAATTTCCGACGTAAATCATATTGACTGAACGCGGAACGAGGAGGACAAACAGAGCGGAAAGTCATTCAGTTAAACAGGGCATGCTGTTTGTCGAGAAAAGACGACTGAGAATTTAATTTAGACACAAATACTCGAGAGAACAAGTTGCGGGACTACAAATAATTTAACATTTTAGATATAACTTGCCACACAAAGAGTAGGCTACCACATCTCGCCCTCACCTTTTACAGATTGCACTTCCTCATTCAGACATAAACAGCCCTTAGATATAAACTTCACGGCAACACTCGCTAGATTAAAAAGTTATGAAGTTATGCACACTTCAAAAAACGAAATGTGTGGTAGGAACAGGATGAAAAAACATTTGATGTAGGCTACCATATTAAAATAGTAAATTATGTTGGGTTACGTGTTTGACGATTGCAAGGAACTTAATTTACCGTAGCTATATAAACTGGGCGGCTATGAAAGTATGAAAATAATGACTTAAACACAAGGATGAAAGTCGAAGTCAGCATGCTCTTGTCTTTTCTTTCCGTTACTTTTCGTCTCTCTCTCTCTCTCTCTCTCTCTGCTCCTCCCATCATTACAGTAGCCTACTTCCTGCACTTATATTACTGTTGTTGCACTGCACTAAAAAAAATGGTTTGCAGAGGATTATTGTTTACTTCGTAACCAATCTAATCGGCTATTTCCTGTTTTAACTTCAGTCTGACAGTGAAGATACTTTTTAATTCAGTTATTTTTAACATAAAAATACAAATTTGTTCAGCAATGAGATCCCAGCTCCCTTCATCATAACGAAGTTAATTTAAAGGGATAGTTTAGTTTCTTTGAAGGGGGCCATTACCTGCAGCAGATGGAGTTCGGCACACTCACAGTGTTACAATTATCACAACAGAAAATAATAAAAGTAGTATCAGTTTGAATTGTATGCTATATTTAGAGTATTATAGCCTCTTAAACTCTCTAATCAGCAGAGATCAAGTGAGAGTGCAGAATGAGCATTTACTGAGGAAACACCAGGAAGCACATACTTTGGAGTTTAGAGACAAGGACGGAGACAAGACCCTGGAGACACATGCAGAGGCGTGCTACAAATGGAGAAGTAGAAGAAGTTACCGGGTGGATAGAATAGAGGAGAGCTCTGATGAAGACGACCACAGACGACCAGGAGGAAGAGATGGAGATGCAGGAGGAGGTTTGTACAATACAAGGCCTGATGGCAGGATTTAGGTAGAAAATGGTCTATTTCTGCTTAAATTGATTTGTTTGTCTGTGTTTCTGTGTAACTTTGGTGATAAAACATGTTATTTCGGATCCAAATTAACATGCTAAAATAAGTCACACACCAATAAGTCCTGTGTAAAGCTGGGGACACACTGCACAACTTTCACAGTCTTTACAGATTTTGAAAAGACTAGGAGTGCACACTAAGAGACTGGCTTCAGCAGATGTTTTTGCATAACGGCTGAAAGCCTGGGGATCACACACTTAACAACTGCGCCTGATGAGGGATCACAGACTACATGATTTGTCCAAGCTACTAAAGCCAACTGAACGCATCAAACCCTCGTGTGAACTCTGCCGTGGGCGTCAGTTGTGGTCTGCACAGCAACCTACATTATATAGGCACTCATGTTCCTGCTACGACTTGATTGACCTCTCGTCGATTTCTATGGTCCTGGCTCGCTTTGTCACCACTCCCCTGCTCTTGCTGTTTGCTTTTGTTGCCTCTACTTCCTGTCGTCTTTTGATGCCATGTCCTGTGTCCCACGTGTTTGACTGACTGCGACTGAGATCGTGTCGGGTCTGTCACTAACAGATTTTTGGGCCAACTGCCCATACCGACTGTCCCCAACTGGGGCAGACTGGTGCAGACTTTGCCCAACTGGGAATTGTGGGTAAAATTAGGCAAAAATAAATAAATAAAAATAAAAATAAAAATAAAAAAACCTGTAGTGTGTCCTCAGCTTTAGGCAAGGTAAAGATAAATAATAAAGAAAGAAAATTAACTACAACAATCCTTATGATCAATGGATGATAAAACACGTCTTACAATCATATTTCTACACATTTATTTGTATACTCAACTTTACAGTATATTTTAAGAGTAACATTCAGTATGCTTAAAACAAAATAACAAAAAAAAGAATTGTAAAGCTTGCATATTCCAGTATTTTTTACTTTTATTTTAGTTTCTATTCATTTATTTTTTTCAATGCCATTCACTCAGTGAATAGAAGCACTTTTAGACTGTTAAGTTTCTCTAAAAAGAATTTGGCAAACACCCTTTTTTTTCTTTTAACGTCATGCTCTTGCAAGCTGCAGTAACAGTTGATTTTTCTAAGTAAGTGCAGATCAGTTCAGAACAGGTAGTGGATTTGCAGTCTTCTGTTTATGTACATCTTTTGTAGCTAGTCAACATTCAGTATTTTCAAAGAACAGAATGAAGGACTAAACCAAAAAGAAAAAAAGCCTCTCAACTGATCGGTGTATATGTGATGGTTAAAATCTCAAAAAAAAAGAAAAAGAAAAAGAAGAAACACACTTTTCAAGCAATTACAGATTTATTTAGATAGTTGCAATACGATTCACTCAATAGAGAAAAAAAAATGACTGAAGATTAGCATTTGACAACCAAGATGATATCCGCCAAACTACTTTGCAACTGTTGACACGAACGATTTAACTATCATTTTTAACAAGTGCAAAGATATGTTCTGATTTTTGCGATAAAAATTTATTTTCGTCATCAGTTTGCATCTTAGAAATGAATAGCATTTTAACAAAAACAAACAAGTTTCATTCACAATTTTACGACACGCTATGGCAGTTAATGGATCAAGTCCAAAGACATAGTGGAGAACAACTCAAGAAATTAAAATACCAATACTGATAAAAGGCATGTCCCAGCATTATTTGTGAGTTAACTCAACGTAGGATTTGATTATACCTTTACCATAATTTCTTTCTTCTTGTATTACTGAAAAAATAAAACAAAACAAATCCTACTGCCATAAAATGTAGCCATTAAAAGATTTCAGCAGTAAGAACTAAACGTACAGTCAAACGTTTTTGTAAAATTGATGCGTCCGTCTGTGAACAGGATTATAATTTCACATTTTACATAGTTACCCACAGTAGAGGAATGAGAGTGCAGTATGGTGTTTGTTATTACACCTTGTAATGAATAATTTAAGAATAAACAAGCAAATACATCAGATAAATGTAGTAAAATAAAAAAATAAATAATTAATTTTAAAAAATTCTCAAAAGTATTAAGTCTGACTTCTATCAGCGATAAGAAAATAGTTATCAAAAAAAAACATATGCAAATAATTCACAGAAGGGAAAAAGAACAAGTATGAACAATAAATGATGGCTGAACTCTTTGCTTTGGTATTAAACATGTTTAAAAAGAGTTAAGTCCTCTTCAGTGTAAAAACATCTGTGCTACTACTTTTTACATCAGAAATGATTGCATGTGTGTGTGGTTTCCCCTCTGATTGCTTATAAGCAACTATAGAATCAGCTTCACTTAAAGTCACTGGGTTGAGACTCTTGGACTGGGGCATCCAGTTGCTCCTCAGCGTTTGTGGACAGCATCGTAGACATGGTGCTATCCAAAGCAGCATGTGTTTCTTTTGTTGGAAACATCCTCTTCAAGGGCACCTCTGAATTCCAGTTTCGGGTCTTGGCGAACTTGTAAATACATCCAAAGAGATTGGGAAATAAAGCCATTACATCAACTTGGTCAGCATCATCAGGACTGTGAACAAGAAGGGAAATGTTATTAGAGAGTAGTAAACTCACACATCTCTGCTTTGAACAGCAAGTTAGAATGGGTTTACTGATGTTTTTCTTGGTCTTTACTGCAGCTGCTCACTTGGTTTTGTCCAAGAAATCTGCCCGGGCCTTCACAATTAAAACTGCAGGCGGCTGAAACTTGAAATACATTGTAATGACGCTGTTCCTTTAACCAATCACATTTCAAGTTTGTATTCTTAGGCCTTCTCTGTGGCCTACGGTAGCGTCAGCATTTTTCCGTTTTCTGACTGAAGGGTCAGAGAGCTGCTCTGTTTAAGCCAAGCTAGTAGTTCATGTTCATCTGTTGCGAGCTGCACAACTAAATCATCTCTGTTAATGTTTTGATTACTATTTGTTGAACCCACGATGGCGGAAGGAAGAGATACTATCGACTTGGTTGCAGATCTTCTTAGAAAGACATTTTCATGTCAGACTTTGGAAGAAAAGCTGGATATTGTGAGGAAAGTCCACCCAAAATTGAAGCTAGTTAGCCTGACCCAGCCGAAAAAAGTTTGTGTCTGCCACTTTCAGGTCAGTAACTATGAGTGCTACTCCTGGTACTCTTAGTAATCGCATTCATCTGGGTATATGAGATACTATTAAGAGGTGTTTTGAATAAGGCTGGAGGGCATTGAAGGCCTAGGTGGAAAATGCAAGACCTGCCACTGTTTATACCTATGCATCATGCTGAGGGGATATTCCAAAGTAGGCTTTTCCAGAACTGGCCTGGCTTTTAGGACATACTTTTATCAGTTTTTTTTTTCTGTACCATGCAACTGTAAACAACTACACAATTTTGGTTTTGTATAATTTAACTTACTAGTGCTCGTGGAGGTTGCGTATGAAGCGCAGTAACCCCAATATGTTTTCAGAGTAAGGTTTTCTTTCACTCTCCATGTTCTTAACAAGCTCTTGAGGAAACTGAAAAAAAAAAAACATAAAATACAGTTGACAAAAAAAACAACTGAAATTCAATTTGGAAAAATTGAAGTTAAAGCTGTTATAATGCAATGTCACCTTTTCTTTCCACTGTGTGAAGGATCCATCCCCAGCACATTTTTCCAGAGAGGTAATGAGTTCCTGATCAGGATCTTTGTACTTTGCCACGTCCTTCCTGTTACCAATCTTTATCAAGTAATCAAGTTGCCTGAAAAAAATGTTTGAATTATGCTTTATGAAATGAAAAATAAATAGAAAAATAACCTTATATTATTTCTCTATAGGAGCAAGGAATCATTGTTTGTTCTGTGTGTCCTGCCAATACAGCGGCAACATGCCACAGTATATTTTGCAGAGTGCAAAACCATGGCCTTATGAATTTTGTTGTGTTATTATGTCATGGATGGTCTTGGCAAGTCCGAGGTTTAGCATTTCTAGGGGAGGAAACTACAGTATGAGTAGTTCTTGAGACAGCTTCAATTGACTCATTCCAGCATGTGTTGAACAGGCACTGCATGATACTGATTGACTATTTTTCCAAACGCTAAGGCAGTATGCATGAGAGAAACTCAAGAACAAGAGTGTAACGAAAGCTGCGAATAATAGTGTGCCTGGTTGGTCCATGGATGACATTATATCAGAGGTTAGGTAAGAGTTAGAAGCTCTGTCCAGAGTCAAAGTGAAACCGGAACTTCAGATTGTTTTCCAACAGTATAAAAAACAATCTGTAAGTCAGTCAACGTTTCTTACTTACTTGTCACCACTCCAGAAGAAAGGATGACTCAGGCATTCTTCCACCTTTGGTCTCTTCTTTGGATTTATATTGATCATCAACTCGATGAGGTCCTTTGCCACCACATCTTGAACATGATCCAGAGAGTACTTCCCCTTATCAATGTTGTACTCACACTCACAGGATCTGTCACCAAATGGATGGTGTCCTCCAGAGAGCATATAATAAATCAGCATTCCTGCCACCTTAAAAATAAACACATCATTCTATCAGTATAAGTATTTTGTCACCAAATCAATTGTTTTTGTGATGCAGAAAACAAACCTGTACATCAGTGTTTGACTTGTATGGTATGTTGGCTTCATCTAGTAGTGTCTCTCTGGCCATCCAGCATTTTGTTCCTGCACTGGCGGTACGCAAAGTAGTTTGGCCTTTGGGTAATCGTCTGCTTATGCCAAAATCAGCTAATCTTGCCCTCCCGTTAACATCTGCAAGACCATTATATTATGAAAAAAACATGAAACAATAATGGTTATGGTCATTACAGAATAAAATCCTGAAGCTTTTGGAGAATTTAAGTTTTAAATTCTTACCAATCAAAACATTCTGTGGCTTCAGATCTCTGTGGAGAATTTGAGGAGTTTGATGAAGCACTCTTAAACTTTCAAGAACTTGTTTGATAAGTTCCTTTATCATCAGCACATGATCCACATTATTATTTTTGATATATTCTTCCAAGGTGTATTCACAGAGTTGAAGACCAAGATATCCAAAGTTCTCATCCTCTGCAGCATCGACGTATCGTACAATAGATGGATCGTCAAGTTCTGGTAGTCGTAGAATTCCTTCCTCGTTCTTCAGGACCTCGTAGTTGCTTTTATACATTCTCTTAATTGCAACTTCTGTTCCATCGTCTCTCAGTCCCAAGAAGACTTCAGTACCATCACTTCCCTTTGCGATGCGGAATTCTGCATCTTTCACATAAATAAGACTCCTAATTCTGGTTACTTTGCTTTCATCTGTGGCAACAAGCTTCTCTAGTTTTTCCTTCCACCTCTTGCTAACTGGATTCCATTGTTGCTTTCCTGATGATTCGGTGGTGTTGACGTGGAATGTCTTTACATTTGAAGCCGATTCCACAACAGGAACTGTTGTTGTTGGATCAGTTGAATTGGAAACGTCATTACATGGGTCTTCTTGCTTGTCTGACTTTTCCTTGTTTTTCTTCTTCTTCTTCTTCCTTTTCTTCTTTTTGCTGGATTCGGGTAAGGCTGGAATGCCCTCACTTTCTGAGTTGGGATTGCTGAAGTAATTTTTCAGACGTCTGAGCACTTCTTTCAGCTTGTCATTCATTTTCATGTCAGCCGATGTCAGTATGTCCTCGGGCACTGAAGTGATTCCCACTGACGTAAAAATGTTAGCCACATGCTCAACTGAGAGCAAGTTTGCAAAAATGCCATATGTGTAGACTTTAATGTCAGATGGATGTGGGTCTTTTACAAAAGGAGCAACTGATTTGCACAAGTTCTGTGTAAAGTTGGAATCCCAGCCAGTTCTGCCTTTTGTTTTCTGTGTTATGACGTACAATGTTTGTAGAACAGCTATCAGAAAATCATTGGTCGTTGGCTGGGAAAGGCCTGCCAGGAGATGGGGAATAATAGCTTGTGCTTGCTCATTTGGTATGTCTTCCATAGTGCAGAAAACTGCATGTAAACTATCAACTGCAAACCTTATATGTGTCTTAGGGATCTTTGGGAATCTACTGACTGTACCTGCAATGTAGGTATTCACATTCTCTGTCTCCTTTAACCATTTAATACTTCTCTGGCTGTATTTTTCTTTACCCAGGCCAGTAACAGTGAAGAGCATTTCAATTATGGTCAGATGGTGCTGAGGATCCTCTCGTAGCATGTCACTGTTGAATTTTCGGAACACTTCGTCAGGTGGTTCTGATCGCACAGCAATTACCATGTCGACAAAATATTTGCCTTTGGAGCATAATTCATCTCCTTTGGATGCCAAGTTATGAATCATCTGAGCTATTTTTTTGTTGAGAATAAAATGATCAGGGTGACTTATAGGTAGCAGTGTTACCAACGCATCAGCAGAGAGAAGCACTTTCATGACATCTTCCCTGTCATTGAGGGCAGCAGTTTGCAGTGGTGTGACGACTACTTCCATGGCAAGCGGATGGAATTCCATGGGATTCCATCCATTTACATTAGCGTTAGCTTTAACAAGTTTTTTCACAAAGACAACTGGTGCTTTGGACAGCGAGACATAATGCAAAGGTTTAAAGCCTCTTTGGGATGGAATATCTGGGTCTGCAGCCTGACTCAAAAGGTACATAAAAATGTCATACTTGTGACTTACAACTGCAGCAGTCAGTGGAGTGAAATAATCCCCCCACTCTTTGCAGGGGTAAACTTCATTAACATTGTTGTTCTTCAGTAATTTCTGGAGCTTCTTGAGGTTGTCGTTAATAACACACTGTATTACTGGATGTGTTTCTGTCACTTGGGGCACTGTCAGTGTCACTGTCTGCGTGATGATATTCATTTCTCTGCTTCAGATTACCTGAGAAGAAACAAAGTCCTGTTATTATAATTGTGATCATGATGGATTTATTTGCTATCTTTAAATCTAAGAGTCGAAGCTTGAAGGTACATTCTGTTTAATTTTCAATAATGATATCTAAATAATTTCTGAAGCCCTTATTAAATTTGCTCCCAGCTTATGTTAGATTCAAATTAAAGGCACCGATAATCAGGAAGCCCCAAGCAGTTGCCTGCTGTGCCTCTGCTAGTGATGATGACCAGAAGTGGTCAGAATGTTATGGCTGTTCGGAGTATATACATACACAGTATGTTTAAATAGACCTAAAGAGAAGAGTGTTAATTCTACTAACCTTTTAGTTCAACAATAAATCATGGACTAGTGTTACAGAGTGGGGTTAATTGGCTTCAGTATTTATCATTTTATCAATTAGTTTTTCGTTTCGTTTCCTGACGTCATACCTTTCAGTTTGTAGTATGTCGCCGTCCGAAAAATAGGATAGAACGCGGAACGATGAGGAGCACAAACACATCGGAAACTCCTTCAGCTAAACAAGTCGTGTATGATATAATGTAGCCTATAATAAAAAATGTATAATAATAGAACAAGCATTTCTATTTTACGACATGCCGTTTGTTGAGAAAAGCTGACTGAACTTAGTCGAGAGAAGAAGTTGCGGGACCACAAATAATTTAACATTTTAACTTATAACACATGATAGCCTACCACGTCCTCGTCGTTTCCAACTTCCACATTCAAACAGGTGAACAGCCCTTAGATATAAACTTCACGGCAACTCTAGCTAGTTTAAAAAGTTATGGAAATTTCGAAAAACGAAATGTGTGGTAGGAATAGGATGAAATAACATTTGATGTAGGCCTACCATATTAAAATAGTAAATTATGTTGGGTTACATGTTTGAGGATTGCAGGGAACTTAACTTACCGTATTGAAGCTGGGCGGCTATGAAAGCATGAAAATAATGACTTAAACACGAGCATGAAAGTCGTCAAAAGTCAACATGCTCTTCTTGTCTTTTCTCTCCGTTACTTTTCGTCTCTCTCTGTCTCTCTCTCTCTCTCTCTCTCTCTCTCTCTCTGCTCCTCCCATCCAGTAGCCTACTTCCTGCACAAGTAAATGTCACTGATACCGCACCAAAAAAATGGTTTGCAGAGGATTATTGTTTGCTTCGTAACCAATCTAATCCGCTATTTCCTGTTTCAACTTCAATCTGACAGTGAAGCTACTTTTTAATTTAGTTATTTTTAACATAAAAATACGAATTTGTGCAATGAGATCCCAGTTCCCTTCATCATAACGAAGTTAATTTAAAGGGATAGGCACACTCAGTGTTACAATTATTACAACAGTATAATAATAATAATAATAATAATAATAATTAAAAGTGGTATCAGTTTGAATTGTATGCTATATTTAGAGTATTATGGGAATGGCTAGAGTGACGTCATCATGTCCAAAAAAGCCACTTCCGTGTCCATTCGCTTATATTCTAACGGTTAAGGTGCTCTGTCAAACTGGACTACATGATAATAATAATAATAATAATAATACATTTTATTTATAGGCGCCTTTCACGACACTCAAGGTCACCGTACAAATTGTTTAAAATAAAACACAATTCAATACACGAAATAGTTAAAATAAACGGCATTAAAATGGTGCAGTGCTGTGCCCCGTGTTGCAATAACAGAAACGACGTGAACAAAACGATCTCTTATTACCGATTTCCCCTCGACGAAAAAGAGAAGAAGTTGATACGGTAAGTTGGATCTCAAATTATTAACATTAATAACAAAAATAATAATAATAAACGGCTAGCGATTACTAGCGAGCTAACGTTACTAGCTAGGTACTACTAGTAACTAGTAACGTTAGCTCGCTAGTAACTTTCCCAACATACATTAGATAAGAATAAAACAGGATGGTTTTGTGCATGTAAATTCTGCTGCAGATGAGATGGCTGGTGGTATTTAAATGTATTATTATTTATTTAGATATTGTGTTTAAATGTGAAATAATTGGGTATAGTCTAATCAAAATAACAGTAAGCTAGTAACGTTAGCTCGCTAGTAATCGCTAGCCGGTTATTATTATTATTTTTGTTATTATTATTAATGTTCATAATTTGAGATCCAACTTACCGTATCAACTTCTTCTCTTTTTCGTCGAGGGGAAGTCGGTAATAAGAGATCTGCACCATTTTAATGCCGTTGTAGTCCAGTTTGACAGAGCACCGTAACCGTCAGAATATTAGCGAATGGACACGGAAGTGGCTTTTTTGGGCATGATGACGTAGCGCCTAGCCATTCCCATAGCCCCTTAAATCAGCAGAGATCAAGTGAGAGTGCAGAATGAGCATTTACTGAGGAAACACCAGGAAGCACATTACTTTGGAGATGACATGGAGGGAGACAAGACCCTGAAGACACGCGTGGTACAAGAGGAGAAGCAGAAAAAGTTAGCGGTGGATAGAATAGAGGAGAGCTCTGAAGACAGCCTCGGACGACCAGGAGGAAGAGATGGAGATGCAGGAGGAGGTTTGTACAATACAAGGCCTGATGGCAGGATTTAGGTAGAAAATGGCCTACTTCTACTTAAACCGATTTGGTTGTCTGTGTTTCTGTGTGACTATGGTGATAAAACATGTTATTTCGGATCCAAATTAACATGCTAAAATAAGTTACACACCAGTAAGTCCTGTGTAAAGCTGGGGACACACTGCACAACTTTCACAGTCTGTAGCCTACAGATTTTGAAAAGACTAGGAAGGCACACTAAGAGACTGGCTTCAGCACATGTTTTTGTATGACGACTGAACACGTGGGGATCACACATTTAACAACTGGGCCTGACGAGGGATCACAGACTACATGATTTTTCAAACCTACTAAAGCCAACTGAACGCATCAAACCCTCGTGCAAACTCTGGCGAGGGCATCAGCTGTGGTCTGCACAGCAACCTACATTATAGGCACTCGTGTTCCTGCCACGACTTGATTGACCTCTCGTCCATTTCTATGGTCCAGACTCGTTTTGTCGCCACTCTCCCGCTCTTGCTGTTCACTTTTGTTGCTGCTACTTCCTGTCGTCTTTTGACGCTATGTCCTGTGTCCCACGTGTTTGACTGACTGAGACTGAGATCATGTCGAGTCTGTGACCCTCACACACTCACAGATATTTGTGCCAACTGCCTAACTGGTGCAGACTGGTGCAGACTGGTGCAGACTTTGCCCAACTGGAAATTGTGGGTAAAATCTGGCAAAAAAAAAAAATAAATTAAAAAAAATAAATCTTGTAGTGTGTCAATGGCAAGGTAAAGAAAAAAATAAGGAAAGAAAATCAACTACAGCAATCATAATAATCAATGGATGATAAACCACGTCTTACAATCATATCTTTACACATTTATTTGGATAATCAAATTTACAGTATATTTTAAGAGTAACATTCAGTATGCTTTAAACAAAATCACAAAAAAAAGAATTGTAAAGCTTGCATATTTTTTACTTTTGTTTTAGTCTAATTTTTTTGTAATGCCATTCACTCAGTGATAGAAGCACTTTTAGACTGTTGAGTTTCTCTAAAAAGAATTTGGCAGACACCCTTTTTTTTCTTTTAACGCCATCCCTCTTGCAATCTTTTGTAGCTAGTCAACATTCAGTATTTTTAAAGAACAAGATGAACTGACTAAACAAAAAAAACAAAGCCTCTCGACTGATCGGTATATATGTGACGGTTAAAATCTACAAAAAGAAGAAGAAACACACTTTTCAATCAATTATAGATTTATTTAGATAGTTGCAATACGATTCACTGAATAGAGAAAAAAAGTGACTGAAGATTACCATTTGACAACCAAAATGATATCTGCAAAAACTCCTTTGCAACCGTTGACACAAGCTACTTAAATCATCTGTAACAAGTGCAAAGATGTGTTATGATTTTTGTGATAAAAATAATTTTCAATGCACATAGAAGTCATTCTTAAATATTTTCAGTTTCAGAATATTTTTTGGTAAAATTGATGTCAGTCCGTGAACAAGATTATAATTTAAACTGCAGTACATGGTAACCCATGGTAGAGGAGTGAGAGTGCAGTATGGTGTTTGTTATTACACCTTGTAATGAATAATTTAAGGATAAACAAGCAAAAAAAAAGAAAAATAATTCATTTTAAACAATGTTCAAAAGTATTAAATCTGACAGACTTGACTTCAATCAGCGAATAGAAAATAGTTATCAATTGACAGAAGGGAAGAAGAACAAGTATGAACAATAAATGATGGCTGAACTCTTTACTTTGGTATTAAACATGTTTAAAAAGAGTTAAGTCCTCTTCAGTGTAAAAACATCAGTGCTACTACTTTTTACATCAGAAATGATTGCATGTGTGTGTGGTTTCCCCTCTGATTGCTTATAAGCAACTACAGAATCAGCTTCACTTAAAGTCACTAGGTTGAGACTCTTGGACTGAGGCACCCAGTTGCTCCTCAGTCTCATAGACATGGTGTTGATGTCTTCTCTTCGAAACATCCCCTTCAAGGGCACCTCTAAATTCCAGTTTCGAGTCTCGGCAAACTTGTAAATACATCCAAAGAGATCGGGAAATAAAGCCATTATGTCAACTTGGGCAGCATCCTCAGCACTGTGAACAAGAAGGGAAATTTTATTACAGATTAGTAAGCTCACACATCTCTGCTTTGCACAGGAAGCTAAAATGGGTTTACTTCTTTGTGATGTTTTGCTTGGTCTTCACTGCAGCTGCTCGCTTAGTTTTGCCTTGATCAAGTAAAATGCATGCTCCAACTTTGCAGTTGAGCTTTTATCCAATCATATTTCAGTCATCATGTGTTGCTGGAGTCCAAGAAAACTGCCTGGGTGTTCACAATTAAAACTACAGGCTGCTAGAGCTTGACATACATTGTAATGACGCTGTTCCTCTAACCAATCACATTTCAGGTTTGTATTCTTAGGCCTTCTCTGTGGCCTACGGTAGTGTCAGCGTTTTGGCTTCCTCTGACTGGAGGGTCGGAGAGCCACTAAATTTAAGCCTAGCTAGCGGTTCATGTTAGAGCTGCACAACCAAATCATCTCTGTTAATGTTTTGATTGCTATTTGTTGAACCCACGATGGCGGAAGGAAGAGATGCTATTGACTTGGTTGCAGATATTCTACAACTGTGAGCGCTACTCTTGGGACTCTTAGTAATGGCATTCATCTCGGTATATGAGATACTATTAAGAGATGTAAAGAGGTGTATTGAATAAGGTTGTAGGGCATTGAAGGCCTAAATGCAAGGCCCACCGCTGCTTATACCTATGCATCATGACTAGGGGATATTCCAAAGAAGGCTTTTCCAGAACTGACCTGGCTTTTAGGACTTATAATTTTGTTTTGTTTTTTTCTGTACTATGTAATAAGTCAGCATGACTCCTTAAATAAAGAAACTGCATAATTTTGGTTATGTATAATTTAACTTACTAGTGCTCGTGGAGGTTGCGTATGAAGCGCAGTAACCCCAGTGTGTTTTCAGGGTAAGCTTTGTTTTTTCCATCCATCTTATGAACGAGCTCTTGAGGAAACTGAAAAAAAAAAAAAAAAAAAAAAAACAAAACAACATAAAACACAGCTGATAAAAAAACCCTGAAATTTAATTTGGAAAAATTGAAGTTAAAGCTGTTATGACGCAGTCACCTTTTCTTTCCACTGTGTGAAGGATCCATCCCCAGCACATTTTTCTAGAAAGGTAATGAGTTCCTGATCAGCCTTTCGGCAGTTTGCCACCTCATCCCTGTTACCAATCTTTTTCAAGTATTCAACTTGCCTGAAAAAAATGTTTGAATTATGGTTTATGAAATGCAAAATAAATAGAAAGTTTCTGATTAATAAAGCATCTATCTATCTATCTATCTATCTATCTATCTAATGTTATTTTTGTATAGGAGCAAGGAATCATTGTTCTGTGTGTCCCGCCAACCGTTCATCTGATCTACTGAGACATCATCAAGTCAGACAGGTCATGAGAGGCAGACATTATTAATGACATCTTGGCAGAAATGATCAACAGATTTCAAGTTACGGCCCAGTTAGCACCCTATGAGGAACTACTGGCACCTATGTGCGTGTTTTACGGTCACTATGGGAAACAAATCCTCCTCAAATCCAGACCTTTTAACAACAGAAATTGGTCAACACAGACGGCATGATACCTTTCAAAACTTGCAAGCGACTAATACAAGCTGACTTTCTGTTTGACTTTACTTAGCAATAGCTGACTAGGTTCATCAGGATACAGCGGCAACATGCCATAGCATATTTTGGAAAACCATGGCTTTTTGAATTTTGTTGTGTTATTATGTCATGGATGGTCTTGGCAAGTACGAGGTTTAGCATTTGTAGGGGAGGAAACTACAGTATGTCAGGACAGGTTGGAATGAGTAGTTCTCAAGAAAGCTTCAATTGACTCATTCCAGCATGTGTTGAACAGGCACTGCATGATACTGATTGACTATTTTCCCAAATGCCAATGCAGTATGCATGAGTGAAAGTCAAGAACAAGAGTGTAACCAAAGCTACAGATAATAGTGTGCCTGGTTGGTCCTAGTTCAGTTGACATTATATCAGAGGTTAGGTAAGAGTTAGAAGCTCTGTCCAGAGTCAAAGTGAAACCAGAATTTCAGATTGTGTTCCAACAGTATAAAAACCAATCTATAAGTCAGTCAACGTACTTTTCATCACTCCAGAAGAAAGGATGGCTCAGGCATTCTTCCACCTTTGGTCTCATCTTTGGATTTATATTGATCATCAACTCAATGAGGTCCTTTGCCACCACATCTTGAACATGATCCAGAGAGTACTTCCCCTTATCAATGTTGTGCTCACAGTCACAGGATCTGTCACCGAATGGATGGTGTCCTCCAGAGAGGATATAATAAATCAGCATTCCTGCCACCTTAAAAATTAACACATTATTCTGTCAGTATAGGTATTTTGTCACCAAATCTATTGTTTTTGTGAGGCAGAAAACAAACCTGTACATCAGTGCTTGACTTGTATGGTATGTTGGTTTCATCTTGTAAAGTCTCGCTGGCCATCCAACATTTTGTTCCTGCACTGGCGGTACGCAAAGTAGTTTGGCCTTTGGGTAATCGTCTGCTTATGCCAAAATCAGCTAATCTTGCCCTCCCGTTAACATCTGCAATACAATTATGTTGAAAAAAACATGAAACAATAATGCTTATGGTCATTACAGAATAAAATCCTGATGCTTTTGGAGAATTTAAGTTTTAAATTCTTACCAATCAAAACATTCTGTGGCTTCAGATCTCTGTGGAGAATTTGAGGATTTTGATAGTGAAGCACTCTCAAACTGTCAAGAACTTGGTGGATAAGTTTCTTTACCATCAGCACATGATCCACATTATTATTTTTGATATATTCTTCCAAGGTGTATTCACAGAGTTGAAGACCAAGATATCCAAAGTTCTCATCCTCTGCAGCATCGACGTATCGTACAATAGATGGATGGTCAAGTTCTAGAAGTCGTAGAATTCCTTCCTCGTTCTTCAGGACCTCGTAGTTGCTTTTAGACATTCTCTTGATTGCAACTTCTGTTCCATCGTCTCTCAGTCCCAAGAAGACTTCAGTACCATCACTTCCCTTTGCGATGCGGAATTCTGCATCTTTCACATAAATAAGACTCCTAATTCTGGTTACTTTGCTTTCATCTGTGGCAACAAGCTTCTCTAGTTTTTCCTTCCACCTCTTGCTAACTGGTACCCATCGTCGCTTTCCTGATGATTCGGTGGTGCTGACGTGGAATGGCTTTACATTTGAAGCCGATACCACAACAGGAACTGTTGTTGTTGGATCAGTTAAATTGGAAACATCATTACATGGGTCTTCTTGCCTGTCTGACTTTTCCTTGTTTTTCTTCTTCTTCTTCTTCCTTTTCTTCTTTTTACTGGATTCGGGTAAGGCTGGAATGCCCTCATTTTCTGAGTTGGGATTGCTGAAGTAATTTTTCAAACGTCTGAGCACTTCTTTCAGCTTGTCATTCATTTTCATGTCAGCCGATGTCAGTATGTCCTCGGGCACTGAAGTGATTCCCACTGACGTAAAAATGTTAGCCACATGCTCAACTGAGAGCAAGTTGGCAAAAATGCCATATGTGTAGACTTTAATGTCAGATGGACGCAGGTCTTTTACAAAAGGAGCAACTGATTTGCACAAGTTCTTTGTAAAGTTGGAATCCCAGCCAATTCTGTCTTTTGTTTTCTGTGTTATGACGTACAATGTTTGTAGAACAGTTATTAAAAAATCAGGGTTCATTATCAGGCAAAGGTCTGCTAGGAGATGGGGAATAATAGCCTGTGCTTGCTCATTTGGTATGTCTTCCATTGTGCAGAAAACTGCATGTAAGCAATTAACTGCATTCTTCTTATGTGTCTTAGGGATCTTTTTGAATCTAATATCTACATCTGCAATGTAGGTATTCACATTCTCTGTCTCCTTTAACCATTTAATACTTCTAAGTCTGTATTTTTCTTTACCCCGCCCAGTAGCAGTGAAGAGCAATTCAATTATGGCCAAATGGTTCTGAGGATGCTCTCGTAGCATGTCACTGTTAAATTTTCTGAACACTTCTTCAGGTGGTTCTGATCCCATAGCGATTTCCAAATCGATAAAATATTTCCATTTGGAGCATAATTTATCTCCTTTGGATGCCAAGTTATGAATCATCTCAGCTATTTTTTTGTTGTGAATAAAATGATCAGGGTGACTTATAGATAGCAGTGTTACTGATGCACCAGCAGAGCGATGCACTCCCGTGACATCTTCCCTGTCGTTGAGGGCAGCAGTATGCAGTGGTGTGATGAACACTTCCATGGGAAGTGGATGGAATTCTATGGGATTCCATCCATTTACATTAACTTTAGCTTTAAGCAGTTTCTTCACAAAGACAAGCGGTGCTTTGGACAGTGAGACATAATGCAAAGTGTTAAGGCCTACTAGGGAAAGACTATCTGGGTCTGCACCCTGACGCAAAAGGTCCATAAAAATGTCTTCCTTGTGACTGACAACAGCAGCAGTCAATGGAGTGAAATAATCCCCCCATTCTTTGCAGGGGTAAATTCCATTAATTCCATTGTTGTTCTTAATTTGTCAATAATTTCTGGAGCATCTTGAGGTTGTCGTTAATAACACACTGTATTACTGGATGTGTTTCTGTCACTTGGGGCACTGCTGTCACTGTCGTTGTCTGTCTGATGATATTCATTTCTCTTCTGAGAAGAAACAAAGTCAAGTTATTATAATTATGATCATGATGGATTTATTTGCCATCTTTAAATCTAAGAATCAAAGCTTAAAGGTACATTATGTTTAATTTTCAATAACAATATCTAAATTCAGAAGACCTTATTAAATTCTATTTGCTGCCAGCATATGTTAGATTCAAATCAAAGACACTGATATCAAAAAGCCCCAAGCAGTTGCCAGGAGTATACATACACAGTAACTTTACATAAACCGTAAAGAAAAGAGAGAGATGTGTTTTTGTAATTTACTAACCTTTTAGTTCAGCAATAAAACATGAACTAGTGTTACAGAGTGGGCTTAATTGGGGACGAAGCTGTCTCTCTGTGTTATTGTGTACAAATACTTGAAATTAAAACAGAGACCAAAATATTCATTTTATGTAATGAACTGGCTGGTCGGTGATGGTATTGAGAATGCCCAAAGTGGAAGCAGGAGGATCAGACACCGAGAAGAGGTCAATCAGGATTCAGGTTTATGTGCACAGGAGAGTTTGCAAGGCTCTCATTCTCTGTGTGCCCTTAATTGTTACATTTTGTCTTAGTAAGTTGGCCTCCATTCTTAAATCAAGTTTTAGTGAGTCTAGAAACAAGTAAAATGTGCTTAAGGCATAGCTGTTGATATGGCTACAGACTTTTCCGACAGTAATTTAAGATAAATCTGCTTAAAACTAGTTTTATTACCTAATTAAGGTAACTCAAGATGGTTTTTCTTGAAACAAGTCATATATCACCATCCTTAATGAGTAAATAAACCCAAAAACTAGTGTGACAAGATAAATATACTGAATATAAAGCAATTAAACTAGAACAGATTTTCGTTTTTTGCAGTGATGTAATACATATTTACTATTTTATCATTACGTTTTCTACATATCATTAACTTGTTAACTGTGTTCCTGACGTTACCTTTCAGTTTGTAGTTTGTCGGCTTACAAAAGGCTACAATTCCCTTAAGGAAATTGTCAGGAAGTAACATTAGTTTCTTCTGTATTCTTCTGTATGATCTTGCGCCATGATCCACACGTGAAACACGAGATTCACAAATGCGTACAACGATATGAATTTGGGGGGGTCATAAATGCGTACCGAGCAATATGAACTTGTGTGATTGTATTACAAATTCACAAATCTGATCATTCAGCTTCACAAAGCTCATCCTTTTCATTTCCAAGACTTCCTGTGCTTACAAGTGTCTAACCGTGTTGAACGAGCTTTGAGACTTTTTTCACGCTGCTCAGATCCATTCATTCATTCATCCGCTTGTTCCTGTTAATGGTCACAGATGTTGCTGGACCCTATCCCAGCTGTCATCGGGCGAGGGGCGGGATACACCCTGGACAGGTCTTCAATCCATCGCAGGGCCAACACAGAAAGACAGACAACCATTCACACTCACACTCACACCTACGGCCAATTTAGAATCACCAATTAACCTAACGAGCATGTCTTTGGATGGTGGGAGGAAGCCTGAGTACCTGGAGAGAACCCACGCAGACACAAGGAGAACGTGAAAGAACACAGGGAGAATTCCACATAGAATGGATTCGAACCTTCTCGCTGTGAGGCATCAGTGCTAACCACCTCTCCACTGCGCCAAACTGCTCAGATCTACAGATCCACAAAAACATGGTGCCTTTAAGAATCACCCAGAAAATGGGATATCTGGGCTTTGGACGAAAAGAGCTATATCTTTCCTGTATGGAAAAGAAATATTTACTGATATAACTCGCTTCTCGTTTAGTTACAGAGAAAGTTGTAAATAAAACATTTTTTTTTGTTTAAAGGAATTTGTCCTTTATTATATTAATATACTACATTATCTTCCAACATACTTCACCCTCAGCCCCTCAAAATAAATAAATCTCACTCCAAGCTAATTAGTTCAAAACTTGAGAGTTTCTCGTGAGTCGGTTTATTTACTAGTACACACTACAAAGATAACGGTCACATTAACTTCCTAACTTTTCCCGGCCCCCCGTCACGTCATCACATCCACCCTCCAGCTGGCTACAGAAGCCTCATATTAACATTAATCTCACAACAGGATCCCTAAAGGGTTAACTGGAAATGGATGATATCATTGAGGTCAAAGGTCACATATGGGAGTACTTAGAACAGGGATGGGCAACTCACTCGAAGTGGCCCTTAGATTAATTTTTGAAAATTATAATACTCTATCCTCAGCGGCCCTGAGTTGTAATGACACAGTTGGCCACTAGATAGCGCCTCTAATGCAGACGCCGCCTCGCACACGCTTCCACCGGGTCTTCTCTACCAGTGAAAAAGAGACGTTGAGCCGTATATAAGAGCGGAGGAGACAAAACTAGAGGTGTGCGATACCGCTAGATGTGGTATCGATCTGATACCAAGTAAATACAGGGCCAGTATCGTCAATACTGATACCGATATCGATACTTTTTAATAATCACGGTGGATGCATCTAGCCTGGGTGCCAGCCGAACTTAGTCCCGCCCACAACATTTGAGGTCTGGAAGTTCGGTCTGGCGTTGCTCCGTTGAGGCGCAATTGACCTTTGGTTAAGCCCCGCCCCCCTTAGTTACTGTTGCTACGTCCGACATTCTCTTCTGGGCTGTGGTTTTCTGGTTATCTATAAGGCTCCGGTATCAACATGGCTTATGCTGTGACAGCTCTTCCTGCTGAACTTTTGTCAAACTTTTATAAAGCAGCAAATAAAGTGTCCGATAGAAGTAGGCAAAAGGGGCTGCAATATGCGCTCGAAGGCTATTCAGGAGTGAAACGCAACGAACAACAAGGCATCCAAATAGAGGCAAAAGCATACCGGTCACAGTCAAAAAATGAACCACCGCATATCCTATTAATCGAGACGGAGGCTGGGCCTGACAATATCAAGGAGCAACACTGTTCAT
Source organism: Chelon labrosus (assembly GCF_963514085.1). NCBI lineage: Eukaryota > Metazoa > Chordata > Actinopteri > Mugiliformes > Mugilidae > Chelon > Chelon labrosus. The sequence goes on from NC_140337.1 coordinate 15,199,987, forward strand.
GCAAAGCTGGGTACGTCTCTATTCACTTCTATAATCGTTATTACGACGCAAACGGACTAACGTTACACACGTATAACGTTGTATTTCTCCAGCGTGTGCTAGCATATCAACAACTATGCAACTTAAGCTGTAACGGTGATGTTTTGGTTTAGCTCCACAGGGTTTTGCGCGCACATCATTGGGCTTATCCATACCCTGGATATTTACCGACAGTATAGCCTGCCGAGACCGAAAATATGAGATGCCTGCGTTAAATTCAATGGAGCGCTGTGAAAAAGTGTCGGACCCCTGTGGGAGCTGTGATTGGTCAATCTACATTCTAGGGCGGGGCTTAGCCAAAGGTCAGTTATGCTCGAACAGGAGGTGTTCGTACCAATCAGATTCTCAGGGCGGGCTTTATGATGATGGACAGATGATCAACAGTAACGTAATCAACCACGTCACCAAAGAGCGCTTGGGTTGAATTTGTTTACAACAAAGATGGCTGCCGCTGGAGAACTGAGATGTGTAGATTCTGCCATCGAGTCTGTTCTGATATCGACAGCGCATTCATTTTAAAAGAGGAACAGATAAATGCGATCAGGGCATTTGTTAATCGGAAAGATGTTTTTGCCGTCCTTCCTACGGGATTCGGGATTTTTTGTGGAGATGTAATCCTAAACTGAGAACTTGTTCGTGTACGCATTCACCTTTAATATTTATCTCAAAAATGATGGCCGTGTTGGTAAGTACTCCGTGTATCCTTAAATTCTTTTTACAACACCGGCAAAAATCGTTTACACTCATCTTCTTTTTCTACTTCTTCCAGCGTGCCTGCAGTTGAGTTCTGTTGACAACTATGCGTCGCTTAACATACGTCACACACTCCGTTGCTCTGATTGGTTATAGGTCTATCCAATTGAGTGCAGAGGCATTTATTATTTATCATGCAGAGTGTTCAGAAAGTACGATACAATTATAAAACTAAATCTCTCCCTTCATTGCACTTCTTTCTGGATTTCTTTTTTTAAAAAAAAAAACAAAAACAAAGTTTACAAAATTATCACTCCACAACAAATATTATAAATGTAAGGAAGTGTTTAGGAAGTACAGTAGGCTACAATACAAAAATAAGACAGTTATCTCCTAGTGCACTTTTTTTCTTCTTTTCAGGGGTCTGTCTGGGCCAGGTGGGCGGGGGATTTTAAAAATGTCCATATGCTTATACAAGTTTGTTGTGTTTCCACTGTATCTTACAGCCTTTTTACAAATAGTACAACTTGCTATCGTTTCATTTTCGGCCCTAAAATATAACCACACAGCCCTACTCTTTCTCTCATTAGGCGTGTTCGACTTCATGCAGATCCGTGCAGATCTGACTTGACGTGATGCATGCTGGGTTGTTCATGCTCATAGACCTCGAATATGATTGGTTAAAATGAACTTGCTCAACCCAGCATGCGTCACGTCAAGTCAGATCTGCACAGATCTGCATGAAGTCGAACACGCCTATTGTGTGTAATGCGTTGCTGCTGGCCGGGCCTGGCTGGTAGCGGTGGGCGGTGTTCAGTCACCTGGCGCCGCGGAGTCATGTTACCGTACAACAAACACACGAGAGGGGGAGGAGGAGCAAAATGAGCCTGCTCTGCCCTGTGACAGCAGCGGCATTTAGACAAACAGATTGAGGTCGCCTCTTACAGTTTTTCTCAATTGCTAAAACACAATTTCTGAACCTTTGCTCCATTTTCTCAAAACCTTAAACACAAAACCTCAGCTTCAAGCACGATTTACAAAACCTCAGACTCCTCTTGCAAAATCAAACTTTCGCCTCAAAACAGTTTTACGTGTGCCCAAAATGAAACTTTCGCCTCAAAACAGTTTTACCTGTGCCCAAAATGAAACTTTGGCCTCAAAACAGTTTTACCTGTGCTCAAAATCAAACACTGCTCTCAAATAATAAACAAATTGCTCAAAATGACATACACTATCAAGCAGTCAGTAAACAATGCACCAAAAAATAGAAAACACATTGTTCAAAACATATAGTTCTCAGGGAGAAGTACATTTTTAATCTCAAAACAAATTTCATATGTTTCTGTCATTATACAAAAAGCTCAAAATTGATCAGAAATTACTGTTTTGCTCTTTGCATTTTTTTTGTTCTTCCTCCTTCTTGTACCCTTGTTTTTACAGTGCTGTACCCTGCATCTCAAAAACTTCATCTCTGTGATACTGTAATTCTTGTTCTTTGATGATATGAACCTGTAACCAGTCGAAATCTATTGAGCAGTCAGTACTGAAAACAAATGGAAAGCACAATGTTCAGGGCCATACAATTTGTTTATTGTACCATATACAGCCAACAACATGGTCTATGATTGTTGCTCGAATTTCATCGGATATTTCCACTCTTTGTCTTCCTCTTCCTCTTCCTCTTCGTCCTCCTCTTTCTCTTCCTTGCCCTCCTCCTCTTTCTCCTCGTCCCCCACCTCGCATACGCACTCGTCCTCGTCCTCTCACATAAATTCTTCTGTCCATTCTCACACTTTCTCATTCCCACCTTCAACAACCTGTTTGCTCTCTGAACTGGCTTATATTGGTTGTCACATCATTTGAAAGAAGTGAAATCAATTTTGACTGATTGTGTTCAATCAATGACATTTCTGCTCTCTTTATATGTAATTGTTGCCACTTGTGTTTACCAGTATGGATGACATGTGCATTAGAGTGCAGAATGTGTTTTAAGAATGAGAATGTGTTTAGAGTTTTGCTAAACCATGTGAAATGGTTTAAGGTATTGACAACAGACTGAACAGTTAGCTTAATGAGTTCAAGCAACTGAGAACTTTCTTCAGCCAATGGATTTTAGTGTTTTAGCAACTGAGAAAAACTGTAATGAAACGAGAGAAACTGAAACTTAAGTATCGATCTCATATGGAAATGTTTAAAATCCCCCACCCCCCTGGCCCCTACAGACCCCTGAAAAGAAGAAAAAAAAATGCACTAAAGGGGAGAAATGTTGTCTTATTTTTGTATTGTACTTCCTAAACACTTCCTTACATTATTTATAGTATTTGTTGTGGAGTGATAATTTTGTACACTTTGTTTATTTAAGAAAAAAAATCGAGAAAGAATTAAGTGCAATAAAGGGAGAGATTTAGTGTTTTACTGTAGTTTCTGAACACTCTGCCTGAAAAATAATTTGTTTTTATTTGTGCTCAAGTGAACATTTTGTCTTGTTTCTGAACAAAAACTTTTATTGTGATAAAGTATTTTATAGCCTATTTACTTATAAACTTTACCCAAATTCTGTACTGAATTTTAAGTGATTAATAATCCGAAAGGCAAATCACAAAAACACTTAAAATGTCATGAAAATTCATTCAGATTTAGAATGATTCAGATTGATGGTGCATCCACCTTAGTTAACAGTATCGGTATCGGCGATACTGGCCCTGTATTTACTCGGTATCGCACACTTCTAGATAGATGGATGGATAGATACTTTACTCACCAGTAGCTTCATCACATAGAAACAGATGTGAAAGATATTACAATTTATATAATCTAATTTATATACATATAATACTGTGGTATCAGCAATGACCACAGTCCAGTATAAAACAGCAGGCCAACATACTTTACTTGTCGGGTGATACTTAAAGGCACCATGTATCTGAACACCAGTGTTTGACACGGTTAGACACTTGTAAGCACAGGAAGTCTATTGAAAAGCTTTGTGAAGTTGAACGATCAGATTTGCGAATTTGTAATACAATCACACAAGTTCAGATTGCCTGGTACGCATTTATGACCCCGCAAATTTGCACACAAATTGTTCTACGCATTTGTGAATCTCATGTTTAGCGTGTGGATTATGGAACACACATTTGTGACCGTTTTGAAACTAATTTCACTCACACCTCGCCCTCGTCGTTTACAATTTGTAGGCCTACTTCCTTATTCCAACAGGTGAACAGCCCAAATGTATTTCACGGCAACACTCGCTAAAGGTATGCAAATTTCGAAAAACGAAATGTGTCGTAATCGCATTATGGTAAATGGCCTTGCTTTTATATAGCTCTTTTCTACCTATTGGTACTCAAAGCGCTTTACAGTCATAGACACATCTACCCATTCGCTCACACAAGCACTCACACATTCACACACCAGTGCCACACACTGGGAGCAGCTGGGGGTTCAGTGTCTTGCTCAAGGACACTTCGGCATGTGGCACATTCCGGGGATCGAACCGCTAAACCCTCTGGTTCGTGGACAACCCGCTCTACCTACTGAGCCACAGCCGCCCCGCATTAGATAATTTTTGATATACCATATTAAAACAGAAAATTATGTTGGGTTACATATTTGAGGATTGAAATGAATTTACTTACCGTATTGGGCGGCTAGGAAACCACCATGAAAATAATGACATAATGATGAAAGTCGTCGAAACTCAATTCTGTTTTGTCTTTTCTTTCTGTGACTCTTCGTCTCTCTGTACAGAAGATCAACCGGTTCTTTGATAATTGTGCATGTAGTGCTCACGTGATACGGTGCTCCCCACCTATCAGGTTTCCGATGACTGTGCTGAGGAGGAGAACGACGAGAGTTGGGAAAGCAGAGACGTCGCAGTTTTTTGGATTACAGGATCGGAGTGGTGACTTTAATATTTGGCATCCAAAAAATAAAAATAAAAAAAAAATAAAAAAATGACATTAAAAAGAAAAGTTTTGAAAAAGGAAACATTGGCATTGAAACATTTGTACTGAAAACAGTTGTATTGGCATTGAAACAAGTATTGGCACTGAAAAATAGAAACTAATTAAAATAATTAAAATCTAAAAATCTTATTATTTTATTTTCTTTGGATTTTATTGTATTTTTCAATGACAATCTTCTGATTTTTTCTTCATATCACTTTTTTTTCAGTGTCACTGATTTTCAGTTTCAACTTTCTGTCACTGTTTTGGCGTCGACAGGGAGGGGTCCGAGGGGACGGGCAAGTAGAGCGTGGTTTGCATATAGGCCCAATTTGCATATCTGCATCCTGGAGAGTGGAGAAGTGCTGATGGCTGCCCATGCACTCCAGTGAGACAGACAACAAAGACGTAGTGAGTGAAATGCAGTTTTATGTTTACGATAACGTTTGTTTTTGAGACAATACGTTAGCAGTTGGCATATAAAGACAATTTCTGTCTAGAGTCTAGCCTGAAGGGGCGCTAACGTTTAGCAATGTGGCTAACGTTTGGGTAGATACTTTACTTACCAAGATATTAAAGTTATATAATCAAATGTATATACAGTGGGTACGGAAAGTATTCAGACCCCTTTAAATTTTTCACTCTTTGTTTCATTGCAGCCATTTGCTAAAATCAAAAAAGTTCATTTTATTTCTCATTAATCTACACTCAGCACCCCATCTTGACAGAAAAAAACAGAAATGTAGAATTTTTTGCAAATTTATTAAAAAAGAAAAACTGAAATATCACATGGTCCTAAGTATTCAGACCCTTTGCTGTGACACTCATATTTAACTCACATGCTGTCCATTTCTTCTGATTCTCCTTAAGATGGTTCTGCTCCTTCATTGGAGTCCAACTGTGTTTAATTAGGTCATTGGACTTGATTAGGAAAGGCGCACACCTGTCTATATAAGACCTTACAGCTCACAGTGCATGTCAGAGCAAATGAGAATCATGAGGTCGAAGGAACTGCCCAAGGAGCTCAGAGACAGAATTGTGGCAAGGCACAGGTCTGGCCAAGGTTACAAAAGAATTTCTGCAGCACTCAAGGTTCCTAAGAGCACAGTGGCCTCCATAATCCTTAAATGGAAGAAGTTTGGGACGACCAGAACTCTTCCTAGACCTGGCCGTCCAGCCAAACTGAGCAATCGTTGGAGAAAAGCCTTGGGGAGAGAGGTAAAGAAAAACCCAAAGATCACTGTGGCTGAGCTCCAGGGATGCAGTAGGGAGATGGGAGAAAGTTCCACAAAGTCAACTTTCACTGCAACCCTCCACCAGTCGGGGCTTTATGGCAGAGTGGCCGACGGAAGCTTCTCCTCAGCATAGAGTTTGCCAAAAAACACATGAAGGACTCCCAGACTATGAGAAATAAGATTCTTTGGTCTGATGAGAAATGAATAGCATTTTAACAAAAACAAACTAATTTCATTCACAATTTTACAACACGCTATGGCAGTTAATGGATCAAGTCCAAAGACATAGTCGAGAACAACTCAAGAAACTAAAATAACAATACTGATAAAAGGCATGTCCCAGCATTATTTGTGAGTTAACTCAACATAGAACTTTATTATACTTTACCATAATATTGTTCCTCTTATATTACTGAAAAAATAAAACAAAACAAATCCTACTGCCATAAACTGTATCCGTTAAATGATTTCAGCAGTAAGAACTAAACACACAGTCAAAGGTTTTTGGTAAAATTGATGCGTCACTCTGTGAATAGGATTATAATTTTACATTTTACATGGTAACCCATGGTAGAGGAATGAGAGTGCAGTATGGTGTTTGTTATTACACCTTGTAATGAATAATTCAAGAAAAAACAAGCAAATACAATACATCAGATAAATGTAGTAAAATAAAAAAAAAACATTTTTTCAAAATTCTGAAAAGTATTAAATCTGACAGATATCAGCGATAAGAAAATAGTTATAAAAAAAAACATGCAAATGACAGAAGGGAAAAAGAACAAGTATGAACAATAAATGATGGCTGAACTCTTTGCTTTGGTATTAAACATGTTTAAAATGAGCTAAGTCCTCTTTCCAGTGTAAAAACATCTGTGCTACTACTTTTTACATCAGAAATGATTGCATGTGTGTGTGTGGTTTCCCCTCTGATTGCTTATAAGCAACTATAGAATCAGCTTCACTTAAAGTCACTGGGTTGAGACTCTTGGACTGGGACATCCAGTTGCTCCTCAGTGTTTGTGGACAGTCTCATAAACATGGTGCTGATGTCTTCTCTTCGAAACATCCCCTTCAAGGGCACCTCTGAATTCCAGTTTCGAGTCTTGGCGAACTTGTAAATACATCCAAAGAGATCGGGAAATAAAGCCGTTATATCAACTTGGGCAGCATCCTCAGCACTGTGAACAAGAAGGGAAATGTTATTACAGAGTAGTAAGCTCACACTACGGTGGCCTGGAGGTGCAAATCAACATTACAAAACATAAAACACTTTTACAAATTCTGAAACAAATTTACATTTCAGAAAACAAAACTACAAGTCTTAAAACAAAATTACATTTCAGAAAACAAATTTACATTTTAGAAAACAAAATTACATCTCAGAAAACACATTTACAAGTTGCAAAACAAAATTACAATTCAGAAAACAAATTTACAAGATGCAAAACAAATTTACATTTCAGAAAACAAAATACAAGTTGTAAAACAAAATTACATTTCAGAAAAAAAAATTACAAGTTGTAAAACAAAATTACATTTCAGAAAACAAATTTACAAATTGCAAAACAAATTTACATTTCAGAAAACAAAATGACAAATAACATAACACTTTTACAAAGACCAAAACACTTTTACAATATCTGAAACAAATTTACATTTCAAATTTGTTTTGCAATTTGTAAATTTGTTTTCTGAAATGTAATTTTGTTTTACAACTTGTAATTTTTTTTCTGAAATGTAATTTTGTTTTACAACTTGTATTTTGTTTTCTGAAATGTAAATTTGTTTTGCATCTTGTAAATTTGTTTTCTGAATTGTAATTTTGTTTTGCAACTTGTAAATGTGTTTTCTGAGATGTAATTTTGTTTTCTAAAATGTAAATTTGTTTTCTGAAATGTAATTTTGTTTTAAGACTTGTAGTTTTGTTTTCTGAAATGTAAATTTGTTTCAGAATTTGTAAAAGTGTTTTATGTTTTGTAATGTTGATTTGCACCTCCAGGCCACCGTATCACACATCTCTGCTTTGCACAGCAACTTAGAATGGGTTTACTCCTTTGTGATGTTTTGCGTAGTCTTTACTGCAGCTGCTCACTTAGTTTTGAATTGATCAAGTAAAAAAAGTGTCTGCCACTTTCAGGTCAGTAACTATGAGCGCGACCCTTGGTACTCTTAGTAATGGCATTCATCTCGGTATATGAGTTACTATTAAGAGGTGTATAAGGTGAATAAGGTTGTAGGGCATTGAAGGCCTAAGTGGAAAATGCAAGGCCCACCACTGCTTATACCTATGCATCATGACTAGGGGATATTCCAAAGAAGGATTTTCCAGAACTGACCTGGCTTTTAGGACTTAAAATTTTGTCTGTTTTTTTTTCTGTACTATGTAATACGTCATCGTGACTCTTTAAAAAAAGAAATGGCATAATTTTGATTATGTATAATTTAACTTACTAGTGCTCGTGGAGGTTGCGTATGAAGCGTAGTAACCCCAATGTGTTTTCAGAGTAAGGTTTTTTTTTGCCATCCATCTTCTGAACCAGCTCTTGAGGAAACTGAAAAAAAAAAAAATAAAACATAAAAAAAAAAACCTATAAAACACAGTTTACAAGAAAACAACTGAAATTCAATTTGGAAACACTGAAGTTAAAGCTGTTATAATGCAATGTCACCTTTTGTTTCCACTGTGTGAAGGATCCATCCCCAGCACATTTTTCTAGACAGGTAATGAGTTCCTGATCAGGATTCATGTACTTTGCCACCTCATCTCTGTTACCAATCTTTTTCAAGTATTCAACTCGCCTGGAAAAAATGTTTGAATTATGCTTCATGAAATGTAAAATAGAAAAATAATTGCATGTTATTTCTCTATAGGAGCAAGGAATCATTGTTTGTTCTGTGTGTCCCGTCAACCGTTCATCTGATCTACTGACACATCACAAGTCAGACAGGTCATGAGAGGCAGACATTATTAATGACATCTCGGCGGAAATGATCAACAGATTTCAAGTTACAGATCAATTAGCACCCTATGAGGAACTACTGGCAGCGATGGACGTGTTTTACATGTGAAGACGGTCACTATGGGAAACAAATCCTCCACCGACCATCACACTATAGAAGTTGGTCAACACAGACGGCATGATAGCTTTCAAACCTTTCAAGTGAAAATTAAAAGCTGACTTTCTGTTTGACTTTACTTAGCAGTAGCTGTCTAGGTTCCTCAGGACAGCAGCAACATGCCACAGTATATTTTGCTGAGTGCAAAACCATGGCCTTATGAATTTTGTTGTGTTATTGTGTCATGGATGGTCTTGGAAGCTACGGTATGTCAGGACAGGTTGGAATGAGTAGTTCTCTTCAAGCTTCAATTGACTCATTCCAGCATGTGTTGAACAGGCACTGCATGATATTGATTGACTATTTTTCCAAATGCCAATGCAGTATGTATGAGTGAAAGTCAAGAACAAGAGTGTAACCAAAGCAGGGAATAATAGTGTTTCCTGGTTGGTCCTGGATGACATTATATCAGAGGTTAGGTAAGAGTTAGAAGCTCTGTCCAGAGTCAAAGTGAAACCAGAACTTCAGATTGTTTTCCAACAGTATAAAAACCAATCTGTAAGTCAGTCAACGTACTTTTCACCACTCCAGAAGAAAGGATGGCTCAGGCATTCTTCCACCTTTGGTCTCATCTTTGGATTTATATTGATCATACCCTCGATGAGGTCCTTTGCCACCACATCTTGAACATGATCCAGAGAGTAATTCCCCTCATAAATGTTGTTCTCACACTTATAGGATCTGTCACCGAATGGATGGTGTCCTCCAGAGAGGATATAATAAATCAGCATTCCTGCCACCTTAAAAATTAACACATCATTCTATCAGTATAGGTATTTTGTCACCAAATCTATTTTTTTTGTGAGGCAGAAAACAAACCTGTACATCAGTGCTTGACTTGTATGGTATGTTGGCTTCATCTTGTAAAGTCTCGCTGGCCATCCAGCATTTTGTTCCTGCACTGGCGGTACGCAAAGTAGTTTGGCCTTTGAGTAACCGTCTGCTTATGCCAAAATCAGCTAATCTTGCCTTCCCGTTAACATCTGCAAGACAAATTATGTAGAAAAAAACATGAAACAATAATGGTTATGGTCATTACAGAATAAAATCCTGATGCTTTTGGAGAATTTAAGTTTTAAATTCTTACCAATCAAAACATTCTGTGGCTTCAGATCTCTGTGGAGAATTTGAGGATTTTGATAGTGAAGCACTCTCAAACTTTCAAGAACTTGTTTGATAAGTTCCTTTATCATCGGCACATGATCTACATTATTATTTTTGATATATTCTTCCAAGGTGTATTCACAGAGTTGAAGACCAAGATATCCAAAGTTCTCATCCTCTGCAGCATCGACGTATCGTACAATAGATGGATGGTCAAGTTCTGGAAGTCGTAGAATTCCTTCCTCGTTCTTCAGGACCTCGTAGTTGCTTTTATACATTCTCTTAATTGCAACTTCTGTTCCATCGTCTCTCAGTCCCAAGAAGACTTCAGTACCATCGCTTCCCTTTGCGATGCGGAATTCTGCATCTTTCACATAAATAAGACTCCTAATTCTGGTTACTTTACTTGTGGTATCAAGCTTCTCTAGTTTTTCCTTCCACCTCTTGCTAACTGGTACCCGTCGTCGCTTTCCTGATGATTCGGCTGGATTGCCCTCACTTTCTGAGTTGGGATTCCTGAAGAAATTTTTCAGACATCTGAGCTCTTCTTTCAGCTTGTCATTAATTTTCATGTCAGCCGATGTCAGTATGTCCTCGGGCACTGAAGTGATTCCCACTGACGTAAAAATGTTAGCCACATGCTCAACTGAGAGCAAGTTGGCAAAAATGCCATATGCGTAGACTTTAATGTCAGATAGATACGGGCCTTTTACAATAAGAGCAACTGATTTGCACAAGTTCTTTGTAAAGATGGAATCCCAGCCAGTTCTGCCTTTTGTTTTCTGTGTGATGACGTACAATGTTTGTAGAACAGCTTTCAAATCAGTGGTGAACTTTGGCTGCGCCGGCAGGCAAAGTTCTTCCGCGAGATGGGGAATAATAGCTTGTGCTTGCTCATTTGGTATGTCTTCCATTGTGCAGAAAACTGCATATAAACTTTCAACTGCATTCATTATATGTGTCTTAGGGATCTTTGGGAATCTACTGACTGCACTTGCAATGTAGGTTTTCATATTCTTTGTCTCCTTCAACCATTTAATACTTCCCTGGCTGTATTTTTCTTTAACCTGGCCAATAACAGTGAAGGGCATTTCAGTCATGGTCAAATGGAATTGAGGATGCTCTCGTAGCATGTCATTGTTAAATTTTCTGAACACTTCTTCGGGTGGTTCTGATTGCACAGCGATTTCCAAATCAACAAAATATTTACATTTGGAGCATAACTCATCTCCTTTGGATGCCAAGTTATGAATCATCGGAGCTATTTTTCTGTTGAGAATCAAATGATCAGGGTGAGTCATAGGTAGCAGTGTTACCAACGCACCAGCAGAGAGAAGCACTTTCATGACATCTTCCCTGTCGTTGAGGGCAGCAGTTTGCAGTGGTGTGGGGAGTACTTCCATGGAAAATGGCTGGAATTCTATGGGATTCCCTCCATTTACATTAGCTTTAGCTTCAAGCAGTTTCTCGACAAAGACAAGTGGTGATTTGGACACTGAGACATAATGCAAAGGTTTAAAGCAGTTCTGGGAAAGACTATCTGGGTCTGCATCCTGACGCAGAAGGTACATAAAAATGTCATAGTTGTGACTTACAACTGCAGCAGTCAGTGGAGTGAAACAATCCCCCCACTCTTTGCAGGGGTAAAGTTTATTAACATTGTTGTTCTTCAGTAATTCATTGAGCGTCTCAAGGTTGTCATTAATTACACACTGTATTACTGGATGTGTTTCTGTCACTCGGGGGAATTCTGTCATTGTCACTGTCGCTGTCTGTCTGAAGATATTCATTTCTCTGCTTCAGATTACCTGAGAAGAAACAAAGTCCCGTTATTATAATTGTGATCATGATGGAGTTATTTGCCATCTTTAAATCTAAGAATCAAAGCTTGAAGTACGTTCTGTTTAATTTTCAATAACAATATCTAAATAATTTCAGAAGCCCTTATTAAATTTTATTTGTTGCCAGCAAATGTTAGATTCAAACTGAAGGCACCAATATCAGGAAGCCCCAAGCAGTTGCCTACTTTGCCTCTGCTCGTGATGATGACCAAGTCATAATGTCATGGCTGTTTGGAGTATATACATACACAATAACTTCACATAAACCATAAACCGTGCGTTTTTGTATTTTACTAACCTTTTAGTTCAACAATAAATCATGAACTAGTGTTACAGAGTGGGCTTAATTGGCTTTAATACATATTCATCATTTTATAAATTAGTTTTTCATTTCATTTCGTTTTCTACATTTCATGACTGTGCTCCTGGCGTTACCTTTCAGTTTGTGGTTTGTCCTAATGACTACAACTCCATGAAGGACATTTCGTTTATTTGGGCGGGAATTCATAAAGCCAATCAATGAATAAAGCCTGAACACGGAACAATAAGGAGTAGCACAAACACAGCGGAAACTCCTTCAACCAAACAAGCTGGGAATGTAAAAAAAATAAAAAAAAATAATTAAATAAATAAAATTACGACATGCTGTTTATTGAGAAAAGCCGACTGAGAACTTGATTTAGACACAAATAGTCGAGAGAACAAGTTGCGGGACTACAAATAATTTAACATTTTAGATATAACTTGGCACACAGAGAGTGCCACACCTTGCCCTCACCTTTTACAGTTTGCACTTCCTCAATCAAACAGGTAAACAGCCCTAAGGTACAAACTTCAAGGCAACTCTCGCTAGATTAAAAAGTTATGAAGTTATGCAAATTTCGAAAAACAAAATGTGTGGTAGGAACAGGATGAAATAACATTTGATGTACCATACTAAAATGGTAAATTATGTTGAGTTACGTGTTTGAGGATTGCAAGGAACTTGACTCACCGTATTGAAGCTGGGCGGCTATGAAAGCAAGAAAATAATGACTTAAACACAAGGATGAAAGTCGTCAAAAGTCAACATGCTCTTCTTGTCTTTTCTTTCCGTTACTCTTCGTCTCTCTCTCTCTCTGTCCGTCTCCCCTTCTGTCTCTCTCTCTCTCTGTCTGTCTTTCTCTGTCTCTGTCTCTCTCTGCTCCTCCCAACATTGCAGTACTTCCTGCACTTTCAAGTTATATCTCTGTTATTGGACTGCACTAAAAAAAAAGTTTTGGCAGAGGATTATTGTTTGCCCTGTCCTGTTCAATCTAATCAGCTATTTCCTGTTTTAACTTCAATCTGACAGTGAAGATACTTTTTAATTCAGTTATTTTAAACATAAGAATACTAATTTATGCAGCAATGAGATCCCAGTTCCCTCATCATAACGAAGTTAATTTAAAGATAGTTTGGTTTCTTTGAAGGTAGTCATTACCTGCAGCAGGTGGAGTTCGACACACTCATAGTGTTACAATTATTACAGCAGTAATAAATGTAATACTGTAACACTTCAAGTAATAGTATCAGTTTTAATTGTATGCTATATTTAGAGTATTATAGCCCCTTTAACTCTCTATGAGCAATGAGCATTTACTGAGGAAACATGAGGAAGCAAATTACTTTGGAGTTAAGAGAGAAGGACGAAGACGAGACCCTGGAGACACGTGCAGACGCGTGCTACAAGTGGAGAAGCAGAAGGAGTTTGCTTTTCTGTGTTTCTGTGTTACTGTGTGATGTAACATGCTAAAATAAGTCGCACACCAGTAAGTCCTGTGTGAAGCTGGGGACACACTGCACAATTTTCACAGTCTTTACAGATTTTGAAAAGACTAGGAGTGCACACTAAGAGACTGCCTTCAGCAGACGACTGCATGACGACTAAAAGCCTGGGGATCACACATTTAACAACTGCGCCTGATGAGGGATCACAGACTACATGATTTGTCATAGCTACTAAAGCCAACTGAACGCATCAAACCCTCGTACACACTCTGCGGAGTGCGTCAGTTGTGGTCTGCACAGCAACCTACATTATATAGGCACTCATGTTCCTGCCACGACTTGATTGACCTCTCGTCCATTTCTATGGTCCAGGCTCGTTTTGTCACCACTCTCCTGCTCTTGCTGTTCGCTTTTGTTGCCGCTACTTCCTGTCGTCTTTCGACGCAATGTCCCGTGTCCCACGTGTTTGACTGACTGTGACTGAGATCGTGTCGGGTCTGTGACCCTCACACACTAACAGATTTTTGTGCCAACTGCCCATGCCGACTGTCCCCAACTGGTGCAGACTTTGCCCAACTGGGAATTGTGGTTAAAATCTGGCAAAAAAATAAAATAAAAATCTTGTAGTGTGTCCTCAGCTTTAGGCAAGGTAAAGAAAAAAAAAGAAGAAATAAAATCAGCTACAATCATCGTAATGATCAATGGATGGATACTCAACTTTACAGTATATGATTAGTAACATTAAGTATTCTCAAAACAATATTTTTTTTGTAATGCCATTCACTCAATGAATAGAAGCACTTTTAGACTGTTGAGTTTCTCTAAAAAGAATTTGGCAAACACCCTTTTTTTTCTTTTAACGTCATGCTCTTGCAAGCCGCAGTAATGGTTGATTTTTCTAAGTAATTGCAAAAATCAGTTCAGAACTGGTAGTGGATCTGCAGTCTTCTGTTTATGTACATCTTTTGTAGCTGATCAACATTCAATATTTTCAAAGAACAGAATGAAGGACTAAACCAAAAAGCAAAAAAAAAAAAAAAAAGAAAGCCTCTCGACTGATCGGTGTATATGTGACAGTTAAAATCTCAAAAAATGAGACGAAACACACTTTTCAATCACTTACAGATTTATTTAGATAGTTGCAATACGATTCACTGAATAGAGAAAAAAAGTGACTGAAGGTTACCATTTGACAACCAAGACGATATCTGCCAAACTCCTTTGCAACCGTTGACACAAACTAGTTAAATCATCTTTAACAAGTGCAAAGATGTATTCTGATTTTTGTGACAAAAAATAATTTTCATCATCAGTTTGCTTCTTCGAAATGACTAGCATTTTAACAAAAACAAACAAATTTCATTCACAATTTCACGACATGCAATGGCAGTTAATGGACCAAGTCCAAAGACATAGTGGAGAACAACTCAAGAAACTAAAATAACAATAACAAAAAACAAAACAAAACAAATCCTACAGCCATAAACTGTAACCATTAAATGAGTTCAGCAATAAGAACTAAACGCACAGTCAAAGCATATAGAAGTCATTCTTAAGTATTGTCATTTTCAGAATATTTCTTTTGGTAAAATTGATGTGTCTGTCTGTGAACAAGATTATAATTCAAACTGCAGTACATGGTAACCCACGGTAGAGGAGTGAGAGTGCAGTATGGTGTTTGTTATTACACCTTGTAATGAATAATTTAAGGATAAACAAGC
This sequence comes from Chelon labrosus, assembly GCF_963514085.1. Classification (NCBI taxonomy): domain Eukaryota; kingdom Metazoa; phylum Chordata; class Actinopteri; order Mugiliformes; family Mugilidae; genus Chelon; species Chelon labrosus. The sequence goes on from NC_140337.1 coordinate 15,215,439, forward strand.
AAATACATCAGCTCAATGCAGCAAAAAAAAAAAGAAAAGAAAAATAATTAATTTTAAATCATGTTCGAAAGTATTAAATCTGACAGACTTGACTTCTATCAGCGATAAGAAAATAGTCATCAAATGACAGAAGGGAAAAAGAACAAGTATGAACAATAAATGATGGCTGAACCCTTTGCTTTGGTATTAAACTTTAAACAACTGGGGCACCCAGTTGCTCCTCAGTGTTTGTGGACAGTCTCATAAACATGGTGCTGATGTCTTCTCTTTGAAACATCCTCTTCAACGGCACCTCTGAATTCCAGTTTCGGGTCTTGGCAAACTTGTAAATACATCCAAAGAGATCAGGAAATAAAGCCATTATATCAACTTGGGCAGCATCCTCAGCACTGTGAACAAGAAGGGAAATGTTATTACAGAGTAGTAAGCTCACACATCTCTGCTTTGCACAGCAACTTAGAATGGGTTTACTTCTTTGTGATGTTTTGCTTGGTCTTTACTGCAGCTGCTCGCTTAGTTTTGCCTTGAGCAAGTAAAATGCATGCTCCAACTTTGCATTTGAGCTTTTATCCAATCATATTTCAGCCATCACACGTTTCTGGAGTCCAAGAAATCTGCCTGGGCCTTCACAATTAAAACTGCAGACGGCCTAAGTTTGATATACATTGTAATGACGCTGTTCCTTTAACTCATCACATTTCAAGTTTGTATTCTTAGGCCTTCTCTGTGGCCTACGGTAGCGTCAGCGTTTTGTCGTCCTCTGACTGGAGGGTCGGAGAGCTGCTCCATTTAAGCCAAGCTAGTGGTTCATGTTCATCTGTTGCGAGCTGCACAACCAAATCATCTCCCTTAATACTATGAGCGCTACTCTTGGTACTCTTAGTAATGCCATTCATCTCGGTATATGAGTTACTATTAAGAGGTGTTTTGAATAAGGTTGGAGAGCATTGAAGGCCTAGATGGAAAATGCAAGGCCCGCCACTGCTTTTACCTGTGCATCATGCCTAGGGAATATTCCAAAGAAGGCTTTTCCAGAACTGACCTGGCTTTTAGGACTTATAATTTTGTCTGTTTTTTCTGTACTATGTAATAAGTTGGCACAACCCTTTAAATAAATAAAGCATCATTTTGGTTTTGTATAATTTAACTTACTAGTGCTCGTGGAGGTTGCGTATGAAGTGCAGTAACCCCAGTGTGTTTTCAGGGTAAGCTTTGTTTTTGCCATCCATCTTGTGAATGAGCTCTTGAGGAAACTGGAAAAAAAAAAAAAAAAAAAAAAAAAACACATCAAAAAAAGCATAAAACACAGCTGATAAAAAAAAAAAAAAGAAAATGAAATTTCATTTGGAAAAATTGAAGTTTAAACTGTTATGATGCAATGTCACCTTTTCTTTCCACTGTGTGAAGGATCCACCCACAGCACATTTTTCTAGAGAGGTAATGAGTTCCTGATCAGCCTTTCTGCAGTTTGCCACCTCATCCCTGTTACCTATCTTCTTCAAGTATTCAACTCGCCTGAAAAGAACAAGAGTGTAACGAAAGCTGTGAATAAGAGTGTTTCCTGGTTGGTCCTGGATGACATTATATCAGAAGCTCTGTCCAGAGTCAAAGTGAAACCAGAACATCAGATTGTATTCCAACAGTATAAAAACCAATCTGTAAGTCAGTCAACGTTTCTTACTTACTTGTCATCACTCCAGAAGAAAGGATGACTCAGGCGTTCGTCCACCTTTGGTCTCATCTGTGGATTTTCACTTATCATACCCTCGATGAGGTCCTTTGCCACCACATCTTGCACATGATCCAGAGAGTTCGTCCCAGTATAAATGTTGTTCTCACACTCACAGGATCTGTCACCGAATGGATGGTGTCCTCCAGAGAGGATGTAATAAATCAGCATTCCTGCCACCTTAAAAAACACATCATTCTATCAGTATCAGTATTTTGTCACCAAATCTGTTGTTTTTGTGAGGCAGAAAACAAACCTGTACATCAGTGTTTGACTTGTATGGTATGTTGGCTTCATCTTGTAAAGTCTCGCTGGCCATCCAGCATTTTGTTCCTGCACTGGCGGTACGCAAAGTAGTTTGGCCTTTGGGTAACCGTCTGCTTATGCCAAAATCAGCTAATCTTGCCCTCCCGTTAACATCTGCAAGACAAATTATATAGAAAAAAAAAACATGAAACAATAATGGTTATGGTCATTACAGAATAAAATCCTGATGCTTTTGGAGAATTGAAGTTTTAAATTCTTACCAATCAAAACATTCTGCGGCTTCAGATCTCTATGGAGAATTTGAGGATTCTGAGAGTGAAGCACTCTCAAACTGTCAAGAACCTGGTGGATAAGTTTCTTTATCATCGGCACATGATCTACATTATTATTTTTGATATATTCTTCCAAGGTGTATTCACAGAGTTGAAGACCAAGATATCCAAAGTTCTCATCCTCTGCAGCATCGACGTATCGTACAATAGATGGATGGTCAAGTTCTGGAAGTCGTAGAATTCCTTCCTCGTTCTTCAGGATCTCGTAGTTGCTTTTAGACATTCTCTTAATTGCAACTTCTGTTCCATCGTCTCTCAGTCCCAAGAAGACTTCAGTACCATCGCTTCCCTTTGCGATGCGGAATTCTGCATCATTCACATAAATAAGACTCCTAATTCTGGTTACTTTGCTTTCATCTGTGGCAACAAGCTTCTCTAGTTTTCCCTTCCACCTCTTGCTAACTGGTACCCATTGTCGCTTTCCTGATGATTCGGTGGTGTTGACATGGAATGGCTTTACATTTGAAGCTGACACCACAACAGGAACGGTTGTTGTTGGATCAGTTAAATTGGAAACATCATTACATGGGTCTTCTTGCCTGTCTGACTTTTCCTTGTTTTTCTTCTTCTTCTTCTTCCTTTTCTTCTTTTTACTGGATTCGGGTAAGGCTGGAATGCCCTCATTTTCTGAGTTGGGATTGCTGAAGTAATTTTTCAAACGTCTGAGCACTTCTTTCAGCTTGTCATTCATTTTCATGTCAGCCGATGTCAGTATGTCCTCGGGCACTGAAGTGATTCCCACTGACGTAAAAATGTTAGCCACATGCTCAACTGAGAGCAAGTTGGCAAAAATGCCATATGTGTAGACTTTAATGTCAGATGGATGCAGGTCTTTTACAAAAGGAGCAACTGATTTGCACAAGTTCTTTGTAAAATTGGAATCCCAGTCAATTCTGCCTTTTGTTTTCTGTGTTATGACGTACAATGTTTGTAAAACAGCTACCAAAAAATCAGTGGTCGTTGGCTGGGAAAGGTCTGCTAGGAGATGGGGAATAATAGCTTGTGCTTGCTCATTTGGTATGTCTTCCATTGTGCAGAAAACTGCATGTAAACTGTCAATTACCCTTTTCACATGTGTCTTAGGGATCTTTGGGAATCTACCTACTGCACCTGCAATGTAGGTATTCACATTCTCTGTGTCCTTTAACCATTTAATACTTCCCTGACTGTATTTTTCTTCAACCCGCCCAGTAACAGTGAAGAGCAATTCAATCATGGTCATATGGTTCTGAGGATCCTCTCGTAGCATGTCACTGTTAAACATCTCCTTTGGATGCCAAGTTATGAATCATCTGAGCTATTTTCCTGCTGTGGATCAAATGATCAGGGAAAGTTATTGGTAGTAGTGTTACCAATGCACCAGCAGAGAGAAGCACTTTCATGACATCTTCCCTGTCGTTGAGGGCAGCAGTTTGCAGTGGTGTGGCGAATACTTTCATGGGAAGTGGATGGAATTCCATGGTATTCCATCCATTTACATTAGCTTTAGCTTCAAGCAGTATCTCCGCAAAGACAACTGGTGCTTTGGACAGCGAGACATAATGCAAAGGTTTAAGGCCTCCTTGGGATCGAATATCTGGGTCTGCACCCTGACGCAGTAGGTACATAAAAATGTCATAGTTGTGACTTACAACTGCAGCAGTCAGTGGAGTGAAACAATCCCCCCACTCTTTGCAGTGGTAAAGATCATTAACATTGTTTTCCTTCAGTAATTTCTTGAGTTTCTTGAGGTTGTCGTTAATTGCACACTGTATTACCGGATGTGTTTCTGTCACTTGGGGCACTGTCAGTTGCAACTGCGTGATGATATTCATTTCTCTGCTTCAGATTACCTGAGAAGAAACAAAGTCCTGTTATTATAATTGTGATCACTGATGCCTCACAGCAAGAACGGTTCCAGGTTCGAATCCATGGGCCGACTGGGCCTTTCTGTGTTCAGTTTGCATGTTCTCCCTGTGTCTGCTTGGGTTCTCTCCAGGTACTCCAGCTTCCTCCCACCATCCAAAGACATGTTCCTTAGGTTAATTGGTGATTCTATATTGGCCGTAGGTGTGAGTGTGTGTGGTTGTCTGTCCAATAAGTGTTAGATTCAAACTAAAGCCACCAATATCAGGAAGCCCCAAGCAGTTGCCTGCTTTGCCTCTGCTAGTGATGATGACCAGAGGTGGTCATAATGGTATGGCTGTTCGGAGTATACATACACAGTATGTTTACATAAACCGTAAAGAGAAGAGTGTTAATTCTACTAACCTGTTAGTTCAATAATAAATCATGAACTAGTGTCACAGAGTGGGCTTAATTGGCTTTAGTAATACATGTTTATCATTTTATCAATACGTTTCGTTTTCTACATTTCATAACTGTGTTCCTGATGTCACCTTTCAGTCTGTAGTTTGTCGCTGTCCGAAAGACTACAATCACATTAAGGACATTTTCAGGAAGCAACGTTTGTTCATTCTGGTGGGAATTCATAAAGCCAATCAATAAATAAAGCCTGAACGCGGAACGATAAGGAGAAGCACAACCACAGTGGAAACTCTTTCAGCCAAACAAGTTGGAGATTTAAAAAATAATTTTTTTTAGGCTAAAAGAAAAATTTTAGATATAACTTGCCACACAGAGAGTACCACACCTTGCCCTCACCTTTTACACCTTTTATTTGCACAGCTCTAAGGTACAAACTTCACAGCAACACTCACTAGATTAAAAAGTTAGGAAGTTATGCAAATTTCCAAAAAAGAAATGTGTGGTAGGAATAGGATGAAATAACATTTGATGTACCATATTAAAATAGTAAATTATGTTTGGCTACATGTTTGAGGATTGCAAGGAACTTAACTTACCGTATTGAAGCTGGGCGGCTATGAAAGCAAGAAAATAATGACTTAAACACAAAGATGAAAGTCGTCAAGTCAGCATGTTCTTCTTGTCTTTTCTTTCCGTTACTCTTTGTCTCTCTGTCTCTCTCCGTCTTTCTCTGTCTTTCTCTCTGTGCTCCTCCCATCATTATATTACTGTTATTGCACTGCACTAAAAAAGGTTTGGCAGAGGGTTATTGTTTGCTTTGTTTGTTTGGCCTGTCCACAATAGCCAATCTAATCAACTATTTCCTGGTATAACTTCAATCTGACAGTGAAGATAATTTTTAATATAGTTATTTTTAACATAAAAATACAAATTTGTGCAGCAATGAGATCATTGAGGTCCTTCATCATAACAAAGTTAATTTAAAGGGATAGTTTGGTTTCTTTGAAGGTGGTCATTATCTGCAGCAGATGGAGTTTGGCATGCTCACAATGTTACAATTATTACAACAGTAATAATAATAAAAAGTAGTATCAGTTTTAATTGTATGCTATATTTAGAGTATTATAGCCCCTTTAACTGTCTAATTAGCAGAGATCAAGTGGGGATGCAGAATGAGCATTTACTGAGGAAACACAAGGAAGAAAATTACTTTGGAGAGACAAGGACTGTAGCATCTTCAGATCTTCAGGAATGAAGAACTTCTTCTACCTGCTTAACAAGGAACTTGACCTCTATAAAAGTCTTAGTACGCCCTCTGCTGGACTCTTAGGTACTGCAACATCTTATTACTGTTGATTACTCAACGTAAACAAACTAGAAATAATGTGTATACTTGCAGCAATTAGTAACAACGGTACAAACATAAATATGTAAATCATATTGAATGATTAGCTGCGATACCACATCTCCTCCCCCCTTAAATTAACAACTTGGACTTGTCTAAAGTATACACAAATAATACACAAGCATCAACATAGAACAATAAAACACTTTTATTTAACCAAACGTTTTTTTTTTTTGTTTTTTTTTTTACTGAGATCATAGCACCTTGTTGTTCGATTCCAAGAAAGGTCTCGCCCCATCTGACAAAGTCCTTGAGATGCACAGGTGAGCGTCTCTCTCTCTGGGAACGTCGCAACTGTAACTGGTGAGCCAAGTTGAGCCCGAGCGCCTGGAGCAGGCTGCAGCTCCGGTGGCTCACATGACTGAGGTTGTGGTGTGGTATCCATCACTGAAGGCATGCAGCCCTTGGCGCCTGCGTCCATGCCAGGCAGCGGCTTTCTGTTTCAGTTGTTTTTGCTGCACTTTTGTTTTCACATCAGACATGAGCAGGTCAAAAGCTGATCTGAGTCTCCGTGACATCATCAACTCTGCAGGTGACAAGCCTGCTGTTGCATGCGGCATTATGCAATAACTGAACAGAAATCTTGAAAGTCTGGTTTGCAGTTTGTCACCTTTTACTTTCTTCATCCCCCCCTTGAAGGTCTGAACTGCCCTCTCAGCCAGACCGTTGGAAGAAGGGTGAAAAGTTGCCGACCTCACATGATCAATGCCATTTTGCTTCATGAAAGTCTCAAATTCGGCACTGGTGAAACATCTCCTATTGTCCGACACCAGCATTTTCGGCAGACCAAACACACTGAAACTCTGTCGAAGTTTCTCAATAGTAGCCTGTGATGTAGGCGATTCCACAGGGTAAATGTCCATCCACTTGGAATGAGCATCCACAATGAGCAGAAAAATCTCACCAAGGAAAGGTCCTGCATAGTCCACATGGATCCTTGACCACAGCGACTCTGGCCATTCTCAGGGGTGTAATGGGGCGGTGGGTGGTAACTTGTGGTGTTTTTGACACTCCTCACACGACTGCACTTCACTATCAATGTTATCATTCATACTTGGCCACCATACATACGACCTCGCCAGGCCTTTCATCTTTGACATGCCCATGTGAGTCTGGTGCAGAAGCTTCAGTATCTTGTCTCTTCCTTTGGTCGGGATAATCACTCTGGCTCCCTCAAGCACACATCCACCCCTCACACTCAATTCCATTTTCCTTTGTTGATATGGCTTGAAGCGAGCATCCGTCCATGCAGGCCGGCCCTTTAAGACGTACCCATGGACTTGGGACAAGATGACATCTTTAGCTGTCCAACGTTTAATTTGTGTGGTGTCAACTAACGTGTCGTCCAGTTCATCCATCACCAACACTTGTTCAGTCATCTCTTTTTCAGGTGCTGAGTCTGGCAGAGGCAATCTGCTGAGCACATCAGCATTTGCATGGTGTTTGCCTGGCTTGTACACGATGTTGTACTCATAGGTGACAGCCCATCTTTGCACTCTTGGTGAGTCCATCTGAGGTATAGACTTCTTCACATTGAAGAGAGACCAGTGGCTTACGGTCTGTGTGAATAGTGAAAACTCGGCCATACAAGTATTTGTGGAATTGATGCCGAACATTATCGCTAAGCCTTCTTTGTCAAGCTGAGAGTACCTCTTTTCAGAGTGTGCGCGACATGAAACCTAGGAGCCTTTCACTGCCGTCATCCACCCTGTGTGACAATACGGCAACACTTGCTGTAACGTGGTTTCTGTGGTCTTGACCTGGTGCATTCGTCTAGCTTTGTGTCTGTTTTTAATTTCTCTCCAGTCTAGCAATATGTCTTCGAGCCAGCCTCATCCTACCAACCTGGTGCCATCCCCTTCAACCACCACGAGGGGCAGCTTCGTTCTCTGCTGCTTGTATCTGACGCTGACAAACGTGGCACCAATCACTTTAACAGGATCCCCTGTATACGTTTCCAGCTTTATTTTGATGGGCCTCAGAGTAGGGAGGTTAGTGTGTTTCCACGTCTCTTTAAAAGTCTCTTCATTCATGACTGTTCACATCTTTCTCATTGAGTTTCATGTTCACAGTGTAGGGGTCTATTTTTCTCAGGTGCACTGCACCGCCCTAATTTGTACAGTTTGCTCTGATGCACTTGTCTACACTTGATGCAGTTCAAGGTGAAGGAATCCTTTTCTGAACTATCACTTTTACTTTCATTCTCTGATTCATGTACTTTGTAAGAACAATAGTGTACTACTTAGTGTAATACTCTATATCTCTGCTTTCATATGCAAATCCCTTCTTCTGGTTCAGTTTAGCTTTGGTCCTACAAGCTCTTGCTATGTGTCCCACTTTACCACAGGCATGACATTTTTCTTGTTTGTACTTACAGTCTGCCTCAGTGTGCTTGGTCCCCTTGCACCGGTAACACTCTCTGCTTTCTCGTTTAAAGGTACGAGCCTTCTGCTGTCCTGTGGTTATGGTGAAACATTTTGCTGTAGCCCCCGCAGTCTGTAGATCCTGGGCATTTTTATTTGCAGTCTCCAGTGATACGGAGAGTGACAGGGCCTTGTCAAAAGTAAGGTCTGTTTCTGACGGGAGGCGCCTCTGGATTCTGTCATAATTAATTCTGCAGACGATCCTGTTGCCATTGTTACAATCCTGCGCTAAACGACGCAGCTTGACCACATATTCCATGACTGTTTCACTGGGCTCGCGGTTGCGAGAATCAAATTTGTATCTTTGCACAATTTCACTGGGCTTGGGATCAAAGTGGTTTTTCATCAGAAGTACAAGCTCTTGGAAGGATTTGTCTTTCGGCTTGTCCGGGCTGAGAAGGTTGCGCATCAGGTCGATGCTCCGATGACACTTATTAGTTTTTTGTAGCTTTTTGTAGCTTTTAGCTTAGTAGCTTTTTGCCTGTCTGTGTTGTCAATTTCATTGGCTGCAAAATCCCATACTCATGCCACATCTGATTCTTGGGATCAAACGCTGCTAGCGTGCCAATTTTTGGCGCCATGTTTCCTCTTCGGTAGTGGTGGAAAAAAGATTCGGGATCCGGCTCATTGAACCGGCCACCAAAGAAGACTCAAGAATCATGAATCTAGATGTCTATTGAACCGGCTCAGTTGAGTCCTACCACATTTGATTGGTATATAATCAATAAACGGCACCATTCAAACATCTTACATACGTACATTTTGCTTCTCTGTCAAGTGAGATCACAAAATGTACTTCCCGACTTGACCACTAGCAAGCACCTGCACTCAGCCAGCAGGGATTCATGAGTAGTGAATCTGTAGAGGATTTGCCACTCATGAGTCCGATCCGCCACTCATGAGTCTCAGCTTAACCAAGAGCAGGGAGTCAACGGCCATTCACTCGGTCGGCAGAGAAACGAAACTTAACGTTGTGAGTGAATTAATAGCCTCTGCATTCACTCCACATACATTTTAGACCATAAGAAAATAAAATATTCTTTCATATGACCCTGTCCTCCTTATTTTTTTGCACAGCTTAATTTTGAGCTATGATTTTCAGTGGCTATGTATCACAACTGATAAATGGCAATAACACGTAACTGTAATTATCCTTCATTAAGTCTCGAGTGAATGTACTGGAAACACTTTCTTTCGCAATCGGGCCATTTTGGGTCAAGTGACTCGCAAAACCCGGCTCATAGGAACTTAACTTACCGTATTGAAGCTGGGCGACTATGAAAGCATGAAAATAATGACTTAAACACAAGGATGAAAGTCAACAAAAGTCAACATGCTCTCTTGTCTTTTCTTTCCGTTACATTTCGTCTTTCTCTCTTTCTGCTCCTCCCATCACATTTCCTAAAATTCCAAGTTATGTCACTGTTATTGTTCTGCACTAAAAAAAAAAAAAAAAAGAAAAGGTTTGTCAGAGGATGTTTGTTTGGCCTGTCCACAATAGTCAATCGAATCAGGATTTCCTGTTTTAACTTCAGTCTGACAATGAAGATACTTTTTAATTCAGTTACTTTTAACATAAAAATGCGAATTTGTGCAGCAATGAGATCCCAGTTCCCAACATCATAACGAAGTTAATTTAAAGGGATAATGTGGTTTCTTTGAAGGGGGTCATTACCTGCAGCAGTTCGGCACACTCACAGTGTTACAATTATTACAACAGTAATAATAATAATAATAATAAAAAGTAGTATCAATTTTAATTGTATGCTACATTTAGAGTATTATAGCCCCTGTAAAGGGTAACTACTGTTTTTTACAACCTGGACCTTATTTCTGGCATGAAATACGATCGTTTACTCACCCATATAACTTTTGTGTAATTTGTACTCCTTCGGGAGATAATTAGATCATCGTATATCCATGTAGTGGGAGTGACTAGGGTTCGTTCACAACCTCAGACTCAGAAAAATATTCAGCCATGCTGTAAAAAACAAGCAGTCGCAAATTACTTGTAAACAAGCCGACCGTTGTGGGTGCGCGCGGCGCTCAGAGATGACAACATCCAGGTCAGAAGACATCATCCAGGGTCTGTAGGTCAATCTACAGACCCTGGATGATGATAACAGGTAACTCCGAACTCAACGGGGAATAGAACTAGCGTATGATAATAAAATATTGGTCAAATGAACAAGTTTCTTGGCAGATAATGCATTATTTAGAGGCTGCGTTTCGGTGCCCCAGTCACTCCCACTATATGGATATACGCTGATCTAATTATCTCCCGAAGGAATACAAATTACACAAAAGTTATATGGGTGAGTAAACGATTGTATGTTATGCCAGAAATAAGGTCCAGGTTGTAAAAAAATGGTAGTTTTCCTTTAATGTCATGCTCTTGCAAGCTGCAGTAACGGTTGATTTTTCTAAGTGCAAAGATCAGTTCAGAACAGGTAGTGGATTTGCAGTCTTTTGCTTTTGTACATCTTTTGTAGTCAACATTCAGTATTTTCAAAGAACAGAATGAAGGACTGTACCAAAAAATGTTTAAAAAAAGCCTCTCGACTGATCGGTGTATATGTGACGGTTAAAATCTCCAAAAAGAAGAAGAAGAAACACACTTTTCAATCAATTATAGATTTATTTAGATAGTTGCAATACGATTCACTGAACAGAGAAAAAAAAGTGACTGAAGATTAGCATATGAATAGCATTTTAACAAAAACAAAAAAATTTCATTCACAATTTTACGACACGCTATGGCAGTTAATGGATCAAGTCCAAAGACATAGTCAAGAACAACTCAAGAAACTAAAATAACAATACTGATAAAAGGCATGTCCCAGCATTATTTGTGAGTTAACTCAACGTAGGATTTTATTTTACCTTAACCATAATTTTGTTCCTCTTATATTACTGAAAAAATAAAACAAATCCTACTGCCATAAACTGTAGCTGTTAAATGATTTCAGCAGTAAGAACTAAACACACAGTCAAAGCATAAAGAGGTATTGCCAGTTTCAGAATATTTTTTTGGTAAAATTGATGCGTCACTCTGTGAACAGGATTATAATTTAAACTGCAGTACATGGTAACCCACGGTAGAGGAGTGAGAGTGCAGTATGGTGTTTGTTATTACACCTTGTAATGAATAATTTAAGAATAAACAAGCAAATACAATACATCAGATAAATGTAGCAAAAAAAATCATTTTAAACAATGTTCAAAAGTATTAAATCTGACAGATATCAGCGATAAGAAAATAGTTATCAAAAAACAACATATGCAAACAATTGACAGAAGGGAAAAAGAACAAGTATGTAAAAACATCTGTGCTACTACTTTTTACATCAGAAATGATTGCATGTGTGTGTGGTTTCCCCTCTGATTGCTTATAAGCAACTATAGAATCAGTTTCACTTAAAGTCACTAGGTTGAGACTCTTGGACTGGGACACCCACTTGCTCCTCAGTGTTTGTGGACAGTCTCACAGACATTGTGTTGACGTCTTCTCTTCGAAACATCCCCTTCAGCGGCACCTCTGAATTCCAGTTTCGGGTCTTAGCAAACTTGTAAATACATCCAAAGAGATCGGGAAATAAAGCCACTACATTAACTTGGGCAGCATCCTCAGCACTGTGAACAAGAAGGAAAATGTTATTACAGAGTCTCTGTCACACCTCTGCTTTGCACAGCAACTTAGAATGGATTTACTCCTTTGTGACATTTTGCTTGGTCTTTACTGCAGCTGCTCGCTTGGTTTTGCCTTGAGTAAAAAATAGTGTCCGCCATTTTCAGGTCAGCAACTAGTAATGGCATTCAACTCGATATATGAGTTACTATTAAGAGGGCATTGAAGGTCAGAGGGCATTGAAAGCCTCGGGGGAAAATGCAAGGCCCGCCACTGCTTTTACCTATGCATCATGCCCCCACAACTAAATCATCTCCGTTAATGTTTTGATAGCTATTTCATAAACCTCGTGCTACCCTCTTGCATGATCTCTATCCGTCTGTCCATTCGCTTGGGGTCCCAGAGACCCCAAAGGTAGCACGAGGGTTAAGCCCACGATGGCGGAAGGAAAAGGTGCTATTGACTTGGTTGCAGATCTTCTTAGAAAGACATTTTCTCAGCAGACTTTGGAAGAAAAGCTGGATATTGTGAGGAAAGGCCGCCCAAAATTGAAACTAGCTAGCCTGACCCAGCTTGGAAAAGTAGGTGTGCCCGCCATTTTCAGTTCAGCAACTATGAGCGCTACTCTTGGTACTCTTGTATCAGTATATGAGATACTATTAAGAGGTGTTTTGAATAAGGTTGGAGGGCTTTGAAGGCCCCGGTGGAAAATCTAAGGCCCGCCACTGCTTATACCTATGCATCATGCCTAGGGGATATTGCAAAGAAGACTTTTCCAGAACCAACCTGCTTTTAGGACTTATAATTTTGTCTGTTTTTTTCAGTACTATGTAATAAGTCAGCATGACTCTTTAGATAAAGCATAATTTTGGTTATGTATAATTTAACTTACTAGTGCTCATGGAGGTTGCGTATGAAGCGCAGTAACCCCAATGTGTTTTCAGGGTAAACTTTGTTTTTGCCATCCATCTTCTGAATGAGCTCTTGAGGAAACTGAAAAAAAAAAAAAAACATAAAAAAAGGGATAAAACACTGTTGGCAAAAAACCCCCAACTGAAATTCAATTTGGAAAAATTTAACTTTAAAGCTGTTATAACGCAACGTTACCTTTTCTTTCCACTGTGTGTAGGATCCTTTCCCAGCACAGTTTTCTAGAGAGGTAATGAGTTCCTGATCAGCCTTTCGGCAGGTTGCCGCCTCCTTCCTGTTACCAATCTTTTTCAAGTATTCAACTCGCCTTAAAAGAACAAGAGTGTAACGAAAGTTGTGAAAAATAGTGTGCCCGGTTGGTCCTGGATGACATTATATCAGAAGCTCTGTCCAGAGTCAAAGTGAAACCAGAACATCAGATTGTATTCCAACAGTATAAAAAACAATCTGTAAGTCAGTCAACGTTTCTTACTTACTTGTCATCACTCCAGAAGAAAGGATGGCTCAGGCATTCTTCCACCTTTGGTCTCATCTTTGGATTTATATTGATCATCAACTCGATGAGGTCCTTTGCCACCACATCTTGAACATGATCCAGAGAGTACTTCCCAGTATAAATATTGTACTCACACTCACAGGATCTGTCACCGAATGGATGGTGTCCTCCAGAGAGGATGTAATAAATCAACATTCCTGCCACCTTAAAAATTAACACATCATTCTATTAGTATAGGTATTTTGTCACCAAATCAGTTGTTTTTGTGATGCAGAAAACAAACCTGTACATCAGTGTTTGACTTGTATGGTATGTTGGCTTCATCTTGTAAAGTCTCACTGGCCATCCAGCATTTTGTTCCTGCACTGGCGGTACGCAAAGTAGTTTGGCCTTTAGGTAACCGTCTGCTTATGCCAAAATCAGCTAATCTTGCCTTCCCGTTAACATCTGCAAGACAATTATGTAGAAAAAAACATGAAACAATGATGGTTATGGTCATTACAGAATAAAATCCTGATGCTTTTGGGGAATTTAAGTTTTAAATACTTACCAATCAAAACATTCTGCGGCTTCAGATCTCTGTGGAGAATTTGAGGAGTTTGATGAAGCACTCTCAAACTGTCAAGAACTTGTTTGATAAGTTCCTTTATCATCAGCACATGATTCACATTATTCATTTTGATATATTCTTCCAAGGTGTATTCACAGAGTTTAAGACCAAGATATCCAAAGTTCTCATCCTCTGCAGCATCAACGTATCGTACAATAGATGGATCGTCAAGTTCTGGAAGTCGTAGAATTCCTTCCTCGTTCTTCAGGACCTCGTAGTTGCTTTTATACATTCTCTTAATTGCAACTTCTGTTCCATCGTCTCTCAGTCCCAAGAAGACTTCAGTACCATCGCTTCCCTTTGCGATGCGGAATTCTGCATCTTTCACATAAATGAGACTCCTAATTCTGGTTACTTTACTTTCATCTGTGGCAACAAGCTTCTCTAGTTTTTCCTTCCACCTCTTGCTAACTTGTACCCATCGTCGCTTTCCTGATGATTCAGTGGTGTTGATGTGGAATGGCTTTACATTTGAAGCCGATTCCACAACAGGAACGGTTGTTGTTGGATCAGTTGAACTGGAAACATCATTACATGGGTCTTCTTGCTGGTCTGACTTTTCCTTGTTTTTCTTCTTCTTCTTCCTTTTCTTCTTTTTACTGGATTCGGGTAAGGCTGGAATGCCATCACTTTCTGAGTTGGGATTGCTGAAGTAATTTTTCAGAAGTCTGAGCACTTCTTTCAGTTTGTCATTCATTTTCATGTCAGCCGATGTCAGTATGTCCTCGGGCACTGAAGTGATTCCCACTGATGAAAAAATGTTAGCCACATGCTCAACTGAGAGCAAGTTGGCAAAAATGCCATATGTGTAGACTTTAATGTCAGATGGATGTGGGTCTTTTACAAAAGGAGCAACTGATTTGCACAAGTTCTTCGTAAAGTTGGAATCCCAGCCAGTTCTGTCTTTTGTTTTCTGTGTTATGACGTACAATGTTTGTAAAACAGCTAACAAAAAATCTGTGGTCGTTGGCTGGGAAAGGTCTGCTAGGAGATGGGGAATAATAGCTTGTGCTTGCTCATTTGGTATGTCTTCCATTGTGCAGAAAACTGCATGTAAACTGTCAATTACCCTTTTCACATGTGTCTTAGGGATCTTTGGGAATCTACTGACTGTACCTGCAATGTAGGTATTCACATTCTTTGTGTCCTTTAACCATTTAATACTTCCCTGGCTGTATTTTTCTTTAACCCGCCCAGTAACAGTGAAGAGCATTTCAATCATGGTCAGATGGTTCTGAGGATCCTCTCGTAGCATGTCACTGTTAAATTTTCTTAACACTTCTTCAGGTGGTTCTGATCGCACATCGATTTCCAAATTGACAAAATATTTGCATTTGGAGCATAATTTATCTCCTTTGGATGCCAAGTTATGAATCATCTGAGCTATTTTCCTGCTGTGGATCAAATGATCAGGGTGACTTATAGGTACCAGTGTTACCAAGGCACCAGCAGAGAGAAGCACTTTCATGACATCTTCCCTGTCGTTGAGGGCAGCAGTTTGCAGTGGTGTGACGAATACTTCCATGGGAAGTGGATGGGATTCTATGGCATTCCATCCATTTACATTAGCTTTAGCTTCAAGCAGTTTCTCCACAAAGACAAGTGGTGAATTGGACAGTGAGACATAATGCAAAGGTTTAAAGCCTTTCTGAGAATGACTATCTGGGTCTGCACCCTGACGCAGAAGGTACATAAAAATGTCATAGTTGTGACTTACAACTGCAGCAGTCAGTGGAGTGAAACAATCATCCCACTCTTTGCAGGGGTAAAGATCATTAACATTGTTGTTCTTCAGTAATTTCTTGAGCTTCTTGAGGTTGTCTTTAATTACACACTGTATTACTGGATGTGTTTCTGTCACTTGGGGCACTGTCAGTTGGAACTGTGTGATGATATTCATTTCTCTGTTTCAGATTACCTGAGAAGAAACAAAGTCCTGTTATTATAATTGTGATGATGGATTTATTTGTCATCTTTAAATCTAAGAATTGAACCTTGAAGGTACATTCTGTTTAATTTTCAATAACAATATCTAAATAATTTCTGAGGCCCTTATTAAATTCTATTTGCTGCCAGCTTATGTTAGATTCAAATTGAAGGCATCGATATCATCTGCTTTGCCTCTGCTACTGATGATGGCCGCAAGTGGTCATAATATTATGGCTGTTCGGAGTGCAGTAACTTTACATTAAACCATGCGTTTTCAACAATAAATCATGAACTAGTGTTACAGAGTGGGCTTAATTGCCTTTAATAATACATATTTATCATTTTATCAATTAGATTTTCGTTTCGTTTGGTTTTCTACATAACTGTGTTCCTGACGTTACCTTTCAGTTTGTAGTTTGTCGCCGTCCAAAAGACTACAATTACATTAAGGACATTTTCAGGAAGTAACGTTTATTCTGACGTAAATCCAATCATATTGCCTGAACGCGGACCGATAAGGAGGAGCACAAACACAGCGGAAATTCATTCAGCTAAACAAGTCGTGTAAAAAAACAAAAAAAATATTAATAAAAAAAAAGCTATTCTATTTAACGGCATTGCTGTTTGTTGAGAAAAGCCGACTGAGAACTTAAAGTCGAGAGAACAAGTAGCGGGACTACAAATAATTTAACATTTTAGATATAACTTGCCACACAAAGAGTACCACACCTCGCCCTCACCTTTTACACCTTTTATTTGCACTTCCTCATTCAAACAGGTAAACAGCTCTAAGGTACAAACTTCAAGGCAACACTAGATTAAAAAGCTATGAAGTTATGCACATTTCGAAAAATGAAATGTGTAGTAGGAATATGATGAAATAACATTTGATGTAGCATATTAAAATAGTTAATATATGTTGGGTTACGTGTTTGAGGATTGCAAGGAACTTAACTCACCATATTGAAGCTGGGCGGCTATGAAAGCATGAAAATAATGACTTAAAAACAAGGATGAAAGTCGTCAAAAGTCAATATGTTCTTCTTGTCTTTTCTACGTTACTCTTCAGCGCTCTCTCTCTCTCTCTCTCTCTCTCTCTCTCTCTCTCTCTCTCTCGTTTGCGCATGTGCGGAGTGAGTGCTGGAGTGACCTGTGAGTGTGAGTGAAGCGGCCTCTTTGGCCTGTTTTCAAACTTTCTATCTTTTGTATGTTGTTTATCCGTGTTGTTGGTAGATTGTTTTTTTTGCTTTTGGTTACTCTACAGACACTGTTGTCGTTGCGTTTTTTCTCTTAGTGGAGTCAACCACCGGCTCCGGCTGGCAGCGTGGCTTCTGCGGGAAGAATGGAGTTTGAAACCCTGACAAGACAGCATGGTGTGAAAATTCAGTGTTCCGCAAGTGTAGAGGATTGTAGTCTTGCGATTGGTGATGTGGTGGGTCATGAGAATGTTAAATCAGCCTCGCGCATGAATGGCGCGGTTGTGGCTTTTATTGGTACGGTTGAGAAAGCTAGGGAGGTAATTGCAACTGGTATTACTCTTCACAACGAACATAGTTGTGCTCCCGCTTAGTTCTCCCTCAAAGAAAATTATCATCTCTAATGTTCCACCATTTATTAAAGATAGTGTGCTTGAAGGGATGTTAGGGGTGTATGGTCGGCTGGTCTCATCCATAAAGATGATTCCTCTGGGGTGTAAATCACCGCTGCTGAAACATGTTGTTTCCTTTAGGAGGCAGGTGTATATGGTGCTGCATAATCCTGATGAAGAGCTCAGCGTGACAATGAAACTCCGTATTGGGGGTTTTGATTATACTGTGTTTGCTACGTCCGATTGTGTGTTAAAGTGCTTTAACTGTGGTCTGATGGGCCATGTTGTTCGCAACTGCCCTCAAAAAAGTAACAACGCGGCTGACCCGAGTGTGGACTGTCCTGTGACCGCGTCCGCTTCCGCCGAGGCCAGCGCACCTGTGCCTGACGCAGCGGGAGGAGAAGCCGATAATGATACTGGCAGTTCGGAGGTAGAGCTGATAAATCTGATTGGAGATGACAGTGAAGTCGTAGTTGGTGGTTCCTCTAGAGTTGAGCCGGAGGTGGTGACTGTTACAGTAAGTGAATTGATCACGAAAGAGTTGGCTGCTTTGAGCGGGTCAAAAACTGCCGATAGGACAGCGCTGGACGGATGCACAGAGAACACAGGTGCCGAAGTTACGGGCGCACGTTCCTCAGATCCTGTTCAAGACATTGCGATGAGTGGAGATTTTAAGATCCCTTTCAAAAGGAAAGTAGATGAAAATGTAAGTGGCACAGTGTCTAAGACTAAGAGAGGTGATACAGTTGCAGACACTGATAGCGATGACGAATCTGTCTGTTCCGATGTGTCTGATTCTTCGCAGGGAGACTTTATTTCTCCTGAAATGTCGGTGCAATACAAAGCAGAGGATATAAGCCGCTTTTTAACTGATACAAAAGGGCAGCGTAATGTTGAAGTTGAGCATTACTTTCCTGACCGTTCTCAATTCATTAATGATGTTTTGTATTTGCTTAGAGAGCATGCTTTTACTCGGAAGGAGGCTGCACGTCTCCGAAAATTTCTGACTAAACTCAGGAAAAAAATTAGGGCCCAGCAGTCATCGTCACCAATGGCATTTTAATGACTGTTAATACACTAACCATTGGCACTCTCAATTTAAATGGTGCCAGAGACAAAATGAAAAGATTGACTTTAATAGATTTTATTAATTTGAAACAGGTAAATGTCATGATGGTCCAGGAAACGCATAGTGAGAAAATTAATGAAGTTGACTGGAGGAAGGATTGGAATGATCAGATTTTCTTTAGCCACAGGTCCTCCATTAGTGGCGGTGTGGCAATTTTGTTTTCTAGGGATTTTCTCTCTCTCTCTCCTGTCATGTAGGCTACAAGATTTAGTAGATGGGAGACTTCTGATGGTCAAAGCAGTCTTTGAAGGCTACGCCTTGTATTTTTTAAATGTTTATGCTCCTACAAATGGGGCTGAAAGACTTATTTTTTTTAATAGACTAAATGAGGTGTTACATGGTCTGGATTCAGAGTGTCGTCTTTTTGTGGGGGGTGATTTTAACTGCACGGTGAATGACAAGGTGGATAGGAATCACCCAGAGCCTCATGTTCCCTCCCAGACTGCAGTGATCCAACTTATCAATTCCCATGATCTATGTGACGCATGGAGAACCATGCATCAAGGGGTCAGGCAGTACACTTGGTCTCACAGCAGGGAAAATTATATTTCATTTGCAAGGTTGGATAGGATTTACACTCTGAAGCATCATCTCAACACTGTAAAGGCATGTTATATTCTGCCAACTGGTTTTTCTGATCACTGTGCTGTTTTTTGTTGTGTGTGTGTGAAGGCTTTTAGGCCTAGGAGTGCGTACTGGTGTTTTAACGCCTCACTACTTGAGGATCAGCACTTCAAAGAGACCTTTATTTTCTTTTGGGAGACTTTTAGGAAGCAAAGGCAATCGTCTCCTCTTTAAGAGTGTTGGAAAATGACATCTTAGGGTTACAAGGGTTAGTAACACACACAAGGACTGATGACTTTTTGAAACTCCTAGATGAGAAAAAGGGCAGGTTAACTGAACTACTTGGTGTCAGGGCACAAGGGGCGTTAGTCCGCTCCCGTTTTCAGAGTGTTGCCCTGCTGGATGCTCCAACCAAGTTTTTTTTCAATATGGAGAGAAAAAATGGTCAGAGCAGGATAATGTACACCTTAAAGTCTGACACGGGTCAGGAGCTGTCTGAACCTGCTCGGATACGCAATCATGCAAGATCTTTTTACTCCAAGCTGTATGAACGCGAATTGGGATCTGTTAGTTTCTCACCCACTGTTTTTTTTGATGGCCTGCCCAGAGTGCCTGACGAGTGTCACGAGGTGACAGACGAAGTGTTAACGCTTGATGAACTTGATCAGGCTCTCATGAGCATGCAGAACGGCAAAGCTCCCGGTATTGACGGGTTATCGATTGAATTTTATAAGGTGTTCTGGGGGGTATTCCATCAAGCAGGCTAAAGGCAAAGTCAAGCTTAAATGGCCAAGTCTGGCTAATATGAGTGAGAGTTCGGTTCCATCAAAGAGGCTGAGATTAGCCCCAACTCAGTAACCATGGAAACTATGACTCCGGCTAAGCCTCAACCATGGCTAAGCCAGAACTGTGGCTCAGGTTTCCGTTCCATCAATCTGAGCCTCAACCCTGTTCCACCAAGGTGGCTAATGTGAATGCCAGCCAAGTAATCATGGTAACTTAGCCTGCCAGGCAAACCTGGTCTGTAGCAGGCTAAAAGTGAAGCTTAGCACCATCTATGATCAAAGAATGTCCAATAGACAGAAACAGAGACACACAACTGTCATGGAATGATAAAATAATATGTAAAACATAAAATATATAATAAAATGTATTAAAGAAATTATTTATACTAATAATTATATATATATTATCTATAAGTACATTAAAGAACATTATCATGAAAATAAAATATAATAAAAAATAAGACACAAATAAATTCATTCATAAAATTAAACTAATTAGCCAAAAAATATATTAAAAGGAAATTGAGGCACTGAAAATAAAAGATTGAATATGTACACCAAACCACAGTTAGATGTAAATGTGTAAAACCACCACCAGCACCAAGGGTCTGCCAGGACAGGACCAACCCGTTGACCCACACAGATGCGTACCTGTGGGAGAGGTACCGGTTCAGCAGGCAAAGCATTGTGTATTTATGCAGTTTGCTTGAACCACACATTATGAGGGTCACTCGCCGCAGCCAGTCTCTGACCACTGTGCAGTCAGTCTGTATTGCACTGCGGTTCTTTGCCAGCGGTACATTTCTCTACAGTGTTGGTGATGCTGAGAAGTTAAGCAAGGCAACTGTTTGCAGAGAGGTAACAATTATATGTCCTCTATTCATTTGTGATTATTTCCAGCATCGCCACATATTATGCAAAGGATTTGAGATGATCACATGGGGGTGTCCATGATGTCATATTGTCATAGGTCATGACTAATTGGAAACAGAGACAGATGGCAATGAAGTAATATATTTATTTGAATAAAGTAATTTCCATAGTTATCTTTCATATTTATACATTAAACATGACACAGAGCAAACACATTACAGGTAAGAGCAGTCTACCTAGCCCTGAAGCAGTTCCTTAATATCTACATCACCTTCCCTGGCCATCATGACCCACAGCGGATCAAGGAGACATTCTATGCAATTGCAGGTTTGTGACAGTCATGTAAAATACTTTGATTAAATGTAGCCCATCATTATCAAAAATGTAGGCAAGGCAACTTTATATAGCACATTTTAGCACAAGGTGATTCAAAGTGCTTTACATAAAATAAAATGAAAATACAACAATTCAACATATAGCATCTGAGACAAAATACAGAAGTAGCACAAATACAGCATGTAAAAATGACAGCCTTAAATGAAAACGATATAAATTCTATACAATTAAACAGAGCAATTGGCCATGCAGGAAATAAATGAAAGCTATCCCATCGATTTGCATAACAATCAGTTGATAAATGTGATGAATATCACTTTCTAACATTACTACTAGGGCTGCCAAATGATAAAATAAGGAGAATTTCACATAAATTGCAGTGAAACAATAATGCTATTTTAATTATGTTCATATAAATGTTACTTATTTGTTCTTTGGGGATTTTCCTTTTAATTTTAGGGATTTGGTTGCATTAATAGGTCCACATAATTGATTAGTTTTGTTGTAGCCAATTTGAATGTTTTTTGTGAGGTTGCTATGACTACCAAGGTGTAGGCGGGGTTCAGTCAGGAAATCACAGGTTACTTCAGGGTGACTGGGGGCACAGGGGTCGAGTGTTGGCAATCACCAGGGAAGCCACACAGTTTTTCAACCGTGAGGTGGTTTTTGTTTGAGCACAGTTATTTGCGTTATTTATTGTTTATTTTCAGCCACTTTAGTATTTTGAGTAACAGCTAATTACCTGGCCTTTGTTAGGCACCCTGCAAAGTAAAATAAACATTTTAAAACGTACTCAAGGACCTGTTTGCTTTTAACTCTACTACACCACGCGTATGGAAAGAGCTTCACTGCCACATCCTTCACTGGCAAGTTTTTTGGAGGTTCGATTGCCTTTACACCAAGTTGAAAAACTACGCTTCCAAGGATCGATGTGGACACAGGACAACGCATCGTTCAAGACCTGGTCCTGGACTCCTGACTGCCTCGTCACGTCACGGCCCAGCCCGCAGTGGGACGCAGACCAAGCAACATCAAAGTCACGGTCACGGTAGGACTATATTGTGAACGAATGAAAGTTGC
This sequence comes from Chelon labrosus, assembly GCF_963514085.1. Classification (NCBI taxonomy): domain Eukaryota; kingdom Metazoa; phylum Chordata; class Actinopteri; order Mugiliformes; family Mugilidae; genus Chelon; species Chelon labrosus. The sequence continues at coordinate 15,237,790 of NC_140337.1, forward strand.
AGAAGAGAGTAGCCTTCACGCAACGGGATACAGGGAAATCCCACACATCAATATAGCCTCCTTGAAACGCTAAATGAATGGACATGAGTGAAGAGGAAAATTAGGAAATGGATGAAAAAATGAATGATGCTGTCACGGACAATGAAATGGACAATGAGCCTGGTAAACGGCCGTCTAAACTCACGTTTAAAGCAATGGAAGCCAAAATACTGTTAATGCAAAAGGAGAGGAATTCTGGAGTAAGGCAACTACTGAAAATGGCAAAGGAAATTGAACAAATGATGATTTCAAATGAAAGTGTTTCTGATGTGCAAATCAAACATGAAGTGATGTGGAAAATGTATGGGGAAACTGTAAAGTTGCAAGAGTCAATAAAATTATTGGTGCCTGAGGATGAAATGTTAAATCAAAATGAATGGTTTAAAAATCAAATGTACAAAGTGAATGGAGTGATAAGCAAAATGGAAAAATGGATGCTTGCAAGCAAGGAGCAAGACAAAACAAAGGAGCATGATGATGAAACCGGTGTTGATGTTTCAAATGATGCAAATGAGGTTCTGAAAAATAATGGTTCAAATGACATGACAAATGGAAATGAGGATGTGGATAACATTGGCCCAAATGACAGTGTTTCTAATACTGGTGGCAGAACAAATGTGTCACGTGGGAGCTCAAGGGCTTCAAGGTCCACTACAGCTTCTGCCCGGATTCAGGCTGAGGCCGAAAGAGCTGCACTTCTAGCCATGGAGGCTGCTCTCAAGGAAAAACATGAGCTAGAGGCTGAAGAGGAACAAGCAAAGGCTCAACAAGAACGAATAAGGAAAAGAAAGGAACTGCTTGAACTACAGAGTCGGATTGCTGCTCAGACAGCTAAGGTTTCAGTGCTCAGAAACAGAGGGTCTGACATAGGAAGCACAGTCTCAAATGCAATGAACTCATATGTGTCAAGACAAAGGTCTGCTCTCAAACCCTCTGCTGTGCCATTTGTTCCACAAACATCAAGTTGTCATGTCACTCATCCACCAGCAGGAGGCATCAACCCACCAACAGGACCTGTCAGATTTGCAATGCCATCACAGCCTCAGCAGTTAAAGGAACAAGACAACCAATTCAGACTTACAGCAACTATGTCGGACAGAACGGGAACAAGGGCTAAGGAAATCAATTCACAAGGAACCAGACCAAAACTTTGTGCTTCAAATCCTAACCCAAGCATGCCCCAAAGAACTGTGCAGTCATATCCCATTGCATATAGGCCACAGCAATGGCAGCAAGTGAATGAGGAGGGCCAAGGCAGCATGTCACAACAGTCTCATCACTCATACCCCACTGCACAACCAGCACAACAATTCAATCAATATGGCCCAGGTAATATTTTCACCATCATGCAAAAGCAAAACGACATCACAGCATTATTGGTGCAACAGCAGTCGTCACTTTCACTACCCCCAAGAAACATACCAACTTTTGATGGAAACCCTCTCGAATATGTCACCTTTATCAGAGCTTTTGAACACGGAGTTGAAGCTAAGGTTGACAGTGCTGTTGATTGCTTATACTACCTGGAGCAGTACACCAAAGGGCAACCTCAAGAACTGGTCAAGAGCTGTCAACACATGCCACCTGACAGGGGGTACCAAAGAGCAAGGATGCTTTTGCAGGAACGCTTTGGCAATGAGCAAAAAATGGCCACTGCGTACATGGAGAAAGCCCTTGGATGGGCAACACTGAAATCTGAGGATATCAAAGCTTTACAAGCATTCTCATTATTCCTGCGCATATGCTGTAATGCTATGGAGAATATAAGTTACATGTCAGAGATGAATATGCCCTCAAATATCCGTGCAATAATCATGAAGTTGCCATACAAACTGAGGGAGAAATGGAGAAATGTTGCTTTTGAGCATCAGGAGAGACGTCATCATCAACCAGTTTTCGGTGATGTGGTCAATTTCATTGAGAGACAAGTGTCTATTGCCTCTGATCCACTGTATGGAGACATTCAAGATACAGCTGTCTCATTTTCCAAGTTAAAGGTTGGAAATAAACTGTCACAGGGACGCACAAAGGAAAAGGGAAGCAGCTTCGCTACATCTGTTGCACCTGTTAATTCTGAAAATGAAAAAGATAAATACTCACCTGGCAAACTTACCAGGGCATCTTGTCTGCTGTGTGAAGAGGGCCACAAACTGGAAGTGTGCCCTAAGATGGAGAAGAAGCACCACAGAGACAAAATTGACTTTCTAAAAAAGAAAGGTGCTTGTTTTGGATGTTTATCTGTAGGACATATGAGTAAAGAGTGTCACAGTCGGCTGTCCTGCAAGGTGTGTAACCTGAAACATCCTAGTATCCTCCACATTAATGACAAAGAATGGAAAGAAATTAAATCAAAAGGCTCACAGCAAGAAACAACAGGGGTGAGTGAAGCCACCACTTCCAAGACTTGTGGCCATATAGGGGCCGGAGCGCAGGACTGCGTTTTGTCAATTGTGCCTGTAAAGGTCAAAGCAAAGAAAGGCAGCACTATTCTGACAACCTATGCTTTTCTAGACCCCGGCAGCTCATCCACTTTCTGCTCTGAGCAACTAATGAGGAAGCTGAAAGTGACAGGAAGGAACACTAAATTCCTAATGAAAACAATGAATAAAGAAAGCTTTGTAAACAGTCACGTCATCTCAGGACTTGAGGTAGCCGCATTCAATGACAACAACTATGTTGAGCTGCCTGATGTGTACACCCAATTCAAGATGCCTGTGACACGTGATAACATCCCACGACAGGAAGACCTGCATGCTTGGCCATACTTAAACTCTGTTGAAATCCCTGTTATTGATGCAGACGTGGAGCTGTTAATAGGAACTAACGCCCCAGAAGTAATGGAGCCATGGGAAGTGATACACAGCAGAGGAAAAGGACCTTATGCTGTTAAAACACTATTGGGCTGGGTTGTCAATGGACCATTGAGAGGAGGCAATGACAGTGGGGGCAGCTGCCCCACAATGACAGCCAACCGCATCTCCATTGCTCACATAGAGGAACTGCTGGTGAAGCAGTACAACCATGACTTCACTGAGAAATCAACAGAGGACAAGCCAGAGATGTCTATAGAGGATCTGAAATTCATGAACATTGTCAACACATCAGCTGAAATACAAGATGGACACTACTGCTTGAAGTTACCTTTCAGAGAGGACAATGTTGTCATGCCCAATAACCGACATCTTGCTGAGCAAAGGGTCCTCTGCCTGAAAAGGAAATTGGAGAGAAATCCTACGTTCAAGGAGGAATATTCAAACTTCCTCAGTGATGTCATAAACAATGGCTATGCAGAGTGTGTGCCAAAGCATCAATTGGAAGGAAAAGAAGGAAAAAGGTGGTACATCCCACATCATGGGGTGCACCATCCTAAAAAGAGAACCCTGAGAGTCGTTTTTGACTGTGCAGCAAGCTACAAAGGCGTGTCACTCAACACCAAGTTACTCCAGGGACCTGACTTGACAAATTCCTTGCTCGGAGTTCTCATAAGGTTTCGTATGAATTCTGTTGCAGTTTCGGCTGACATAAAAACTATGTACCATCAGGTCAGAGTGGCAAAGCAGGATGTGGACTTTCTGCGCTTCTTATGGTGGCCAGGAGGAGACCTGACACAGCCACTCACTGAGTACAGGATGACTGTTCATCTGTTTGGTGCAATATCATCGCCCAGCTGTGCCAGTTTTGCCCTTAGGAAGACAGCTGAAGACCACAGAGCAGACTTCCCAGTCCATGTCACTGATACCATCATGCACAACTTTTATGTGGATGACTGCTTGAAGTCTGTGTCTTCAGAGGAGGAAGCCATGTCTTTGGTAACAGACCTGACTGCTCTGTGTCAATTAGGAGAATTCCAGTTGCTTAAATGGATGAGCAACAGCAGGTCGGTGTTGGAAGCCATTGATGTGGAGAAAAGAGCCAAAGAAGTGAAAGAGCTGGACTTCGAAAGAGACAGCCTTCCTGTCGAAAGAACCCTGGGCCTGCAGTGGTGTGCAGAAACTGACACTTTCAGGTTCAGGATGTCAGTCCAAGAAAGACCATTCACAAGACGAGGCATTTTGTCTGTAGTGAGCTCGGTCTATGACCCGATTGGATTTTTAGCACCCTTTACCTTACCTGTTAAAACACTGCTGCAAAACCTTTGCAAGATGAGCTACAGTTGGGATGAGGACATTCCCCCAAACTACCAGCTGCAGTGGGTGGGGTGGCTAGAAGACTTAAAAAGACTCTGCACTTTCAGTGTGCCAAGATGCTTTAAACCCAAAGGCTTTGGACAGCTCGTAAGTGCACAACTCCACCACTTCTCTGATGCCAGCGAGAACGGCTATGGCACAGTTTCTTATTTGAGGCTGCAGAGTGAGGATGAGAAAATCCATCTAGCTTTTGTGCTAGGAAAAGCACGAGTTGCTCCTTTAAAGAATGTCACAATCCCAAGAATGGAACTAACAGCTGCTGTGCTGGCGGTGAGAGTTGACAGACTCCTGAAAGCAGAGTTAAAACTAGAGCTGGAAAACTCACTCTTCTGGACAGACAGCACAACAGTGTTAAGGTACATCAAGAACGAAACAAAGCGTTTCCACACCTTTGTTGCCAACAGGGTCTCTGCTATAAGAGAAGCCACAAGTGTCTCACAGTGGAGGTATGTTGACACAAAACGGAACCCAGCTGACGAGGCCTCTCGTGGGGTGAAAGTTGACTACCTTCTCACTAGCAGCAGATGGATCCATGGCCCAGACTTTCTGTCCAAGAGTGAAGAGGAGTGGCCTCCTAATATGCTGGATTCAACCTCCATCAGCAGTGATGACCCAGAGGTCAAAGGAGAGGTGTCAGTGAATGCTGTCATCATCACAGACCAACCAAATGCAGTAAACAAACTGATAACCTACTTCTCCTCCTGGAAAAGGCTGAAGACCTCTGTGGCATGGTTTCTTCAGCTAAGAAAGATGTTGAAGTTGCTGAGTCTAAAGAGAAAAGAAATTCAAGCTTCTCTGCCCAGCAGCGGCCTAGACCCAACTCAACAAAAGAAAAAGGTGGAAGAGGACATGAATAGATTCAGAGCCACGTTGAGTGGTCACATACTATGTCCTGAAGATCTCAACATGGCTGAAAGAGTCATCATTCAGTACAGTCAAATGGACAAGTTCAGTGATGAAATTGCTGCTTTGAAAAAAGGAACAGCTGGAGTGACGAAAAGCAGTCACATTTACAAGCTTGATCCAGTGCTGAAGGAAGGACTCTTGAGAGTGGGTGGTAGGCTCAGCAAAGGAGCGATGCCTGATGACACAAAACACCCTGTCATTCTTGCAAAGGACCAACATATCTCCACTCTCATCTTACGCCACATACACGGACAGAACGGACACTGTGGAAGAAATCACCTACTTTCCATACTTCGTCGACAATATTGGATCACCAAAGCAAATGCTGCTGCCAGAAACATCCTGTCATCCTGTGTTGCCTGCCGACGATACAGAGGAAAGCTGGGTGAACAAAAAATGGCAGATTTGCCTAAAGAAAGACTGCAAGCAGATCTCCCACCATTCACAAATGTGGGCATTGACTATTTTGGACCATTCGAGGTGAAAAGAGGCCGCAGCCTCATTAAACGCTATGGAGTTATTTTCACCTGCATGGCCAGTCGAGCAGTTCACCTGGAAATGGCCTATTCATTGGACACCAGTTCATGCATAAATGCAATACGGAGGTTTATTTCAAGACGAGGCCAAGTATCCCACATCAAATCTGACAATGGAACGAACTTTATTGGAGCAGAACGTGAGCTAAGAGAAGCTCTCTCTGAACTGAACCATGAGAAAATCCAAAATGCTCTACTTCATTCTGGAGTGACATGGACCTTTAACACTCCAGCCGCATCACATCACGGAGGAGTATGGGAGAGAGTCATTCGCATGATCAGGAAAGTATTGACTTCTGTTCTTCATCAGCAACATCTGGATGATGAAGGGTTACAAACACTCCTGTGCGAAGTGGAGGCCATATTGAATGACCGACCCATTACAAAAGCTTCAGAGGATCCAAATGATCTCGAACCACTGACTCCAAATCACATTCTCCTGTTGAAAAGCAAACCTTCACTACCACCTGGCCTTTTCAACAAAACTGACTCTTATTCCAAACGACGATGGAAACAAGTTCAATTCCTCGCCAATCTCTTCTGGCATAGATGGCTGAGGGAGTACGTACCACTGCTGCAGGAAAGACAGCGGTGGCCACAGGACAAGAGGAACTTTGTCGCAGGAGACGTCGTCATTGTAGCGGACTTTAATGCCCCTCGAGGATCGTGGCTGTTGGGCAGGGTACTGCAGACCTTTCCTGACAGGCAGGGCCTTGTGCGCTCTGTTAAAGTCCGGACCAAGTACAACGTCCTGGAGCGACCTATCACCAAGATTTGTCTTCTATTGGAAGCTGACTAAAGACTGAACCCAACTTCTATTATTGGGGTTACCCAACCCTATTGGATACCTACATGACCTATGAACATTGCGGTATGAGAAACTGCTATGGACAATGCACTTATTTGGCTACAGTATTGAATGTTGTTTGAATTGTTATGTTTTTATACAGTAACAATTAGGGGCCGGAGTGTTGTAGCCAATTTGAATGTTTTTTGTGAGGTTGCTATGACTACCAAGGTGTAGGCGGGGTTCAGTCAGGAAATCACAGGTTACTTCAGGGTGACTGGGGGCACAGGGGTCGAGTGTTGGCAATCACCAGGGAAGCCACACAGTTTTTCAACCGTGAGGTGGTTTTTGTTTGAGCACAGTTATTTGCGTTATTTATTGTTTATTTTCAGCCACTTTAGTATTTTGAGTAACAGCTAATTACCTGGCCTTTGTTAGGCACCCTGCAAAGTAAAATAAACATTTTAAAACGTACTCAAGGACCTGTTTGCTTTTAACTCTACTACACCACGCGTATGGAAAGAGCTTCACTGCCACATCCTTCACTGGCAAGTTTTTTGGAGGTTCGATTGCCTTTACAAGTTTAAAACATAAACCATCAAGAAATCAATTGGTAGATTATTGTCTACATATATTTTGTCCCTTTGATGAGGGATTTATATAACATGATGATGCTGAAATACTTAATTTTCTTTGTCACTTACGCATTCAGCCTGTCGGCAATATTCTGCCACGCCACATCCCTCGCTTTATTGTTGCCGCGGTATTGCCCTTCTTTCGGATTACGTGGCTGTAATCCTCATATACCTCAATGAGGAGGGTTTTCTCCGCTGCAGAGAACATTTCTCCACGCTTTCCCTTGCTTTTCGGCATTTTTGACAGTGTTCGGCACTCGACTATAATGGGCTTTTTATTTTCCCTGTGGGCGTGCACAAGTTGAGACTTAACAGGTGAGGCTTCCCTGCAAACATTTCATCAACCTGGGGGTCGACGGTAGGTCTAAGGGGCGACCTCTAGCGTGAAACGAGTTTAAAATAGGTCTAGGTCGCGCTTCGACCACAAACCAACTTGATGAAAAAAATAAATAGGCGCGTTCGACTTGATGCAGATCTGTCTGAGTCTGACTTGACGTGATGCATCCTGGGATGGACGCAATGCATGCTGGGATGGACGCAATGCATGCTGGTTAGAAATTCTGTCCGACTTGAGTCAGACGGGGAGGGACTTACCACTACGTCACCATGTCACATGACCTTAAAATATCGCGGGAGTCTTCGCCTGCAGACAGATCTTGCAGTTGCTCTCCACGAACTGCACGACCGGAAACCCGCCCTCATGACGTCAGTTCAAAGACGTGATTGGGCAGTTTGGGAGGAATCTCCTCATGACGATTTTGACGTTTCTCGCTTCGTTATGTTGGAATATGCGAAAATGAACAGAAATGGAAGGGATACCTTCTTATATGTGATTTCTGCAACAATGGTAGGCTGGCCTACTGAAAACGTTGTACATCTGACTGCAGTTCAATGCAGAGTTCATTTCTTCCATTAAACAGTAAAAAGGCATTTTTAACATGTTGGTAACAGTAGAATAAGAGAGATAATGGACTTCACTGCATTAGACTATAAAATAAAAAATAAAAATAGCCTGGGCTATTGGCTCAACTGTCAGCACGCTCGCCTCCCGATCCGAGGTGCTGCTGGTTCGAGTCCGGGCGTGTGCAGAGCTGAATCACGCAGGTTACATTCTAAGGCTTTGCGTTAGGCCGTTTTACCATCTAGAACGCGTGCATTCAATTTGTAGAAGTGTCGTCCATTATCCTTTACTTATATCGTAGTACTGCTTCTTCAGTATCATCCTAAATTGGTTTAGTGGGTAACACGTCAGTCTGGCGATCGGCCGTCCGTAGTTCAAATCTTGTTAACGGTTAGTAGGTTTTTGGGGTTCTTCTTCACACCTGTCTGTCCAGAAATGAAAACAAATGGCATTTAATCTCTATCTCAATATCTTTCTGTGAATTCGTTTCATGGTTGAGTTACAGGTGCTAAACGACTTTGGGTGTAAAAGTAAATATTCAAATAAGTAGCCTAATCAGCAGTTCATTTTGGCCAAGATTGGAGACCAAAGCACTATGCTACTTAATCCTTATTCAGTAGATTTGCTGCTATTCACAATCCTTTGCATGCAGCATGCTTGTTGTAACACGGGTATAAATTCCGGTAACTCCAAAGCTTCTATTTCGTCGGCAACAACGAATGCAAACACCGCGAGATCCGCCATTGTTTACACGAAGTTGACCGTGTCCGACTTGTCTGCAGCCGTTTTATGCTCCACCCCTACAGTCGGCGTAAGATCACGCTGACGTAAGCAAGTCAGACTCAGACAGGCGCAGACAAGTCGAACGCGCCTACTGTAGGTCTAGGTTGCACCTCGACCACAAACCAACTAGAAGAAAACATTAAATTATACAACCAATCGGGTGAGAGCCCTTCTAGCCAATCAGAGTCGAAAAGGGCGGGACCTTCTATTTCAAACCTGGCAGCGGAACACGACTGCAGAGAAGCACGGCACGTACCGAACAGTTTTTTCGGTAAGTTCGTTGACATAAAACATTAGAGACGGTTATCATAGACTGTAGGTTCATATGCAGCTTTCTGTGTTTTAAAAAGTGGCATTGACCGACCGTGCGTTATGTGTTAACTGTTGAGTGGATTTCAAGCTAGCTGCTCACTCGGCTAACATGAAACAGGCCTCTTCAGTGTGCTTTCTGTCTAATATTCTGATATTTTTGGACTATTGGAGTTTAGAAGTCCAGACATAAATCAGTGAAGCACTTATACAGACGAGCTGACATGGAGGTGTCCAGAAAATGCATTTTTTCCCCCAAGATAATTTGAAAATGTTAATTTATCTTCATAAAAAAACAATGGTAGCCTAATCTATTGATTAGCTGTTAAAATGTTAATATTCAGTGGATTCTGTCGGGACGCCAAGTCACAGATGGGAACTCCAAGAATTTACTGGCTGAGGCCAAGACTTTCCCCACTGATGGAATTTTTGTGAATATAAAAATTTGACTCCCAATGCAATGCCCAATTGTCTGCTTTGTTAATCAACAATGCTTCTTCTATTTAAAATCATGTAATGTTTTTATTTTATCATTATCTGGGACTTTTTGGCCTATGTAAATATAACCAAAAAGCAATTTATGTCTGTTTCATGACTTAACATTCATGTGATGTATGTAGTATGTACGTAGGTGAATTAGATGGTAAAACGGTGTACAATTTCCCAAGATGTGTTTAAGAATTGTTAAGTAATATACTTCAAATGTTTTTCCAGCTTCACATGACAGAGTGAGGATCTCCACTCCAGGTGAAGGAGCCATTGATAGGAGGGAGAGGGGGCCAGAGGAGATTGTGATCGCCTACAAAGTGTTTTTCAACTGTGTTTACAAGGTGTTTACATCTGAAAACACCAGAATTGTTTTGTCATTTTGACCTGTTGCCATTTTCTACAAATACATGTTCTAAATGACAATATTTTTATTTCCAATTTGGGAGAAATTTTGTCAGTATGTTATAGAATGAAACAAATGTGTTCATTCTACTCAAACACATAGCTATGAATAGTAAAACCAGAGGAACTGATCATTTTGAAGTGGTCTCTTAACTTTTTCCAGAGCTGTATGTGTAAGAATCATGTTGGTCTCATTATTTTATTATTTTTTTTTAGTTTTTCAAAAGTGTTCTGATTGTTTGTGTAATAAAACTTTAAAGAAATTGCACTTTTGTGTTGTCAAACTTATAATTTCCCCCCAAAGGTAGGTTCTGTTAATACATTGTATTTATATAAATGTGTTAATTTATAGCAAAAAATATTTATAATATCATTTATTATTCATTAAATGTATTATCTATATGTAAACACTAATTGTTTTTACAGGTAGTCAGTCAATTTGAACAGATAACATTTCGACGTTGAACAAACGTTAAAACGACGTCGAGACCTAGACGCAGCCAGGGGCTTTAAAAGTAATGCTGAAATGAAGGTTGAAAAGACGTCAGATCGCAACGTCAACATCTTCTCTACCTGCATTTGTCAACCTCTTTTTAACTCCACTTCACTGCAGAAACAACATCTAAAACTCGACACATACAGCTGTAAAATATATATCAGCATATTTACACTGGATCATTTTTAGAAGGTGAATAATGCGCGTTTAGAAGACATCTGTGTTACAACGTGACGCTGTGGAGACGTTGTTTATGACCGTTAAAAAGACGTCGAGGTTGCAACGCGACGTCGTTTCAATTTGCATTTCAGCATTACTTTTAGACCTCCTGGCGACGTGTACGTTTAGACGTCGTTTCAACGTTTATTAGACGTCGAAATGTTTGCAGGGTCGCTAAAGGTATGCAAATTTCGAAAAACGAAATGTGTCGTAATCGCATTAGATAATTTTTGATATACCATATTAAAACAGAAAATTATGTTGGGTTACATATTTGAGGATTGAAATGAATTTACTTACCGTATTGGGCGGCTACCACCATGAAAATAATGACATAATGATGAAAGTCGTCGAAACTCAATTCTGTTTTGTCTTTTCTTTCTGTGACTCTTCGTCTCTCTGTACAGAAGATCAACCGGTTCTTTCCGCGAAGGCTGGGGAACAATAGTCTGTATAAGATGGGGAAGAAGAGAGAAGAGGGGGGAAGAAGGGCGGGAAGGAGGGAAGGAGGGGAAGGGAGGACACACGTGGCGCGAGTTCAAATCCCGTCCGAAGCCATAAAATGTTGAAGGCTTTTCTTGTGGCAAATGTTTCTAAATTGCGTTTGTTTTAAAATCTACAGTCAATTCAATAATACACTGTTACTTAGCATTGCTGTGCATGTAGTGCTCACGTGATACGGTGCTCCCCACCAATCACGTTTCCGATGACTGTGCTGAGGAGGAGAACGACGAGAGTTGGGAAAGCAGAGACGTCGCAGTTTTTTGGATTACAGGATCAGAGTGGTGACTTTAATATTTGGCATCCAAAAAAACAAATAAAAAAAAAACAAAAAAATGACATTAAAAAGATAAGTTTTGAAAAAGGAAACATTGGCATTGAAACATTTGTACTGAAAACAGTTGTATTGGCATTGAAACAAGTATTGGCACTGAAAAATAGAAACTAATTAAAATAATTAAAATCTAAAAATCTTATTATTTTATTTTCTTGGGATTTTATTGTATTTTTCAATGACAATCTTCAGATTTTTTCTTCATATCACTTTTTTTTCAGTGTCACTGATTTTCAGTTTCAACTTTCTGTCACTGTTTTGGCGTCGACAGGGAGGGGTCCGAGGGGACGGGCAAGTAGAGCGTGGTTTGCATATAGGCCCAATTTGCATATCTGCATCCTGGAGAGTGGAGAAGTGCTGATGGCTGCCCATGCACTCCAGTGAGACAGACAACAAAGACGTAGTGAGTGAAATGCAGTTTTATGTTTACGATAACGTTTGTTTTTGAGACAGTGCGTTAGCAGTTGGCATATAAAGACAATTTCTGTCTAGAGTCTAGCCTGAATGTTAAGAAGGGGCGCTAACGTTTAGCAATGTGGCTAACGTTTGGGTAAGTAAGTAAATTTAATTTATAAAGCACATTTAAACACAGCATAGACTGACCAAAGTGCTGTACAGGGCATAACAAGGATTAAAACAAATAATACAGAAAACACATTAGACCATTAGTCATAAAAACATAATTAAAAGGAACCACATAAAATAAGCAGGAGTACAGGATTAGGGAACAAGGAAGGCCAGGGAGTAGAAGTGAGTTTTTAGCCTGGATTTGAAGGCAGAAATGGAGGGGGCAGATCTAATATCCAGGGGGAGCTGGTTCCACAAACGTGGAGCAGCAACTTCAAAAGCCCTATCACCCCTTTGTTTGAGCCGAGAACGCGGCGCATGGAGAAGCCCTTTACCTGAGGATCTCAGGGACCTTTGCACTGAGTAGGGCTGTACAAGGTCGGTGATGTAGGTTGGGGCCTGCCCATTTAGTGCCTTAAAAACAAATAATAAAACTTTAAACTCAATCCTAAAAACAACCGGGAGCCAGTGCAAGGAGGCCAAAATGGGGGTGATGTGTTCATACCTCCTAGTGCCAGTTAGAAGACGCGCAGCTGCATTTTGGACCAGCTGTAAACGTCTAATTGAGGATTGGGGGAGACCAAGGTAGAGGGAGTTGCAATAATCCAGCCGTGATGTAATAAAGGCATGGATCACTTTCTCAAGGTCATTGTGAGATAGGAAAGATTTGAGGCGGGAGATTATTCTGAGCTGATAAAAACTATTTTTGACAACAGAACTAATCTGTTTGTCAAAGCAGAGGTCGGAGTCGAGGATGACACCCAGGTTTCTGGCATAGGGTTTAACAGATGGGATGAGGTGATCTAAGTTTTGCACTACAGTGCATCTTGCTTTGGGGGGGCCAAAAATGATAACTTCCGTCTTGTCACTATTTAGCTGGAGGAAGTTGTTAGCCATCCAAATTTTGACATCTTCCAGACAGACCAGGAGAGATTGTATGGAGTCCCTGGATTTCAGGGGGAGGTACAGCTGTGAGTCGTCTGCATAGAGGTGAAAAGAGATGTTATGCTTTCTTATAATGTCACCCAATGGGAGCATATACAGGCTGAAGAGGATAGGACCCAAGATGGACCCCTGAGGGACCCCATATGAAACAGGAGCAGATGATGAAGAGAACTGGCCAATAGACACGGAAAAAGTCCTGTCATTAAGATAGGAACGGAACCAGAGTAGTGCAGTCTCTCTAATGCCCACCTGCTGATCAAGGCGAGTGAGGAGGATGTTGTGATCAACGGTGTCGAAAGCGGCACTAAGATCCAGTAGTATGAGGATGGCATTATCACCTGAATCTAGTGTGAGAAGCAGATCATTAGTTACTTTAAGCAGGGCTGTTTCAGTGCTATGAAGGGATCTGAAACCTGACTGAAAAGGTTCTAATATATTGTGGGTGGTCAGAAAGGGAGTCAGCTGTGACAGAACAGCTTTTTCCAGGACCTTAGAAATAAAAGGAAGCTTGGAGATGGGGCGGTAGTTTTTGGGGCAATTGGCGTCAAGGTTGTGTTTTTTAAGCAAGGGTTGGACAACCGCATGCTTGAAACATGTCGGGACAATGCCAGTTGCAAGGCATGAATTTAAAATGATCTGAATGGAGGGGCCAACTGCATCAAAAACATCCTTTATAATAGAGGAGGGAATGGCATCATGGGGTGATGTAGTAGGATTCATGTGCAATACCAAATCCCTCAATTCAGTGAAAGAAATAGGCTGAAATTTGTTAAAAATAGCTGATACACCTGGGCAATCAGGCGGAGCAAAAGATGAGGTGGGGGTAAACAGTGATCTAATGTTCTCAATTTTGGTGGTAAAAAACTTGAGGAATTTCTCACAGGTGTCAGTGGATACATCAGAGACTGGGGAATTTGGGGGGTTGATAACAGAGTTTATAGTGCTGAATAAAATTTTAGGTCTATTTGAGTGTTTACTGATCAGACTAGAGAGATGCTTTGCTCTGGCTTTTTTTGCTGCTGCCTGGAAAGAAGCTAATGCAGATTTAAACATTTCTAAGGAGACAGTGAGGTGATCCTTTTTCCATCTCCTTTCAGCTTTACGACAGGCCTGCCTGAGAGAGCGTGTGGCCTCATCTAGCCAATAATGAGATTTTAATTTGGGACGGGTGTAAGTGAGAGGAGCTACAGAGTCAAGAATGGAGGAGCAAGATGAGTGGAAAAGGGTAACTAATTCATCTGGGCTAGAGGAGGATGATTCCGCTGTTGCAATGGTAGATGCAACAGTTTTACTCAGAAATTTATCCGAAAACTGAGCTGCAGTAAGAGAGTGAATATGGCGAGAGTAACGGCCTTGGGTTCTGGCAGCTCGCAGGGGACTGGAGAGGGTGATGTCAAATATAATAGGCTTATGATCAGAGAAAGTGGCATCCTCAATCATAATATTATCAACAGTAAAACCGTAAGATAAAATTAGATCAAGTGTATGTCCCAGTTTATGAGTAGCTTTGTTTATATGTTGCGTAAGGCCAAAGGCATCTATTACACCACAGAATTCGCTAACCATAGGTTTGTCTGGACAGCAGACGTGGATATTGAAGTCACCAAGTATGAGGAGGCGATCATACAGTGAAACGATAGGTAGATACTTTACTTACCAAGATATTAACCCTCCTGTTATGTTCATTTGTCAGGAACAGCAATGGTGTTCCCGGGTCAATTTGACCCGGTGCATGTTTAATCATCCAAAAGATGCCTGAAACCAAAAAAATCCTAACAAGCAGTGTGAATATTTCACTATTAACTCCACTACTAATTATTCTATCAATATTTAGTGCAATGGTGTTCCTTACCTCTAACAGGTAATGGTTCAATTAGGATAATTCACTCGTTTTTCATAAAAAAAAATATATTTTCAAACTTTTTTTTAATGTTTCACTACTTAATTACTTTTGAAAGACCAACATATAAAACCTGCATGTTCAATGCATAGCTGGTGTTTGCATCACATACTGCCCAGATTTTTTATTCTATATTTAGCTGGTTTGGAAGGCATGTATTGCCTAAATGGGCAGCGACCTCTGAATGCCACCAGCCTTTCATCCACTGTGATATTAGGGCCTGGGTTATAGAATAGTGGAAGTTGCTCTACCCACTTGTCCCACACTGTCCTAATAGTTGCCAGCTTGTCTCTGTCCCGTCTACCAGCCCTTGTGTCTCGATTATCAAATCGGATTACTCTGGAGAAAATGTGAAAAGTCTCCAGAGACATTGTGGCTCGAAATATAGCCCTGCCTGTCTCTGCATCCCACAGACTGGCTGTCGACTCATCCTTCGACCTATAGACCCCAGCCAGGATGAGGAGCCCCAAATACGCATCTAAATGTGGTTTGTTCAGCTCCTTCCACTTCTCCCCAAAAACACGCCTCCCTTCTAGATTAGTCATTTCCAGAATGATTTTCTGTATTGAATCTGGCATGACCAGCTCAAAAGCTGACTTGATGTCAGTCACATGACTCACTGCCATCCTAGTGGGCCCTGGCACTGTCTTTATTATGTTTTCTGCAGACAGTTTTGCCTGACGCATATTTGGGGATGAAGACCACTGTATTTCACCATTTTTTGACATGAATGTCTTGTTTGGAGGAATTGGAATAGTAATTCCCTTGTCTGGTTCAAAATCAGAATCATTAGAATCAGAATTTAGCTCAAGATAGTCTTCTTCTTCAGACACATCCTCTTCTATTTCGCTGTCATGGTCAATGATGACTTTCAGCGCCTCCTGGGCTGTCATCCTTTTGCTTTGGCTGCTCATTTTGTAAAGGTCTGCCTGACAGAGTGTAATGTTGGTAGGACTCCCATGCAGAGAATCTTTTATACGTTTTGCCCCTCCCCTGTTGAGTGTCCACTGAATGTGGGTGGAGTTTTCCCGCGAGAACATAAATGGTTCCCGTCAAAAGTCATCTGCACCTGTGCACCTGTGCACCTGTGTGTGTGTGTGTGCGTGTGTGTGCGTGTGTGTGTGTGTGTGGGTGTGTGTGTGTGTGTGATTGGGGTGAAATATGTCTCACAGTTGCAAAGAAAGAAATACTCTGACATTTCTGACACCCTTTTACCTCCAGTTTGACTGCTGGGTCAAATTGACCCGAACAGTATCTATGTGATATAAACATGCAGGGGGTGGTTGCAAATATGTGAGATGAACCATTTTCATATTATATGTTGATTACACTAATTAAGGCAAGCAGAAGAAGTTTCATACTGAAAAAATACTTTTAACTATTTTTCCTAGGTCTTCAAACTTTAAAACGGGTCAATTTGACCCGTAACATAACAGGAGGGTTAAAGTTATATAATCAAATGTATATACAGTGGGTACGGAAAGTATTCAGACCCCTTTAAATTTTTCACTCTTTGTTTCATTGCAGCCATTTGCTAAAATCAAAAAAGTTCATTTTATTTCTCATTAATCTACACTCAGCACCCCATCTTGACAGAAAAAAACAGAAATGTAGAATTTTTTGCAAATTTATTAAAAAAGAAAAACTGAAATATCACATGGTCCTAAGTATTCAGACCCTTTGCTGTGACACTCATATTTAACTCACATGCTGTCCATTTCTTCTGATTCTCCTTAAGATGGTTCTGCTCCTTCATTGGAGTCCAACTGTGTTTAATTAGGTCATTGGACTTGATTAGGAAAGGCGCACACCTGTCACAGTGCATGTCAGAGCAAATGAGAATCATGAGGTCGAAGGAACTGCCCAAGGAGCTCAGAGACAGAATTGTGGCAAGGCACAGGTCTGGCCAAGGTTACAAAAGAATTTCTGCAGCACTCAAGGTTCCTAAGAGCACAGTGGCCTCCATAATCCTTAAATGGAAGAAGTTTGGGACGACCAGAACTCTTCCTAGACCTGGCCGTCCAGCCAAACTGAGCAATCGTTGGAGAAAAGCCTTGGTGAGAGAGGTAAAGAGGAACCCAAAGATCACTGTGGCTGAGCTCCAGGGATGCAGTAGGGAGATGGGAGAAAGTTCCACAAAGTCAACTTTCACTGCAACCCTCCACCAGTCGGGGCTTTATGGCAGAGTGGCCGACGGAAGCTTCTCCTCAGCATAGAGTTTGCCAAAAAACACATGAAGGACTCCCAGACTATGAGAAATAAGATTCTTTGGTCTGATGAGAAATGAATAGCATTTTAACAAAAACAAACTAATTTCATTCACAATTTTACAACACGCTATGGCAGTTAATGGATCAAGTCCAAAGACATAGTCGAGAACAACTCAAGAAACTAAAATAACAATACTGATAAAAGGCATGTCCCAGCATTATTTGTGAGTTAACTCAACATAGAACTTTATTATACTTTACCATAATATTGTTCCTCTTATATTACTGAAAAAATAAAACAAAACAAATCCTACTGCCATAAACTGTATCCGTTAAATGATTTCAGCAGTAAGAACTAAACACACAGTCAAAGGTTTTTGGTAAAATTGATGCGTCACTCTGTGAACAGGATTATAATTTTACATTTTACATGGTAACCCATGGTAGAGGAATGAGAGTGCAGTATGGTGTTTGTTATTACACCTTGTAGAGATGTAACGATATGAAAATTTGGTATCACGATTATTGTGACCAAAATTATCACGGTTATCAATATTATCACGGTATTGTTAGATGTGTTCAAAAAATACTGAACACACACTGAAATCTTTTAACTAAGTTTTATTTAAAAAAAGAATACTTTTCTTTACATTCACTGCTCAAGACTAGATCTATACTCCGGGGGAGAAATTTTTAACATTTTTTGTATAAACGGTTTTAACTTGAGAAAATTAACAATCTAAATGTATTATTATTTTATTATTTATTTTAGTGTGACAGTGAAGAAACATTTACATCCCGCTCTGTAAACGAGGGCGCGATCAGCGGCAGCTTTGCGCATGCGCCATTCGTTTGCAGTGCCGTGCGTCTCCTCTCTGCTCTGACCGCTGCTGCGCGGGGGCGGGGCTACTGTGAGACTGACCGCCTGTGAGTGCTTTGGCACGGGGGAGGGGCTCACGGCAGCACCCGCTGCTTGTTGAGGACAGTAACTGAACCGATATGTGCTTTCACATCAGAGTCTCCAAGAACCAGAAGTCTCCAGATTTGTCGCTAGTCGCTTTTGAAAAAAGAAAAAAAAAAGAACATTTCGCCAAGAGGATTTGAAAGTCGCTGTTGGCAACGCTGCAGACAGTGCAAACTGCGCATGCACGCCCGCTTCTGTGAGTGCCGTTCAGGTGCCGCTGCTTCAGGAAATGAGCAGTATCACTGAGTTTTTCGGTAATCAGTTACGGTAATCAATCACGGTTTTCACGATAATTAAAATTTGAAACGGTGGTACTAACCGTCGGGAATTTTACCGCGGTTTATCGTCATACCGGTAATCGTTACATCCCTAACACCTTGTAATGAATAATTCAAGCAAAAACAAGCAAATACAATACATCAGATAAATGTAGTAAAATAAAAAAAAAAAACATTTTTTAAAAATTCTGAAAAGTATTAAATCTGACAGATATCAGCGATAAGAAAATAGTTATCAAAAAAAAAACATGCAAATGACAGAAGGGAAAAAGAACAAGTATGAACAATAAATAATGGCTGGACTCTTTACTTTGGTATTAAACATGTTTAAAATGAGCTAAGTCCTCTTTCCAGTGTAAAAACATCTGTGCTACTACTTTTTACATCAGAAATGATTGCATGTGTGTGTGTGTGGTTTCCCCTCTGATTGCTTATAAGCAACTATAGAATCAGCTTCACTTAAAGTCACTGGGTTGAGACTCTTGGACTGGGACATCCAGTTGCTCCTCAGTGTTTGTGGACAGTCTCATAAACATGGTGCTGATGTCTTCTCTTCGAAACATCCCCTTCAAGGGCACCTCTGAATTCCAGTTTCGAGTCTTGGCGAACTTGTAAATACATCCAAAGAGATCGGGAAATAAAGCCGTTACATCAACTTGGTCAGCATCCTCAGCACTGTGAACAAGAAGGGAAATGTTATTACAGAGTAGTAAGCTCACACATCTCTGCTTTGCACAGCAACTTAGAATGGGTTTACTCCTTTGTGATGTTTTGCGTAGTCTTTACTGCAGCTGCTCACTTAGTTTTGAATTGATCAAGTAAAAAAAGTGTCTGCCACTTTCAGGTCAGTAACTATGAGCGCGACCCTTGGTACTCTTAGTAATGGCATTCATCTCGGTATATGAGTTACTATTAAGAGGTGTATAAGGTGAATAAGGTTGTAGGGCATTGAAGGCCTAAGTGGAAAATGCAAGGCCCACCACTACTTATACCTATGCATCATGCCTAGGGGATATTCCAAAGAAGGCTTTTCCAGAACTGACCTGGCTTTTAGGACTTAAAATTTTGTCTGTTTTTTTTTCTGTACTATGTAATACGCCATCGTGACTCTTTAAAAAAAGAAATGGCATAATTTTGATTATGTATAATTTAACTTACTAGTGCTCGTGGAGGTTGCGTATGAAGCGCAGTAACCCCAATGTGTTTTCAGAGTAAGGTTTTTTTTTGCCATCCATCTTCTGAACCAGCTCTTGAGGAAACTGGAAAAAAAAAAAAAAAAAAACATAAAAAAAAACCCCTATAAAACACAGTTTACAAGAAAACAACTGAAATTCAATTTGGAAACATCGAAGTTAAAGCTGTTATAATGCAATGTCACCTTTTCTTTCCACTGCGTGAAGGATCCATCCCCAGCACATTTTTCTAGAGAGGTAATGAGTTCCTGATCAGCCTTTCGGCAGTTTGCCACCTCATCCCTGTTACCAATCTTTTTCAAGTATTCAACTCTCCTGAAAAGGACAAGAGTGTAACCAAAGCTGTGAATAATAGTGTGTCTGGTTGGTCCTGGATGACATTATATCAGAGGTTAGGTAAGAGTTAGAAGCTCTGTCCAGAGTCAAAGTCAAACCAACCAGCAGCATAATCTTTTTCAAGTATTCAACTCGCCTGGAAAAAATGTTTGAATTATGCTTCATGAAATGTAAAATAGAAAAATAATTGCATGTTATTTCTCTATAGGAGCAAGGAATCATTGTTCATTCTGTGTGTCCCGCCAACCATTCATCTGATCTACTTCACACATCACAAGTCAGACAGGCCATGAGAGGTAGACATTATTGATGACATCTCGGCGGAAGTGATCAACAGATTTCAAGTTACTGACCAATTAGCACCCTATGAGGAACTACTGGCAGCTATGGGCGTGTTTTACATGTGAAGACAGTTACTATGGGAAACAAATCCTCTACCGACCTTCACACTTGTTACGTGCGGCTGCTCTCCCGTCTCCTCCTGGTGACTCCTCCCCTGGCCTGTTGAGCACTTGAATATTATTTGTGCCCAGGTAGGGGAGGAGACTATTTAAGGAGGCGAGGGAGGTGGCTCTAGGTCTCTCTCTCGTCGCTCGCTCGCACTCACTCATTCTGGCACCACTCACCATCGCTAGCGCACGTCGCGACAGCGCCGGGTGCTGGTAGTATTCATGTTTCTTTGTCCCTTTAGCAGGGGGTTTATTTCTTTATTATTTTAGTTTGGATTGTAGGTGACCGGTAGTCCTGTTTTCGGTTTTTGTTCATGTTGTTAGGTTTACTTTAAGCACTTTAAGTTAGTTGGGATGAGGTCGGGGTCCTACGGCCCTATGTGGGCTGGCCTCGGGTCCGAATCTCTCTTTTGTTCCTTTTGGCCGGCACCTACAGTCCTTTTTGGTTCTTTGAGTTTGTTTATCCCCTGCTCTTGGTTTTGAATTTAAATAAAACACACATTTTTGTACACCCTCCGATTGTTGTCTGGCATCCCTTAATATGTTATGTGTCTGTTGAGCCTTAGAGACCGTAACAACACTATAGAAGTTGGTCAACACAGACAGCATGATAGCTTTCAAACCTTTCAAGTGAAAATTAAAAGCTGACTTTCTGTTTGACTTTACTTAGCAGTAGCTGTCTAGGTTCCTCAGGATACAGCAGCAACATGCCACAGTATATTTTGCTGAGTGCAAAACCATGGCCTTATAAATTTTGTTGTGTTATTGTGTCATGGATGGTCTTGGAAACTACTGTATGTCAGGACAGGTTGGAATGAGTAGTTCTTAAGAAAGCTTCAATTGACTCATTCCAGCATGTGTTGAACAGGCACTGGATGATACTGATTGACTATTTTTCCAAATACCAATGAATTATACATGAGAGAAACTCAAGAACAAGAGTGTAACCAAAGCAGGGAATAATAGTGTGCCTGGTCGGTCCTGGATGACATTATATCAGAGGTTAGGTAAGAGTTAGAAGCTCTGTCTAGAGTCAAAGTCAAACCAGAACTTCAGATTGTATTCCAGCAGTATAAAAACCAATCTATAAGTCAGTCAACGTTTCTTACTTACTTGTCATCACTCCAGAAGAAAGGATGATTCAGGCATTCTTCCACCTTTGGTCTCATCTTTGGAATTTCATTTATCATATCCTCGATGAGGTCCTTTGCCACCACATCTTTAACATGATCCAGAGAGTACTTCCCCTTATCAATGTTGTACTCACATTCACAGGATCTGTCACCGAATGGATGGTGTCCTCCAGAGAGGATATAATAAATCAGCATTCCTGCCACCTTAAAAATAAACACATCATTCTATCAGTATAGGTATTTTGTCACCAAATCAATTATTGTTGGGGATGCAGAAAACAAACCTGTACATCAGTGCTTGACTTGTATGGTATGTTGGCTTCATATTGTAAAGTCTCACTGGCCATCCAGCATTTTGTTCCTGCACTGGCGGTATGCAAAGTAGTTTGGTCTTTGGGTAACCGTCTGCTTATGCCAAAATCAGCTAATCTTGCCCTCCCGTTAACATCTGCAAGACAATTATGTAGAAAAAATACATGAAAAAATAATGGTTATGGTCATTACAGAATAAAATCCTGAAGCTTTTGGAGAATTTAAGTTTTAAATTCTTACCAATCAAAACATTCTGCGGCTTCAGATCTCTGTGGAGAATTTGAGGATTTTGATAGTGAAGCACTCTCAAACTTTCAAGAACCTGGTGGATAAGTGTCTTTATCATCAGCACATGATCCACATTATTATTTTTGATATATTCTTCCAAGGTGTATTCACAGAGTTGAAGACCAAGATATCCAAAGTTCTCATCCTCTGCAGCATCAACGTATCGTACAATAGATGGATGGTCAAGTTCTGGAAGTCGTAGAATTCCTTCCTCGTTCTTCAGGACCTTGTAGTTGCTTTTATACATTTTCTTAATTGCAACTTCTGTTCCATCGTCTCTCAGTCCCAAGAAGACTTCAGTACCATCACTTCCCTTTGCGATGCGGAATTCTGCATCTTTCACATAAATAAGACTCCTAATTCTGGTTACTTTACTTTCATCTGTGGCTGCAAGCTTCTCTAATTTTTCCTTCCACCTCTTGCTAACTTGTACCCATCGTCGCTTTCCTGATGATTCAGTGGTGGTGACGTGGAATGGCTTTACATTTGAAGCTGATACCACAACAGGAACTGTTGTTGTTGGATCAGTTGAACTGGAAACGTCATAACATGGGTCTTCTTGCTTGTCTGACTTTTCCTTGTTTTTACTGGATTCAGGTAAGGCTGGATTGCCATCATTTTCTGAGTTGGGACTGCTGAAGTAATTTTTCAGAAGTCGGACCTCTTCTTTCAGCTTGTCATTCATTTTCATGTCAGCCGATGTTAGTATGTCCTCGGGCACTGAAGTGATTCCCACTGATGTAAAAATGTTAGCCACATGCTCAACTGAGAGCAAGTTGGCAAAAATGCCATATGTGTAGACTTTGATGTCAGGTGGATGTGGGTCTTTTACAAAAGGAGCAACTGATTTGCACAAGTTCTTTGTAAAGTTGGAATCCCAGCCAGTTCTGCCTTTTGTTTTCTGTGTTATGACATACAATGTTTGAAGAACTGCTAACAAAAAATCAGTGTTCGCTGTCAGGCAAAGGTCTGCCAGGAGATGGGGAATAATAGCTTGTGCTTGCTCATTTGGTATGTCTTCCATTGTGCAGAAAACTGCATGTAAACTATTAACTGCATTCTTCACATGTGTCTTGGGGATCTTTGGGAATCTATTAACTGTACCTGCAATGTAGGTATTCACATTCTCTGTCTCCTTTAACCATTTAATACTTCCCTGGCTGTATTTTTCTTTACCCCGCCCAGTAACAGTGAAGAGCAATTCAATCATGGTCAGATGGTGCTGAGGATGCTCTCGTAGCATGTCACCGTTAAATGTTCTGAACACTTCTTCAGGTGGTTCTGATTGCACAGCGATTTCCAAATCAACAAAATATTTGCTTTTGGAGCATAATTTATCTCCTTTGGATGCCAAGTTATGAATCATCTCAGCTATTTTTTTGTTGTGAATAAAATGTTCAGGGTAATTTATAGGTAGCAGTGTTACCAATGCACCAGCAGAGAGAAGCACTTTCATGACATCTTCCCTGTCGTTGAGGGCAGCAGTTTGCAGTGGTGTGACGACTACTTCCATGGGAAGTGCATGGAATTCTATGGGATTCCATCCATTTACATTAGCTTTAGCTTCAAGAAGCTTTTCCACAAAGACAAGTGGTGAATTAGACAGTGAGACATAATTCAAAGGTTTAAGGCCTCCTTGGGACTGAATGTCTGGGTCTGCACCCTGACGCAAAAGTTCCATAAAAATGTCTTCCTTGTGACTCACAACTGCAGCAGTCAGTGGAGTGAAATAATCCCCCCACTCTTTGCAGGGGTAACGTTCATTAACATTGTTGTTCTTCAGTAATTTCTTGAGCTTCTCGAGGTTGTTGTCAATTACACACTGTATAACTGGATGTGTTTCTGTCACTTGGGGCACTGCTGTCAGTGTCGCTGTCTGTGTGATGATATTCATTTCTCTGCTGAGAAGAAACAAAGTCAAGTTATTACAATTATTATCATGATGGATTTATTATTCAATTTTATTATTATCTTTAAATCTAAGAATCAAAGCTTAAAAGTACATTCTGTTTAATTTTCAACCACAAAACAATTTCCTTGAAGGATTAATAAAGTATTCTGATTCTGAATATCTAATTTCAGAAGACCTTATTAAATTCTATTTGCTGCCAGCTTATGTTTGATTCAAATTGAAGGCACTGTTATCAGAAAGCCCCAAGCAGTTGCCAGAAGTATATACATACACAGTAAGAAGAGAGAAATGTGTTTTTGTAATTTAATAACCTTTTACTTCAACAATAAATCATGAACTAGTGTTACACAGTGGGCCTAATTGGCTTTAGTAATAAATATTTACTATTTTATCAATTATTTTTTTCGTTGTGTTACATTTTCTGCGTTTCATTAACTTGTTAATGGTGTTCCTGACGTTACCTTTTCGTTTGTAGTTTGTCGGCTTACAAAAGGCTACAATTCCGTTAAGGACATTGTCAGGAAGTAATGTTAGTTTCTTCTGTATGGAGTTAAATTAGTCTCAGAATGGCCACAAATGCGTGTTCCATGATCCACATGTGAAACATGAGATTCACAAATGCATACAACGATTTGTGTGTGAATTTGGGGGGTCATAAATGCGTACCGAGCAATCTGAACAGCACCAGTGGTGGGTAGCGATGGAAAAAAGATTCGGGATCCCGCTCATTGAACCGACCACCATAGAAGACTCAAGAATCATGAATCTAGACGTCTACTGAACCAGCTCAGTTGAGGAATTTGTCCTTCATTAGATTAATATACTTCACCCCCAAAATAAAGGTATATACCTTCTATAAAATGTGACTGATGACCCTAATGATCTAGGTCTGTCATGAAAATGAGGGACAGTTCGGGTTTCTTGTGACTCCGTTTATTTACTAGCACATACCACAAAGCTAACGGTCACATTAACTTCCCAACATTTCCCAGCCCCGGTCATGTCACCACGCACATCCTCCAGCTGGCTACAGAAGCCTAATATGAACATTAATCTCACAACATCTCCCCCTTTTGTAAGAAGCGTGGCTCACTCCAGTCGCTGCGATTGGTGCAGGGCGATAACACATCAGGGCTAGGCGGATGTTTTTTTTTGGACGGCTCTCTCAGTGGCTCCATTGCCCTGTGGGTGACGGGGACTTGAGGCTATCTGGGTGAGCCCATACTATGGAGCGAGATTTGTCAATATTATTTGTATATGCAAACACCGCAATCCATGCGTATGATAGAATTTGCAACCGCAAAGTTGTAAATTGGTATTTGCACAAAGGTGTAATGATTTATTCAAATGTTTGGATTAAATCATACCAATTTGTACAAATGGGCGGCACAGTGGCGAGGTGGTTAGCACTGATGCCTCACAGCAAGAAGCTCACCGGTTCGAATCCATGGGCCGGCTGGCCTTTCTGTGTGGAGTTTGCATGTTCTCCCTGTGTCTGTGTGGGTTCTCTCTGGGTACTCCGCCTTCCTCCCACCATCCAAAGACATGCTCGTTACGTTAATTGGTGATTCTAAATTGGCCGTAGGTGTGCGTGTGAATGGTTGTCTGTCTCTGTGTTAGCCCTGCGATGGACTGGCGACCTGTCCAGGGTGTACCCCTGCCTCTTGTGAACGTATGAGTCCTCTTACGTACGTTTACATTCTTCTTGACACACTTCGGCTCTCTATAGAGAGCCCGCCCCCTCTACTTCCGGGTTATGGGACCTATCTTTCGAAAAAATATGAACGTCTATGGCGAAAGATAAATTATTTTCTGGTCCCGATCGACTTGTGCCTTGGATTATATATATCTTGTTTTTCAGAATAAAAAATGATTTTACATGTCAAGAATGTCACAGTTTGTCGCAAGATAGTTAAGTAAACGCTATGGAAAATACGTAATTAAACGAACTACAAGTCCTGCATGCTGGCGCGTACAGAACCGACCAAAACTCCATTCGTGTAACTACAGCTCTCGACATGACCCGATTCATAATGATTTTCACCTCGTTTGATGCTTCTGCCTTCGTCCTGGAAGAAGACGGTAAAGCTCTCAACAAGGAGACAGCCATAGTTCTCTAGTTATGTACATCGTTCGAGACGAGAGATGTAGTTCACTAAGCGATCTCATACAAAACCTAATGTTGTTCAGCTTATTTACGTCAAATAATTTATCTCTTGACGTGAAAAATTATCTTTTAAATTCACACACATCATATGTGAAATTCATGCCACAATTCGAACGGGACCAAAAAATAATTATGATCTCTCCATAGACTGCCGTTCATATTTTTTCGAAAGATAGGTCCCATGACCCGGAAGTAGAGGGGCGGGACTTTGGCTCTCTATTCAGAAACCAATGGATGACGTCACGATGGGTTTGTATGCGTGTTCGACTTCATCAGAGCCCGTCTACGGAGAACCTTGCCACTCTCTATTAAGTCCCATTGTAACGAATTTTGGTTGCAGTTCCACCAGATTTCCACTGGGGGTGATCGCCATGAGTGCAACATGAATGGGACTCTATGGAGCTAAACGGCTAAATGTGTCTCTTTCACCCGGTTGTCGTAGAGAAATCTCAGATTTGATTGTAGATTTTGCAAGTTCAACATGGGTTATAGGTCAAAAGTTGAATGAACGAGAACTTATGTCCTTTCGTTTTCTTACAGGTTGAGTTGTTGTTGCCCATAACACGCTAGCATTGTGCTAATGAACGCTGATTGGTCAGTGAAGGACTGATTACGACCAGAGATACCGCTTGACGGCATCGTGGCATCCGAAGTGGGACCAGAATGTTAAGGCGGACTTTTTCGCCCAAATTTTTTTTTTTTCGGCCCGGTCTTTTAAAACAACAAAACAAAAACTCTTCTAGCACGTGTATTTACCTGTGTCAGCTGTGTTGTCCATGCCTCGAGAGAAAAGAAAGTGCAGAGCGCGAAAGCACCAAAGCAGTGACTGAAGGATTGCCGTAAAGCAGTATCTGGTCGTACGATGTGTATGACATCATTGACATTTTAAAATACTTTTTAACACTAGAAGTCCCAGCATTTTTTGCTCTACCTATAAAACCCAGAGGGCAGCCGATCGGCTGGAAGGCTTTTAGCTAATATCCTAATCACCTGTGAACCCTCCTTTTGCTATGTAAACGAGGCAATCACTGGGGCACCACAGGAGGGGACATGCTGAGCCACTTCAAGGAAACCTGTGGGGAGGGGAGGGGGAGTGGGCCCAGAGAGCTTATGGGGGAGAGGGTGGCTGTTCACTTCTAACCTGGCAACACCTTGAGACAGAAACTGGTTCATCCCAAAGACAAAACACCTTGACATAAAATGGGGGAGGGGGAGAATCAGAGAGGAGCAGGATTGCTGGGGGTTTGGAGGCATGAGTGTGTGGGGGAGGGAGGCACACCTGAGGGCTGTGAACTCATTTGCTCTGTCCAGGCTGCTAACTGACTGTCTGTCTTTCACCAGTTTCACCAGGTGGCAGCCCGGGCAGAACAAATGAGCTGAATCAAAATGTAATATATGTAGAAGGATGTAGAAGTTATCAGGACCTTACAACACTGGGCTTCCAACATCCCCACCAGACACATAGGAAAAGTAAAAGAACAGAACCACATCAAAAAAGCACTCAAAATCTGTGGTTATCCCAACTGGGCCTTCATGATATTTACACATATTTACAAATAATAATAAAAAAAATACATTATCAGGATACAGTGTTAGAGAGTGGAAGTGAGTGAGACTTAGACTTAGAACTTAGACTTAAAACTTTATTGATCCCTTCGGGGTGACTCCCTCAGGGAAATTTGAGTTTTCCGCAGCAGCAAGCACGCAGAGCAGTTTGCAGACAAACAACAGCAGTGGTTTGCAAATAGTTATAGAAAAAGTGATTGAATAATAAAATGGTGAACATTAAATAATGAACGGTGAACTTCCTTTGAGTGGGATTAAAATAAGCTGTAGTAAAACTCTAGTAGGGAAAAATAAACAGTAAAACTGGGGACTCGCTGCTGTTTCCTGCAATACATTGCAACGAAACCTGACAAGTTTGGGATCAAGTTTTGGGTGGCTTGTGACTTGAAATCCAAATACATCTGCAATGTCCTCCCATATCTTGGCAAGGACCCCAGTCGTCCCAGTGGGGAGAGACTGTCCGAGAATGTAGTTATGAGGCTGATGGAACCATTCCTGGACAAGGGCAGAAATGTTACCACGGACAATTTCTTTACATCGCTGTCACTTGCACAACGACTGCTTAGCCGGAAAACCACCATCCTCGGCACAGTCAACAGGATTCGGCGAGAAATTCCACAATCAACAAGACAGAGAATCTAGCTCCATGTCAATGCCCTGCAGCTTTGGTGGTGCACTGCTACACTTTTTGAAGAAACTGCCCAGGGTGTTCTTGGGCTTTTTCAGTTGTGCAGGAGCAGTGCTAGTTTCCTTCTCGCTTTGGTCCTCTGTGGAAGAGGCATCTGTGGCTGTCTTCTCCTCCAGTGCTTTGGTTTCTGTAGCTACTCTGCTCCTCACTTCCTCCAACTTTTCAGGTGACATGTAGGTGGTCTTGAACCGTGGGTCCAGGAATGTTGCCATGGTGAGCAGCTCGTCAGTGGCAGGATCTTTGTATTTTTCATTCAAATAATCCAGGACCCTCTTCTTGATGTCCTCGCACAGTCCTGCTTTGTCTTCTTCTGGCTTCAAAATGTTTGAATTGAGTAGATGGAGAACTGGCTTAACATAGGAGACACTAACATACTCCTCTCCTGACAAGGCATCTGTAAAATCTTGCAGAGGCTTCAGTGCTTTGGTTATGGCCTCCAACACCTCAATGTCTTGCCAGGTGGGTAGAAGATGACGTGACTTTTGGTCTGCTGCCAGGACTTGAGTGATGGCCTTCTCCTGCTCCAACACCCTTTCCATCATTTTGACATGGGACCCCCACCTTGTTGGGGATTCTGTGACCAGCTTGTGGGTTGGCAGGTTCAGCTCTCTCTGTGCACTGGTCAGGGCCTTCTTCTTTTTCCAGCTGTAGGAGAATGTGCTGACCACTTTTTTGCACATACCCGTGGCCCGTGCAACTCGAGCATCATGTTGGACACTCCTCTCTGGGAAGTAAAAAGAACGAATAAGGATATTAGCATAAGTGGAAAAGTAGGTTATCAAACTTAATAAACCATTAACTGTAGAGCAGCATAAGTATTTACTGTATGGACACACTGAACATTAGGCTTACAAATCTAATAGGCCTACATATTGTATGTATGTTGGTCACTATTTTGCACATTCCTGCACAAATAGTACAGCTTTTTCATTTTAAACACATATATATTGTACATATTTTTAATAATATTTTTCATGTTATATAATATTTCATAATATTTTTATGATATTTGTATTTTATAATTATGTTTTTTTTTGTTTTGTTTTTTTACTTTCTGATTCGGTCCCCAGATGAATCACGGCTAAACAATACAATACTAATGTGGTGGCCTTTAATTTGTTTTTGTTTCCTTTTTTTAATACAAACAGAAAAGGACTGAATATGAAATGTTGGTTTAGATAGTCTAACTTACCAATAGCGTTGTGCAGTCTGTGTCCAAAACATGCGAGTCTCGTCCATTTATTGATTTCCAGAGCGTGCACCATGTTTGCACCGCTGTCAGTTGTCATGCACACCAGACGCGCTTCATCCAAGCCCCAGGCAGAAAGTGCATCCTGCAGTCCTAACGCAATTATTGCTCCGGTGTGATCTTCGGGGAAGAAGGCGGTCTGTAGGCATCTGCTGCGCAACTTCCAGTCATCGTCAATGAAGTGGATGGTGAGGCTAATGTATGGCTCAGTAGTCCGGCTGGACCATAAATCAGTAGTGGCCGAGTAGGCTTCAAGGTGGCGAATTTCGTTCATGACTCTGTCCCGTACCTCCGTGTACAGCTCTGGCAGACACTTCTGGGTAAAACATTTCCGACCAGGCAGCTCGTATCTTGAGTCCAGAGTGTGAACCACATGTCTGAAGCCATCTCTCTCTATGGTTTGAATGGGCACCATGTCCTTTGCGATATATAGCGCAATTGCCCTGGTAATATCTTTCCTTACTACTCTTGTCGTAAGGTGTAGCAGCAGTAAACGATGCCTGCAGTGAAAGCTGTGTAGTCTTGGGACGTGCTCCGCTGGTGCTGCTGGTCCCACTTGCGCTCATTTTGGCCCGGGTTGCCTCTTCATATTCACGGGCGTGCGTGTTTTTTAAATGATGAAACAGGTTGCTTGTGTTTCCACCTCTTGCTGTCACAACATGGCGGCAAACCTTGCATATTACTTTAGTTTGCTCCGTGTCGGATGATTTAAAACCGAACCAGTTCCAAATAACGGAGGTGCCTCCTCTTTTTGGAACGAGAGTTTCCTCTCCAGCGGCCTCGGTCTTTCCGTCTGGTTCCGACACTCCACTCATCTCTTTTCAGATAATATAGGCTACAGGCCCGACCTTTCTTCGCGATGTTTCACCAGTCGTTTCTTTATTGATTACCCAGGTTAAGTGCTCGTTACGCTAATTTAATGGCCACTCCCTTTTTACCACCTGCAAAGCTGATACGAATATGTTTTACTTTTTTATTTGTAACAAGATATATAAGGACAGGTATTCAGACCATAACTGAACGTTTGAAGAAAATTTAATGCCTTGTTTAGAATTGGGCTATGTAAATGCAGCCGTTCAAGGCGCACAACTGATTTATTACGGTATTGACGGTATTGCAAAATCCATGTCGTGGCGCAATGTCACACCGGTGATGACTTTGACACCGGTGTACCGCCCACCCCTAGTAGAACCAAACTAGTTTCCTGGTCTGTGGCCCCAGATGTTTGGCGGTTACACCTAACAGCAGCTGAAACATACACGCACAAAGCACAAATGATTGGAAATTAACATTTTTGTGTCATTAGGTAATATGGCTACTGTAATTCTATTGATCCTGATGACAATATTCTGGTGTCAGATCTCAAGTGTTTCCGATACATCTACTTCTTAGGTTTGTCTATATCATTTAGTCAAAATGAATAAGCAAGTTTAACAGCAAAACAGTGCAGTCCATCCTTTCCTGAGCCGCATTTTAGGCTAGCGCTAATCGTTAGCTAACGATGACCGTTAGTGCCCCTTGTTAACATTCAGACTAGACTCTTGACAGAAATTGTCTTTGTATGCCAACCAGGCCCGGAGTGGCTAATCGGGAGGACTGGGACAATTCCCGGTGGTCCGGTCTGACTTTCGGGCTGCGAGGGGCGGTGTTCAATTATTATTTTTATCCATTTATTTATTTTGGGCCGGTGTTCAGTCATGGCACTGAGTGGGTATCACGTGTATGCTGTTACCGCTGTCGCTGGCCGTCTCCACTTGCAGCTCTTTTCTTTTTCTTTTTTTTTGCAGATGCAGCCTGACGTAACACGTCCGTGCACACCGCACACTGTCAGTGGTGTTTGGAGCCTGGCTCCAGCCCCAGAAGTGCAAAGGTGTTTGCAAAATGGAAAATAAAAAGAGCAAGGGTGGCGCAGAAAAAGCGAGAATTAAAAAGAGAAAAGCACTGGAGACAGATGCAGCCAAATGTGCAAAAATCGGCAGCTTTTTCAATAAAACATGCTCGCTGTCTGAAACAACCAATGAAGACGATGAAACGGGTAAGACAAGATGTTGAACAAAATGCAACTTTACCTGCACTGTTCAAGTTAATTAATTAGCCTATCAAGTCAATGAATTGCGTGACGTTGTAACATATAGCCTGTCTAACCTAGCATTACATAATTTAAATAATAGTACATAACTGGTCTTGTAGCCCCTCAGATGCATGATGCATCACCAAGCACCAGCCATGAGCCCACAGGTCCAGAGTGTGCAGGTAGGATTGCTTATTAAGTGAATATTATTAGAATTAATATAATGAAGAGTATGGTGTAGCCCTGCTCTATATGATAAATGCCCTGAGATAATTGATGATGATAGATGATTCAGCACTACAATAATGAAACTGACTTGAATTTTTGACTTGAAAAAGGGGAGATTTAGAATTATTTAGAATAAATCCACATTGTGAAGCAACCATTACTTCCACTGAATTGGAATTATTTTAGAAAACATACACAGAATTACAAGGCTTTAGAGAACAGTGCGCTATTGTAGGCTTAACATGTAAAGTTATAATTACATTATTTTAATATAATAGGTCATGATCTAAAGTGGGCCGGTCTGAGGCATGAAACTCCAGGGATGAAAATGAGTCCCTCTCTGGCCCTGGCTCTATCTGCTGGACTGTCAATATTTGAAGTGAATCCAATCACCCTGACAGCAACATCAGGTCACACTACAAAATAAGACAATAGGTGGCACTACAATAATTGTATAATTATTCTCATCAAAGTACGTTAAAATAGCTTCATCAACTATTACAGGTTAACCAACACACACTGACAGACAGCCAACAGAGAGAATGACTCCATCTGCTGGACAAAGTAGCACACTACTTGAAATAATGATGGAATTAGTAAGACAGTGAATCATTTCACTTTCACAACCAGAACAGGCACAAATGTTAACGAAAACTCACAAGTTTCGCAGTAAGTCATCATGATGGCCATTAGTCTGTCCTGATAAAATTTGAAGAGAATCCAATCACCCTGACATTAACAGCAGGTCACACTACAAACACAATATAAAATCAGACATTTCCTGTTCATAATAGCTGGCGCTACAATAATTGTATGAATATTGACATATGGATGTGTGCAGTTAGGGACCATTAACAATACTGTAAAGTTTGATGCAGTTTTTGACTGAATTACAGCACGTTTAATGCAACTTCATATTTCATGGCACGTCATGAAACTTTGAGGGGCCAGAACACCCACGCCACTTCGACGCAAAGTCAAAAACTTATGTCAGGTTCCTTTGTCTATCTTTCGACAACCTATTTCCAAATTTTGAAGTCAATCTGATAAGGCATCAAGCCTGAGGGCAACCAAGACATCCAAAGGTTTGTCCAACTTTCACTGTTTTATCAAAATAACAGACTTCCTGTTGGGTTTAGAATATGGCTCCAACTGACTTTTTTGTGCGTCCTGGGATGTTACATATATGTGACATATTTCCAGATTTTTAGATGCAATGGGCTTCAGGAGATGGTCCGAAGATGGTGCTACAGAGCCATTTTGCCACGCCTGTGCTCAAGGCCCTTATACATTAAAATTTTCGGGCGAACTAAGGCATCTGCAAATTTTCAGGACTTTTCGTGCATGTTTAGGCATGATTTCATGAGAGGAAAGACACGGAAAGTACAAAAACAATAGGGTTTTTGCAACTCCCGTTGCAAGGGTAGTGCGCAGCCTAGACACGGTTAGACACTTGTTAGCACGGGAAGTCTTTTGAAAACGAAAAGGATGAGCTTTGTGAAGTTGAACGATCAGATTTGTGAATCTGTAATACAATCATACAAGCCCAACATAAAAATCCTTCTATGCATTTGTGAATGTCATGTTTCACGTGTGGATCACGGAATACGCATTTGTGACCGTTTTGAGACTAATTTCACTCTGTACAGAAGAAACTAACGTTACTTCCACATCTCGCCCTCGTCATTTAGAATTTGCACTTCCTCATTCAAAACGGGAAACAAACCTAATGTATAAACTTAACGGCAACACTCGCTAAAAATGAAAAAACTAAATGTGTCGCAATACATTTGATGTACCATATTAAAATAGTAAAACGTAACTTACTGTGTTGAAGCTCGGCTGCTATAAAAGCATGAAAATAATGACTTGCAGAATGGCATGATTGAAAGTCGTCAAAAGGCAACTTGCTCTTCTTGTCTTTTCTTTCCGTTACTCTTCACCCACACAGGCGCACACTTCCGCAGTCTGAGGGGGAGACGTTTATAGGTTGTGTGCATGCAGGAAGAAGGCAGTGATACAGACATCAATCCTTGAACCTGTTGGAAGTGTCTCTCCAGATTGCAATCTGTAAAAAACATTTAGACAAGGAAACATCTCTCGTGTATGACCAGTTTTTTCCCACAACAATTTGCCGTTGTCGGCAGGATCCCACGAGTGAACATGGACGATAGGACTGGGTGACTGGCCATCCCGTAGGACAGCCTTCGGTTCCATCTGCAGTTCTTTTGCAAAAGAGGGGGAACCCGTCTCCTGAATCAGTGGCGTCGTTAGGCCTGTTGGCTGTAGGCTGAATCCCCCCCTAAAATATTCTTAAGCCCCCCTAAATACTTTGGTGTTGTTTTATTAAATTTATTTTTATTTTTTTAACAAAAAAATGCCGACAAATTCAATATAAAGCGGCCAGCATATAAGTTTAAATAAATAATCGTATAACCTGTCATTTAGGACTTAAATGTGATGATATATTTGTCAGTTTCCCTTCACTTCGTAGTGTACGGTAGAGAGAGCCCCTTTGGTACCTTGTTATCAATCCATTCCACTTGTTCAGAACGCCCACATTGCTGAAATTCCAGTCCACGTTTTCCCTGCGACCTTGCTTGCGGCTCGGTACCCGCAGCCACACAGAACCGAACAGAACACCATTAGGAGAAGAACATGAATGGATGGATGGATGGATGCGCAAATGGATATAATAGAGTTTTTCAGTATAGTAGGTATTCATCACTGCTGGTAGTGACAATTAGTTAGCTCCAGCGCCCAGCTAACAGCAGAAAGTCCCATGTAATTAATGAAATGCTCCATGTTTGACAAATAAAAACCTGGCTTACACACTACAGACAATCTCTGCGCACGTCTTACCTGTCTTACCTGTCTTACCTTGTTTTGGGTCAAAAGTTACATTCCAGCTGTAAAAGAACGATGCTACTTAGCTAGCTAGTTGGTCTGAAATGCACTGTGAAGGTCCTGGTTATTTATAGAGTTCAGTGTGCACTCTCTTTACCATATATTTGGGGTGACTGAGTCACAACAGCGTGACCTTAAAAACAGACGGCATTCTTTGATGCTTGGTGGGTGGACAACTTGCAATTGTACCCATTTTTTTCTTGTTAATGCTGTAAACATTCTGCTACTGTGCAAACCTTTGTTTATTGTTGTACTGTATTAAAAAAAAAAAAAACAGACTGATAATAAATAACTCCTAATAACTAATAAATCATTTCTCAGTCTTTGCTGTTTTGTGCTTGCGCGCTTGTTTGCTCACATCGTGTGCATCTTCTTGGGGCTAAGCCCCCCCGTCCTCAAAACCTAGTGACGCCTCTGCGTACAATGTTTGTAGAACAGCTAACGAATGAGTTGCGAACTCTGGCTGCGCCGGCAGTCAAAGTTCTTCCACGAGATGGGGAATAATATCTTGTGCTTGCTTATTTGGTATGTCTTCCATAGTGCAGAAAACTGCATATAAACTATCAAGTGCATTCATTAATTATGTCTTAGGGATCTTTGGGAATCTACTGACTGCACCTGCAATGTAGGTATTCACATTCTTTGTCTTCTTTAACCATTTAATACTTCCCTGATTGTATTTTTCTTTAGCCAGGCCAATAACAGTGAAGGGCCTTTCAGTCATGGTCAAATGGAATTGAGGATGCTTTCATAGCATGTCACTGTTAAATTTTCCTTTTGCACAGCGATTTCCATATCGACAAAATATTTGCATTTGGAGCATAATTCATTTCCTTTGGATGCCAAGTTATGAATCATCTCAGCTATTTTGCTGTTGTAAATCAGATGATCAGGGTGACTTATAGGTAGCAGTGTTACCAATGCACCAGCAGAGAGAAGCATTTTTATGACATTTCCCTGTCATGGTGGGCAGCAGTTTGCAGTGGTGTGGTGATTACTTCCATGGAAAATGGCTGGAATTCTATGGGTCTGCACCCTGATGCAAAAGGTATGTAAAAATGTCATAGTTGTGACTTGCAACTGCAGCAGTCAGTGGAGTGAAACAATCCCCCCACTCTTTGCAGGAGTAAAGTTCATTAACATTGAGCGTCTCAAGGTTGTCATTAATTACACAATGTATTACTGGATGTGTTTCTGTCACTTGGGGGGAATTCTGTCACTGTCGCTGTCTGTGTGATGATATTCATTTCTCTGCTTCAGATTACCTGAGAAGAAACAAAGTCCTGTTATTATAATTGTTATTATAATTGTGATCATGATGGATTTATTTGCCATCTTTAAATCTAAGATGACCAGGTCATAATGTTATGGCTGTTTGGAGTATATACATACACAGTAACTTCACATAAACCATAAACCGTGCGTTTTTGTACTTTACTAACCTTTTAGTTCAACAATAAATCATGAACTGGTGTTACAGAGTGGGCTTAATTGGCTTTAGTAATACGTATTTATCATTTTGTCAATTAGTTTTTCATTTCGTTTTGTTTTCTACATTTCATAACTGTGCTCCTGACGTTACCTTTCAGTTTGTAGTTTGTCCTAAAGACTACAACTCCATGAGGGACATTTCGTTTATTCTGGCTGGAATTCATAAAGCTAATCAATAAACGAAGCGTGAACGCGGAACGTTAAGGAGAAGCACAAACACAGCAGAAACTCCTTCAACCAAACAAGCTGTGTATGTAAAATAAATAAATAAATAAATAAAATTACAACATGCCGTTTGTTGAGAAAAGCCGACTGAGAACTTGATTTAGACACAAATACTCAAGAGAACAAGTTGCGGGACTACAAATAATTTAACATTTTCTTCAGCATGTTCTTGTATTTTCTTTCCGTTATTCTTCATCTGTCTCTGTTTCTGTCTCTCTCTGCTCCTCCCAACATTACAGTACTTCCTGCACTTTCTGTACTGTTATTGGACTTCACTAAAAATAAGGTTTGGCAGAGGATTATTGTTTGCTTTGTTTGCCCTGTCCTGTTCAATCTAATCTGCTATTTCCTGTTTTAACTTCAATCTGACAGTGAAGATACTTTTTAATTTAGTTATTATTTTAAACATAAGAATACGAATTTGTGCAGCAATGAGATCCCAGTTCGCTTCATCATAACGGAGTTAATTTAAAGGGATAGTTTGGTTTCTTTGAAGGGGGTCATTACCTGCAGCAGATGGAGTTTGGCACACTCAGTGTTTCAATTATCACAACAGTAATGATAATAAAAAGTAGTATCAGTTTTATTTGTATACTATATTTAGAGTAGTATAGCCCCTTAAACTCTAATCAGCAGAGATCAAGTGGGAATGCAGAATGAGCATTTACTGAGGAAACACGAGGAAGTAAATTACTTCGAGTTAAAAGACAAGGACGGAGACAAGACCCTGGAGACACGTGCAGACATGTGTTACAAGTAGAGAAGCAGAAGAAGTTTGCTTGTCTGTGTTTCTGTGTTACTGTGCACACCAGTAAGTCCTGTGTAAAGCTGACACTGCACAACTTTCACAGTCTTTACAGATTTTGAAAAGACTAGGAGTACACACTTAGAGACTGGCTTCAGCAGATTTTGCATGACGACCAAAAGCCTGGGGATCACACATGTGGTCTGCACAGCAACTTACATTATATAGGCACTTGTGTTCCTGCCACGACTTGATTGACCTCTCATCCATTTCTATGGTCCTGGCTCGCTTTGTCGCCACTCTCCCGCTCTCGCTGTTCGCTTTTGTTGCTGCTACTTCCTGTCCTATGTCCCATGTGTTTGACTGACTGCGACTGAGATCGTGTCAGGTCTGTGCCTCTCACACACTAACAGATTTTTGTACCACCTGCACATGCTGACTGTCCCCAGACTGCAGACTGGTGCAGACTTTGCCCAACTGGGAATTGTGGGTAAAATCTGGTAAAAAAAACAAATCCTGTAGTGTGTCCTCAGCTTTTGGCAAGGTAAAGAAAATCAGCTACAATCATCCTAATGACCAATGGATGATAAAACACGTCTTACAATCATATTTCTAGACATTTATTTGAATACTCAACTTTACAGTATATTTTAAGAATAACATTCAGTATGCTTAAAACAAAATCATAAAAAAAGAATTGTAAAGCTTGCATATTCCAGTATTTTTACTTTTATTTTATTTTTTATTTTTTTGCAATGCCATTCACTCAATGAATAGAAGCACTTTTAGACTGTTGAGTTTCTCTAAAAAGAATTTGGCAAACACCTTTTTTTTCTTTTAATGTCATGCTCTTGCAAGCTGCAGTAAAGTTGATTTTTCTAAGTAAGTGCAAAGATCAGTTCAGAACAGGTAGTGGATCTGCAGTCCTCTGTTTATGTACATATTTTGTAGCTAGTCAACATTCAGTATTTTCACAGAACAGAATGAACCAAAAACGAAAAGAAAACGCCTCTCGACTCGAGTGGACATATTTACATTTAATTTCCTTTGCTTCTCGACTAAAAAGAAAAAACACCATGTCCTTTTATCAGATTTGTTCATGAGGCCACTGACTTCAGCTGCGAGGAGCCTTTTTTTAGTAAAAAGTTAAATCATGTTGCGAGCCCAACAACTTTAATTTAAGAATTTTTAGTTCCCTGACATCGCCTCAGCACATTTCCTTTGCGTTACATCAATAAAAAGAGCTTCTACCTACTTTTCCACTCATGGTACCTCCGATCTAAAAGTTGTATCTAAACGGGAATTCTCCATTCACGTGTTTGTGTTTAAGGTGGCATATTCAGTCCTGAATATTTCACCTGTTTGTTTCTTTTTCCTGTACGCAGAATGATCTATAGCACCTACGTTAACATTTCCACTAAACAACTACGCTCTAATTTCTCAGAAAAGATAAATTAAAGGTTTGTGCTTTCAAGACAGTCCCTGTATAGAAAAAGCAGAGGGGTGTGATACTTTATCACGGCCAGAGGGAGGCACTGTGGGCCCATCAGAGCACAAAACCCCAGCGCTGATAAGGCATCATACTGTACATTACCACAAGGTATGAGGACATGAGGTAAGCGGCAGACATGCCTGTTACATCCTCAGTTGCCCCTTTTCAGAGTAAAACAAACTCGGGCTATCAATTTGGGGTTATAAAACTATTAGTATAGGGATATTAAACAGAAAAGCTGTACATCCAAATAGATCAAATTAAATTCCTTGTTCTTCTACGCAGATGTCGGCTGAATTTCTAAAAGAATACTAGCACTGGGTAGAGCCTCTGAAAGTCTGAGAACAGGTAATAGGACAAGGCCATTGAGAAATAGTCAAGACACTACATAACCCAGCTCTAATTTGTGAGAAAGGAAAAAAAGAAAATAATGTCGGAATTGATATTTTTACAGTTCACAAACTCTAGTCCTTTCTTTTCCCTTCACAAATGCATCGTTCTAGTGGAAGACATTTGATTGCAGGAGGGACAATAAGGCACAGCCCCTCACAAGCTCAGGTCAATGATGATGTGCTCAAAGATCTGTGTGTTTCCCTTGAAGCTAGAGGAAAAAATGAAGTCCCTGCGGTCGGTGGAAACCACGGTGAAGGAGCGCGGCGCTTGGATGTACACCTCCTTGAAGCGGTCGAAGAGTTTCTTTTCATCGTCCCACAGGTAGATCTGTGAGAAGGTGTAGTCACTCCCCAGAGCCAGATAGTAGCGCTCCTTGAAAGAGAAGGGCTGGAGAATCATGGAGCCTCGTGAGGGCAAGGCCTGGATCTCTGCAAACAGCTTGGCGCCCCAGCGCAGAATTTTGGAGTCGCCAATGTAGCGCGTCAGGGCCAGGTAGAGTTCCTCCTTGATCCGGAAGTGTTTCACAGCGACTACATCCTCCATGTTGGGGATCTCGCCCTGCAGGACAAACTTCTGGCTGTTCCGGCTCCACTGGTAAATCACAGGAACCTGAGAGCGGCTTGCCAGAATAAGGTGAGCCTTCCCGTCCAGGTTCAAGAACTCCGCATCCGTGTCGCGGTACCACTCATGCAGCGGCTGGTACGAATAAAAGCCATTATCGTTCCACTTGTAGAGGGTGGACAGGCCCGCTTTCGAGCTGTCCGCAATCACAAAGAACCAGTCAGAGCCGATCTGGAACACCTCGATGTCGTTGGGTTTGGAGATCTTGGACACCTCAATGTCCTGGAACTTATTGAACCGGCTTTGGTCATCATCAAACTTGTAGATGTGGGAACCGCCAAAGAGCTGAGCGACAATGATAAACACCTCATCCAGGATGACAACTGACTTGCAACCCACAATGGACTGACCTGAAGGGCAGGGACACAGAACAGTGACATGAAAGTGAAACCCAACTAAGACATTCTGAGGCTTGAGGCGTCGTCTTACCTGTGATATTATCGTAAGTCCTGAAGTTCATTTCTATGTGGTCCCACTGGAACACCATACAGCTCTCTGTGCTGGGAGCAGCAATAGTCACGTAGACGTCATCCTTATAGCTGAATGTGTCGATGGATAAAGACTCGGATGCCACGGACTGATGGAGGACGAAATCTGTGGAAAGGTACATCATGTGCTGATTGAATAATACAAGCAGAGCCACACCAGAAAAGTAACCTTTACACCTCTTAGAGTGAGTCAGCTGGGTCGGCTGATATATTGATGGCAGTTAGAGTTGAGGTAAGGCCAGCTGGCTCAGGTGTTTCTCACCCGTCGAGGTGCACTCATTGTGCAGACTGTTCATATCATTGAGGCGCTTGTCCTTCATGTCCTCCGGTCCAGCACACACGACATCCGACACTGTGGCGTTAGTGCTCTTCAACCACATCATGAGCCACTTGGCTCTGCAGTCACACTCAAAGGCATTGCCTCTCAAATCCCTGAGCAGAAGGAGGCCTGCATGTTATTGCTGAGGAACAAACTATAGCACACTGGATGAACAGGAAAAACAGAGGATGTTCCCAACCACATAGTGACAAACGTACAGCTCTATCAGCGACTCCAGGTCAATGAAGAGGTCCCGGGGCAAGGCTTTGATTTTGTTGTTTGCCAAAGACCTAGAAACAGCCGCAATGAATAAACGCAAGACATTTGACTTCATGAGACGATCATACTTCTATTGCAAGTGTATATTCAGTATATTGTGCGGAAGTAAGTGTCATATATTTCCGTCACTGGAACATACAAGTGAGACAAGTCCCTGAGTCCTCTGAAGGCGTATTTAGACGCAGTCTCTATCTTATTACTCTCAATGAACCTGTGAAGAAAAATAAAAAAACACAATACAGTTTATGATCAGTTTAGTGCATCACTTCACCATCAAACATCAAAAATTAGCAACCTCTAAAGGAACCCGTGAGCTTGTGGTTACGACATGGGAAGTTGAGTACAAGAAAATGCTTGGTGGTCAAGTGGTAACAAAATTTCCAGTTGTGAAATCATGAATACGGGGGGGATCATAAGGGCTCTTCTTGTGAACAAAATAAACGAAATCCCATTTGACCGCAGCAATATGAACAAAGTCCAGCACCTGTTTCATGCTGCCTTCAAATGCGCTCAGGTTCCCGTTTCCGACAATAAGTTACCTGGCCATTAGCTTTCTCAGCAGTGATAGGAAGATGTTGGTACTTAAATGCCAAGCATTCTGTGTGTGCACAGCTTCTGGTGTAATAATAATAATAACACTTTCGTAACTTCTACCCTAAGGCAATTGTGGAAGGAAGATGATCATATCACCTGCATTGAAATGGAATTATGGAGCTTGTGGTTACGACACGGCTCATCAACCATGATTTATTTGTGGTTTAGTTGGGGTGAAATGTTTGGTTTATTTTGTTATTTACACAGTTCTGGTTGAACTATGTGCCTCTACTGTACGGATACTGCAAGTGAAGAAATGCAAATGCACTCGTCTGCTATTATTAGTTTCTGAAAGTGTCAGCATCAAACCATATTACCTCACTCCTAAGTCTATTTGTTAAAGTGTGCAGTTTTATCCAGGTACAGCAAAGGCTGTGCAGCCACTCACTGTCCTCGTCTTCGTGCCTATGCTCAATAAAAACACAAGAACTTACAGGTACTCCAGATGTGGAAGGCCTGAGAATGCATCATCCCTTATAGTCGTTAGAGAATTGGAGTTCAGAAGCCTGGAACGGGAAAATAAAGCAGATATTAACACTGTTAACAGCCAGGACAATGCACTGCTTTATGAAAAAAAATAGAAGAAATCTTTCAGCCGTAGCTTGCTTAGCAACAGCACAATCAATTAAGCAACCACAACACAGCCAAATGCCCTCAGCCCTGTTACGATTTTGCTCAAATGCTCTGCATCTGCCACGCCTTTGTTGATGCTGACATTACAGCTGTCACTGGTGGAGTAACAAAGTAGATTGATGGCCCCCGGTAAGTACAGTATGGTACGAGGCAGCGCTGAAAGCTCAACACAGGACTTCCATTATTTATTTCCAGGTGTCCAGCCCTCTTTAAAAGCCTTCCCCGCTAAATAGCTTTAAGGTGCACCAACGGACATACTGCAACTGAAAGTTAGTTACTGGATATGCTTCAGTGACATGAAAGCCTCTTATTATTTATGTATAATAAGTGGTGTGCGCCTGTCACGCCACTATTAAGCTGCAGTTTGAGGCATGAATGTTAAAAACACATTTTTAAACATTTAAAATAAGTTTGTAACAGTCCTAATAAGAGCCTTAACTACAAGGTCAGTCCATTAATTAAGGTACACAGAGGCAGTTTAAGTGCTCTTACAATAGCTGGAGAGACGGCATGTGAGAAAACATCGCCTCTTTGACCTCTGTGAAAGTCCCATTGACGATGCTCCTGAAAGATAGAAGCAGAACATAAGAACATAAAGCAAGAAAATGCTGAAAAGTGCAGCAAGTCCAGGAATGGACGGTCTGCACTGTCTCTCAGTATCAGGTTGTGGATGCAAAAATAGAGCTAGGGGCAATTAGAAATAAATTCTAATCTTGCAATTCAGCCGTGCATGTTGTATGGAACATATATTTTTATTAAAAAACATAGCTACTCACAAAGAGCTGATCTCGTTGGGGGTAATCCTCGGGATATAGGAGGACCCGACGCAAATGATAGACTCCTTGGAGCAGCTGCATGTTGAAGGACATCGGAAAACCCTTTTCAGATGACCCGGCTGAGACAGGTAGCACAGCGACACGGAAAACAATGCCCAGATCTTGAGAGTTGGCAGCATCTTTCTTGCCGGGCTCGCATGTGTGAGGTTTTTTTTTTTTTGCCGAGAGCACCGATCGAGGCAGATGGCACCGCGCGTTTACACCCTGCACCATGAAATGCTGCACTGGCTCCCTGACATCAGCAAATCAGCTGCAGCTCCGCTCCGTCCACTTTCATTATTTATTAAGTCAAGGCTCCAGTCGGGAAACTGTTGGTTAAACAACCATGCACCAGTCATCGAAAAAATAATAATAAATAAATATATATATGTGTATGAAAAATTAACGCATTATTACGCAGCGAGTCGTTGCCACATCCGACTTAATAACCTGCACGTTTCATTTAGGCTTCCTTTAAAAAAAGAAGCCATGCATAAATTCTTACCTTTATTGAAATCTACTATCTGAAGGGCGCGTTTTCACCCATGCACTGATTTAAAAAAACTACATTTCGATTTTAAGTTGAGCACGCGTGTGCATTTGCAAATTATGACAATAAGTTGTTTATTTCTCTGATATAATACAGGCTTGTTCAAACGACACATCATCTAAAGGTCTCTTTATCAAGTCAAATCATTTTGGCTGCTACGTGCGCCATTACCTAATGTCAGGAAAAAGAGTATAAGGTATAGATTGCCTCTTCTTCATATACGAAGAAGCTCAGAGGCGCATAACTGCAGCACCATGGACAGCGCCTCTGTAGCGACGCACGCTGCTCAGATGGTAGACAGAAACAAGCCACGCAGAAGACAGTCAGTCATGTGGACAAGAAAACATTTGA
This sequence comes from Chelon labrosus, assembly GCF_963514085.1. Taxonomy (NCBI): domain Eukaryota; kingdom Metazoa; phylum Chordata; class Actinopteri; order Mugiliformes; family Mugilidae; genus Chelon; species Chelon labrosus. The sequence continues at coordinate 15,281,673 of NC_140337.1, forward strand.
TCCTAATTGAACCAGAGCCATGCTATAAGCATTATTAAGGACTTAATTTAAACCACTGACATCTAGAATCAATTTGTTGTCCCCATGTCATGATCTTAAGAACTCTCTAAGGACCTCAGGGAAAACATAAATAAAGGTGCTGGGTGCCTATGTCTCTGGCTTGGTGGCGTGCCGCTGCAAATCCAGTTGAAATGACCCAATCAATCCAAGAGGATGCAGTTTGATTCAACAAGAATCCTCCAAGATCATCAGATCTTCATGACAGGATCATCAGGTAAATCTTAAAAAAAGTTTGTGTCAACCATCTAAAATCAGAAATCCACGGCACAAAGTTGACCTGCAACATACAAGAAAAAGACCACCCAAAAGGTCCATTAGAGCAAAACTTCTGTTTAAGAATGAACATACACTGATCAGGCATAACATTATGACCACCTTCCTAATATTGTGTAGGTCTCCCTTGTGCCTCCAAAACTGTTGTGACTCATCAGAGAATGGACATGGGCCTTCTGAGGGTGTCCTGTGGTGTATGGCAACAGATGTTGTTAGTGGGGGGCTTTGGGTCCTATGGGTTGAGGGGAGGGGCCTCTGTGGATCATCCCACAGATACTTGATCAGTTTGGGATCTTCATGTTTGAGTTGTTCTTAAAGCGTTTTTGTGTGTGTGCCTGTGTCAGACTGCATCCTGCTGGGGATGGCTGCTGCCATCAAGGAGTGTCATTGCTATGGGGTGGGGGTGCCTGGTCTGGTCTAGGTGGGTGGTACATGTCTAAGTAACATCCACATGAATGCCAGGTCCAAACGTTTCCCTGCAGAACATTGAATTGTCACAAGATGGTTAATGTTATTCACTACTTCTCTCTGTGGTCATAATGTTATGCCTGTTATGCCGGTGTACAGGCAAACATCAGGTGTTCTGGGATAATGTGCTCTTGACAGACCAATCAAACATGGAGTTGTTTCAGTGCAGGTGAAGGTTTTTGGTGGTTTTCAGGAGACGGACTCTATATCAGCTGTGAAGCACGGTGGTGGAAGTATCATGTTTGGAGCAGCTGCATCATATCAAAGAAAGCTGAAGTTGAGAAGTGGACTTTTCAGCATGATCCTGATCATAAGCACACTAAATCCAATGGAAATGGCTGAAAAAGAAGAAATCGAGTGTTATGGAGTAGCCCTGTCGGATTTGAACCCCATTAAAAGGTTGGTGGAGGGATTTGAAACAGACAGTACATGTGAGAAAACTCTCTCTCAAACATCTTACAAGTAAAGGACGTATGATGAAAAATATCAAATTGATATGCGCATGAAGTTAGTTCTGCTAAAGCAAGCAACGCTAGCTTCTAATGCCAAAGGTGCACCTACTTTTCCAACAAAAGGATACTCCGTCTATTCATATTTTGCTTGAATATAAATCACTGCGTCTCTTTCGGTACCCGTCTGGAAATCTGCGTCCCTTTCTGTTCCACTCTGGCACTCCATCACCACTCCACTGTGCTTGGCAGTTGCCGAGAGTCAACAGCGAAGGGCTATTTGTCATGCAGAAACATCCCCGGGGCACTCAGAGTTACGGCCGAGCGTACGGAGCGCAGGATTCAGGTGGAGTACTTTCAAAGACCATTTTGAGCAAGGAGGGATGAATGTTAACAATAAACAAACACACTGATTGCTTGGTTAGTTGCATAAAAAGGTCAATGCATAACGCAAGGTTCTTCCATTTGAAGCCTATTTTTCTGATTTATACCCTGCAGCAGATTTGATCAATAGAAGGGGATCCTTTAAAACAGGCCAGAGACAGCCAGACTCCCTTGATCCCTACAACATCTCTGCAACATCAGCAAAAAAAAAAAGGGAAACACAGCAAACTGGTGACATGGAATAAAAAGACAGAAAACTGGTTCTGCATAATAAAAGGCAGCCTCCTCTGTTCATGTGCTAATCTCACTGTATGACGTTCAGAAGCAGCCACTGAAGCCATTTACAGTCGAGGATTTAATATGCGCAGGAGCTGATTTGGTGCAGCATTTACTGCCTCGAATGAAACCTGCTTTTGGGGAGGAAAAAAAAAAAAAAAAAAAAAAGCTCTTTTGTGAAAACCACTTCTGCATCTCCGAGTGCTGCACTGTACCGGCGCTGTCACGGCAAGCTGTGTTTTTCCACTATGTTCTGTTAATGTTTCGGTACAGCCCGGGAACAGTGAGAGTGTGCTGATACAGCACCCCTTTATCTGTACGAGTCCAGCCCTCTTTGAGAGGCCGCCGGGTGGATCGGCTCCACTGTGGGCTAGGAGGGCTCGGCGCTCGCCAGCTCTGATGCACGCTTTGGATGTCTGAGCTTCAGAGCGCGCCCCCGCACTTTTCAGAGCAGCTGATAATGTGAAGAAGATGAAGGGGAAGGCACGGGGCGAACTTGGACAGTGCAGTATCGCAGTATAGATTAGTCATCAGTCAGAGAGGCCTTAGTCGGAGTCTATTTTGAGCCTTAGGGTACTACCAGCTCTGCTTCTTAATGAGTGAAACCAGAGCGCAGAGGGAATAAAACAGAAGACTTAAGAAAACTGCAGAAAGAAAAAACATCACGGTGTGATTAAAAGATCAATTCCTTGGTGAACTTATTCAAATTCCTTCCAAAAAAAACAGAACAGTTAACTACAGACCTATTAAACTGGTACTGCTGCATGCGGCACCAGTTCTTACTGAGACTAACAGTGGACATTTCCCCTTTACTATAAACACAGGACAGATCTATGTTTGGTCTCCTATTGATTAACCGTTGCCCATGATCCGTTACACAGCCTGAAAATAAATGAGCCAATAAAACAGACAGGGTTCACATGGAGCTAACGGCTTTTGTATCAGATTACGACATACTGCAGGAGACCTGGCACAACATACGACATTATAAAAGTATATTGTTTCATATATCAATGAGTGGAAAAGCCTAGTGTCTTCTAAAAGCACCGGCAGAAGTGAACAGCTGATTCAGTGACTGCACCAGGAAGGTTTTAGATGGTTTTAATTAAGAAAACTATGCATCCATAATCCACAATAAACTTTTTCAATCCACGCAATCAACAACAGTCTTTGGAGACACTTTGGTCTCACATTAAATTAGTACGCTTCCTCAAAATCAGTTGCGCGGGTTGTACGCTTGTTTAAAGTTTCACATTTCAGCTCCGTCACTCCCCGACCGCGACCTCCGGGCTCGACGGAGGCACCGGGGAACCAGTTCTCGCCGCGTTCCCCTCTTTCTTCAGAGCCTTCAGGCATTTGTCGAGTCTTTTCATGCACAGCGCCACGTCTTCCCGGGTGATCCCCACGGCCGAGGCAGCGTTGAGGTAAGGACACGGGTACGACTCGGAGTGTGACATGAACCCACGAAATGTGTGTCCGCCTACGGTCTGCTCCTTGCCCAGTGGTATGACCCTGGAAAACACAGGTCAGAGTAATGCAGTGAAATCATCACATCCAGAGAAACTGGAATTATTTGTGAGACAATTAACCTGAAAAACAAGCACTACTATTTAAAAAAGTACGCTGCTCATTAAATTAACATATTTACCATTTGTCTTATTTGCTCAGTGTAGCATTAGTAAACAAATTTCAATTAAAATTCAGTTTATTCCAATAGAAGAAGTCCCTTAACAAAGTCCCTCTTAAAAGTGGTACTTACAGGAATTTTTCATAGATGATCTTTTCTCTCATATACAAAACTGTAATGATAAATGTCTTGCTGCAGTGTATTTTGTCCTTTTTGACCAACTGGTTCGATTTGAGCACCAAAAAAACAACCGCAATGCAGTGAACTTAAGCATTTCGACTGCAGCATCAGCTCCATACGGATATTAAAAGTTGAATTTATTTCGGACAGCCAGGTAACGTTCTTCTTCCGCATTTCGCACGTTTGTTCGCACAGGTTTATTAAAAGGCCCGCACATCAAACCAATGTCATTATGACATGCCCATACCTGGCATCTGGTTCTCGCTGGGAACCAATAATTTAGGTTACGAACCAACCTATTATTGGTCAAAACTCCCAGGAACCACAACTCTGCCGGTTGAATAATAATTTATTTACACAACAACCAGGCACATTCATTTCAAGTCCTGATAGAGCTCAGTTTCTTTTAGCTCTGTTTTGGTCTCCACCAACTATTTGACTCTTCAGTTAGGTGCTAACATAGACTTTCTGTGGTGAGCTGGTAAATAATAATTAAAAAAAACAACAACAATTGCCTGCATCATCTGAAAGTGACATTTTCAGATTGATCAGTGAACCAAAAGGGGAAAACTGTGGTTTGGAAAATCAAAACAATGAGCTGTAAGGCTCTAAAAAGTGTCTCTAATGGTTTATCATTTTGAGTAACTTGTTTTTGTAATACATACCAGTAGTCGTGTAAAAATCTTTGTTAATATGATAATAGCAGCTACAAAGATCAAACTTCTTTAATGGATTTGTTAATTTGATTATAGCAGCTTGAAAGATCAAGCTTCTTTAATGGATCAGTCCATTTCTCTTGATTTGGATTGGTCTGGAAAGTAGCCGTGACAGGTCAGCCAAAAACTTAAAAACATCCACCTTCAGCGATGTTCTGTCTGTCCCACTGATACCATATAGTTGACCACTTACATATTAAATTACATGATACATTACTGTATTATTACCACCATATCCATCACTATTATTATAGTCTTAATGTCTCTTTTCCACCGTTACATAAATATACTTTCCTCCAGACTCAATATACACCCACACAACCCAGCACACCCTCAGACACACCATGCATAACCTCCTATATGTTGTAGATATTCTGCATCGAGCAGCGTTTCAGAGGTGGATCTGAAGGAGACAAACTTGCCCACTTTTGAACTGCAGCTGCTTTTAAAGACTCGACAATACTCAAGCCCAAATCTGGTAGGCTTTCTCCCTTGTCAGCACGGTTTAAACTCACTTTAATGTGAAATCAATTACTGGCCGGCCACTGGGACGATGCGATAGAGACACGGAGAGAGCATTACGGCCGAGGAAGACGTCGTAGTGAGAGGCAGACATCAATTAATCTGTTGCGCCGGATGAGACAACAGCTCATTGTTGATGTGAAAAGTATCCACGCTTAACATTTAAAAGTACTTAGAATGATAAAAGTGCTATATGCATGTTCTGCAAACATTTATTCTGATTAGTGTCGCCGAAGCGTAAAGCCTTCTCATCAAGCGTGCTGCGGATACACAAGGGTAAGTGATTAGAGTGAGCTCCACGCTCGGGAAGAAAGAGAAGAAAGGGAAGAAGAGTCGGGGCTTTGTCTTTGGTGCTTTTTAATGCAACTGAGCCGTGAGTGCATAAAAAATCAGGACAACACTAAACTATGTTGACAGAATGACCCAAATAAATCATTTATTCTGGATATTTAAAATATTTAGATTGCATGCTCGGAAAGGAAACTTTTAGAGGGGGGAAAATAGGAAAACAAGTGGTAAAAAGCCCCCCCTTCCACAAAAATATACACGAAAATCTGATGTAGAATGGTTAAAAACAGACAAATCCCAAATCCCGTTGCTCAGAAAAAAACAAACAAAAAAACATGGCTATCCAAGTTTATGGAGGCTCTTCTCTCAACATCTAATGGAAGAAATTAGGAGGACAGGATGGGCTGTCTAATCTAAAGTAGTTTCCGCTCCAAACATATTCAGCAGTTCCATCAACCTGATTGCTGATTTCCACTGGCCATTTAGTTCGTCAAAACGCGGCACATCCCTTCATTTGTGACGACGAGAGGCGCACCCGTTTTTTGTCTTTTGCGCGAACTGTACTCACCCCCGTCTTTCTGAACACACCCTGCAATTTTCCCCTTCCCGGATCTATTCTGAAATGTTCGTACCTGGCTCCGGACACTTGTCGGGTGAACAGCATGGAGCCGAGCTGAGTCACCGCCTTGTTGCTCTTGGCCTGGAGACCGTCAAGAGACATGGCTGGAGGGGAAGGGGTGGCCACACCCAATACACATTAGGGATTTCACAAAAGAGCACAAACAAGTCGGAAAAGTAACTTTTATCAAGATATATGATGTGTGCTGGTCTGTAATCAGCTCTTGGAGCTTACCCAGTGAAATGGGGTTATGTGGGGTGTGAAGCAATCTCTCCCCGTGTGCAGAAGCCAGACTCTTCAGCTCCTGAGCCAGGAACGAATAAATCTCCTGCAGACACAGATAAGAGGCATGAAGAGACAGAACAAGAGGGGGCAGGGGCCATACGAAAGCACTATAAATAGCAGCGCGCGGCTCCTTTTGCACACGCGGTCTTTATTTTAACAGCGACAGCCTCTGGTTTTATTGCAAATTAAGCAAATCTACCCGCAAGCAGGTCGGTCCATGTCCAAACCCTTCCCTCTCCTCTTTATCTGCCTGACTGCTTCCCTCTTAGCTTTAGTACACGCTATCTGTTTCCTCCCTGACCCTCTATGGCCAGGATCTCGATTAGCGTCCACCTCTGGGATCAATTAGAGAGGCAGGAGACGAACAATACGTGCTTTTAAATGGCAATTTTAACACACTTTTAAAATTTGCTGACACTGTGTTAAACCGAGAGTCTCAAAGCACAAGGGGAAGACTGATAAGATAAGGGCAGAGGGGTTCAGGATGTTATGAGCTCAAGCTGGCGGCGGGGGGGGGAGCTGCGCCACATATCGCAGGGTTTTTTAGTTGCTGGCTACTAGCCCTACTGGATTTTCCGGTGAGGCACCGCACATTAGTGTATCTGCTCTCTGCAACAGTGGGTGTGTGTGTGTGTGGGGTGTGTGTGTGTGTCGGCATACTCTGCTGACTCATTCTTTCCAAGTTTGAAAGCTCTAAGAAGGAAAATATTTTCCTCCAAGAGTCAAACAGCACTCCAGTGATGTCAAGTGTCTCTAAGTGTCCCTTGTTCTCTAAAAACAAAGGCCAACTTTATTGTCCCAGAAAAGGAGGAGGGGGGTGCGGTCGGTGGAGACGGTGCACGGTTACGACTCTGCAGACAATAAGTTTGTGTGTGCGATTGGTTCTTCTCGACATACGGGCATTTTCTCAACTGATGCTACGCCAGGCTGCGTGTCAACAAACGAAACGTCTGAATTATTTAAAACTTGTGACCCCTGGAGGGATGCGAGGAACTCACTCAGTTCTGCAGACACTATGGAAAAACCGGTCGTGTGCATTAATTATGCATACGGCGGACCGAGAAATCAATAATCCTTGATGGCGGCCGCGGGTCATGTGAGAAGCCAGAGGAAATTCCCAGATGTACATTTCAGCTACTGAGTGGGCTTTACATTAATGGCGTTTTTAGGATGAGTAATTTGTGATCACAGTGCCAATACAGACGGTCAGAAAGCAATATGTCAAACTCCCAGCTTTGCATTTTGAATATTAAACAAGTATCACTTATGTCTGCGGTTTTAGCATCAAGGCAAAACAGACTTAATCCAGTTACAGTGCATTTATGGTACAGCAGTTAGGAGGTGTGAGAATGCTGCAGTGAGGGGGATGCTGCATTGTGAGCAACTCTGCTTCAAAGCAGCGAGCCACCGGGGGAGGTTTTCTGAAACTTCTGGATTCATTTTATCTTGCCGTAGCACACTCCTCCCTTCACAAAGCTCAATCCTCGCATGTCCCCACGCTCAGTCTGAATGCAGGTGAAACAAAGGGCCGTGCACACCATAGACTGTATATAAATATGGACAACGCGTGCCTACTTCCTTGCATTGGCCAAACTGACGTTATTTTCCCTGGGGTACGGGAGGCACGGCTTGCGAGTTTGGAGACAGAGTCTGCACAGTACGATCTAAGAGTGGAGTCACGTGGCGCCTCCTTATCGATGACCCGCAAACACTGTTGTTGTTGTTGTTGTTGTTGTTTAATTAATATTGCACTCTGCTCTATCTCCATGAGTTACAAGCAAATGTTGGATTATATACAGTACTTATGGTGTCACATCCTGTTTCTATAGCGTCAAATAACTAACTAAAACAAAACTTATCAGAAAAATGGACACTTGAATATGCATCAGCATTACCATCTCTGAAAAGAATGCATATGACTTGTACTTTAGTGTGGCCCAAGTCCACTAACATGGAGGGGGCGGAGATTATGACCTATACTGCAGCCAGTCACCAGGGGGAGCTCTACTAGCTTTGGCTTCACTTTTGAGGAGCAGCTCCATGTCCATCTTTATACAGTCTATATGGTTCACACAATACAATCTCACCTTTCTTTCTGACAGGTATTTCTTATAGCCTCTGGCTCCCAGAGTGAGAAGGGTAATGAGGACGTCAAGGGAAGGTGAAGCCGATGCCCGACCTGAACACAGAAGGTTGAGAAGTGACCTTGTTAGGCAAAATAAATAAATAAATAAATAAATGGATAAAAAACAAATCTGCCACGTGCAAACTGAATTGCTCCTCACATTAACTTTGTAAAGGTGAAGCCTTTTGTGTACGTCTATAGCGGACCTGGTATCAGTTTTCTCTGAGTGTGTGTGACTCCGGTTCGGAGGTGGCCTGACAAAAGAGAAATTTTGAAACCGTATAGCCATAGAAGAGAGCTGGAGGTAGGTATCAAATGTGACAAAAATGTGTCTGCGAGCATGCTTTATCAGATTCTCAGTTTTGTTTACGTGTTCATTTCGAGTTTTTTGCTTTATTTAAAGGATCAGTTTGATGATATTTTATACAGCATTTGAGTAAAAATAACGCTACAAAAATGTATTCTGCTATCTGTTTTATTGAGCACCACTGTTATAAAAAGACATAATTTTCTTTTATTCATTGGGACGAACAAGGCCTTGGTTGTTTTGGGGGAAATCCCACATATGACGTCTCAGTGTAGCAATCTCAGAAGCTAAGAAGTGAAGCTGACGGGACAAAATGTTAAAATATGCAAGATGTTTACAACCTGGTAGAAAAACAGCTTTGGTCTCTGCAGCTAAGTTCCGCATTCATGTCAACAATATGTTGTTAGTGGGGTCCTTTGGGTTGAGAGGAGGGGCCTCTGTGGATCATCCCACTCACACTTGATCAGTCTGGGATCTAGTGAATTTGGAGGCCAGGTCAACACCTTGAGCTATTTTCCATGTTCTTTTGAGTTGTTCCTAAACCGTTTTTGTGTGTGTGCCTGTGTCTGCTGCCATCAAGGAGTGTCATTCCTTTGGGATGAGGGTGTCTGGTCTGGTCTAGGTGGGTGGTACATGTCTAAGTAAAATCCACACAAATGCCAGGTCCAAAAGTTTCCCAGCAGAACATTGCATTGTCAAAAGATGGTCAATGTTATTTACTTCTCCTGTCAGTGGTTTTAATGTTTAATGTTAAAAGTCTCAATTGCACTCTTCCCATCTGTCCCACTGAGACTAGGAGTCTTTCAGCTGAGAGCAACAAACAAGGTAGAAAAGTAAGAAAGTACTGGATAGTGTTGGTTCTGATGTCGAAAAAAAAACTGAAAGTCTCATCCTTCAAATCACACTTTTAACATTAACATTGTAAACACTCACCTGGGTACATCTTGCTAATCTCTTGTATGAAGGACTCATCAAAACCTGCAATTATGGCGCCACCTACTGGAACCATGAAGTTCTTGTCCAAGCTCTGTACAAAGGCATCGATTCTTCCCACACGAGCCCCCTGATACAAGACAGATCAAGAGAAGACATGAGCAGCGGTCGGGGGGAAAGGGTGCTTATATACTGTAGGTCTAGGCTGAAACTGCTACGAGTTGATACCTGCTGGATAAGGTGCATGCATTTGGAGGACTGTACTCCGTATGCATTGTTTACAACGTGGGGAATGTTGTATTTGGCACACATGGCAGCCAGCTCCTCAAGCCTGTGACACAGAATTAAAAACACATTTTAAAATTCCCACACCGAAGTGGGCCAAAGTAAACAACTTGCTTCAGCCTTCATTTGAAAGTAATGACACATTAACTGATACAAAGGATGATTACCTGTCAGGGACCCGCGGGGCAAAGCAGGATGTTGTGGAATGAACACACACGACGTTCTCAGCTCCCAGCTCTTCGATCTTGCTTTCAACTGCTTCCAAGTCCGTCCGCAACTCGTCCCCCTCGATGAGGTTCTCCACGACGACAGGTTCAAATCCTGACACAACAATGAGTCATTTCTGTGAGTGCAGGTGATGTCGGAGTCATTTGAAAAGGACAATAGAAAGCGACAAGATTCACTCTGTCATTTTGTAACGTATTCTTTTCAATAAGGAAACAGCGAGCCAGAAACAATTTCCAGCTGACACATCCCCACGTCAGTCTGCCATATCTGAAACCCCGGGCGAGTCGGTGAACAGGATGTGAGGCCGGCAGGACGCTGAATATTGTTGTCATGTCATTACCTGCTGTGATCATGGATTTGAAACAGGATTTCTGGTCGATGCGAGGCCAAATGATGTAGCGAGCCTTCGGTCTCCTATGGCGGAGGGTCAGGAAGCACAGAGTCAGGCTCATTCCTGTTGCCATGGGAACCACAAAGCAGCTCGCCACACTCCGCACACCTGCAATCCAGAGGACACAGAGCGCATATATATATATATATATATATATATATATATATATTTTTTATACAGTGGGTTGAAACGGTTCTAAAATAAGAAAAGATCTTTTAATGCTAAGAAGACATATCAAACACGATGTGTGGCGATTAAAGGGCCAGTGTGTAGAGTATTCATAATCATGTTTGCATCCGTGTATATTCCATATCAACTACAAATCGCTGTGTTTGTGTTATCTTAGAATGAGACCCTCATATTTACTTACATATACAAATGTATCTCCATACCTCCTCAGGTAATCTTTCCTCAATGTGTTCCATCCTTATTGCTCCAAAGCAATCAATTTGAAAATTGCGGAGATGGAGAACCAGAAGGACATACTAAAGCGGAAATACGCTACTACCAACTAGACCTATCACAGGTCTTGTGGTCTGCGTCGCATAGTTACATTTCTGGGGAGGTGGATGTCAATTATGGAACTAGGGTCTGCGCTGTCTACTGACCTCCCTACTTTGGAGTGTGTTTCTCCAGAAGCCCAGAAACAACAAACCAAGCTGTGGCTGTATAAGAAGGAGGCCTTTTTATATTTTACGCTTTCTTACGCACTTAGATGGACCTTCAAAAGACGCAAACATTTAGGCTTGGCTCATAATTCTTCCCTCAAATCTACGCCATAGGTACATTCAGTTGACTGAAGTGCACCTCTCAGGAAATTAAACTACACACTGCAGCGATGCCGACCGCAACAACTGTGCCGCTTGAAATTAACTCCCTCGTCCATGTCTCTCAGTGTCTGGACAGTTACAAAAGCACCCAACCTCCTTCCTTCACATCATCAACTCCTGTGTCTTATTTCTTTTCCGTGTTGCAGTGATTTCAGAAAAAGGTAGTGTTTGTTAAGTCTTTATTATCTCCAACTCCTATGTGATTGCTCAGTTGTAGTTGTAATCATCTGACATAAACAAAGAAGCAGGTAATCACACTGCCAACTAATGTTTTGGTGGAATAAGTCCCGTTTGTGACCTGTTCTTTCTGCACAGGAGCAGCCTATCAAGATTCATGATTTTTATGAAAAACTCAAAAATAATTCAGTGCAAATACTGATCGTTTGAGGCGAACTGCACACACCTGCGAGCTTTAAGATGTCCAGCACTACCGAGTTGGTCAGCTTGTTCAGCAGACTGGATCCTGCCGCTTTAGGCTGAATAGCAGCGATGTCCCCTGAGCGACCGATGCCATGGATCAACCTACACAAAACAGCTGAACGTCAAAACAATTAAACAACTTTGGAAAGAGTGCAAATATGGTATTTGCTAGTTATTAGAACAAATGCACTGTGAAAGTTGCATCCAGATCATGCGAAGAGCCTGATCAATACATCAGGATCGGGGCCGTCAATAAAGAATGAGTTACTTGAACACCTTTTCTAATACTGTACTGAGTTGGAGTGCTTTGACAATGCTTATTGTTCAGCCACAAATTGTTTAACGCTGTAAAATGCACATAACGACTTTTTATGGAGCTTCCAGTGGGCTGGACTTTGCTCAGATGCCACAGAGATAGCTCTGGTCTGACCCGATGACTCAGCAATTCTCCAGCGTTCCCCTTTTGCTGAAGGAAACCAATCAGATGCAGTTAAAAGTTCCAACAAAAGCTTGTAAATGGACCTTGAGTTCTAATGTGCTAATTATGCTTATAAAGACGACATTTAATAGCCTGGAAGCCGACCTAACTTCTCCAAATGGAAAATATTTGTCTGGGGTCACTCTGTTGGGAACTGATTATGTTCCAGGTAACAGCCACGTAGACATATACGTCATCTGAGCACCATTGAGGTGAATTAGTTTACAACAAAATAGCACTGATGGGTTGTAGGGTTATCCATTTGTGTGCCGAGGTATTTTTTTTTCATGTTACCACACATATATTCTGATAAGAACTGAGTCTGGCTACATTATTTATTAAGAACCAAATAAAAATGATCCTTCTGAATGTTTACTTTGGTTATGCATTTGCTAAAAACAAGATTGAGATCATATTCATCATGCAGCACGATTAGGGAGGCGTCAATACCAAATTCAGTCTTTGGCATGATGACAGCAAACTTACAGTACAGCAAGACTGAAACAGCTTAAATCCAAGATGCTTGGAACAATCTACCTGGCAGAGGCCTTGAAATACTACTTAATACATTTATCTTTTAAAACAGATCAATGTCTGGCCCTCAGTCCCACTACTGATCAGGCTCTAATGCTGACTGACAAAGCAAAAAAAACTTGAAATGAACCTGTAGTGTCGTCTTGCCACGAGGCTGGACGCCACCCGGCCTTCCCTCTCTCCTACCCCACAGTTCCCGAGGAAGTTATTGCTGTCCATGACGGCCAGCTCGTTCAGGAAGAGCTCGACGGTGCTCTCGCTCCACCCTTCCTCCGGACATTTTCCCTGCAACACAAGCAAGGTGAAAACGGGACGTGCCGGCAGTCGCCGCGAGGACGCACGAAAGCAAGCGTTGAGCCTACCTGCTCCAGCAACTGTCTGATGAGCTGCTCGTGGCCACGACGCGCCTGAGACCCTTGTCGAACGTAGGAAGGCGACACTATCGCCTCGCTTAGGGAGAAGTTTTCACTGTTCATCGCTGTAAAAACAAGAAACAAACAGCACAGCAAGAGTGAAATGGCTTAAATCAAAGGTGCTTGGAACAACCTACAACCTATCAATAACAGGCCTTCAATTCCAGTACTGATCAGGCTCGAATGCAAAGAAACAAAAAAAAGACATGTGCAAACGTTTGGCCAACCTAACCCACCGACAGATATCAAAGCTTTTGAAGGCTTTTATGTGCTGCTCTTTCTTACAGATCACTTCAAGTCTTGGGGTATTTTAGGCTTCTTGCACACACACACACACACACGTTTCTCCCTGTAGATCCTCATGAGGACATTCAGTGGACTGTGAGGGCCACTTCAAAGCTTCAGCTTGCACTTCTTGAGGATTTTTGTTCTGTTGTAGACGGAGGAGTCAAACATCTCCAAAAGAGTTAATCATCCACCCCGTGTGAGAAACGCTGCTGACTTTTTTATTCCAAACATACATCTGCTGATTGTCTGTCCACACTACTTCTACTCCCATAATGACTCTTATCCAGATGTTGTTTTGCATATTTTAAACGCTGACTTTGCTGATGATGTGGCAGGTCAGTTTCCCTCTGATGACTCTTCCGTTTGTGCATCACCACTGAAGAACACACGACTCCTGTGTCAGCTAAACCTCCCTGCAGCTCGTTTACAGCCACGCAGGAGATCTGCTTTCTATACATGCAGCGTTTATCTTAAAGTTTCCCTTCTCCTCAAATTCTTTTCACAACTTTCATGGTTCTCCTTTATGATCATTTCTTAATTATGTTTGGCACACTTTGACAGATACGTATCGGATTCTCCCGCTTTATAGGCACGAGTTGGCTTCACTTTGAGATCCCCAGTTCTTTGCTTTTGTCATCAAAAAAGTAAAAAAAAACTTAATCAAGCTCTGACAATGTATTATTCCAAATGAGAGTTACTGTCCTGAAGTCTGGAGGGAGGACGGTGAACATACTTTTGCACAAACATTCATAGCTTTGTTTTATCACTTTTAATTTTATGAAACAGTGTCAGCAATTACAATTTATTAGATTACTATTATTTAAAGAGCAGTGAATCAGTTCACTGGTAATGAAGAGTTTAACTTAACCTATAAAACTTTGTGGGCAAGATAGTGCCCAGTAATGCTCTGTGTTGCATTATGGGTACTGTAGGACCCAGTGCTGGGAGCCTGATCCACATTATATGAGACTTAACATATCAGCATATCTGATATGTATGTTCTAAGTCAAAGTAATAGGATATTAGCCCTATTGCATACTAGAGAGGAGAAGTGGGAAGAAATAATAAATGCACGCTTACTTTTACAGCTGCTTATTTGCCAAGTCTATTTCTTCCACCAAGTTAGCTTTGATTTGTTTAAACATGACAGCAAGGTCTTAACTATAAAATAAATGTTATGCTGGTGTTATTTAAGAGCTACCTAATCGCGCAAGCCATAAATCACACACTAGGGAGTCGGGTTACAGAGTGTTTAGCTGTTGTGTTTACCTTAGCAGCGTGGTTGCTACAGTTTGGCTAAGCTAGGCTAACTCTTTCGCGAGAGGAACAACGAGGACGTACAGCTTCAACGTGGCGGCCTCTTCAGGTGACAGTGTCTCGCCTTACCTCGCGGCTGTCCTGAAAGACTTTCAAACTGTTTTACACTGTCAACGCGTCTTCAGCTAACAGCAGACATGAGGACAGATGAGGCAGCATGGAAACAGGTTCAGAGGGACCGAGGGCACTACGTCACGTGGTCACATGACCGCGGGGCGCTGATCACGTGACCGACGTCTGCCGTCATTCTGTCGCTCTGAAGCGTGAGCCGGTGAAAACGTTTCTTTCTCTAATTAAATATCTTTATTTCTGCGTAAATGTTTATTAGTGCCATTGGTTGCAACACAAATAAAATTAAATAAAAATTAAATTAAAAAAAATTCACGTTAAATTACTAATATGTTTTTTTTGTTTTGTTTTATTTTTATTTTTTTTTTACCAGAAACAGAAAAAAAACAAAAAAATGTTATAAAGAGTCTGCTGCGGTTTTGTTAGAGGAGCTAAAGAAAACAGCAATATATTAGTGAGCTGATTTTAATATGCAGTCTCGTTTATTTGGACAACCACTCATAATTGGACCTGGTGCTTTTGGAAATAGCTGGACAAGACAAACCTTTACTTACGGCACTCTAATAAAATGTATTAGCTTAGCAACATTAGGCAAAGGTGGCAAAGACAATCACATAAATAAATTAATTAATTAATTAATTACTTAAAAAAAAAAACATTTCTCTCTCTCTCTCTCACTTAATAATAAAAAAAGAGAAAACCTACATAGACGAAATGTGAAGGAATTTGGCAGTGAACTGTTACAAAGTAAACATTCTGTATATATATATATATAGTGAATAAATAGAAATTTCTATGTACAACAGTGCAATGTATGGTTACAGCTTGGATTTTCCCAGATTTTGCCGGATTTTGCCAGATTTTCTCAAGGCACTTCACAATACCCAAAGAGAATGCACCGGACCCTCTTAATGGGACGAAACCAGGACCCAGTTCTCGTCAAGAGGGACCCGTCTGCTAGAGGTAAAGAGACAGAAAAAAAGAAGGAAATAGCTGGACAAGACAAACCTTTACTTTCAGCACTCTAATAAAATGTATTAGCTTAGCAACATTAGGCAAAGGTGGCAAAGACAATCATATAAATAAATAAATAAATTAATCAATTAATTAATGAACTAATGCACCCTGTGAATATCACAGTTTGACAACGCAAAAGTAAGTGCAGGCCAATGCAAATTAAAAGTCAACATGTTGCATTTTTTGCATTACCCCTTTCTCACAGTTAATATATTACATGGTTTTAATATTGTCAATACATTTATGCGTGGGCAACATCTAAAAACTGAAATTAAGTCACGACTGTTGAATCTTGTTTTCTAAATGTTTTTACAAAAAAAACAAGTTGGAAGATGTATAGACATGGACACATTGACAGACGATGTCTACATACACACACACACACACACACACACACACACACAGTATATGTATTGTTTTATTAAAACGATCTATAAATATTCCCTATTTAGATAATATATATTTATTATGTCTATACAGTCTATGATTCAGTCTAGTGTAGTGAAATGAAGCTACATTTATATCTTACTGTCCTTACTGTGCAATAAAGCCAATTTACTTTCCACTTCTGAACACAGGACGTTTTGAGCATAAAAAAAAATAAAACTACTGAAATCTATCAATTAAAACGTCATATCACTGTGTGTCACAAATGCAATGTAAAAATTTTAACTGTTTTGTAAGTTACTCATTTTGTTAGAGATTCAGTTTCAATTAGACAAATTGAGTAGAATACAAGGAGCTACTGCCAAACTCACATACACTCACCCACTGCTTTGTTTGGTCTCCTTTCTTGTTCTTTTTCATATATCATCTGAGTACTTAATTTACCTAAATGCAGTGCAATCCAGTGCCAGTATCCCAGCATCATGTACAGACAATATTAAAATCACTCCTTTTAACACACGAAATGTTCCAAATAGAAAGTGAGCAAACGAAACCAAAACACAAGACAATCTATGCCAGGCTGTACGACGTGGGGTGGCCTGGATGGTGGTGGTGGAGGGAGGGGAGGGGAGGGGAAGGGGGGGTCCTTTGGCTGCAAATGGGAGAGAAAGATGGCAATTTGATGGCATAGCAGGGATTTCAACACAACAGCTATGCCAACATCTTGCCTTCTTTCCTGGGCCCATGTTCAGGCTGCAGGTTGGTTTCCACTTTACGTCCACCCTCATCTCCATCCAGGGGTGAAGCATGATGTGTGCGCGGGATCTGCTAAAACAACAAGATCCACGCCGATCTAACAGGTTTGACTCGAGGTTACTCCACCTTGAAATAAACCCAAAAGCTTGTATTTCGAAATATGATATTAAGTTATGATCCTAAAACAATATAATAAGGAAAAAACTTCAAATAAAGACAAAAAGGAGAACAAAAGGACGACAAGGACGCAAAAAAAAGTACCGAATGCCATTTAGTAGGTGACATAATGTAAGTGTGAACCCATTTCCTCCATGTGTTTCCAAAGGGTTCTCGTTGCATCTACCTGTTGCTGTAAAAAGGAATTTCCCAAGTCCAGCTCTCTCCGCGCTCGTTGTCACGGATCCACGTGTCCAGGCATCAGCAGAGTAAAAAAGTAGGCTGAGGGTGGAAGAGATAAGTCTGCCTTCCGCCGCCCACCTCAGCAGAAGGCAGTGTCAGTGGAGGACTGTCGCACTTTGCAGCTCAGTAGGTGTGTTTTTGAGGGTTGGTCGGGCGGCCGTGGCGCGGCTTCCGGCACCTTTGGGCGCCGACGGAGAATCCCATTGGCCTAATTAAGAAGGCGGACATTCTTCCGAGGAGTAAGACCGATCTGTGGAGAAATACGCCCAAACCTGTCAACAGTGAAGTCCCAAAAAAAAATCCCCAAGGAGTTCCTCGGTAAAATTATGTAGTGGAAAGCGTAAAACAATGGCATGGAACGCATCCACAAAAGACAAGAGAAAGAAAGAAAGTCCCATGTTTAACTTGCTGATCGACACACAATAATGGGTGAATCACAGAATGATTCAAAGGCTGTCTAGACCAGAGAGTGGACAGGAAACACCACCACTGCGTAAAAAAGAAAGAAAAACTCAGTGGGGATGTTGGTGTTATGAGCACCACTCACTGCTCAGCACTCTCGTTCTTTCTTATTCTTTCCATGTTCCTTCACATCACACATTTACCTCATCACATCCACTGAGACTTTTTTTTTTTTTTTTAACACCACTTCATCTCTGTCTGTGGCAGGTTTTAAAAGAACATTTCATGAGTTTAATATCAAACATCTGCCCCTTTTTCTCTTTATCTTCCCTTAATTCAATTCAAATTGTCTCAAGCATGGTGTCAAGATTCAAGATTTCCTTATTGTCAATTTCTCAATAAGTTCACAACATACAGAAAAATCCCCCCAAAAACCCCAAAAACGTTTCTGTCTCTCTCACACCTAATAAAAAAAGAGAAAACCTAAATAGACGAAATGTGAAGGAATTTGGCAGTGAACAGTTACAAAGTAAATATTCTTTATATATATATATAGTGAATAAATAGAAAATTCTATGTACAACAGTGCAGTGTATGGTTACAGCTTGGATTTTCCCACATTTTGCCAGAATTTCTCAAGGCGCTTCACAATACCCAAAGAGAATGCACCGAGCCCTCTTAATGGGACGAAACCAGGACCCGGTTCTTGTCAGGAGGGATCCGTCTGCTAGAGGTAAAGAGACAGAAAAAAGAAGGAGAAGCGATGTGGAGAGAGGAAAAGAGGGCATCAAAATGAAGGACATCACTTCATTTGGATAAAGCATATATATGCAGGATAAAAACATAAAACAAGAGTACTTGTTTGCAGTTATGTAGGATACATGGGTGACTGCTAATAGAAAAACTTATGTATTTAAAGTATTAATCCAGCTGGGATCCCTAGTTACATTTCAGATGTCTGTGAGTTGTTAGCACCTCTAAACTGTTGTTAACGTTAATAGGCTGACTGACACAAATATTCATACATATGTGGCTCAGCATCGAGTTGCATTGTCAGCAATTGTTTGGGGCCCGTGTGTTTGGCATATTTTGCAATGGCAACCGTAAAACACCTTAAAACTATGAAGGCTCTACAGTGCGTCAGCATCACCCCGCAACGCTCCCCAATCCACCGTTTGACAAATTGGACTGGAGGGAAAGCTCACTTCCAACCTCGCCTGGGGCCCCCCTAGTATTTAGGATTGCCACTGGCTCAGAACTGTATTTTCCTTCCTCTTTTCCCCCTCATCAATCATCTCACAAACCTTCAGATCTATCGCCTGACTGCTAAAAAGACATTTGACACGTTTTTTTTGTGCTGGGAACACAACGGGAGCGGTGCAGCAGTGAATTGCTGCTGCTGTACTTTCTGCAGATGGAGATGAACTTTCGCTTTGGATATTTTAAGCGCGTGTTGCTGCTTATGATTTTGAATGCAGGACCTTTTCGAAACTGCCCCCCACCGATGAGCAACAGTAGTAAATCCCTGCACCCTCCGAGTTCTTTTTTTTTTTTTTTTCCCTTCAGTTTCAAAAACACAACATGGTCTGTTCTTCAAATCATACGTCCTTGATGCCAGTTCTGTTGCTCACGGTCACAGTTTTTGGGAAACAATAATCCACTCTCAATCGTTGAGCAGTGCATAATAATAATAATAATAATGTTTCTTTTTTTTAACTAGGACAATTCTTAAGTTGTCATTACATTATGACTTGGTGACTCACTTCTTAAATGTGCCACACCTGCCAACTCCCTCAGAGCAAATAGCCGGTAGAAAGACAGTTACAGGGTTAAAACTTCCAATACCCACGGTATGCATTTGTTTATCATGGCAACAGCATGGTAAATAGAAGGCTAATTGTAGGTTTCATTTAATTATCCCATTAGTATGAAGCCAGGCCAAGCAAGAAAGCAGTAACATGGAAACGGCCCATTCATTTATATACTGCCAGTGCAGGAAGAACAGGAATACATGGATAGTAACGGAAATACTTGGAGCGTGTCACCACGTATCTTAAATACTGAATGTACAGTTATTGCCAAAACCAGAAGCACAAGAAGCCGAGAAGATCACAGACGGGTGGGTGATAAAGTGCTGGACTCCAGCCAGGTAACACATAAGATGTATGCTGCATAAGCACGCTCACGACACGAGTGTGAACGTGTGCAGGGGCAACGTAACGTGAGCTACTGAATTTCCTTTAAAATTATTGGATTAAATGCTACACACATACTGTGCCCCCGTGAGTTGCTTCATCGTGGATTATTTTTAGGTAAATGGCAACAGGAGCCGAAACACGCAACTGAACAAGAAAACTGTAATAAAACAGTCACTAAAATGGGTAAAATGTCTGGTCCCTCATTAGAAGCTGCTTTAGCTTTAAAACAAAAAAAAAAAAAACATCTGGATTAAATGATTTGTTTAAATCATTTTCAAAGCTATTTGTTTTAATTGCATATTATTAATTAAAAGTTACCCTCCCACGCAAAGAGTGTTGTTGTTTTTTCTTTACGTCTATGACCTTTTACAAAATGAGAAAATGCCAATCAGATATATTATTTTAACATTTTGTGCCCTGCAGCCAAACGTACATAATGATGATGAACTTTAATGTGCTAGTGGAATGAACAGAGGGTGATCTGATCTGTATGAAGCAAGGGAGTGTTTCACCCTCTCACAAGCTAGGATTCCTGCAAAGCTCATCCTAGTGAATAATAAAGTAAAGGAACAAAAAAAACACTGAAATAAGGTTCCTTCAGTGCCAGTTTTTTGAAAGCATTATTTTTCTTAAATATATCAGTTCAGAAAAAGAGCTGCTACTTTCTCCTTATTTGGTGTTTTTTCCATGATTTCTGACTCAAAAATACATGCAATGACATATCAATGCATCATTTTCCCTGTGTCGCTGACCAGAACCTTATTTGAGACCTTCTCAAGCTGAATCACTCAGCCACATGTGTAGCAGCTACAGTTCAGACAAATGCTGCTCACATGCTGTGAGTCATCACACGGTCTTAGGTCTACTGAGGCCCCCCTTCCATGATAATAAACTTCCCACACGAATCCACCAAAACAGCTAAACAGGGCAGTTTTGGCGATGACTCGCCTGCGACTCGAAGGTATTTTGGAACTATCCCCCGGCTCTGCTGCCAAAGTCTGCCTCAGACCGAGCTTCTCTGCTGCCACACTAGTAACAGGATCAAGTGAGTGTGCAGGATTTTGGCCTGCAGCTTCCTTTGAGACGCGTTCTGCTGAGTCAAACGCAAGCACGCCCTGCAACAGCGAGCAGTTGAAGTCATCGAGCAAAGTCTGGCCGGATAGTGAGCTGACTTGCTGAACAAGCCGCCCTCGGTGCTACTAACCTTGCCCTCAGAGCCATGTGGAGTTTATTAACTGCTAGCGAGTTTGCCAGAATGTGAGCTGGTCTGCCGTGGAGCTGGAACAGGGAAAATCCCCTCAGACTCACACTGCCACTGACTCACATTTTTAGAAAGAATCATGATTTGCTTCTGTTGCTCACCATTTTTAATCAACTACCGATCGGCTTACAGATTTACCAGCAGTCGGGACGAAGTCATGTTTAATGTGTGTAAACATTCAAATGACAAAGCCCCAGACCAGACTCTGTTGAAATGCAGTCTTAGTCTACAGACTAATTGGGAGCAGATAAGTAGATGGTGTGAAGTTCTCACGATCCGTCACACAGTTTTCTTTTTCAAATGTTTAAAAATAAGTGTATGTTCTGCATACCTTTGCCACAATTACACTTACAGTTTAGTCTACAACGCAGCTGCAATCAAGGTCTGAAATAGTTCAGCGGTTAGAAGTAGCGCATTTCATTTTTCAGATGTTATATAAGAAAGTAAATCCTGAAGCTGGAAACATCTTTTGCTTGTGTGATCCAGCCAAACTAAACCCAGAGTTTCCCTGAGACTGAAGCAGCAAAGTTTCAATTATGCCTAGGGGATGAATAAATACTGCGTTTTTAATAGGTGATGCCTGTGACATGTCCCATTTGAGGGTTTTATTTTGTCAGATAAAAATGTGGCTATTTTTTGTCAAGGATTAGTCAACACAAAGTGATAAGCAGCAATGTGTCATATATTTTTTCAATATTTGGAAGGAAGTCATATTTTATTCGTGACTAATTCTACCAGAACTGATAGAAATGTAGAACTAGAATCAGTAAAATAATGTTCTATTGTATGACATTGTTTAAATATCAGTAAACTCATATAGGTTCATATGACACAGAAATCCTTACTGTTAGAATTCAAATATTACCAAAGGTCAAGTTATATAATGAGTGCTGCAAGACCTATTTGGACACTTTAAGTTTTCTAAACTTACTCAACTGCAAATAAAAGTCCTGCATCCAATTAAAAAACTAATTATTATCAGCTTTTTTAATTGTGTTTTATTTATATAGCCACAATAAAAATCTAAATTGTCTCTCCCCAAATCGAGCACTGAGGTGACGACGGCAAGGAAAGAAAATAAATTCCTTTTAACAAAATAAACCATGAGCAGAACCCAGTTTATATGTACTAATAGTATCAAAAGTATCTGTGCACTCATGTACTACTCGTGTACTCATAATACCAGAAATATTCATTATGTTTTTATGATATTATGGTCTATATTGTCTCTACTGGGTTATTGACTTTTTGTGACCTTTCAGTGTGTAATGCAGTATTTAGATATAACACCACCATGCATCTAAATGACACATCACACTGCCACATGGTTATTGTGTAAATAGATTAGTACTTGAACTTGAAGCACTCATGCCGTTGCTGAAAATGTGCACTACAGCTCAAGGACTGAAACCCGGAAGTAGCAGTACTAGTGAAGTCACGCTGAAGACTAAACTGGAACAGTAACTGAGATTCCGTAGAACGTGTAGGCACATAAAAAAAAAAACTCCTCAAACCCGGTTAGACTCCCAAATGTAACATGTCACAACAGAAAAAGAGCAGGCGAAAAAAGACGCTCCCTGTATGGAACGTGCTGCCTTACGGACAAGGCCTCGTAGGATCTGACGTAAACCTCCACGATGTAGTTGCGTAGTTTCACACTTTGAACTAACGTCGAGTTTCAAAAGTAAAAGATCCACTGATTGGAATAGCAAGTGGATTATTTCAATCAACCTTTTGATATTTGGTATAGTTTGGGGAAATCTTTGCAGAGAGAATCCAGACCAAGTGTTTGCTTCCAAATTAAATTAATTTCAGTTTTTCAGCGTAACTTTTAATATTTTCCATCAATTTAACATAAAAATCCTTCATGGGGGTCATTCATTTCATATTGACTGCTTTTTTGTGCAATCTTTGAAGTGTAAATCCATATTTAATCCCACAATAGGCTGTTTCATAGTACACTACCATATATATAAAGTAAAACTATTTGTGCTCCTCAGAATTTCCCAAATTTCTGCTTAAAAATGACTCAAAATATCAGTCCTGAAAGCAGACACAGAGGACCCAAATCAAACAAATGAAACAGATATTATGCTTTTGTGTTTATTCATTCAAGAAAATAAGTCATTGGTACAAACCTTTGTTTTCATTTTATGGTTTGACCACGTTGTGCAACCATAACAGCAATCAAATGTTTTCGGTAACTGCTGATCAGTCGTCTACAGCGGCTTCAGTTCCTACACGATTGTGGGTTTCCTCACATAAACTGCGTGTTCCGTGTCCTTCCACAGCATTTCTATTGGATTAAGGTCAGGATTTTGACTTGGCCTTTCAAAAAACATTAGCTTTGCTTTAACCACCCTCATTGACTTGTGTGCCTGGGGTCGTCCTCTCGCTGAATGGCCCAGTTTCTCTTAAGGTTCAGCTCACAGACAGATGCCCTGGCATTTTCTTTTGGAATTCACTGATTGAATTAAGAATTAATCGACCAGTCAATGATGACGACAAGACGTCCTGGCCCAGATGCAGCAAAACAGGCCCAAACAAAGACATTACCACCCCCAGGTTTCATGGACAGGATGAGGTTCTGATGTTGGAATGCAGTGTTGTTTCTTTTCCAAACATGTGCGTCTCGCTTAAACCAAATAATTCTACTCTGGTCTCGTCAGCCCACAAAACATGTTCCCAATAGTCTTCTGGCTTGTCTACATGATGTTTAGCAAACGGCAGAGCAGAGGCTTCATCCTTGCCACATCATGGTTGTTCAGCGTGCTTTTGTAGTGATCTTTGTTGACTGACCACTCCTGTGGAGGTTAACAGTCGCCTTAAATCTCCTCCGTTTGTTCACGATCTGTCTGACTGTGCATTTGTGCATTTCTAAAATCTTTTCAGACGGTTTTGTAACCTTTTCCAGCCTGATGAGCTCCAACAACTCTTTTTCTGAGCTCCTCAGAAAGCTCCTTTGTCTGTACCATCATACATTTCCAGAAATATGTGTTTTGAAGATCTGACGGTGACAAACAGGGCACTGAACAACACCCAAGTCGCATAAACGTGATTGGAAACACTTCTGAACAGACGGACTCTAATTATGCATTGAAATTAACTTTTGATCCTAGAGGGGCAATTATTTTTTGCATGTCACAGGAATGTAGTATTGGCTCATTTTCCTAAATAAATAAATGCACTATAATATTTCTGTTTCATTTGTTTCACTGGGTTCTCTTTGTCTGCTTTCAGGACTTTTGTATACACAGTTGCCTGCAGAAATGTAAGCGGCACTGTGAATATACTACTACTTTTCTCAATCTGTTGTCTCGGTCTATATATGAACACATTCACCACTAATCAGATGCATCAATCAATCAATCCCTGACTTCCAACGAAACCAAAAAAACAAACTTATTTACTCAAACTTACCATGATATCATGTATTCCAAACCAAATTTCCAGAGAAAACTATCCCAGAGTTTTAAATGTCCTAAGTCTGCTACCAGCTCCAACTACTGAAACAACTCCTGTCCATGGGGGAATGCCGGGATGATTTTTTGTATCTGCACTCAAACTGGAGCAGACTTAGATGCAGGCTGTCAGTGATGATTATGCTTGACTCACTGCATCCACTGCAATGGATGGAGACATGTAGGATCAGCTTCCAGGGAAGGGTGCAGTGAGCAGTCATAGCGATTATCTGGAAACTTCTGGGAACACCGGGGCACAATGAAACACTCTTCTGAGGAAAGATCAGAGATGCTGTTAGGGGTCGTTGTAAGAGCGTGCAAAGTCTGGTTGTTTTAGAGTTGAGTGAATCGGCATGCTTTGGCGTTTGTTTTGCCCGTCTAATTGATTTCTACGGAATGTGCCTTCCTATGCAGAGCCACTTGTCGCTTATTGGGAAACACCAGGGAATTACCTTTTAGGTCTCCTTAAGAATTATTACCACCAACGCCACAAACTGCACTTAGACAGCACCTTGGAGCAAAGTTACCTTGTGGAATCTCATGCATGTCTTATCAAGTTTTAGAAACCCAAACCTCATGCATTCTCACATCTCGCCCACATCATTGCCCCTCTTTTCTGAACCCTGTATCTCACCAGTATATCTCTCCGCCCTGATGGGATGCTCTGGTCTTTGCAAAACTGGGTGCCACTGGGTGGCCTTAGGGGTTGGAATCATTGGTACGTAGGGACTCCATGTTTGCACAACCCCCTTCATATTTAGCCTCAGGTGCCACTGGTAAGTCAGTGATGAGGACGTTGAACCCAAGAAAAGTGATTTGTGATCCACATACGAAGGCACCCACACACTAACCATCACACCTTACGATCGTTTTGGAATTCCGTGTAAGTCTATGAGCATGGTAGTCATAAAGGTAAGTTTATGTTTTCTAATGTGTCACCGGTTAGGTTGAACTGGGGGGTATTTATAGAAAATTAATACTCGGGAAACTATGAGGCACACTTCTACAGAACCAAACAAGAACAATTCCATTCAGGAGAATCCCTCTAAATAGCTGGAGGACAGATTCAGGTGGGTGGACTATCAGGGCTGCATCAGAGGTGTGATTGCATAATTTCTCCTCTTAGTAACACTGAAGGGTCAGGGTTTGAACACAAGAGGGCGCCATATTCCACAGCTTATCTTAACACACACACACAGAGCAAGGATCCACAGAGAAGCAATCACTGACCGTAAATAAACTGTGGAGGTTGTTTTCTCAGTTGCTATTCGAGATCATTATTGTAGACACCTCTGCTCTAAAAAGGTGTCCATAAGGTGCCATGTAGACTTTATTACCAGCCGCAAGAAGAGCTAAGAGTCTTATGTAAGATTCAGAGGGGGCAAAAGCTTTCGTATGAACTGTGTAGGCCAGGTGTGTTGGCCAGGTGTGCAGCCCAAGACACATTTAAACACGATTTAGGACTGGCGGCAATTTTGCACATGTGCCTACAGCTGCGTTGAAAAAACAAGAAGCACATCCCACGTATCTGAACAATCTGCACAGTCAATGAAGGTGATGAGCTCTGGTAAACTGGGTGAGTTTTCTTTTTTTTTTCTTTTTTTTTTTGAAGTAAATTACAAAACAGATCACTGGTTCCAGACCACGTGATTAGATGATTAGAGCATCCTTAGGGACTGATGAGTGAAACCTGTCTTACTGAAGTATTGTGTTGTCGAGCCAAAATCTAAAGAGCCCTTTAAGAACTTCAGGAAAAAAGTTTATGGATGCGTTTAAGTCTGGCAGGGGATTCAAAGGATCCTGGAACAGGTGCTGGCTCGGCTAAGTAAGCTATATGGGTGCTCTGCTCCGAGATCCTTTACATCTCTTGCCAGACTTATCTTTCCTCATCTTCAACAAGGCACCTCGTTGACTGAGGCTATAGGCTCCACGTCTTGCACCTTCTCTCACGCCCATTAATTCCTGTCACTCACTACTGACATCTACACAATAAGAAGGCCAAAAGAATTATTTTAAAACAAACAGATATCTAGTGGCGGAGATGACAAACGACAGCTTGTCCGGGGCTGTCCAGCTAGAACATTCTGCGCCAGAGCAGACTCTTAAGAAAAGAAGTCCCCCTAAATTTAATCACAGAATCTGCAGGTAATTCTTGCAACTGCTGGGTCCAAAGTTTGATTACAATCAGAAAGAGATGACCTGCATGGAAGGCACACCAGGAACAAGCCTTTGCTGTCTGGAATAAAAACTAAACCAATGATATCAATGAAGAAGAACGTCATGCTAGCCGTGAAGCATGGTTTCAGTTAACTGCTTCCTGGACTGGGCATCTTGCAGCCATAGATTCATATATAATTACTGAAAATAACACAAGACTTTCTGTCTGAGAGGACCTTTCAACAGGATATTGGTCTTAGAGACACTAGCAAATCCCCCGAAGACTAGCTCGATAGAAGGAATGGAAGGTTATGGATTGACCTTGTCAAAGGCCAGATTTGAATCCCGTTTAAATGTTTTTGGGGGATTTGAAACAGACAAACTCTCAAATACCTCTAAATTGAAGGACATGTTCCACGGAAGAATGGCCACCTTCAAAAAGTTATTAATGTTAAAGTGGGCAATACTAGTTTTTGATGCCAAGCTACGTTTTTTTAATGGTTGAACAAGCTAGGAGCAGCAACAAATGATGAGATACTTGACTGATACATGTATACATACAATGGTTGTCTTTATATTTAATGATAAGTTTCCTGTATTGTCAATGCTCAGCATGACTGTGACACAATGAAGCGACTGAACAAATGCACGGTAACCAAACGCAGTTGCATATTTGAATTAGCATCTTTATTTGTTTTTATTATATACTTTGTGTTTTTACATAAAGAGACGTATTTCTTGTACACATATAGATTATATGGTTAATTTGTATCTGTATATATGTACACCTTAAATAAATCTTACATTAACACCAAGAAAATAAAACATTTACAGTGCAAGAATGTTCATCAGTGGTCAACTTTCAGTGTCGCTTACCCTAGTAAACCACAATCACCGTCAAGCTCGTGTGCTAAAACTGGTTTTTGTATGTATATTTTGCTTTGTTTTGTATTTTTCTCTCACCATTCATTCTTTCACTCGAAAAAATAACTAACGTGTACTTTGGAAATTTAGGTCGATGGGAATGCAAGCAAACAGGTGCAAGGTCAACAAAACACAAGCAAATAATCTCTTAACATGTTAAAGCTATAGTTAAGCATTCTGGGAAATTAGCTTATTAGCATTATTGCTGATAGAAAGACGAGAAGATTGATACCAAACTCATGTCTGTGCAGAAGCTGCGACTACAGAATAGTTAGCTTAAATTAGCACAAACAGCTAGCGTAGCATTCTCTGTTTACACGTAACCCTATGTAATCCATGTATTTTGCTTTAATTAAATAAATAAGACAGGCCTTTAACATTTTAAGTCAAGTACCGGACTGAACATTTCATACATGCCCATGTTAGCAAGTATCCGTGCTAAGCTAATCCTCTGCTATTAGCTTCAGGTTTGTGCCTCGGGCATGAGAATGGCATCCATCTCCAACTCCCAGCAAGAAAGTAAAAAAACTTCATTTCCCAAAATGTCAAACCATTCGTACAAAAAAGGGGTGTTAAGAAACTAGAGGCGAGGTGTGATCACAATAATGAGAGTGTGTGGGCGCTCTGAGGCAAGAGCTTGATGGCAAATGTGCGCAGGAGGATTTCACAACAGACTCGTGTACAGACTTAGTACACGAAACATATGATAGTGTATGCAGGCATTTTAGTTTTGTTTTTTCGTCAAATGTTAGAATTAGTGGAGGCAATGCGGCGCATGAAGCCCTAATTTTATCGCTCGTGTCGTTATAGCTCATTAAAACTACGATACTAAAGGGCCACCAGCATACAATAACGATATCCTTTTCCATCCACTTTTACAAAAAATAAAGTCAAATTAATACAAGTGAATAAAGTACATGTGCGGACCGATTGGTTCTTGCAAAAAAAAAAACAAAAAAAACAGGAGTTTATATTTACAAAAGAAACCAAATGAGTTCTTGGTGTTTCTCTGAATGGATGCATAAAAGAGAACATATATAGTTGGTCT
The DNA here is from genome assembly GCF_963514085.1 of Chelon labrosus. Lineage (NCBI taxonomy): Eukaryota > Metazoa > Chordata > Actinopteri > Mugiliformes > Mugilidae > Chelon > Chelon labrosus. Next base: position 15,310,448 of record NC_140337.1, read on the forward strand.
AAGCTCCGCTGTACAGTCGGTGGGTAACCAGCCCAGATTCCTCGCATGCATTGTTCCTCACACATTCTTAGAATCTATTTACTATTATTTTACAGTTAACTCCTACTAAGCTGCTGTACAGAGGCTGTGTTGAGGTAAAGCAGGTGTTTCTGGCCAGCTCTAATATTTTAGGAGAAACGGTCTCCCCACTTTATACGGTGGGAGTCCGGGACCACGTCAGACAGAGAGGACAGCGGGGTGGGGTGGGGGGACAGACGCATGGGGGGGTATGCGATTCTCAACGACGACACACGGTATATTGCTGTTAAGTCTGTGATTTCCACATTCTATGTAGTTTAAGGAGAGATTGTGATTATGATTTCTTTTTCAGGTATAAAACACAGATCAGTGTATATATATCTATATATATATAGATATATATACATATATATTCTTTTTTTTTGCAGTTAGTTGCAAAATACTGGTAAGTATTACCTCTAATTCTAGTTAAATGTAAGGAATGGTCATTGTGTGATGACTCCAAATGCAGATTGCACACATGCACACAAAAGCACCTTTGATTAGAAAAAGAAATTGCACAAGTTCGATAGATATCATTGACCATACATGTTGACGTTTTCTACATAGAGACTGAGCACTGGTTTGCATCAAGAAGTTATGAAACATGTTTGAAAAAGTATACATTTTGGTATACAACTTCTTTAATGTTGATTGGTATTACTTATTTCCAAGTGTTTTTTTTTTTTTTTTTGTTGTTTCTTTTTTGTTTTTTTACATGCAGTTGACTCCTTGATACTTGTATCCCAGGAGCTTGACTAGCCGGTGATTTGAGCCCAGTTCTACTGTGAACAAAGCACTACACATTGACTAATCTAAATCAACCATGACGCTTAAACACTGCAAAGTTCTTTTCAAGTGTGTTATTTTGACATCGACTTTGTTATGGAGCTTTAATGAGCCTAAGTACTTATTTTTTTCTCTCCATTCGGTACGAGATAGTGAAGGCTAGCATATATTTTTAAGAGGCGAATATTCAGTTAGGCTTTTTTTCTTTTCTTTTTTTCTCACGTCTTTGTCAGTCGGTGCGTGTGAAGCATGGAGAGTTCTGTACAATCAGAACGTGTGTCCAGTGGCAGAAAGGAGCAGATCGTCGAGATGAGTCAACATGAACTAATACTGCTACAGTATATCTAATGCTACCGCTAATATTTCATGAAAATTAATCCAAAAAAAAAAAAAAAAAAGAAGAAGAATCCTCTGAAGAACCATTCAGTGGTGGAAAATGACATCTGGCAGGGAAGAGGGGAAGCTTAAAGTCATGGTGCAGGCAGACAAATATGCGTAAAATTAAATAATAGAAGTTCGTCTGCTCTTCCTTGCGTTCCTTGATTCTCAGGTGCAAAGCCCACAGGAGAGTCTTTTTTGTTTTTTCACTCAACACCATCAGACAGGAAACACGTTCGGTACAGAATATTCATCCGCACAGTCATTTCCTCATTCATAAATTCATCCACTATTCACTCTCAACGATGACATCTTAGTCTCTTAAAACAGCATGAAATAGTTTCCAATTGCAGGTCAGTTCCTGCGTTTCTCATCAAGAGTTTTATACGGTGCGTCTCTCAGTTGTTGTCTTCCCCAAAGTTCTCAAGAGGACATCCTCCTCAACCTCTCACATGTAGTCTTGATCTCAGGTCATCTAGTGAAACTAATGGCATGCATAATACTTCTATATTTGGCATACACCCATAAACCCCCCACCCCTACCCCTCTTCACCTGCCAGTGAAATAACAGTAAATAAAAATCCACTCAGGTTAGGCCTATGATATACCAGCCAAGCCAAAGTCCTGTGCCCTTGTTGGGTTAACCCCTCCCCACCACTCCCTGCTTACTGATTTATTTATTTTTTCTCCATATTTTTCTCTTGCACGGTTCTGCCTATTCCTCTTTTAATTCCTGGTGTAAAGGATCACGAGGGTCAGGTGAGAGTGACAGCAGACAGGAATCATGGTTGTGGTAGTGGTGACGACGGAGAGGAGGTGCGTCCTTGACAAGTTCCTCAGATGGTCACGGGGCAGGAAATGATCCTGTCCTCTAGCATGACGCTGACCACCAGGAAGACCAAGTACAGCATGAACATGATGAAGCCGAGCAGCTTGCTCATGCGCCACTTGCACGCGGCGATGGAGATGATGACGAAGATTAGCATGAGGAAGAGGAGCACGATGGCGCAGAACAGGCCGTTGGAGCTGACTTGCACTGGTTTCAGCTCGTTCAGAAAGGACCACATGAGCCAGGGGAACGGCAGTCTGAAAATACACAAACACATATTACATGCTATTATATATTTAGTAACCACATTATCTACCAAACGTCAATGTAATTGTTAGGTAGAGCAGGAAAACATTTCTGTAGTTTGGACCATAGACTGTATAAAGGTGGATGGCGGAACTGCAACTCAAAAGTGAAGCCAAAGCAAGTAGAGCTCCCCCTGGTGACTGGATGCAGTATAGGTCATAAGCTCCGCCTCATCCATGTTAGCGGATGACACTAGGGCCAAACTAAAACACTAAAACACACATCAAGTAAATTTTTTTCAAGGATGGTTTCTGTCATTAAAAGTAGCTAATATAATGTTGATGCATGTGTAAATTTTTTGGATAAATGTCATTTTAGTTAGTTATTTCATGCTGTAGCAACAGGATGTGACATATTGGTGACTACTAGTTGCCACGCCAACCGCTCCGCTCTGTAAAACGTCCCGATGGACTGTGAGAGTTGTAATAAATAAATAAACAAATAAGTACAGTGTATAATTTTCCTTGTAACTGGTGGAGGTAGAACAGAGCACAAAATAGCGTCAGTTTGGCCAATACAAGGAAGTGGCGACACATAGTCCATATTTATATACAGTCTATGGTTTGGACAGACTGGCCCTTTAAAGGACTCCTATCTATGTCTGGTTTATGTCAATGCAACAGCAACTAGACTTTTTTTTTTCTGATTAAACTGAGCCCAGACTAGTAGAAGTCTACTTGCAGCAGTGTTAAAACTTATTACGACATTATTACCGGGTGTGGTTAAAGGTGCGGCTATAAACAGGAGTGAGTGGCATGAAAACAGGCATTTGTACAGCTTCACTGAGCTTCCATTCATTGTCATGTGTGTGTGACTAACTAAACCAATAATTACAAGCCCATCAGTCTGCAGCTGCTACGGTTAGCACGTGTTATTTACAGTTATGAAGCAATTCAAACACATTTAAGATATCTAAACAACCTGAAGTCTGTGCTTATTTAAGCACCGCTGCTGCTTATTTTCTCAGCATACCATAATTATGACCGTTAAGTTATCATTCCAAAGTTTAGCATTTCTGCCATTAATCTTACTTCCGACAGTTTTTTTAGTCTTTGGCAAGCATTCAGCCGAAGGATATGGTGGAAAGGCTCCAACTGGAGTCTGGCCACTACACTCAGAAAGAATGACTGTATTACAAAATAAAATGAAATGAGGCCTAATTGGAATCAGGTTTTATTAGCAAGGTAAATTAGTTTATTGCTAAGCTTTATTTATATCAGTAAAAACCCATTAAGACTTTAGAAAATTAATAATGTTTCAAAAGTTATTACCTGGTATATAATTAATTATAGGCATCTTAAAACAAACATATTTAAGACCTCAGTGTGCCTTACATCTTCGGTAATGTGCAGAGACTGTGACGGTGGGGGATTCACTTTGTGATAGTGACCTGACTTGTTACTGGATCACGGCAGATGCTTAATGCTGGGTGTGAATGGGGCCTAATTAAGTAGCTTTTGTAGCTTTTCTCCTCTCCCAATAATAGTGCCCATGCTCCATATGTAGCCTGATTTGACTTGTTTTATTCAAAGTTCCCCTGGAGTCCTCAGCATCAGCGCAGTCATGTTACCACATGTGAAGACGAACAATGTCACCAACAACATATTTACCTCTGGGTTTAGTAAGGAACCTAGACCAGTTAATCCTGACTGAAGTGTTGCTCTGTCTCAGTGTTTACTTAACGCGTCACCTCCAAATTGCAATGAAGAACTTTAAACCCAAAGGTTGCCCCAGATTGCCGTACCCAACAGTGATGTCAAAGATGTTGGAGCCCACAGAGCTGGATACAGCCATATCACCCAGCCCCTTGCGTGCCACGATAACACTGGTGATGAGGTCAGGGATGGAGGTTCCAGCTGCTAATATAGTCAGGCCCATAATCTCCTCTGTAATCCCAATGGTCTCTCCAACCTGCAAAAAGAAAAAAAAAAGAAGGAAGGAAACTAAGCTTTGGGGTATATAATCTTTTTGTTACAGCTATTTTTAAATCCTCATGATGCTTAAGAGACGATGGAGGTGACAAAACTCTGACTACCTCTTTGCTTTGAATAAGACGCCTGTAATCATTTATGAGTGGGTGGATTATGGAAGACAAGTTTCATTATGAATGTCAAAGGAGAGAAACGGAGATAAAAGATGACTGCGTCTTGTTTTCTGCTTGTATATTAATGTGTTTGCTGGGCTGCTGTCACGAACAGCACACCCAGCTCTTTATAAAATGTCACGTCCCACGAAGCAAGCAAGCGTTCGAGTTCTGCGTACCTGGTGAGCCCACCACACCATCAGGTAGGAGAACCCTGCAATCCAGCAGATGGCACCCAGGAACGTCATGGGAAAGAACTTCTTCGATGACTGAAAGATAAAGAAGAACAGAGTAAAAAAAGCAATCAAAAACAAAAATCAGCAACAAACACACAGATAAGGACTCCACAAGGAGAGCTGGGCCTCACACACCGTTTTCCTGACATCAGGCAGCGTGAGCCATAGCGGGAGGACTATAGGCATGATGAGGAGGTAGGTGAAGCGCTTGCGGTTGGATTCGGGCCAGGAAAGGCTCAGAGGCTGGTCGTCTTCCTCCTCGTCCTCAGCCTGAAAGCAGACGCCAAAGATATATATATATATATATATATATATAATAGGGAAAGGTTATAAAAACATTCACCATTATGGCATTTAAAACTTGGCTGACATGTTCAGGTTTGCTCCATAAAATACATGGTACATACATAGGTAATATAGACAACCATGAGATGAACCTCTCCATAGCAACTATAAAGTTATGCAGGCAGCTCTCTTGCAACCCGACCACTTCAAGAAGGAAAAGGGCATTGCATCCGTCTGCAGGAGTTGATGGCACAACCTGTATGTGCATGTGCTCTCTGGCGACCTTAAGACAGAGGAGCGTGAAGGCTGTGATTTGGGAGATTGCACCTTCAAAGCTTGAAGGGCTCAGTCCCACCAGTCATCAGGGGCTCATCACCGCTGACTGCTGATGCTGGCTGCACAGGCCGACCCCTGGGGTCTGATTGGACCTGCCACCGGAATGCCAAGCGAGCCAAAGACTGTGTCGTCCCTGCCATTAGCATCAAATACGCCGGCAAGAAGGACGACTTAATTGTTTTTCCGTTTACCTCCCAAACTCCCAGTTTAACGTTTTGGTACTTGTGAAGTATAATAGTGCAACAACAAAGCCTTCTGAGAGCAGAACGACGTCTTGGTCCCTTTGTATCCAATTATACACGATGGCAAGGAGCCATAGGGACCGGCGGAGAACAGGTCCGCACACGCAGACGTGACTAGAACACATGGACGACGTAGAAGTTGTCTCTTGCCCTTGTGAGAATGACGTTAGCAATAAAGAAATGCAATGGGAAGATAACCACACAGTAAACAGATGCTAAAAACAGATGTTGGGCAGAAAATAATGATATTCTTCAAGCCTAAACAGATTGAATCTGATCAGTTAAGCATGTCCAGATAGTGAATCAGAAATCTTTAAAGATGGATAGTGCACCGATCATGAATCATATGGAGCTTAGCGTGCTGTGACAGCTACTGCTGTTGAGTATTGCCTGGTAACCTTGGTAATCAGAGCTGCCAAACAAAAGGCAGCGCGTGCATCACTTATGCTCCGCATTCTGATGTCTCCTCCTCTCCACATCCAGATGGCTGCATTGTTGTCTGTTAAAGGGCCTAAAACCAAAAACCTGAGGCTTTGTGAAGATCACTTCTGGAGCAAATCCACAGATTTTTCTTTCTTTTTAGCTTTATTGACTCGTGTCTGCACTGTTTGTTTCCAGCACAATACGGACACTCCAGACAATATTGCAGTTTGCCCCGCAGCTCTTTCATGGACATGTTGACAGCAAGTTATCTGTGTATGGCTGACACTACTCACCATGTATCTGTCATTTGTCTATTTATGATTTGCTTTACTTGCTTCTGTGCTAAAGTACCCCATAGAGCCGTGCTCCCTGCTCTAACTTGGTTCCCAAATGCCAGCCCCTTGGGGGCCTTTCCTGCCCTGTGGCGCCTCAGTTGGCAACACTGCCAACTCTGTGCTTAAAGGCACTGACTTTTATCAGACACCACAGAGCTGGGAGGGAAGGTGTGACATTTTGCTAATTTTTATTTATTTTTTTCTTCCTGGAGGGAAGTATTTGCTCTGGTACCCAGTGTGAAGCTACAAAGCTACAACAGTTGAAATGGTCACATGAGCTCCAGAAAAGATGATGTATTTTTGTTGCCGTCTCCAGAACCCACATTTATTAGCCTTAACCCATTTTAACTATTTGATTATTTGAGCGATTTGCTTGTGATTCACAACTGTAACATCTGCTATGAATATATTTCCCCATCTGGATATGCACTTCTCTTACTGTCTAGCTAAAGGAAGAGCACACAGATCTTCATCTCAGATGTTATTTCTATCCTGAAACTGACAAACACATGGCACAGCTTTTTTTATTTATTTATTTTTCTTTTTTTCAAAATGGCTTCAGTTGTGATCAAATAGGTGGGATGAGTCACACGTTCCCTCAGTTATGATTATCTTTAGTTTTCCAGTATGTTATTTTAGGAAGTGATTACAGGAGGTTTACGCGCTCATAAATATTCAGAATGTGTGCTGCTGAAAGCAGAACATCCTGCATATGATTTTACAGAAAGACAATTTGCTGTGACTCATAACCAGGATGGATTCACCATTCATTATGAAGAAAAAAAACTCATCATAAAATTAGAAGCTGATAAATGTACGCATACAGGCTGCACGATATTGCTCTTGTTAAAAATAAACCCTTTCGTTTCTGCTGTTTGGGGAAATACGACAGCGTATGGTAATTTTTGTCAGCGCGGCTCTCAAGGGTTTTATCAGGAAATTGTGCAAGAGTTTGCAGCGGATTTTAATTTGACCTTAACTATCCCCTTATTCCTCAGTCGTGGTTGCCAAGGCATCCAGGAGGAATTGTACAATTAGTCTGAGGGGGCCTCTGGCGGCACATGAAGGTGTGAGCTGTTTCCAGCTACTTCCTGGCTGACAAAGACAGGTGCACTGTGGGACAGACGTCTAAAAATAGCGGCGTGTTGGAATCAGGCCTGCCAATGAGCCTCCAGTCCTTTCAAATTTAGCAAATCACCACCTGAAAATATGTGTTTATATATTCCATCTTCCAGGGTTCACATGACATCAGTCCCGGCTCATTTTTAGACCTGGGACGAAAGGTTTTGACGCGAGTCCAAAAAATGGACCGAAGGAGGCCGCGTTGCCTTTGTTTTTACAGGAGCAAATGTTTTCAGCCTCAGCGATGTTTTATCAGTGAAGACTATTATTAAACCAAAGAGTGGGAGATCAGTCTGAAAACAACTTGCAGCGGGGTCGATCAATACGCGGTCATGTTGCAAATAGGAGCTCGTCTTCAGCAGTTTCTTGTGCCGTCTATTCTGAGATGTTCCTGTTCGCTAGCACTCCAGTTTGTATTTATAGTCTTCTGTGAAGAATGATGCACGTTGAAGCTCCACGGTATCTGTCTTTTTTTTTTTGTTTAAAGTTCCAATAATACGGTACGGCAGAAAGGTATTATTCATAAGACTGTTCTTATATTCAAAGGAGGATTGTGAGAGATTAAAACCTGTCCTTATAGTATTGCGGAGGGCGCTGTACGCAAAGCTGCAGGTTATATTACAGCATAAATCCCTGCAATACAAGGTCATTTGAAAACTAATAAAAAGAGTAATAATACGGTGGTTTGGCGCTGTAGCTTGTATCGATATAAACTTCATCAGATTAACCCAGAAAACAGCAGATTAAATTAAATTTAGGCTTCAAACAAAAAAATGTTGGGAACAGATTTAAAAAAAGAGAGAAATAATTTCCAGGACAATTGATCTAGCAGAATGTAAACACTTTCAGTGAGTATTAAGTGTTTTTTGTTTCTCTGCACACGGTGGTTTGTTTGCGTAGTAGTGGCATCTGTCATTGCTGGACGGATTCAAAATGTGTCCATTGGGGACAAAAGAAACAACGCTTGCATGTGCTTTAGATTCTTGAATTTGGCACAAACGATTTGTTAGGTGGTCTGGGTAAAAAATGGAAACACAATTTGTATAGTAGACTACTAGAATGGTTCAGTTTGGGGTTACTTTTGAACATGCCAAGCATAAAGGCAATAAATCCGGCTGTCTCCTCTATCTGATCTCCTCTCAGTGTATGACTTTGACTTTCTGCCCGTTTGCCCCAGGACCGTCTGCTGACCTGGCGGGTTGCCGCGTCCCACCATCATCTTTCATGCCAGCGCAACTGCCGCAGGTGCCATTCTGAGGCTCTCCAAGCATACGTCAGAGACAGCGCGGTTGTGGGTGTTTGCGTTGGCGTAGGCGCGCGAGAGTGTTCGTTTCGAGCGCCCAGCGGTGGGGAGCAGCAGGTGAGTGAGGAGTGTGATTACAGAACTCAGTGGGAGTAGGTGGGTCTTTGGCAGGCCCGGCTGAAGATGGAGGAACTCGCCTGAGTGCACGCTGGGAAATTATCAGCAGCAGTGACCGGTGCCATAGTCGGCGCAACCTTTGCATCAATCACACTCAAGGTGGAACACAGACCCAGATGAGAGGCATAAAATATTCATAAATGCCTCTCTAACTTTGATATCCGTCCCACTCTTTTGTTGCCTTTCCTTTCCACAGTCACGGTTAGAAAGACGGGGGACGAGCTGGCACGAGTGATCTCTTACCGTCTCACCCACTTGACCTGCCGTGCCATTCATGGGTGGGGTCACCTCCACTTCAACGCTGGAGCTGTTTGGAAGGTTTTTATCTGTGGGGAGTTTAAAGAATAATTAAAGTGAGAAGCATTTATAGGAATCGGAAAAAGAAATAAACATATAAAGCCTCAGGACACAAACTATATCAAAATAAGTTCTATCTCATACTTTTATGATTTATTGTTTTTACTCATTGACTACAATATATAATCTCCACAAGCCACAACATTAAAGTGCCATTCATACAGCGTGCCTGTTAAAGTCTTCCATGAGAAACAGTAAAAATATAAAGTACATGCAACCACATTATATTCCACATATTTACACTGAAAGTTTTGCTAGCTTTAGTTAAAACAGAAATAATAACAGTTTTTAAAATGCAGGAATCGGTGTATTTAGGGAGGTTAAGTCCCATCCCTTCTGGTGGATATTGTGGCACCTTAAAAAAAATATGTATGGAAAGAAATGATCCTGTTTAATTTGTGCCATAAATTACATATATTATGTTGTTAATTTACATTAAAGACTGTGAACTATGTAATTACCCCCCTCCTCCACAAGGTATCTGTCTATACATCTATCTAGCCAAGATCAAAAAGTGGCTTATTGCAATGCCGCGTCATATACTGATGACATGCCACTTCAGCATGGCTGCTCCAGTGGCACATCGCCAATCGCTCATGGGCATTCTGCCCTTCTTCCATGACCCTGCCCCCAATACACCACGCTGAAGTGGCATACCATCAGTATATGCCACGGTATGCCATCAGTATATGCCACGGTATGCCATCAGTATATGCCACGGTATGCTGTCAGTATTTGCCACGGTATGCTGTCAGCATATGCCAGGGCATGCCATCAGCATATGCCATGGTATGCCATCAGTACATGTCACAGCATGCAATAAACCACCTTTTGGTCTTGGCATCTCTCCTGGGTAATAGCTTGTGGAAAGTGAAAGTTAGAGTCTAGTCACAAACTGCAACATAATCCTATAAACATGTAATTCATGGCACATTTAAAAAAGAGAGTGGCTACCTTTTTGATTTATTTTCCGAAATAAAGTCCCATCTCAGTATAACCAGAACAGCAACATGAGAACTCCAGTATACAAGGGTGCATATGCAAGGAATCCAAATAAACTTACTACCGTGCATGTGTGGAGAATTGTTATAATACTGAATATAGTGACCAAACGGTTCAGTTCCGTCTGTGAACATGTGTGTGTGAGCCCGATGCCATCTTCCCTTCATCATTTCCTGACGGCTGATATGACTCCATCTCATTTTGAGGCCAGACTTACTTAACAACCCTTATTAAAATACAAAGAGCCGAAAGCCATGTAATCAGATGATAAAACTATAATTGCTGTGGAAATTGCTTTAATCCAACTGTGGTTGTGACACAATTAGAAAGATTCTCAGACGGATAATGTGACTTGATACCACTATGGTCCAGCACATGACCTCGCTCCCTCGCTTGGATGTTTCCGATATTACAGATCAAAGTGGGACACGAATGTAATCACATGCGTCATAGACTAATCTATAAAGACACTAAATCTTCTTTTACTGAAGAAATTATAGACCAAACTTAAGATATGTGAGGCCTGAAAAGTAAAGTATGCCCAGATGAATACCAGTCATGCATTTTGATTAAGAGGGTAATATGTTAATGCGGCACTGTTAGCATAATTTCGCCTCGTGAATCAACATCAAGTCTCGCTTTGATTCTGCTGCTACGCTGTGACCATGAAAGCGCCTCCTGTTTGCTCTTCCGTCCAGCCCTTTTTGAAGTGAGAAACACATGAATTACACTTGGCAGTCACTGTGATTTAAATACTGATCGAACACAACGCTTACGGGGCTTGTTTAACATCGGATGTGATGCTTGTTAATCATTCAGTGTGAAATTCAAATACAAAAATGAAAGTTATACTAAATTGCGAAATACCTGGGAATACCTAGTTTCACTATGACGGTTATCGTTTATCTGGAGCTGATCCCAGCCCAAAGAGGGGGCCAAAAAGAGTTGTGCTCTAATGGAAATGGTTATTTGTCATTGTTTGCACGGTAAATTTAAAGAGCTGAAAGTTGGTTTGCTAAGCTTAGCATGAAGACAGTAAAAACAATGTCAAAACAAACATCATTGCAGACACAAGAAATGTATGAAGCATCTGATTTTTAACAAGACAGTAACAAACCAAGTATTCCCCCATAATGACCGACTTTTGTGTTAACATCTAAAGAACATTAAACAGCATTTTACCAGAGCGGCTTGCAACTCCATTGGCCTTCTCACTGTCTTCCACTTGGCATTTCTTTTTAGCAATCTTGTGAAGGATGGAGGCCTTCTCTCGGAATTTACCTGCAAAATAGACCACCGCAGTAGTTAAACATGGATCAAAGTGCTGCCCACCACTGCATCTTCAAAGCCTCTCGGCCTCCTCCCAGTCAGAGCTCCTTTGCTGTCACCTTTGACCCCAGACGGGTCACATTTCAAATGCACAGTACAAACACAATGAGCCGTTCAAACACCGAGTCAATATGACATAGCATATCATATACTGATGATCCTGCAATGTCCCGGGTCCTTGGCGGAGGCAAAGCCAAGGGAGAGAATCGCTTGTGAAAAGATCTGCCTTCTGGAGGTCAGATACATTCCTGGTCTTGTTCAGTTTCTCATTTCAGACCAAAAACTCACAAGAGATGTCAAGGGCTAGCAGGGAGCCGGAAGCAAACAAGGGGTTTAGCTGGGGACAGCAAATTTAAAAGAAACACATTTAGGTTAAAGGCACCTCATTATTATAAGCATAACATTTATTGATTCTATAAACCCATCCAAGACAATGACACAGTAGACTGTACTGAAACCATGACCTTGTGGCTTACATAACCAGCATACCTACTTGATAATGCAAAGGCAGTTCTGCCCATGCTGTAATGACTAGCAATGACTGGCTGCTGGCTGCTGGAACAATGACTTTCCATGAAACCCCCCCCCAAGGCTTGAAATCCCTCAACAGTGCACACAGGAAGAAAAACATAGCACTGAGACAAGACGAAACAGGCTTCCAGACGCAGCAGGACCATGTTTCATGCTTGTACATTTAGATTTTAATGTTTGATGGCCTCCGCCGGCCAGCCATAACCTAGCCGCGGTCAGTATTTCCCTTTGAAACCAAACAGTAATATAATCAATTCTGTCTCATCTAGAATGTTCTGTTGGTGTAGACACTACTATGCATCATTAGTTTTGGTGCTATCATGTATCCATATTTAATTACACTGCTTTCCTGTGCGTGTCAGCCTTTGCATGCCTGCGCTGCCCCGTTCCAATCAACCCAACCGTGATCAATTCGAAAGATTTTTCTTTTTTTTTTTCATTTTTACGAGGGCATGGCTGACTTGTCAGCGCTTGACGCAGTGACGCGTCAATACGTACTCCACCCGGCCATGTCAACACTGTCTGTGACCTTCTGGCAAAATCATTAACCACCCCCCCAAGTCACTTGCGGCCTCCCTCTCCTCCCCTCTCCTCCATCTCACTCTACATCTCTCCATCACTTCTGTTCTTCTCGCTCGTCCGTCTTTGCCAAACACCGTCTTTCTCTCACTTTGTCTTTTTCGTTGTTTGGCAACGCGCGGCCCCTCCCTTGCTTCTATCTCCCTCGCTCTCTCTTCGTACACAAATAGACATGCACACAAAGACGCACACATACAGTACACTGCACATTTTCACAGGAAAGCATCACACATTCCACTGCCTTGACATCACTCACCTTGGGTGGTCATTGCGAGTTGGTGGTGTATGTTAGCGAGTGTGAGACTGCGTGTGGTCCTTTATGCAAATCAAATGTGGGCGCGGCTATCAGGTCTGGTTTAATATATAAGCAGCAGAGTAGTGCTTTCTGCTGCAAAGGAAATTCTTTACAGCTGTCTGGCATAGGGTTTCAGTACTAACTGTACGTACGCACCAAATGACATGGATTCCGCTACAATTAAAAGAGGAGATTTTTCTAGGTTTCCTAGTCAGACCCTTGTCAGCAGCTTTTTTAGTCAACTCAGCATGCTGAATAATAGACTACTGCCACCTGCTGGTGGAAAGAGCAATTTCCTTTCACGCAGGCTAGCTGGTGCTAGCTGGTTGGTGGCTGTAGTCTTTGATGTGTATTCAAGTGCAACTTTTTGGTCAACCTTCATTGCCGGTAGGTCTTTGATGTCAGATTGGTGTGTCTTAGCACTTCACAGCTCAACTACCAACTGGTGGTTATTATGCCTCGAGAAAGAGACCAGAATGGCCAATCGAATAGTTTGGGTGGGCTTTATACAGTGATGGACAGATTGGAAACAGTGACATAGTTGTAGATGTCATCTGAGCGCCACAGAGTTGATTTAATTTACAATGAAATGGCTCTGATTGGTTGTACCATTCATTTGCATGCACAGGAATTTTTTCTATATTGGTTGAAACATCACCCATAAAGGAGACTGGCTATGTTAGTTAGCTTTAGTAGCAGTTTAGCTAATAGTCCCCATAGACTGGTCGATTTGTTGGTCCGTATGCACATGACCAGCCAAATTCTCAACCGTCAAACAATCAACAGGGTTACTTTCTCAAAGTGTGCTGCATCTTTGGGCTTACGTTTTTCTCTTCAGACCCTTGTTGCCAGCTTTTTAGTCAATTCAGCACGCTGAATGACAGACTACTGCCACCTGCTGGTGTAAACAGCAATTTCATTTAACTCAGGCTAGCTGGTGCTAGTTGGTTGGTGGCTGTTTTGGTCAACCTTCATTGCCAGTAGGTCTTTGACGTCAGATTGGTGTGTCTTAGCACTTCACAGCTCAACTACCAACTTTGAATATCATCTATAATGGTTACCTGAAACCTGAAAGCCCAGCCATAAAGCCAGCCCAAACGTCCACCGCCCACAAAATGTTTGCGGCTGAAACTGATTATGCCCTGGGAAATAGATCTGGATGGCCAATCAAATAGTTTGGGTGGGCTTTATGCAGTGATGGACAGATTGGCAACAGCGGCATGGTTGTACATGTCATCTGAATGCCGCGGAGTTGATTTAGTTTGCAATGAAATGGCTCTGATTGGTGGTATGACTGGTTGTGCCATTCATTTTCTTGCATAAGTATTTTTCTCTGTATTGGTTGAAACATGCCCCATAATGAAATCCAAATGGTGTGTTGCCAGACTCCTCTTCTGATAAGCATTGAGTGTCGACTGAAATTTAAAAAGCCGTTTGTACAGACATGATCTATTTTTAATATCATACTACTACTTTAAACAAATGTCAAAAGGTCACATGATGGCTCCATTAATATGTAGTAGCTACTGCAGTTTGCCTCTGGGAGGCCTTGGCTTTCAAAGCAAACAATAAAAGATAATCTCATGACAACCTTACAGTCCCTTCAGGGTGAGTGAAAGTGAGAACAAATATAAAACAAGCCCATTGTAAAAATGCCTTAACATTAAAAACCTTTAACGGTCTTGATTAAACGGCCAGCTTGGCCTATAGCTGTGTGCAGTGTGAGAAAACATATTTCCTGCGAGCTCCATTAAAGGCGCACACACGACCAAATCCCCTCCATTTGCGTAATAATGAAGCACTTGCAGAGTCTTTAAGAATAAGTAAGTCCGGCCCCTCCTCTGCCGCTTCACCCAGCCACACATTTTCCCCTGTCAGCTCTGCCTGTTACGCAACCACTGGGTGGATGAGTCACTCCAGTTTGCCAAATTCAGCAACGTACGTCTTAGGTGTGTGCACCCGCTGCTGGTGCAAGTGGAACGTCCAAGTGAGTGCTGAGGCATGGATGATGTATTCTCAGCAACGTAGATGGGTAATAAATACAGAAGAAAAAGGGATAAAAAAAGAAAGTAAAAGAAAACCCCGTGTCTTGTGTTTTCCCGAATGTAGGACAGGCAACGATGTGCTGTACGTGCGTGTGTGTTTGGGGATTTTACCGACCAAGATAACACACAGCAGGTCTTACAGTTCTCACAGGATCAAACAAGAGCAACACATGACTGCAAGACTTCTTTAAAATCCATATACACAGTAAAAACACAATATGTATGTACATAATTTCTAGGCGGAAACAAAAAAGAAAAGAAACTACAAATGAGAACTTAAAGTAAATTTTTAAAAATGACATGGTTACCATGATTTGCACTTATGTCAGTGAAATCTCAGAGAGGTTGTCAAACTTAAAAGGAACGATGTGCAAACCGTGTGTCACAAGCAAACTAAAAGAAAAAAAGAAAAGATGGGGCTGGAGGTGCTGTCTCATGACGGAGATGGAGAAAGAAAAAAGAAAACCAAGAGGGATGACGGAAGCTGACGCAAAGAATCAAGTAGTGAAAACTTTCGGGCTTACCTTCCTCAGTCATTGAGTGATAATATTTTAGTTTCCCATAAGTCCCAAGCTCTACAACATCACAGCAAAAGACAAGGGTAAGGCAACGAACACACAGAGAAAAGGAAAAGAGTGAACATGACAGAACAAGACAGGTCCGCTGGTTTCTACGCACTTTACATCACATAACTGTAGAAGAACACTCACAGAGGCACAAGAGGTGACATACAGAAAGACAGAGTCTCTCCGAGTCTTCACTGCATAAGTGCAAAACAAAGCAAGGATTGAATTGCAAATAAAATACATTATAGTCTTAGAGTAACTCAGCCTGATAAAGAGCCTGCCAGTGGTACAGGTTGGATGGCGATTAGAGAAGATTTGCAAAAGGGAGGGGGGAGAGGCGATCAATAGGCTACCATTAAAAAACAATAAAGGGGTTGATAAAAAGATTCACTGAAAACAAACAGAACAGGAAAGTCAGAAGAGAATATACTGGGTCAACATGCAACAAAAAAGATGAGTCCTCCTCTCCTCTACACGTAAGCCCTGTCCAAAGGCAGGACGATTCAGCGTTTTATTTCCACAATGAAACCCGAACAATTAATTTGATTCCCTTACTGTAGCAGTTCTCCTACAGCAAATAGAAACTCAGCACATCTGCATGATGAATTAGCCGGGAACTCAAACCTGCAGCAACAGCTGAACGGGGAGCAGCAGAACAGACCACAGACTTGTGCCTCCCACGCTGCACTTTGTCTTGGAAAAGTAGCTCACAGCTTGGAGCTGTTCTGCTTGTTCCGGCAATAAATAACTAATGGGGAGAGCGTTGAGTTTTTATCATTGCTCTGTTCGGAGCTTTCCGTCAGTTTTTATCCATACAACATGTGATCGGCTTAAAAATAAGACCGACAACGACCCCTAACACCTTAGACAGAATTATATGCTCGTGTTATATGTTCACCAACAATAAGAACATCTTTGTGGAGCCCACAGAGTCTGGGATAACATCAAGAGACTACCACAGAAGAACTTGAGCACGTTCTCCAAGACGCTTGCAAGAACTTGTGAAACACAATGAGCAAGTGTGAGCGGATACTTTCTGACAAAGAACTATTCCCAACGGAAAAGGATGGGCAAGCAAAACCATACACTCATTGCAACAGCTATGAGCCATTGCAGGTGGGTGGACATACAATGGCTCATATTGTAACAACTTGGATGTTGAGAAACGCGTGTCTTATCGTCAAAGCGACTCTTAGACATCTTCCCGTCTGCTGCTGTAACATGAACTCTCCCGTCTCAGATAAACGTTACACCAAATCCTCAAGGTGGTGTCGCCGGAGTACCACTTCTTCTTTTTGCACGTGCTCACCGGCCGGTTCATTGGGTACACTGACGAGGACAAATGCGTTCTAATGAGACAGCCCTGCACTGAATCTCAGGTTATGCTGAAACTGCAGTTCAACTGGATGATCGTTTTTTGGTGGCTGTTAAACTGGATAAAATGGGGTTGCCAAAATAATAGAAACGTGCCGGTACGAGCCAGTGACAACACGGTTGAATCAGCAGCTCTCTCGGTTATTTTAAACAAATGTTGAATTCCACAACATTCACGAAGCTAAGATTTAGTGCAGGACTGTTGTGTGAGTGCAGAATACACCCTAGGCTTTGCATAATACGACTTAAGAATTAAAAACTACCAAATATCACATTCAGAACATTTTAATAATGAATTAAACACGTTTCTAAAGTCAAACTCAGTCACTTTATACCTTTCTTATGTCCATTTATTTATCCTGAAACAGTTCACAGCTGATTAAATAAAAGATAATCAAAAAAATGTAAATTTTTTCCCCGTATTTCAGTAAACCGACCCATTAACTTTATACACAAGTCCATCTTTAGTTTTGCACAGGTAGTAGGTGGACAATACAATAAGCACTATGCATGTCCACACCCTCAAGCCCACGTCCCTCACACTAATACTCAACAGTGGGCGCCCACTCTGTTCACATGTGAAAGGATTATGGTGCAAATCTCATGCCAAATGTGGGACTTGGCAGCCCTGAAAACTCCATCTAATGAGATGAAAACACATCTCATTTGCAGAACGTCTTGCTCATCTGCAACACTCCCAGACAAGTGCCTCAATCCCGTATGATTAGATGATTTTGGTTTGAAGTGCGCCGCCACTGCAAGGCCAGCCTCTAACTGAGGCTGCTCCGAGGGCAATTATTCCAAGACACAATCACTGCCTGCGCGGCTGTCTATTGTTTGCCCTCTGCAACTGGAGACAGACAGAGAGAGAGAGAGAGTGAGCGAGGCTTGTTGTTGTTTACTGAGGGACCTCTCGTCCTTGTGGTGTGACCTCTAAACCTCTGGTGAGCCATGTGTGAGAGAGAGTGTGTGTGTGTGCGTGCGTGTCCGTCCTGTCTGCTGGGGGTTGGCGTGTCAGGGAAATTCACAGTCTGTGCAAAAGCAAAAAAGGCTTTTAACATTGATTCTTTCACCCAGCCGGCGCGGGGTGGCTCGGAGGGCGAGGGAGGAGGGGGCTCTGACGTGTGTGTGTGTGAGCGTACGAGTGTGCGATCGTGTTGGAGGGATGATGGGCTGACAGGCGCTGGTTGGCTGGTCACAGTTACATAACATACTGGAGGTGTGATTATCTATCATAATAAAATTAAAGGGGGCAAGCGGTGAGGCTGTATTTGCTTAACAAGAAGGAGTCTGCACGATGGAGAAAATGTACACGTCGAGAGTTAGATGAAGGAGGAAACGGCTGCCCTCACTGTGTCTGAAGGTTAAAGTTTTCCCCTTGCTGCTAGCTTTCCTGCTAAGCTAAGCCAGCTAGGTGCTGGTTATAGCTTTAATCCACTAACATGAGTAATTAAAAGCGTTCTGATCTTCTCATCTGACCCTCAGCAAGAAACCAAATGAGCATATTTAAAATTTAAAGTTTTGAATCATTCCATTAAAAAAAGAAAATCATAAATTAACATACATAATAGTTAAGTTAAGCATCTTCTTACATTAAAGACACAGCACAACGGCGGTGACATCTTTCATGCTTTTCATTGTGGAGTGGTGTTACATCTAATCTATTGCTATAAAACAGTGCTAATTTAAAAGTAAGATATCAATAAATTATATCTGCATACATGGAAAACATATTTCCAAAGCCTGAGGGGTGGTAGGTCAGCGACAGTGGGTGCATTATTGAACCGGGTGATCAATGGGTCCCCGGGTCACCACACAGACAGTATTGCTGGTGAGGGAGGGGAGGGGCGGGCTGCGTGTGCCGGACAAACTGCAAATAGATTTACTCCTCACACTGAAAATGAACGTAGATTGTGGCCACTCACGCAGCAATGCAGTTACGTGGCTGCCAGATATTTGAAGCACGGACTGACTGAACTGCTAAAAAATGCGCTACTATACATTCTGTGCTGACACACTTAATCCGTACTTTAGCTCTGGATATGCGCAGACTCGCCCGCCAGAGTTCAGATCTCGGGCTGATAAATCTTATCGAAGGGCTCGAGCCGAAGGAGCGCACGCAGCCTGCATCCTGAGTGCTGTTTTTGGGACGGCTCGCTTCAGCCACCCGCCGAGGGCTCGGACGGCAGAGTGAGAGACACTCTGCCCGTCTCCCTCCCAGCCTCTCTGTGTAGTTCAATATTTGATGCCACCCCCTAAGTGATATTGTTCGTAGCTGATGGAAAAAGGGATGCGGGCACTTGTGCCTGGAACTAACTGTACCAATCGACTGCGACGTTGGCGCCAATGAAAAGCAAGCAGGGACCATTACGAAACTGAAGAACATTCAAGATCGAGAAAGCAAACTTGAGACACTTGATAAACATGTGAAATAAAAGGAGCATGTGAATACTTAAATCGATAATAGTTTGGTGGTGACGGCTAATTGTGAAAAGCTGTAAAGGGAAACAAATTTCAGTCTATTACCATTAATTGCTCTGTCAAGCTTGTATTGACTCGGATTTCTGACGAAGGGGATGTCAAGAGGGCCGGCAAAACAGCTGACAAATGGTCTACGTCTTTGCAGTGGGAGCTAAGCACAAAGCTGACAAGCGGGGAGAATTAGGACGCCATATTCCACCTCCTTCCAGCAACAGGTTTAGCTAAATCATATCCGCTCACAAGCCTGGAGACGGAAGGCCACTCATTTTGGGCCTCAACCGGTCTCGCAGCGCTACAAAGCTAAATCTAAAAAGGAGTTCACAAGAGGAGAGAGAGGATTAGGAACAATGGGGGGAAAACAATGCAGAAATGGTCACAGAGGGTTTCCAGGGAGAATGCATCCACAGAAGAAGAGAATGAGATATTCTGAAGTCTGCAGGGATGGACAGTACACAGTTGACATACAGCACAGCGGCGCTGAGGAGATGTATACATAGGGGAAACACTGGGCAAGAGAGTTGCCTCCAGGCTGTTGGAATGAGAACAAACAGGTTTTTTTTTTTTTTTTTTTTTTTGGAGTAGGTATGGGGGAAAGGGGGAGGGATACAGAAATTAGAGGAATAACTCACCAGAGTCAGCAAATTCTGAGGGGACAGTAGAAGAAAGAGAAATAAGAAGAGAGAAAGTGAGACAAGATAAATCCAAGTGATATTTAGTTTGATAGCGGACATTTAAGCATTGATAGGTATTAATCCAAGACGAGAATATGGAGGTGAAAAAGGTGAAACCAAAAGAATGAATGACCCAGTTATTTATGTTGATTTTCACTTTAAAGGATTCGATATTTTGGGAAACATGCTTTCTTGAAGAAAGTTGCACAAGAAGATTGGTACCGCTCTTCTGTCCGTCAGCCAAGCATGAAATAGAAGGCTTGAGCTTAGCTTAGCAAAAAGAAAACTGAAAGTAAAACTAAACTTCTGGCTTTGTGGACTTTAGAAATGATGCATTGCAGCACCTAACACGTTATATATTACGTGGGGGCACGTAGCAGTCAGCTCTGTCCTTGTTATGACTTCATATTTAGCAGATAAACACGAGAATGGCGTCAATCTTCTTATCTAACTCTAGGGAAGAAAGCAAATAATCACATTTCCCAAAATGACAGACACACAAACACACACAAACACACACACACTAGAGCCATCCATGAACAAGGTTTTTTCCTGAAAGTCGAATCTGGCCACGTCCGCAAAAGCTGCATGCATGTAGAATTGGCGGCGCAAGGTGTAGAAACAACACGGAGGAATAACACGCCTCTAATTGCCAGTGGCCATTAAAAGCCAGTTTGGGTTCGTGCGGTCGGCCACAGTGCAGCTCAAATGGTGCAGGAGGAAAGGAGCAATCAAGGGTGAACAGTTAACGGGCGTTTAAGCCAGGAAAAACCCCTATAGACACAAAAACACTCGCGCGCCGTACTGCTAACGGCCCCCCGCTCTAAAAGCTAACCAGTTCCCAGCACTGACAAAACAACCGCAGTCCGCCCCTCAGCCAACTTATTTTGAGAAACGCCTATGAAAAATGTATTGAAGGAGTCCTGCCAGCTCCCTAAAGGCCTTGCTGAGCTACACTTAAAGGCTAAGAGCGCACAAGGACAAGCAGCAGGGCCTCCCTCTTTGATGGATGCACCTGTTTGCGTCTCTCCGAGCCGCGAGCTCACCAACAAAATGCTCCTTTGCATTAATGATGTCGGTAAACGCTCGCCGACGCTCATCTCCGAATTGGGGGCCGACCTTTATTGAGGCCTTACAGTAAAGCGGCAAATGAAATTATTTAGCACTCCAGACAAATGAGGCATCAGATGAGTGCCTTTTAAAAAGGGCTCAAGACTAATACGGTCGTTAAATGATCATTGGTGCGGGAGAGAACTTTCCAGCGCGCTGCGTGGAAAGTCCAAAATAATATATTCAAATCGGCTGAAGCCCAAAGTGTTGCTTTTGTTCCCTCCAGTAATTAATTCAATCCTCATGTCATGTCACACTGTAGTTGTTGATTCAGTGCATTCATTTCCAGTCATTAATTTGCCAAAAGACCCATCAGTCAGATCTGGCGACAACTGTCCTGGCGTTGCTGCTGCACTCTCGCTGAAGCCGAATTTTACTGTTAGACATTTAAGGAGTTTTTATTAACACACAGAAACTTGGATTCTTTAATAGAGATTAAGACCGAACCACCAAACATAAGAAATCCTGCACAGAGCGGCAGGGTGGAGTATGTATAACCCTCTGTCATAGGTACAGCATATATACAAGCGGCCATGCTGACTCGCGCTCCACCAGCAGGTCATGATTTACATTTTAAGCACTGAGATGGCAAGATGAATACGCTCAGAGACGGGACCGCCTTGGATTCAGTGTACAGCAGCGATTTGATGCATGTTAATGGGCACTTTAAGGCCCGTCTTGGCACAGCTTATTAATCTTTCCTGAGCTGACTCATTCTAGGTTTGGCTTTTCAAGGAAAGTCATTTCCGAAAAAAAAAAAAAAAAAAAGCACCTCTGCGCAGACATACCGTTAATGCGATCACATCCATCCAGAAGGGAAATATTTATAATATCTGACCGCTGCTGACCATCTTATGCAGTATTTTTCTTTTTTTTTTTTCATTTTCTCTAAAAACTCACATTGTCTCGTAAGCTGGCTTCAGCGTCCAACATTAATATTCATTTTTAAGGATTAGGGTTTGTCATGTTATGAGATACCCCTTCCGATTCAGACATCAAAAGCTAAATAAAAACACGCTGATGAGACATTCTTCAAACCTCTCCGTAAACTTTCTGTTTTCTGATTTTCCCTTCTTCATCTTTTTTTTTTTTTCTCTTTGGAGAATGTGATGACACTCCACTTCCCCTCCGCATTTTAACATATTCATCCCCTGCGCCGAGCACTGACACTGCCGTTTTACATTTCCTTTAGCTAAACTAATAGGCCTTCATCTTGGATTAAAGGGGAATGATCTTCCACCTCGGCTGTGCTCTGACACGGCACTGAGCTCGCTTTTTCTAGTACAGACTATTAGAAGTTAAAAAAAAAAAAACAACAAGAAGGGATCAGTTCAGTCTCTGCACAGAATATAGAGACTACACAAGCATTTCTAAATGTTAATTGTGCAGCAGCTCCTGGATTGGTACACGAGGCGCTTGCCAATAGATGTAAGCCAATATTTTCATTTGGAGAGTGAACTGTATTAAAAAGCATAAGGGAGCTGGATGCTGCTCTTTGCTGCCGAGCAAGTCAGCTCAACAGTTTTCTTGCAGTACATGCTTGGTTAGGTCCATTTCTGACACATCTGAAAAGAGAATTTAGGTCATTTCATGAAAATAAAGAAAAGAAAAGAGTGACGACAAGTTCCGGCCTGCTTTACCTAAAAAAAAAAATATGTATAAATATATATATACAGTTATATATCCTGTTCAGTCCATGTGCAACGTGTCGGACAGTCTCACCTTCACTTAAAGGGTCCAACGTGTGAATCATCAGCTGGAAAATGCTGTTCCTCATCAAGCTGTTGTGCAGGGAGGCGGAGCTACCTCCCCTTTGTAGGCGTGGCCTGGCCTGTGGGAGGAGAGTTAAGCTGTCAGTCAAATATCCTGCCAGGGACGAGACTCTTTAAGAATGACATGCTCAGTATATGCTGCTATGGATCACTGTATCTAACGTAAGAGCTCCTCTAAAGCTATTCTGAATCAAAGAAACTAAATGCAAGAAACCATGTTGTTATATGTTTATTTAACATATATATATACGCAATATCCTAAGTGGAACCTGCAACCCAGTGAAAATGATTAAACAGAACAGCTTATTAAAAATGTGAGCCTCGTTCACACTTGAGGCAGCGCTTGAGCTCCTTCTCCCAAAACAGTCCACGCCAAGGTCACCCCGTCAGTCGAAGCTGAACTTGAGAACTGTGGGAAATGAGGCGCCGCTTCAGGAGGCAGCGGTTGGGAGCGTGTCCGCCTTTGGCTGCTCACAGGTGACGCGTAGGAACAGGAGGTGTCAGGTGCTAAGTCGCGGGCCCACATGGGTGTGAGCGGAAGGCAAGGTTAGACACGTAGGCCGGCAGGGGTTGTAGCTTCTCGGTATGTCTTTGGGAGGACCTCCTTCTGTCGCTCTGATTTATCCACTTCCTTTACAGTCTGGATGAAGGCTAGACACTCTTTTTGGAGCTATACAAGCTTTAAAAAAAAACACATGCTCCTTCCTCGACTGACTTTTGCATGCTCTAGAGGGCTCTAGAAAACAGACTACTCTCTGCACGAAGGGAGGCTGAGGGTTAGAGATAACAGCGTACATGTCTGGTTCACAGTATGGCGGGGGAAACACAAGTTGCGCTAGCACGTCTACATAGAAACGGGGACGAACACAGAAGCAGACGGGGAAGTGTCAATCAGACAGGACCTACCGACAACTTGCCGTCATCCTCCGGCGCCCCAGGACTTGCCTTCTCATCCAACACAAAGAGAAGAAGAAATAAAGAAAGGGGGAGGGGGAGAAAGAGAAGAAAAGAGGACATAGATGTGAAGCATGCCGCACACAAGCACAGAGACAGGATGAAGCGGCGACAGAGAAGGACGTCACGGCACGGTAACAGTGATGGCGGCGAGCTGACTGTGATGTAAGTGGACGAGACTTGAGGGACGGGTTCGTCCCCGCTGCGGCGCCTGCCCACCGTGTCAGTGGAAAGCTGAGCAGGATTACACTGTGTCTACTTGAATTTCCTTGAAATTCGTTCAGACGTGTCATTTCAATCGCTGTCATTTAAATCAAGGAGTCGCATAAGAGGCTAAAAAACAACCCAACTCTCACTGGAGCTGTGAAATATTTAATACTTTCGTGAAATGCATTTATTCTCTTCAAGTGAGGTGAGAATGCGATGACTGGACCGCTGTGACTTCACCTTGTGAAGGTATACATCTGGAAGCGGGTTATATATAGAAATGAAGACTGCAAATTAAAAAGATAAGGAAGCAATAGAGACGCCAACCAAGAATATCTGCCTTAACTCACTAGAAATAAAGCTGCTGTCAGGTTTTGAGGTTGGAAAGACGGTTGATGTTGACATGCTCGTGCATAGCGGCTGCGCTGCCGTGGCAGTATATTTTATTTGATCTTTGTTTATAGATTTCCCACCCTTCTGATGACTGGGTTCAGGCTTTTTGAGATAAAGTCTGCTTTTCCGTTTTGTAATCTAATCTTTTTTTTTGTTTAATCTGCGCGACAATCAAACTTGGCAACTTAAGCTAACCAGCTGCGGGCATTTTTTTATTTTTTTATTTTTTTTATCTGCAGTCACGGGAGCAACATTGTTCTTCTTCTGAAACTCTCAGCAAGAAACCAAATGAACTTTTCAAGTTTTAATGCGATAACTTTGCCTGAGAGAAGTGCCAGATGACGGCAAAAAGAAGAGAAGACTTTCTCAGCAGGGCTTTTTTGGCATGTGCGCTACTGTAAGAGTTTATTTTTGAAACAAAGGCCTCTCACCAACTGCCTGACTGAAGTGCGCTCCCTTCATCGCCCCCCCCCCCTCCAAAAAAGACGTGTGCGATACAACAGTTGCTCATGGCCTCTGTTTCTGACTGCAAGGGAACAAACACAAAGCGTTTTTTGTTCAGATCTTAAGACATCGGAGGCTTTGTTTTGGCCGCCTACGCGGTTTCAAACAGCAACGCCTAGAATGCGGAGGCACTGGCGTCCGTCGATAGCGCCGAATAATATTCAGAAACTGATCCGGTTTGATCTTGTGACTGTTTAAAAAATGCAGTCACGGGATCAAACCGGATGCGTATTCAACACGGTGATTCATCTGCGCGCTACAACGACGGCGCTTCGCATTGCAACGTGCTGCTGTCAACCCCCGGGTTCACGAGTTGAGAGCTGTGTGGGATGTCGGCATTTGTCCCAGCAGATGTTGTGGAGTAGGAAAAAAAAGGAAACGGTAATCGTTCATTGGCGTCTTTTGTTTGCAACAACTTCACCTTGAAGGAATTTCACTTGCAAACTGGTTCGAGTTTGAGAAACATCTCCACTGTGAATGTCAGCGCTCGCTGTGTCCCAGCAGCTCATAATTTTCCATATATTAGCTTTTCCTCTGGATAGCTGCGGAATAATTACAGAAATGAGTGAGCTGAAATGAAACATTCTCCAAAAATAATAGGCAGAAGTTGAGCTAATCCTGAGGTTTACCACAGAGCTATTGAGCAGTAACCTCCTTTTCCCCTCCATTTCATATCTTCAGGGTAATTCCCTGCACACTCGAGTATAATTATTCTATTTCACTCCATAGCACCCTACTCAAAGGCAAGTCGTGAGGGTTTGGAGAGAGCAGGTAAATGTGCCAGATAGAGATTATGCCATGGGCCGCTCATTAAGCCAGCGTTAAATATTATGACTAATAATCACACAGGGAGATTAGTATGTTCTCTGGAGTTTTTTTTTTGTGTGTGTGTGTGTTCCCTAATACCAGCAGCTCTGCCTTCCAGCTCTTACGTAATGTCACATCAGGATCGTTCTTGGAAGCGGATCAGCCAAGGGGAGATAAACGTCCCTCTGCAGCCGCGCGAGCGCGTAACATGCGCGGTTGTTACGGAGAATTATCGATAAAGAGTGTGACATCATGCAACAAAAAAAAATAAAAATGAATACTTCCGCTTTCACCGCTCAAATTGCCCACAGCTTACACTTTCGCAGGAATCCGAGCGCGCGGGGTGAGAGCGCCGAAAGCGGAGCTGGAAGTCCTGACTTTCGAACACCAGCCGGCGGATTATGAGTCCTCTCATATGCAATCTGAGAGCACAAAACCGGTCTATTTCTGGAGGACTTTGATTTGCATTTCCTTTATGCTTTGACATCTAAGCTAAATTACACAGCAGAATAATGGCTTTTTTTTTTTAAACACAGTTTCTTGTCTGGCAGTGATGGGTTTGATTAAATCCATCCCAGCTCTAGTTGATCCTTTAAATCCTTAAATATACTCTTCATTATACTCTCGATATATTACAGAGTACAATAACACCAACCAGTATTACACGTTATAACTCCTATAATCCACTTTTTATGTAATTTCTTTTGTTGTTTGGTTTTCCGAGAATTTGGATGGAATCAAATTCCAAAATTGGGACCGAATCGCTAGCTGGGACACCGCTCCAACCGTGTCCAACTATGGGTGCTGTTCTCGTAGTCGTGCAGAATTAAATTAGGCCTTCCAAACTCCACTGGCACTGCATAGATGTTCCCACGAGGGCTGTACTCACGCTATGAATCATCTCACAAACAGTGCGTACAATCTCCTAACCTACTATGTGTTTAAACTCTCAATACAACAGAGGCTCTAAGCTAAATTTCAGTCTCATCAGATGAAAGACTCGCATGCTTTTTTTTGCTGTACTCATACTCTCACTAAAAATGATGAAATAAGAGAGTGGAGAGTGGGAAGAACCGGTAATTATACCCTGATTGATGTTTTGGGGCATGCAAACACACGTACCCAACTAATTTTTTTTTGGCATCCATGTAAACAGCTGAGTTGGAGTGAGAATGATATCAGTCGCGTGAAAAAAACAACCACTGAAATAACATTTCCTCCAACTGCTAATGGGAATACGTGCCCAAACGCGTCCTCGACACTTCACCTCGGCGGGTGTCACAAGCCGGCAGTGCCATCGCGGTAAACCTCACATTTCTGCACGCTCAATCTACATGTCACGACACGGATCACACCCCGGCAAATGCGGATTTACGATAAATAAAGCGGGGTAAGAGTCTGTGTACGTAAGGATCTGGGGCCCGGCTTGCTTGCCGAGCAAACTTGAAAATGAAATCTTGCACAGCTCCGGGCGTTTGCCTTGCACGTGCTTACAGCAGGCAGCCTGTCTGTCAGAGCATGACAGGATACCCTACGAGATTTGTCCATCTAGATTCATCGTGTTAGAGCTAAACTGATGAGAAGCTTTTTCTCCCTCTCTCTCTCCCTCTCTCTCTGGCCGTCGTTTTGCCTGGAGACGATAATGATGATCTTCAAGGAAAGAAGAGAAAAGATGCACAACAAGTCAAGAAGCCATCCACTTGCTAATTAGTAACCCCTTCATTTTTCTAACAAGCAGAACTAATTACAGGAGCTGCCACGACACTGATTTCCCACAAGGCAATGCTCACCAGGACTAAGCCAAAATTGCTTCCTCTCACTCCCCCCTCCCAGGAACCAATCAGACTCAGGCTTCTGGGAGACGAATAGGGGAACAAAACTGCTGTGTCATTTTTTTTTTTTTGTTGCAAGTGAACGTAATCACCCAAAGCTGGGTTTGATCAGGCACAAGTGCTTCTTGTCATCTTCCTAACAGTATTCCGTGAGATTAAAAGGCATTGTAAAGTCAGTTTTCTTGCGTTACAGAACGGGAATAATGACGCTCAGATTAAACTCTGACCTCGAGTGCGCGGCGTAATATTTTAACGTAACACAAGCGCCTGGAAGTTTGTAGTTCCAATCAAATCAGAGCTATAGCAATAATCTTTTTTCTTTTTCTTTTTTTTCTATCACAACTTCAGCGTATATGAATCATTCTCCAGCCACTGGATATGCACAGACGTCGTCACGGATGCTGCTGGCAGAACCTAAATAGACAGAATCCCAAGAAACCGATACGTAGAGGAGTCCATCATTATGTCTGCTCCAGTAGTCCGGGGTAAACTGATACCGAGAAAACCGTACTACGCTGCTTCATCCTGAGATCACCGTCAATGCTTTTAGCGAGCTCTCCATTAAAGTTCCTATGAAATCAATTTGATGTTTTAATATGAAACACCTTGCGTCACCTATAGGACCGTCTGGGTCTGGCCCGGCGCTGACAAGAAAAGTGGCTGTGTCAGAATTCTTAATGGTATTTTGTCATTTCCTGGAAGAAGAAGAAGTTTTAAAATCTTGCTAATGGCTCATCCTGCACCAGGAGGCGTATATTAATTTTGCATCCAATGAAACCGTTTCTTCATTTTTTATGTCCCTCCTGTTCGCTGCACGAGAAGAAGAAGAAGCGCTGCCTTGTCTCGGAGCTGAACAGTGCGACACGGCTTTTTGGGAAGGGGACAGGCTCCCGAACTCTTTTTATACAGAAAACCGCGAAATATGAAGAAATTATTAGGACTCCGCCGGCTGTTTCATGAGTTCTGTGTCTGGACTACTTTGCAGAGTTCCCAATCTTAAACTGCAAAGCATCCTGAGTACAAGGGTGACGTGGGACAGCATGTATGAACAGCATGCTTTTTTGCAAATGGTATTTAATTAAAGTGATAAACGGAAACTTTGCGACGGTGTTGAGTCTCAAAAAACTGGCTTATATGATATGAGAGCAAAAAAAGCCAACAATACCTGCGCAGCTCGACCTTCAAATATATTTGTTTAAGGCTGTCGAGTTTTCTAAAACAACTGTGCTGCATATTATTCAAACGGGAGTAAAAGAGCAGATTTGTTGGGGACTATGTTTAGCTTCAGATGAATATTTAACAGCACACAAATTCGGTGCTATAATCGCGACATTTTTTAAAAAAAAGGGACGGTGCTCGCCTTAAAATAAACTTCTGTGGATGAAACTCTATGGGATGTACGCGGTTCAGGCAACACCAACACCTCCTGTCATAGCACATTTAGAAATGAAGAACATCACCAGAATCCTTCTTTTAATTTTCACTGCCATTTGCGGTTTGCAGTATGGTTTCCCCATCAAGTCAGCAACTATTAACTTCCTGCACCCGATGCACACAACCCTGACCACTGAACTGCTTTTGTTGCACTGGTAGCACATGGTCAACTGAGGCGTGCATGCAGGAAGGAAGCTTCCTGCCCGGTCAGTTCAGTAGGCCAGATGACATTTAGTACCGGCAGCGTAATATGCCCTTGCAGGTCACCTTGGTGGGCTCAAGAGGGGACGGGCTTCGCTTGAGGGGCGGCCTTGTGCATCATTTACCTTCCAGCGATGGACATAACAAGTGTCAACCCCCTCAGATGTAACCAGCTAAGGAGAGGCTTTCAGCAGATTCACCGAGCCCCCGAGCATTGTCTAATTAGCTCATTAGAGACTGATTGCAATCACTTCCATTTTAAGGGTTTACTCTCTTAAATTTCAAATTCTCGGCGGTTATCCGCGTCGATCCCAGGTCCGTCTGCAGCTGCGAGATCCGCACACGAGGCACTTTGCACCGTGCAGACGTTATCGCCCTGGATTTCACAAATTACGGGTATTACATGAGCCGCGACTCTCTTTCTCTCTCTCTCTCTGAGCTGATGTAATGTTCAGCTGCCTCGGCTTAGCGGGGGCCGATGTTGAGGGTCAAAAATCCCCCAGAGGAAAGAGTTAAGTATGTACGGCCGAGCCAGGGCTCGGGCCACCTCCGACCATATGCACCATCTCGATATGGGCTGTGCGTGTCATTTCATACGCCCCTGAGATAGGGATCTTGGTGCCCTTCACATGATGCTTTTACAGTGCAGTTACATTATCTAATTTGACCTCGCTTTTAAAAATAGCCCTTGATCAATAAGGCTTTCAGTTTCTTGCAAGCCTCGCCGTTTCACCTTCAGGCTCTCCCTCAGAAAAAAAAGAAAAAGAAGAAGCACTCTCTCATTTCACATTTTCAGAAACTGCTCTACCTGCATCCGAAGGCCTTAGTCTGCATAGAGCCTTAACCTTTATGACCTTGACTTGGCGTAGGGCTTAAATTCATAGCTACAACCAAAATCAGCTCACATCACGACTGTGATGAACTGAATACCTGCGAGCCTCGGGAGCTAATGTTACCCCCAAGGCCCAAACTACGCACAAATCAAATAGAAGTGGCCTCCGGTGAAGACAGCGGTTACAGCTGGAGCCAGAGATATTCAGTCTGTCTGTAAGTCGCATCAGAATACAAACTCATTAAGCGTTAAAGACAAACGGCTTCATGAACCGGGTCTATCCAGACACACTCTGGGCTATGAATTAAGGCGGATTTGAACAATCTGTCGGGGCAGGGCAGTCTGGGAAGTCCATCAGACAGATCAGGGAATCACCGGATCACTTTGAGCGGTGATAGAGAAATAAACTGCAGTACATTTTTGGCGACAAGCCGACCAGACGTGTGACATATCGGAGCTGAGCCGTCTTCAGCTGTGTTTTGTCACTCCAGTTACGCCGAGTTTGTTTTTAATGCGGTTAATGGTTTTTGTGGACGTAGCACTACACAACATGCATCAAAAAAGAGCAAACTACAAACTAGTGAAGAGTGGCGCTGCCAAGTCTCTATTTTTCTTGATTCACAACATAAAATGAATAAATGGCGCCACTAACGAGATTACAGAAGGACTGAGGGTGAGCAGCCTGTAATACTTAGCACCACGGCGCTGTCCATGGTGCTGCACCAACAGGAAACTGAACTGGAAACAAACACACACACGATGACCTGCCGTTAGTTTAGCTTTTTTGTGATCACATGATCTAAGGAGTAAGCTTGTGCTTTAATACACACGAAGTGAAGTTAATGAGATGAACGAAGACACCGAAGGATCACCTGCAGCTGCAACTGGCCCTGGAAAATGCGGCCTTGGCTGCTAACGCGAACCAGTTCATGGGGAATTTAAACACCCCGGTCAAACTCATTACTGTCAGTCAGCTAACAGTTTAATTGACTAATTATATGTGCTATATGGGAACAGAAAGAGAGAGAAGCTGCGGTTTCTTTAGGCAAAAGCAGAGCCGATGCACAGCACACATCATGAAGTAGACCTGAGGGAAGTTTCTTTGCACAAATTAACTTGCATGCCTTTTGTATAGAGGGGGCACATTTTATTTTGCTGTGTAAACATCTTAGAAGTGGGCCAATTCAGAACGCCCCTACTTTGCATGAATAATGACATCTAAAAATAGCAAGCGTCTGTGTTTTTGCTCTTTATTTAAAGCACAGTAGATTTGATAATTGCACAGACACGGCAATAAGCGACACCGTGACCTTCACACCATTAACGACACCGAGGAGGCGGTGGAGAGCCGCTGTGCGCCCCGATAAGGACGGAGAGGGGGGGACGTCGCGGACTACAATTACCAATTCAGGACGACTTAAAAAATAATAATAAAAAAAATAAATAATGATAGAAAAGAATAGAAGAAAAAAAAAAAGCAGCCGTCTGCACCTGCGTTGCTAATGAGAACTTCGGCTTGCACAATTATCATCAATGAATGCGGTTAAATTGAATTTGGACAAAAGCAGGAAGAACTGCAAAGAAAGCCGGTGGAATAAAAGTAGACAATGGAAGAGGGAAAAAAACGGTGAAAGGAGGAACTCAAAAGCCCTCGGTCTAGTTTCTATTTTTTATTTTTTTTTAAACTTGAATGTTTTGATCGTCCCATTATTTTTATTGCCAACGACACCCCCCTCCCCCTTCCATTGACTCATCTAACGGGCCCGGCAACAAGGTAAAACCTCCTAAAACAGGAAAACTAATTACTGGCGCTCGCAGCTCCCCACCCTCCTCAGACAAGAAGCCACAGCTGGAACGGATGATAAAACTTGGACTCCTCATCGTCATGGTGAGATCAAAGTCGCAGGCTTTCTATTTTTAAATCGTTGGACTCTGGCTCTGTTGTCATCGACTGAACACAAAAACAACTCCCTCTCTGTATCTCTCTCTCTGTCTCTAAATAATATATACTGTATGAGCTTGCATGAGACCGTAACAACACGAATGGCTGTGCAAAGGAAGACAGATCAACTCAGCTGCTTTGAATGCAAACGTTAAAAGTCTTTGGCATCAAATGATCACCAAAACAACTCACAGACATGTTACACTATGCTTCTGTTTTGTTGCTGCAGCATAAACCTTCTGTAACTACACAAAAAACACTGAAATATTATTCCCTTCTACCTATTTTCCATTTAGTACAAACCAAGGTCACTTCTACAACTTCCCTTTTAAAGCATACAGAAATACTCTAACTGCTTTCTTAGGAGGACATTGTGCAGATGAAGGACAAGGGCGTGCAGCACAAAGATTATACCGCAAAAAAAGCTCAATCAGAGTGTCCAGAAGCTGTGCATGTTTGCGTTTTAAAAACTGAGGTTAAAGTCTCTGTGCAAAATCTACTTTCACTGTAATTAAAAACGGGTATTTCCAAAAGGATTTTCCTAGAAATTAGCTTGACAACTGCTTTTATTATCCATTCGAGCCCAAAGTAGCGATACGAAAACAGATGTAGTTTAGAATTTGGTACGAGTTCTGCGGTGGCCATCTGGGAAATTAGCCCGTCATCGGTCGTAATGGAGGATAATCCCGCGGACGCGTCACGCGCGGGCGAAGCAGTGACGGAGTTCATGCAGTGCAGCGTGGTATTACGGCATATGAGGTGGGATTTAAGTTGGACTGAATGAAAAGGGAAAAATGGCACGACAAAGAGTACTCAAGAACCTTTTTTTTTTTTTTTTTTAGATGTGTGAAGATGAAGATGCACGCCGTCGTCAGCGTGTACAGAGCTGGTGCCCGAGTGTCCAAATCCGCAGGGAGGACACACAAACAGTCTCTGCTCTCTGCACAGAAACCGCTTTGTAACTGATCTTTTGAAGCACATCCTGATGGAAGATCTCGCCTCCGTGACGCTATTTATAGCTTGGTAATGCATCAGAGGTCGCACCTTCCATCTCAGCAGAACCAACATCTGCCTCGATACACGCCGGCTTATCTGACGTTGGCGATTGCAGTGCGGTCGGGCGCGGGGTCTAATCGTTAAAATACGAATCTCAGACTCTCTGATTCACTTTTTAACGTCTCATTTCATTTTCTCGTTCTGATGCTGTAAATTCTACTTCATGGCGTGACGACGTCCACCCGTTCAGCTCCCAGCTGCTGTCGTGTGTTCAGATGTTTCTTTAAGAAGCCTTCATTATTGTCACTGTCAGACTTTTGTTGCGTCACTCTGAATCATAACAAGTGGGGGGGGGGGGGGTGGGGGGGGGGGGAGGGGGCTTGTCACTCTGCTGTCTTTCATAAAACCATCGTGCACAAAGTGCTGGCTAATCTGATCTGCCTGAGCCAGTATTTTCAAAAGCAGCCAGTCAGTCCATCAGCCACACAATGAGGGAGGCCACAAGATAACAAGATAAGCCCGGGCTAGCCTGGTGAGGTGGTCCTGGGGAGGGGGGGGGGTGGGGGAGGCGGGCTTCTGCTGATGATGAAAGACCCTTCTAATGCCGACCGAGTACAGCCGGAGCACGCCTGCACTGCTGTCGCTAATAAAGCTGACGTTAAACCACATAAGACCCCAACTGACCCCTTTGTCTGGTAAACCCTACTGCAGTTGGTTCTTTTGGTTCTTCACTGTGGAGTGTAGTTAAGATGACGGCGTTGATTTGGCTACTGGACTTTTTTTCCAGCACGCAGAACAAAAAAGGAAAAGGGCTGGGACGAACGATCGCTTCACCGGGATACCGCCATCGTGCAAAGCCAACTCGAGTGCACGCATCTGTTGCTTTCCCCGGTGGAAAAAATGGCCGAAGCAGAGAAAAGCACTCCTCCATCTCACGCTGCCGTGATCGCCCAAGCCTGCGAGGCTCAAAAAAAAAAAAAAAAAGAAGCCTTCTATTTCTATTGTTACCTTGAACTGTGCGTCTACAGTCTGTACATTATGCTTTGACTGAACGTTTGGGTGTGAGATGCCTTCAGATGGGGCGGAAGCGCATTGGGTGACCTCTTTGGCCCCGCTGCATGTACAGAAGGAAC
The DNA here is from genome assembly GCF_963514085.1 of Chelon labrosus. Classification (NCBI taxonomy): domain Eukaryota; kingdom Metazoa; phylum Chordata; class Actinopteri; order Mugiliformes; family Mugilidae; genus Chelon; species Chelon labrosus. The sequence goes on from NC_140337.1 coordinate 15,344,636, forward strand.
CAGTGTACTGCATACAGACCTTCGTCAAACGGGCGCGGGTTGAAAGTGGCTCTTTAAGACCACAGCAGCACACTAAGGAGCTTAACTGTGACAGAACAATTAAGAGCAGTGATACAATATCATTGACTACTGAACCTCTAACACTAACAGCTAATGCAAGCACGCACAACAACTGTAGCCTCAGAAATTCTCATATTTTACAGCTTCACAAAGGTAGCAGCAAACACGCAGCGGATTACATTATAGCGGAATGAAATCAACATTTTAAAATGTTAATTCCTCTAAACGCAGTGCTTAGTGTCATCTCTGGTTCCAAAACTGTTTTTTTTAAATAAATAATTGCTTTAAAATAATAAAGGAACCTGTCATTCGGCGAAGACATCGCCTGATTTGAAACAGATTCAAGAGATTTGCATAAAAAGTCGACGACGGCCGGTCTGCAGGGCCCCGTCCCGGGAGTAAGGGTGGCAGCGGTGGCAACCTGACTTCTCTGGGCGAGTGCCCTTGTTTAGAGAGATTAACCAGTGGCTAAGCATTCATTAGATAAACGAAGGAATTAGGCACCAATCACTCCAGAATAAATAGGTAAATACGTCCTGACAACATCTGCTTGGGTCAGAGACGAACAACGCTAAAGCATGATTACATTTAAATGAATTCAAGATAACACTGTTTTTAGTAACGTGACATATTAATATATTTTTAAATGAATAATGCATCTAGTCGCCTCTGACGAAGCGATAGCACCTCAAAGATTCATCTAGCTCTTCAGGCTGTTTTCTGGTCTTTCAGCATACTGTTTTGGTTTTATCATGCTTCATCTGTGCTGTTTTAGTTTCATTTTTACGGCTCCACAATCTGTCCAGCACCAAACAACGGATGCACAAATTAAAAAACTAGAATCACAAGGAGATTTCAGAGCAAACAATACCAGAATCTTTCCCACCGGGGACCTACGCCAAGGACTGCATTGATACGAGCCTTCGCGCCACCGATAGGAACCGTAAATGGCATAATAGCCCATCATCAGTTGATGGACTAAAGCTTGGACTAAAGTGTCAGTCAATGTGTCAGTGTTTTGTTACATTTTTTGTAAGGCTAACGATAATAGCTGTTCTTAAGGCTAATGGTTTAATCCAGCTGTTCAATTGTTATTTTAAATGGTGGGTGCCAGTGCACTTATGTGCTCAACCAACCATTGTAGACTTACCTACTCAGAGGTAGGTGCTACCTAAAAGATGCTAAATACAGAGCCCTGATGGCCTCGATTGTTCTCTGACGTAACGGAGGGTCTTTTCCAACAGATTTGCAACACGGTGGTGCGTTTAGCTGCTTCAGAGATGTACGTACATTTAGATAATAAACTTACACAGCGATACGTCAGGTTGTCTTTAAAGCTTAAAGCGTCCGCTGTGCCAGTCTCTCCCGAGAACTGATTTATAGAAGGTCAGAGCATAACACACGGTCAGTCACGTTAACCTGAAAATATTACTTTTAATTTTCTCAGCAAAGTCTGATGAGTTTATTTTGCTGCTTCGACTGATTTAATCATCGACTAGCGGTGAACTAAAATAGCACTAGGCTGCAAGTGCATTTCTGCAAGCAAGATTAGCCTAATGGAGAGAGCGCGAAACGATCCATATGCTGTCACTTCCCCAATCTATGCAATGTCTTGAACTTGCTAAAAACAAAAGCTTCTGCCATCCTTTTTATTGTCTGGCGCAATTCCGTGTAAGTACATATCAATTTAAAGCGTTTACGCTGACTGGATTGAAAAACTACAGCAGATTACTTTGGATGAATCGTCTTGAATAGGTTTCACAGACACCTGAGGTATAAAACACACACACAAAAAAAAAATCCTCTGACACCTCTGATCTGTCCAGTGATCGAAAAGCCAGCCCCGCTCTCGCCATTTAACTCTCTGCCTGGGAGCTAAGGTGTTATTTTCCAGAAAATAAGAGGAACAGGGACATCTATTTCTGTGTAACCAGGAGCAGACCAAACACGTCACACAAAGGAAAACTTTTCGCATAGAAAAAGAAGAGGGAGCAGTACAAACAGTTATGTAAAGAGATGAAAGGTGGCAGTGACAGATAGCGCAAAACTGACTGATGACTTCTAAATGCAGAACATCACACTGCTGCGTACGTCAGAATCTAATTTTTCCTGTTATTTACGGCATTGTGAATGGCCAACTGCCAATTACCAGCCAAGCAACCTAGAGGCGCAGAACCGCGGCGTAGCACGCAACGTCCCAATATTATGATGCACAAATTAATCTCGGCGAAACCGGTGTTTAGTTCAAGGGCATAGCGTAAAACCCCACCCTACTGTCCTTGCAATGCAAGACTTCACACCTGGGCTCCACTGTTTGGAGTGGAGGATTAAGAACACATTTGTGCGAAGAAAATTATTCACTACAAGAAAAAATACTGAGAAATATTCAAATCTGACATCCGGCCATATTTTGTCGCACACTTTTATAAGCCATCTCACCCACTCTCCTGTTTTAGTTTCCATCGCTCGCGCATGAACTCGCACACACGCACACGTGTCTGCTGATATCAATTAAATCTCAAAATAACACTTGTGTCTCGAAATACACGCGTCCCCAAAGTGTCAAAGCTTGATTAAAAACGCATGTTTAGATAATTATATTCTAATAATATTTGTGCCTTTGTAGCTCTATTAACCCGGCAGACCCACGTCACAAACTAAAGGAGGCTGACAACCTCCATTGAGTGAAGTGATACCTTTATACCTTCATTTGGTGCATGTTTAATTCATGTATTGTGTAACTGTTGAAGGGAGGATGTTAAGAAGCGCCGTCGTGATGTTGTTACACACAATGCAAACGAGAGGGGAAGCTAAATCTGCTGCGAGCGACCGGGAGATGAGACATGATGGCAGGGTTTAATCGACTCATCTGTCTTGCTCCATTTTCTTTCCCCCCTCCTCCGTCAAAAGTTGTTTTTCAGCCGACGTGCACATGCATGCTTCTCTTGGCCAAAGTACCCAGAATCCATTGCAGTTCAAGGTCACCTGAGTGTTCTCTGGCACTCAGCCCGTGCACCGCTCTGTTCTCGCTCTTTTCTTGCACGTGAATCAATGCAACAAAGCAGAAAGAACCGTTTGCGTGTTTGCTTCTTAAACGAGGACGAGGAGGTTGTTTTAGCATTTTTGGCCTGTGGGCAGCAAATGGTGCTCGTGGCTTCATTTTTCCTCCAACGTTCTGTGACCGACCGTTTTAAAAAAATACCCTTTACGTACTCTGAATAAATCCCAATTTAATGAAAGCTTCACAATACAACTTTCTCGAAAATTCATTTCCATCTCATGTCACAAAGAAATCTAAATCCGTCCGGATAATCTCTACACCAGTATCAAATTGCACTGCGGTGTCTTTTGCCCTCAAGTGTCATTGAGGGGGTGAATGTTAGGTGAAGTAATGATTTCTGCAGAGCATTTGCGCTGTGGAGAAAGCAGAGGAACACTGCGCTGAATGGCGGCGCACGAAGAACTTACACTTAGAGCAAAATATGGAGAAAGACTGACGCATCAGTCCTGAGGCCATTTACTGTGTGTGGTTTATGCAATCATTTAAATACAGCGGGAAATCTTGGGTAAACTGGGAAAAAAAATAAAATAACTCCTCAGATTTTCCAAGGGATTTATTTGTCAAACCGGGACACAATTTGTAGAGCTTAACCCAGAATTACACATTAGGCTCTGTTTTATTAATCCCACAGTGGAATACTGTATGCCAACACAGCAGCAACGGGTGAATCATGTTAATGTGCAATGGTCAGTCCAGTTGCAAGTTGTCCGTACGTAACGCCCACTGAGTTTCTGTTATGCTGAAGCATGCGCATGCACATAAGCCAGGGTGGCATATGCTTGGCATCAGCTGTTACGTACTGAGTGACCTAAGAATACAGATTATTATTTGAAAATACTTTTTAGGCTTTTAAGCGAGAACAAAAATAGATGCATGTAATTAGAAGCATGTCTCCACCAACTAGCTGGTTTCACCTTGGCTTTAACTTAAATGAGTGTCAAAGCAAGTTGGGCTTCGTTAGAAAACAAACCAGCTGCATGGAATGACTGAAAGGAATGAGTGTGTGCCCAAACCAGAGGAGACATTTAAAGGTAATTTCAGTTGCAATACTAAAACTCACGACTGCGCACCTATTGTAACATTTCATATAATTCAAACTATATTTTCAACTCACCTTGGGCTGTACCTCTACTTCTACCACTTGGTTCTTGTTCATGCAACTTTTGACGAAGCCCTCCACTTGGCTGTTGAACTTCATGAAGATGACGTAGGCGGCGTAGCAGGAGAGCAGCGAGATACTTTCCCACATGGAGATGATGTTATCCAGGAAGAAGACGATTAGCAGGATCAGATCCAGGATATAGAAGGACACGTCACGGAAGAGCGGCCACCACGTCAAGTTGAGGATCTCCTTGGAGAAGATGGCGCACATCCCGATGACGAAGAGGATGTTGAAGACGGCCGAGCCCACGATAGTCCCGATGCCCACGTTGCTGTGCGAGATGAAGACGCCGATGATGGAGGTGAAGAGCTCTGGGGCTGAGCCACCCGCCGCCATGAAGGTGGCGCCCGCCACGTCATCCGAAATGACCAGCTTCTCTGTGATGACTGTTAGTGCTGGGACGAAGAACTCGTCACACACGATGGCTAAGGCAATGAACATGTAGATCATTCCAAACATGTGGAGGACCACTGCTCCTTGGCGCCTTTGGCCAAGGCTAAAAATGTCTGGCGGGTATTCCCCCTTGCTCTCGTTGCCATCTGCTGTAGATTTCATGGCTATTGGCATGTCAGCCGATACATTGGGGTCCTTCTGGAGCTGGGTGAAAAGTAGGGTCCTGTGGGGGGCCGTCTGGTGGAGGCTCTCCGGGGGGAGCACTGGCTCACTGAGACCCCTTGAGCTCCAGGTCAAGGCACTGAAGGAGACAGCACTTAAGGCCACCAGGCTGACGACAAACCCTAAGATCCGCACAGGCCTCAGCTTTTTCCGCAGACACCGATGGCGCATCTGCTTACAGCCAGGACCCAATGTGGGTCTTCGTTCTAGAGAATCCATGCAGGGTTGATCTGAACCCATGTCTGCGCAGCGCTTGGCGTCCTCACTCACAGTAGGTAGGTAGGAAGAGGGGAGAGTGGGGAGCAGATCTTATCGGAGACTACGCATGGTGTTGTTTTTCAGTTTCAAATGAGTTTAATAGATTGTAGGTGCTTTCCAGGGTCTGGTTTGCCAACTGATGTCTTCATATTAGCCTCTGCTGGACAATCATGGAAAGAAAAGGAGAATTTTGTTCAGGTATGGTGCTCATTTTGGTTTGGTTAGAGAGCGTAATGACAGTGGAAAGTAAAATCAGACATGTGCAAAATAAGATCCTGATATAGCCTATATAGTCCAATGCAGGAACTCTCATGCACATCCAGATTATTCATCCTAAAATGCAATTGATAATTGTAAGTAATGTTCTCAAACAATCCCGTGGTCTGTCTGTTGTTCTCTCACGCCACACTGAAATACATGCCAATGAATTCTGGAAAATAAATCAAGAGTTTATGTTAAGTTTGAACATTTGCATAGTCCCTTTGTGGTCATTTTGTGCCTTAAACAGATTATCACGACTGCAATTAAGTGTATTTCTAAATAAACAGTAATCCACATTTCTAAGTAAATCAATTCAAAGCACAGCAGACGCGAACAGACAGAAAAAACTTGTCACGCAGGCAGACCATCCTCACCGACAACGCTTTCACCATTTCAATTTAGAAATAATCTGCCGTTTCTTCTTTACCTGGGCAAATATCGCGTAATGGGAAGGCCCACGGTTTACGGACATCACTTGGATGTAGTCAGTGAGGGGGGGAAAAAATAAATAAAAAACGGCATGACGCTGCTGCTCAGGTACAAGCACGGAAAAACACACGTCCTGTTTGACTCCTCAGTGATGCTGCCTTTGGAGCCCGAGATGCCAGCCCCTCTGACAACTCTGTTCCCCCGTCTGCCCTTCAATAATGCATTCGCCCTTTCAGCTGTAATCGCCACACAACAAACAGCTAACCACCATCGCCCCCTCCTCCGAACAAAACAACCCCAACATTAGTTTCCCCCCTGGCGAGGCGCATGACGCGTGGAGGAGAGAGAGGATGCAGACCGTGTCATGCCTTACCTTTGACAGAGGCGAGGAGACAGCCGCACGGCACGGCAGCAGGTTGAAATTAGGAAATCCTCTCCGGTGCCCTCTTGCTCTCATTGAGCACACACACACCAAAAAAAAATGTGACCGGTCTCCGCTCTCCGACGGCAGAGGAGGAGCTTTGGAGAGGAGGGGGTAAAAATGCTCTTCCAAACGCGCTCACCTCTCTCCCTCACGGCAGCAGCAGCAGCAGCAGCACCAGCAGCAGCATCCCTCCCGTCTCGCATGAAAGAGGGGGGAGAAAAAGAAAAAGAAAATCCCCCCCGCTCCCCTCCTCCCAGTCAAAAATGCCTCTCTAATGTAGCGGAATATTGTGCGGGGCTGGGCTGACCACGTGAACCGGGTGGTTTATTAATAAAGCCAGGTAAGCGGCAGACAGCGCATCCCTCCCTTCTCGGTTCCCGCGGTGGGGGCTTTGGTGATGTTTCATTTTGAGGGAGGAGTTGCCGTGGTTACACAGCAAAGGCAGTGTTTCCACAGATTTTTTTTATTTATTTATTTATTTTTTTTACCCCCCCACCCCCTTCCAATTCTGCTGATGGCGGAACAGGTGGATATGCTTCAGCACAGTGGATGATTTATGGGCACGCCTTGGGTCATTTCAAGGTTACGTGCAAGTGGAGGATCAGTTTCTTCAAGAATAACAGCCCGTGATGTGCAGACAGGGGTGCAGCATCACAAGTGCATTTTCATACTTAGCGTATTCGATTACAGACAACCTTTGAACATTTAGGGAGATGTGCAAATTGAGTTTCTCACCCAAACACTTTTAGTCAGCGACTTAGCTCAGTGAGGGGATAGAGCTCTGTCTGAAGGTACCACAATCCACCTACTGTAGCAATCAGCTCAGTTTACAAAGTTCCAATTGATATGTAGACCCATGGGTTCTGTGTGGGATGGGTTCTTGTTCAAGTGCAGTGACTTTCACTGCACCTGAACAATATATGGTGTGGTAATTGGTGCATTTTAAAGGTGCTCATTGAGAGACGTTTCTACCCAAAGTATCCATAACTTTTAGTCCCAGGAAGGTTACTTCAGACTGTTGGTTGAATCCTTACTGTGAATTCTGCAAATTTAGTTTTTGTGCGTGACTGACAGGGGTCGTAGCAACACGTGCCCTTGTTGCTCGTCAAAACTGCAAATACTGGAGGAGAGAGACAGATGTAAGGCTGCATGTAAGTCAGCATAAAGTTTACCTTACAAGCTATTGCAATGATGCAGTGAATACTTGACCAGTCGCAGATGTTCCTCGCTGCAATCCTCACCCCAACTGCGCAAAGTTCCTGAACTTTTGAGCGTATCAATCCCTGAGGGACTAATTACGGCCCTGGTCCCCGAGGTGGAACTTACTGTATGTTATAATTGGACAGGGCCAAGCTTGCAATCAAAACACTCAACTAACCTGAGGCAGTCTGTTGCTTCATATTTACTTCACAGACTTGATGGTATCAGTCTCCTTGTCCGTCCAACTCTCTGCAAGACAGCAAGTAAGCGCCTTTTCCAAAATGTGAAATGACAAGGGCCGATTGATAAGTTTGTGGCCAAAAGCTGGAAGGAGATGAACTCTCATTACTTCATCTCTTGGAGTGATCATTCAGAAGGTCTCAAGTTAATAACTTTTGTGTCATTTCTGCTTTGGGTAATTTAAAAGTGCAAGTCAGCATAGTCTGAGAAAATTGAGAACACTGGCCTCTCTGTGCAGCACGTGGTGACAGCACTGGTGGAGAATGACGAAGAAGCTGCTGACTCCTGCAACAAAGGGATACGTGCCCTACAGGACCACTGGATTAAGTGAGTAAATGTTGGAGGAGAATGGTGTGTTAGCTTTTATAAAACAGTTCCCTCTATCTAAGGCCGCAAACTTGAAATCCTTTAAAAAAAAATGACCTATTTGTTTACTGTACAAATGGGAGAACAAACGTTAAAGGTCACACGTGCCTTATGTGCCAGTTTGCTTCACTTTCAATATGTAAACCCAAGCCTTCATCTGACATAACCATCACCCCCTCGCCCCCAACCACTTAGCATTAGCCAACAGGCCAAGCCCTGTCGGACAGACACAGACGTGGGATCTTTACACACTGTGACAAAGTATGTGTGACACTAATGGCCTTGTGCTGTATAATAAATCATGATTCACTGACCTCATTGATTGGCCTCTCTCCTCTCCTCTCCTCTACACTGTAGCTGCTTCTTGTTACCTAACAGGAAACACAGAGGCCAAAAGCATTCACTTGAGTTGCGTCACATTATCAATAATCTGATGGTTGGTGGCGACTATCCATTCTGGGATCTATTACTACAAGGTTTATTGTTAAATTAGCTTATCTTCTCTTACTGTCTCTTCTCTTTTGTCAGATCTCTAAGATTATGTACGAGACTTATTCTTTCCCTCTGCCTTTCAGTGAGAAAGCACATTGCCCAAAGATGGAAGGGTGTCAAACCCGTCCCCTAAAACTATACGATATGCAGGTGAAGTTTTGCCACATCCCCAGAAACAAAAATCCCTCACATGCTTCGTGATTGGATTTGCTTCGCCACATGCACAAAGCACTGGTTTTCATACTGGAGCCATTTATCTTACTCACCAGTCAGGCTCACGGTTTCCCACAAGAACAAGCGGCTGCCTGCTCTGTCATGCGGATTAAAATGTTGATTCGTGAATGAACACGTAACCAAGCTACATCATCGATCAGATGGCTGGGGATAATAAGACTGGACTGCAGGGCAGGGTTTTTTTTTCTTTTTTTTGTCACTGGACCATCTGTCAATTTGGGAATTAAAGTGAGATTTCCACTGATTGTAGAAACAAAGCTTAGTTTATTTGCTCATAAATTACGTACTGCTTATCAGACGTCAGCCTGTGGAAACATTTTTTATTAGAATAGACTCTGTATCCAAATATTTGATAATGTCGCAACGTGCAGATCTAGTTGAGACGTGATATTTTGAAGAGAGGTTTGAGAGGGTGATTGTTTAGGAAGCGAGGAGGGCCTAAGGAGGGGATGGCTAAAGACAAATCAGACAGATATAACTAGCAGTGACAAAGGCTGATTGTGGCGTTACCTCATGTCGCTTATGGCCTAAAGGTAGCACTTGAACATACTGCAAACACTTGAACCGCGGCTATTTAAGACGTACGCACTCTGCGTGAGTGGAAATAAATCTCCATACCAGCAAGTGGCACTAGTCTGTATTTCTCGTCTGGAAACCAGATGAGCTAGGCCTGCAGATATACAAGAACAGACATCTGTGGTCTTTAGTTTCTTAATTCTAAATGTTTTTGTGACAGTTGTCACATATTGTACTGTTGAGACGAGACATTGATGAAAAATGAGAAGGGTGCCTCCTTCTGTTCCTTGTTTGTGTACTTTAATCACTTCTATTTTTTTTTTCTCAGGCATTGGTTTTCTAAACTAAACAGACATTTCTTACCGACATGTTCCAACAGCAATTTAATATACTTCACAGGTTGAAATGTAACCAGAGTCAACAATGTGGAACACAAGGCTCGAGGCCGCATGCAAACACCGACAGACATACCTGCCTAATCATACAAAATACCCCCTTTGGACTCAAATGAATTTGACGGTTTGAGCAGATGACATATAGACATGGAGCACTGAATATGACCAGTCAGCAAAAAACAGGCCTATGCCTTTTATTTATAGCTTTTATGTGCAATTGACCTGGTGTCCGGTTTAATACGATGGCAAGAGTCAACCAATATTTGGAGTTGTACATTTCGCTGTGCGAGCGCACACATCTGATCAGTAAACGTCATCATAAAGCCCCGCTCTGAGCGCGTGATCTTCAAATTAGATTTGTCAATATTTTTGCCTATCAAATTAGATAACATCCAAGCTGTCAGCTCTTTTTCAAACAAAGGCTCCACATTGCACACGCAAGCCTCTCCTCTACACCACGGCAGCGACTGCCGCTCCTGAGCTGGCTGCACTTCCAGCGTAAAAGTGATGACTGGTCACGGTCTCGTGGGTTGTGGCGGGGAGGAAGGGTTTTTTGGACGGGCGATGTTGGCAGTTGTTTTGATTTGTCCGAAATCTGTGCTGTGACAAACACAACAGAAATTTCCATGCTGGCCCTGCCCCCCGCCCGGCTCACCCTCACTTTGGCCCGGCAGCTAAATCCAAGCCTTTGTGTCCCACATAGTTGTATGGATTTGTCAGCAATGGGGTAGGGGCGGTGGGGGGGCTAGAGAGGGTGATGATAACCAAGCAAGTTTTTCCGGTAAAGGGGGAAGTACAATTGACTGAAAAAAGGCATTAAATCAGCCAATCAACCGAGCCATTGTTCATTAAAAACTCACACTCAAAGCTTTTTGGTGAAATCAGTGAAATTGGAGGATCCCGAGATAAGGGACTTGCTCCGGATTACAACGTGAAAGCCTCATATTAACAACCCCACCGCAAGTCTGTATAAAGAGGCTTGGATGGACCACCTGCCCCTTCAGAAAATGTGGTCAGCTAAACAAAATGGGCAGAGGCATCAATGTGATGCACAGACAGTAAACAGCGAATCAATGAGACTCCCAGAATGCCTGAGTAAATGTATTCCAAAAGACAAATGGCCAGCCTCTGCATTATTACACAAAAGCAAGACTGCTCAAAGATGAAGTGGGGGGAGACCACTTTAGCTGAAAATGAGGAATGGACTGGAATATTCATTTTAGCAGCAGTAGTAGTGCTAAAGAGATTAAGCAATTGATAATCCACAGGCAGGTCTGATCACTAAGTGCTGCGGCTGATTAGATACAAGCATATATTGGGAAAGTAAGACCCTTGCTTCCACTGGCATATTAGCTTAACATAGTTAAGTTATAGTGCAGCCAGGACTTTGAAATACGTCTTAAGCCCCCTCCAAACTATGATAAAGATTTATTAACTGTTTCCAAAGGCTATTTAAATAGTTGAACGATGCTATTTTGTTTTAGTTTTTTCAATAACGTATATCGCAGCAACACAATGATTTTAGCTTAAAATAATTTTCTCTACTCTCCCAGAAACGGATAAGATACATTTTACTATGGATTTTTGCATTTTGCATATTTGTGTATACCTGTGTGGCTGTACTGTACAAGAACATTGACACAGTGGGGGTTTTAAGCTAAACGCTAACACAGGCATGCTAACAGAAGGTGATAAGCTAAAACGCTGAGTATGTTAGCATCGCTACAGCTGGTGTGTTAGATTTATGCTTCAGTGTCGGGTTTACACAGAGCCTACCTGGAGCCTGTGTGAACGCCAGTGTAAGCATCTACTGTGTATTTGTGCGCTAGCGTGTTGGCATCTTTCTGTACATGTGCCGCTAAACCATTTGTCATGGCTTGTCGGCCATTTTTCTTGCTGAAATCAGTGCAACGTAGACAAGAGAGAATACATGAGAGCATAGATGTTGTGTAGGAGGCGGAACGAATTTCCTGTGCTACTGAGAAACCTGGCAGAGGAAATGCACTTTGAACCTAGCATAACTGTTGTGGTCTGCAACCTATAATTACATCTCTGGGGATGTGCATGTCAAGCAACCACCATAGGGTAGGCTAACGTGTGTTTATGTGACACCTACGACGTACATCGATTTGACACGGAAGCACGAGTGTATCTTGGCACAAGTCTCGCAAGAATTTACAGTAATCCAAGGTCTTGCCAGGTACAGGCTATAAGATCCCGAGGAACCTAAATGACACTCAAATATTATGACAACCTTTGTCAAGACATTTCAGTGAAAACCAGAAGCATCACCCGATCTGGCTGACAGTATGGAACATGTTCAATGCATCCAATTGTTTCGGTTTGAATCACGGCTGGGGACTTGTCCACACCCTGCCTTGTTGAAACCTTTAATTCTGAACATGGCATGCTATATGTGTTTTTAATAATAGCTACAGCCCCGAGTGTAGTGATTAGACATTACAATATTTTATATGTCGCAAACCTATTCTCTGACTTTTGGAACTGCATAAAAGCATTTAAAAAGCAGAAGCTATATTTGTCCATCAGCTGTAAGTGACCTCACGTCAACACATTCCTCCATGTGCCTTTTACCTTATATCTTCGATATCATTACCATAGATAGAACAGGACACCTCGCATCAACATTTTACATTTTATGACGGTTAAGCTTCAATGTGTATTAAAGCAGAACACATTATCTTGAATAGATTTCTGCGCAGGGTGAGGTCGTGAGGTTAGCCGAAGCAATGATCCAATCAATCTTTGCCTTTTGTGACCTTCCAGTGTTTAACCGTCTCAGGGCGATGCTGGGGAAGGACAAACAGGACAAAAAAGTCACATTGATTCGCGCTCTCCGTCAATCATTCCACTAAAAGCAGAAAGAACGCATCCGCAGAGTTGTCCGTATAACCTTTGATAGTTGAATGTAGCTTTTAATATTTGATGGCTTTACATCTTAACATTTGATCATTGCCACAGAGCAGTATGGGGGATGTTGCACTAAGGTTTCAAGCAAACAGTCTGACGCTGCAGCATATTTTCTTTGTTTATTATCCGTCATTGAGACGTCTGATTTGAAGGGGCATTGACACCGGATGTGTGCTGCATTATAAGGTTAATCCTTATGTCAACATCCCCACAGATGGGCTGACCTGCTGGGCTGCAAGGATGAGTTTTCATGGGGAGTGGGGAGGAGGAGGGGGTTGAAAGTCATGGCTGCCCGTCTGGTTACGACAAGTAAGAGGGAGGAACGAGGGAGCTCAGGCGTAAAACCAGACAACTGAAAAATAAATAAATAAATAAAAAAGTCAAAAAAATGTTTCATGCTATGATGTCATTAGGAAGGCGAAAGCAGAGCTGTAATCCTATTTTAATCGCAGTGGATTTATTAAACAGGAGCAGCAGGTTTAAATCTCAGCAGATTACACAGAAGGCCCAAGGAGATGTGGAGGGGTGGGGGGTGAGAGGGGTGGGGGGGTTCGGAGAGGCTTGCGTAATCAAGTGCACTTAAGGTGATGTGGTTCATGTTAGTCAGGGCTGATTGAGAAAGAGGCGGCATAGGAGTCAAAATATAAAGTCCTTTCAGTTCAGCGTGTATTTATTGATATTTAGTTGGATTATCATCTTAAATGTACACGGAGATCCTGGCCTTTAATGATTAAAATCAAGACGGCCTGCCTGCAGATGTTACTAAGTGTCCCTTGGAGCCAGTACAAATCGTCTTGGCACCCTTTTTTTTTTTTTTTTTTGAGAAGACCTTGATTCTCGAGAAGAATGAGTTAATCCCAGGTCACATCGCATCTGGACTTGATCTAATCAGTCCGTAACAGATCATGAACATGCTTCAACCTTCAGCAGTCAGCCACAGTAAAACATTCTCAGTCATAAAAACAGCAGTAGAGTGCATACGCAGTGACGGCGCAGGGTATTCGTGTTTGTCAAGGGGGGCACACAAAATATCCTGGAAAAAAAATGACCAAATTTTGCTGCTTATATGTGCAACTCAGTATAAAAGACAAGTAAATAATCCCACAAAACAAGTTAATGCATACATTTTGAATTATTAAGCTGTAAAACCTATTTGCTTGATTGTAAAAAAAACACATTCCAGCTGTTCTGATCCGTCACCAAAGAGAGTGCCAAATTGAACTTGTCTCTCAGTAATGGTTGAGCATTAAACTAGACAGCTGCTCTTAAAAGGATGTATATAGTGCTATAATACGCCAACATTGTTCAGAGCCTTGTGTTGCCACTGAACTTTACCTACTTGCCAAATTCTTCATGTAAAAGAACGCCAAGCTTGCCATCTGTTGGCCGAGCCTGGCAAATGTCTGTTTGTGACACAGACCCCCTTGGATGGGGAGCCATTTTGAGCCTCTTTATTTGGATTTATTTTCTACTACAGGGACATTGTTTGCCAGAATTAATGACATTTTAAGCTGCAGCGAAATTCGGCTTAAACGCAATGTTGAACTCATTATGGATTTGCAAGTTGTGAACACTTGGACGGTCAAAGAAGGTTAATTTGCTAAGATAGTTAAACAGAGTGAACTTGTTAAAAAAATAATGATGTTTTCTGTGCATCCTGTGGAGACACTTTAAGATAATAATAATAATACATTTTATTTAAAAGCGCTTTTCAAGATACTCAAAGACACTTTACATAAAAAGGACATCAAATTAGCAAAACAATGTGAAATATAACATCAAAAACACAATAAACTGAGCTAAACATTAAAAGCAATTTTAAAAAGGTGTGTTTTTGTCAGAGATTTGAAGGTAGGAAGGTCGGTACAGTCGCGGATGTGTTTGGGGAGAGAGTTCCAGAGGGAGGGGGCAGCTGCAGAGAAGGCTCTGACGCCCCAGGTTCGATGCTTGGTCTTGAGTGGTGGAGTAAGGAGGTTTGCGTCACATGAACGGAGGCTGCGGGATGGATTGTGACGATGGAGCAGGTCAGTGAGATAGGAAGGGGCCTGGTTATGGAGGGCTTTGTGTGTGAGGAGGAGGATTTTGAACTGAATACGCTGTGGAACTGGGAGCCAGTGGAGAAGATAAATTATTCTCTGATTTTTAATAATAACCTTGTGTATTGGTCCTTTATACAGTATAATGCTTATCTATGCTAACTGCCTGCAGGTGGTTTTGCATAGATTTACAGTTACACAGTCAATACATAAAAAGCCTCCCTTAGACAGACAGACAGACTCCCTTATGCTTTTTGTGTGCATGTGTGTCTACACACAGGTGCAAGATTCCTCAGAAGTTAGATAATAAAAAGAAACCTGATTTTTTTTTTAGAAGTATGTTTACGTGTACTTGTGCGATGTAATTTGACACTTGCACCTTTGTCTCAGAAGTAAATAACAAACTTTAAAGCCATGGTGCCGCTACACAACTGCTCTGCTATCTGCTGCCACCTACAGGACAACCAGTGTACTGTCTCTACATTGCAAATAAAAGTGAACTCGTTTGTTACAGTGGAGAAAGCACAGGCTCTGTTAGGCTTCATTTACCCTGCTCCAGAGAGATGGGGGCATCAGGGTAAGAAAAGAAGAGAGACAGATGAAGTGATGCACCCATCCTGCCTAGTGTCTACTGTACAAGCCTGTGGGGGCAGTGCTATGATCTGGGGTTGCTGCAGTTGCTCAGGTCTAGGTTCAGCAACATTATGTGTCCAAAGAATGAGGTCAGCTGACTACCTGAATATACTGAATGACCAGGTTATTCCATCAATGGATTTTTTCTTCACTGATGTTCACGGGCATATTCCAAGATGACAATGCCAGGATTCATGGGGCTCAAATTGTGAAAGAGTGGTTCAGGGTCAGCCCTGCGATAGACTGGCAACCTGTCCAGGGGTGTACCCCCGCCTCTCGCCCGATGACAGCTGGGATAGGCTCCAGCAGACCCCCGCGACCCTTAACAGGAATAAGTGGGCACAGAAGATGAATGAATGAATGAACGGTTCAGAGTCAGGAAGCATGAGACATCATTTTCACACATGGATTGGCCAACACAGAGTCCAGGCCTTAACCCCCTGGAGAAGGCTTTGCGCAGTGGTCAGAGTCTCCCATCATCAATAAAAGATCTTGGTGAAAAATGCAACACTGGATGGAAATAAATCTTTTGACACTGCAGAAGCTTATCGAAACAATGCGAATGTGTGCTATAATCAAAGCTAAAGGCGAGTGTGTGAGCTTTTTTTTTTTTTTTTTTTTGGCCAGACATTATTTTGCCGGCAGGATACAATTGTTTGAGCCTTGATGCATGCATGTGTTACTACTGGAACACCATCAATAATTCCAACTGAACTTTCTAGACTTGACAAGACAAACTATCTCATCTAAATTAAGGTCTTATTGTAGACATGGATGGCTCTTTAAGGAGTTCTCATGAAATAAGATCAGTAACAAATACACTTATTTGTCTGTTTTCCCCAGTATTTGAGGTAGTTATATTATTGCTGGCACAAGCTCAAAGAAATATGAGGGCTGTCAGTCTGTCATATTCAACTTCGGAACTCAGGTAAGGAGAGCTTTATTTGGCACATGTTCACAGTCTTAACAGTGTAAACATAACAGCTTTCCGTTTAAATGTCTAATCCTCCGTTGAAAAGAACGAGGTGAGGGAACGAAACATATCATTACTTCTAAATAATCTATGTTATTTGTTTTAAAGAAAGAGGACATCAAGCATTCCTCCCAACCTGCTTCTCACGACATTTCTCTGTTAGCACAAGATACCGAAGAAACTGTTCTATAAAAAAGAAACGGTATGAGGAGTGGTAAAAGAGTAAACAGTTTGCAAGCTCAGTCTGGCCTTTTGTGTTGAAATGTTTGAAGAAAGGCCTTAACACATTCCACAGAAAATCAAATTGTTCAGAAACATCTTACATTTACTTTGTTAAATATCGTGTAGCATTTTAATTCAAGTGAAACTATACTTGAAGTATTTTAAACATACATTATTTAGATTGTAGCTTTAATATTTTTACAACTCATACGCCATATTATTTATTTAAATTGTATAATGGTGCAAGTGAACTCATTCTGAATTTTGTTTCAATTACCAAGCACATCATTATATCGTACAGTATCCATCATCATGGACTATAATCCACGTGAACAGCAGTGTTCACTGGAGGGACAACAGTGATGCTGTGTACAAGAAGGGCCCGAGTAGACTCTGCTTCCTGAGGAAGCTCAGGTCTTTCAATATCTGCAGCAAGTCGCTGGAGACTTTCTAACAGTCTCTTGTTGCGAGTGCCTTGTACTTTGCTTGTTTGTTGGGGGAGCAGCACCAGAAAAAAGGACTTCAGTGGGATCGACAAATTGACCTGAAAGGCTGGGTATGTAATCGGCAGAGAGTTGGAGACATTTTTTCTTAGTGAGGGAGAGGAGGACACTGGACTGACTGCTCTCCATCATGGACAAGCCGTCTCATCCACCAGACCAGACTACAGAGGGACAGCTGAGCTCATTCTCCAACAGACGGGTCTACCTCTGCTTCCACAGGGAACAGTACAGGTCTGCACGGTGTACAAGTGGGTAGCCTCACAGCAAGAAGGTCCTCTGTTTGAATCCCTGGGACGGAGAGGGTTCGATTCTCAGGGCCTTTCTGTGTGGAGTTCGCGTGTTTTCTCCGGGCACTCCAGTTTCCTCACATCAAAACTTGGGTGGTAGGCTGCGGGTCAGGTTGGCCCACAGTGGTGGCGCACTCCGTTGCAGCGACTCAGGATGCTTAGAACTAACCTTCCATCTGACCATGCAATTTTTTTGTATGATGTAACTTTACTTTACTTTACAGGACTTCTTTCATAGCCGGCCTACTCTAGCTGTACAACAAGTCACCTTTCTGCAACAGATAACTCCATGTTGTTCATGTTAATGCACATTATGGCACCTTATTACTCATTCCTATGCCCTCCTATTGCATGTACTGCTTATACCATTTTATTTTACTAGATTTCATTTCATCTATCTATTTACTTGTGGTAAGCTACCATGGCCAAACAATTTGAAATCATGGACTACTTTCGTTGCCAAAATGGGCAGTGCTGTTGCCATAACGCGTAAATGTGCTCCGTTTCTCAACTCACAGTTGTTTCATCAAGTAGTTTGTTCATTGGTTTTATGTCATCTTGATTACTGTTCAGTTGTATGGTCTGCTGCATCTAACAGTCTTTTAAACAAATTACAAGTGGCTCATAACGAGGCTGCAAGACTAGTTCTCGGTTGTTCTCCAAGAACTAGTGTTGCAGAAATGCATGAACGCCTCAACTGGTTGAGAGTCAAGGATAGACTATCTGCTAATGTACTAATGTACTTGCATAGAATAATTAATACCCAGACTCCTAAATTTTTTTATAATAATATAATTTACTGCTCAAATACTCATTCTTATAACACTCGAGGGGCGAATAGTGGACTGATTGCTCTACCACTACCTAAGTCTGACTCTATGAAGTTGTCAGTATTTTATAGGTCAATTGCGTTTTGGAATAGTCTTCCAGGTGAGGTTCGTGAAATTAAGGGAAAGGCTGGTTTTAAAAGGAATTTAAGAATGTATTTGATATCAATACCTTAATTATATCATCATCATCCTACTTGCGTGTGGTTGGGTTATGTGATACATGACTGTATATTGTTTTGTGTTGATTTGTTTTTTCATTTTTATATATATTTTATAATTACTTGAGATTGTAATGCCTGTTGTGCTCTATTAAATATTACTGACTGGACCCCAGGAAGACTAGCTGTCGCCTTGGCGTCAGCTAATGGGGATCCTTTTTAAATAAACAAATAAACTTCATGTCATACACTGCACTGTTCACTTTTCCAGTTTCTGTTAACAATACACTCTCGTTTGCACATAGATATTTGCACTAGTTATGTTATATTATATGTATGTTTTTATATTGCTTCTTCTAATATTTTATATTTGTCAGGCATTTGGGTGGACGGCAAAGGGGAGAATTTCATTGTACAGGGCAACATGTTTCTACACTGTGCACATGACAATAAACTCTTAATAAAATTAAATTAAATACAATTTAAATCTATAATAAAATGTTTGAATCTGTAGTTACCTTTAGAAATCGTGTAGTAAAGATGAAATGCCAGCAGGGGGAGGACGAAGGCGAGCCGCAGTCTCGGAACAGCCGGTATATGGAGGCTGTTTAACCTTCTACATCCGCCTAGCTCCTTCCTCTTCCGGTTACGGCGACAGCGGGTATGGCGGCCCCTGCTATCCTCTGAAACATTATCATTTTAAAATCGACTGTAATCCTACGTTTTAGACCCGAATAATGTCATTTTTAATTATAGATGTTACTCACAATAGCTGTTTGTGTTTACTCGTGTGACAATTTTGTTATTCGGTGACTTATACGTTGCAATTTTTTAAAATGTGTCTCCTGTGTCATGAAAAGGCCGCTATCTAAACACCGGACTGAACATGGTGGACTCGTGGTCGTTCATAGAAACGTTCAAATCGGTGTTTTAATGTGGAGTTTAGCTCTAAATAGGACCACGTTGGCGAATATTTGACTCATGTTTTAGTTGTGGAGTTCATAAATGTCTCAGGCTGTTGTGCTAGCAGAGTTAGCACGTTAGCATCATTGAGGTTTAACCGACCCGTTGTGTTTTCAGCTTCAAGATGCAGCGCCTGACTTACCGCCGTAGGTTGTCCTACAACACCGCCTCCAACAAAACCAGACTGTGAGTGACCTCTACAATATCTATACTTGTTTTTTAAGCTAGACGCATCCCTTCATTTCATACACCACGACCTGCTATAAACTCATGCATGCTATTCATGTTGGTTCCCTCCTGCAGGTCCCGCACTCCTGGTAACCGCATTGTGTACCTGTACACCAAGAAGGTCGGCAAAGCCCCCAAGTCAGCATGCGGCATCTGCCCAGGAAGACTGCGTGGAGTAAGTACATCCATTGCAACTTGGGTGGAGGTGCTCTGGTCAGTTGCATGTGATGAGATGTGAATAGCTGTCAGTAGAGCAGCCATGCCACTGGTCTCCTTAAATACTGGAGTCTGTAGGATTGATGTGTGGTTACAGGGTTAGGGGTGAACGATGACTATAAAGTTAAATGTTGAATTAATGATGGAGATCACCTTTGTTTTTCTGACTGTAAAAGATCAGGTCAGGCACTGAGTGGATGATCCTGCACTAGCCACGCATTGCTTCAGTCGCTGCAGCAACTTGCTAAACTTTAGTTTCATGTGCAGAAGCATTTACCAGATGTTGCGTGTGTCTTTATTCCTAAAGTTGCCAGTTAGAACTATACCCATTTTTCTAACTTGTGTTCGTTGTGGTGCTAGTGTTCTTGTCGCTTCTCATCACCACTAACTTTATGGTCATGGTGTTGCTACTTCACACTTTGTACTTGGTCTTGTGAGAAACATCCAACATACCTGGTTTTCACTCGAAGGCCTAAGTAGCTGGACTTATACCCAACTGGACCTTTTGATTGCCAGTATAAGTGAAATCAATACTTATAACCATTAATTCTGCTATTATAAACTCAGCTTAATGTATTTTAGGGCCTTGACTAGCAGGCTGTCAGTACAGGTGTCATTAATGAGCCAGAATGTGTGGTCGTTAGCCTGATTGTGAGTGGGTTAACTTTTCTTGTATATGGATTGCCTCCTATATCTGATAGACTTAGCTGTGGGGAGAAATTTAGGTCCCTTCCCTAAATTGCCAAGTAGTCCAAAGGTAAATGTGCACACCTTATGTTGCACTCAAATTGAACCTGTAATGACATGGCAAGTCCTTTACACAAAATGCATGACATTCAAGCTGTGAGAAGACCTCTGCTAGTCAATTATTGGATCTGGATGCTACTTTGGGCAACAGTTGGCAAGCTGACGGCTGGGTATCTTAATGTAGGGAATGCAGAGGCTTAAAGGCAGTATTGTATTCATACACATTAAAAAGTACAGCAGAAACCTCTATAATGGATACTTAATTAATCCCAAACTGAGGAGGCATGCAACTAAATTGAACTTTATTAACTTAATATTCATTTTTTGTCATTTCTGAAAAGGTCTGTCAACATTTCACAACATGAACTTGGACCTTGTCTAAAATATTTAGGTTGTGAATATCATTAGAGACGGTGTTTATGTTCACTCTTGTTATAAGAGTAAGCACGACCCATTTGAAGGAAGGCAGCAAAGAGATCAGAATGGGATGCAAACTGAGAAATTTGATGCTGCCTTCAAATAGTGTTTATATGAACAGTCACATGTTGTAACTGCGAGCACACAAGGCAGTATTAGTCCTGTAAAAAGTGAGGTACAGTTGTTTTAACAAATGACTAAGAAATGATCAAATATAGTATAAAAAAAAAACTTCATTCCTGTTTCCTCTGTGGTGCTGAAGTCTTTTATCTCCATTACCAAGAAAGTTGCTTGTGTCTTGCCCCTACAGCATCCTACTGTTATGTCATGAAACACGAGAAGTTAGACTAGGTATTTGTTGTTTAGCATTCTGCTAATGCGGTTGTCAATTTCCAAGCCAGTACTTGACGTCTGCCCTGCTCTAATTATTTGTGTGTATGTGTTGTCTTAACAGATCCGCGCCGTTAGACCTCAGGTTCTGATGAGGCTCTCCAAGACCAAGAAGCACGTGAGCAGGGCCTACGGAGGTTCCATGTGCGCCAAGTGCGTGCGCGACAGGTGAGAAGAGCCATTCACTTTGTTTCCTGATGCTCGTTTTTGATTCTGTCCAAAGCTTACATTACAAACGGAGGGAAGTTTTGAATATGGGATACTTTAAATCTAATTTTGTCTCTCTTGCTTTTGTTTCTCAGGATCAAGCGTGCTTTCCTCATTGAGGAGCAGAAGATCGTCGTCAAGGTGCTCAAGGCCCAGGCACAGAGCCAGAAAACTAAATAAAATGTGTATTTGTATTGCCACAATAAAAAAATGACAAACAAATCTACTTCCTATTGTGATCTTTTCAGTGTCTTAGTGCATTTAATTAAAAAGGGTAGACATCAGTTGTGAATTGTTATCGGAGGCCTTATGTCTGATGAGTTATAATTTGCTGATCCATGGTGGGATTAGAATAAAACACAGTTTTAGATTATACTTAATAGCTTTAAAATGGGTGTCGAAATAAAGCTGTTGAGTCACTACAGTTTTGAGGGGTATTTTCACTTAAGTCGCGACTTTTACAGAATTAACAAATTACTATTGGGTCTCTTAACATTACATTTTATGCATATGCATGGATGTATCCCATGCATGTTGGTGTTTACAAGTCCTGAAGCGTGTGATGGTGTCCTTAAGTGTGATCATCTAATCTATCCTATGTCGCTGTCATGGTGAAGCAGATGGAATTAAACCTGTTTTGATCATGTCTGTGAAGGTTCTCAGTCATTAAGGTCATTGTATGTCCAAAAAAGGTTTAAAAAGGCAACTGGACTTGTAGAGTTTTGTTTGTTTGTTTGAGAAAACTCAAGTCCACTTGCCTTTTTTTTAAAACACTTTTTGGAAATATTGTTTTGATCAATTCTGAACGCTCAACATTTCCAAAGCAGGGAAGTTCTGTCGCTTTAATTCTACGTCACGCATAACCGATGACGGTGATGATTTGTGTACTTGCTGGGCATATAAAATTAAATTTAAAATTAAGTAAAATAATAATTATTAAAATAAGTACTTTACGGTACAATCACTGGATGTGATATAAAACTGTTTCCAATGGATACGCTGTTAAAAAAAAAAAAAACATCTACTTCCGGGACACGTCAACAAAGTCTGCGCAGACGGATTCACATACAGCGGCAGCAGCATCTGTAGTGTAGTGATAGGAAACGTTTCTACGCACCATGGAGACTTTATACAGCATACCGTTTACAGTGCTGGAATGCCCGAATATAAAACTGAAGAAGCCGTCGTGGCTGCACATGCCGTCGGCCATGACTGTGTATGCAGTCGTTATTGTGTCCTACTTTCTCATCACAGGAGGTAAGTGGAGCAGCTAGGCTAACGTCAAAGCTACACGGCTAGCCAGTTAGTGCTAAAGGAATGCTAACCATTTAATATCAGTGCACAGTTATGTTCTTATAATAGTGGATATTACATTATTTTGTTGCATTTGTAAATGAGTCCGGCCACTAGCAGTTGCGGTGATAACAACATAGAAGAGGGGAGGCTAATTTCACGCTAAGCTAGCTCCAGAAACTAAATGAAGGAACTGATTGTGTCCTGGTCTAATTAAAACTGGACTATTAAACGGAAGTAGTTAGGTAGGGAACATCACATTATACAGGCACCTTTATTATATCTCAACAATAGCTGTCTGTGCAATAAGCTCGACAGGACTTGCAGAAACAGTATCATCTGTTAAATCTCTTGTCAAAAGTATATAGTAAAATGTTTTTCAGGCCTAAAGCTTTTTTTTTTCTTCTTCTTTTTTGGGTTTGACAACTAAAACTGTGCTCTGATTGATTGCTACTTGACTTAATCTGTTCACCTCCTCTCCAGGTATCATCTATGATGTTATTGTTGAACCACCAAGTGTGGGCTCAATGACTGATGAGCATGGACACCAGCGGCCAGTAGCCTTTTTGGCATACAGGTATGAGAGTCATGATATTGTTAGCGTCTCTGCAAAAAATAAAACCAAATCAAAAGATTCTCGTGGCTAACGCAGAGATGTTTGTTTTCCAGAGTAAACGGCCAGTATATCATGGAAGGACTGGCCTCCAGTTTCCTTTTCACCATGGGAGGCCTCGGCTTTATAATCCTGGATCGCTCCAACGCGCCAAACATTCCCAAACTCAACCGCTTCCTGCTGCTTTTCATCGGGTTCGTCAGTGTTCTCCTCAGCTTCTTCATGGCCAGAGTGTTCATGCGCATGAAGCTGCCGTAAGTCTGAGCTTATCGTTTCTCGCTAAATTAACTAGGATCCATGTGGAAAGCATTTTCAGATGTGTCTTCAACTGCGTCTTACTAAAGAGAAAAACTTTAAGATGTTTGTTCTGTTTTCTTTTCAGTGGATACCTCATGGGCTGAAGACGCAACGGTACTCAACAAAGTGGTTTGGATGGAGGGCAACCTACATGCAGTTCAATTAAAATCATTGATAAAATCAACTCTTCATATACTCGACAACTGATAAGGACCCAAAGCACTGACCTTTTCTCTAGAAATTAAATCAGACTGCACTTGCAGTCACATTGGCTACATCTCTTCAGTGTTTCGTGACTTCCTTTCCCCTTCTTTTCTCAAAAGTTGGATTCAACATTAATGCACGCCCTCTACATGCCAATCCGGTCACGTTTCCTTGATAAAACCAGCACTCCGTAGCGTGTGAAATGTATCTCGGACAGTGGAGAAGACAAGGAAAGGAAATTACTGAACGCTGACAGGATGTAGCCACTGATTTGGAATCAGTTTTAGCACTGTGTGAATCATTTAGATGGGTGTTTTTTGTACGGACGTCACTGAAAAAGCCTTGAACCTGTCACAGTTGCATTTTTGTACATGGTAGTGAAAATAAATCTTCCTTTTCACAGTGCAGTCGTCATTATATCATCAGTATGAGCAACTACTCAGATATCAGTAGGCAGTTATATATAGTTTGAAAGCGCCTTACGTCTGACAAAATAGCATTTATCAACTTGCTAGTTTGCACAAAGAGCTGAATTATGACTACATGCTACTAATGAATACATTGGGTCCTGTCTGCATCGTGTTTAGCAGATGTAAATCATTGTCCCTTTAGCTCCAGAAGGTGGCGTCATTGGTCTAGGAGTACTGTTGCCTGGTCATTGTCACGTTAATTGTAGCTTCAGAATCCGAGCTGTGTTTGCTTCTTTAGTGGATGGCAGAGATTAAAGTATTTTCATAGAACACATATTTAACACACATTACAGGATTTTTTTTCTGGGCTACAATTTAGGCATCAGACCTACTGAATAGTTGTAACTGTTGATACCACTTAATGGGTTTTGGCTGCCCCGTGTTCTTTTGTTTAGTGGTGATAAGTTTCTTCTCAAGAAGTATGTCCATGAACGTTCTCAGCCTCTTCAGTCCTGACTGACTGGTGGGAAGTTAGGGTTTTTATTAGGAACATCATGAGTGGTGCCTACATGAAACTTAAATGGGCTAGGGTCTGTAATGACCTCTAATTTCAGATTAGCCTGGGTGGTGTCCTGTTTTTCAACAATTAGTGGTGACCAGACAACCCATTTATGTCCAGAAACTCCAGACTTGGTCATTTAGAACTGAAGAAGCCACTTGAATGAGTGGCAAAACTCATCCAAGTGCAACTCAAAGTCCAGTCTGTAGTTCAGCTTAGCCTAACAAACGTGTCTGGAGCCAACCTATCCCAGCTGTCTTTGGGCGAGAGGCGGGGTACACCCTGGACAGGTTGCCAGTCTATCACAGGGCTGACACAGAGAGACAGACAACCATTCACATTCACACCAATTCAGGCCAATTAACCTAAGGAGCATGTCTTTGGACTGTGGGAGGAGGAAGGGGCACCCAGGAAAAATAAACACAGGCACAGGAGAACATGCAAACTCCTCAATGGGAATCTAATCTCTTATTATCCTACCAGAAACGCACGTAACAATGCAGGTCACAGCTATACCTGTTTTGGTCCAAATACTATGCGTCTATGGCAATGGACAAACAACACACATTTATAAAGGAACTTTAAGTTAAACCACTCACAACTCTCCCTCTGTTTCATCTTAACCTTTAAGACTAAATCTCAATTAGCCATTGGTCATGTCATTTCTGTCAAACTTTAAATATGTTCTCCTCAGCTGCTGTAAGTGGTCATCTCGGTTCAAAACTGCAACGCTCGTCCACTCTGAGTTACCTTCACATCCAGGGACCAGGTCGCTCTCATCAGAGTCCACACTTCAGTCCACCCACATCACCAAAGAGTCACATTTCTCTTCTTTGTACACATTGTTCATTTAAATCTGAACTTCTCACTTGGAAGGAAGTCTCTCCCGACTGAAATAGAGGAGGGGAACGCTATATGAACTACAGTATTAAGGAAGACATGAAAAGACCTGCTCCTCTCAAACACCTTACCCTAAGGTTGCACTCGGTCTTTCCTCTCAAGAAATTCCACTTTGACTTCCTCTCACCAATACTGCCCCGTCTCATTTTCCATTAATTCTGAGCTGCCTACTGACACAGCTGGCCTTCAAACACGACATAAAAATTCCTGAGAGTTTTGCCAACTCTGCGCGCCCTGAGACTGATCTTTTGTCTTTTATGAATGCCATGGTCTGCAGGCAACAATAGCTTCGGGGTGCCACGTTCAGTCTCTGTTAATAAGGAACATGGGAACACTGGTAAATGGAGGCAGATGAAATAAAGACGCTGCAATTGTGTGCGCTCGGTTTTACTTTCATGTTTCCTGAGAGACAAAGGTCAGGGTATTAAATTCCTATTTAAATATCAGCCAGGTGTTACACATTATTCTGTTGAATGCACTATAAACAGGTAATAGTCTACAGATACTCCATGTTTTACAATGAGAAAAGTCTGTATTTAATGCTAAATACACATTCAGATATCACCACATATTTTGATTAATTAAAACTGTGATTTAATGAAAATCAAGTGAGAAATTATAGCATGTTAACTTGCACAGTGAAGTGAATGTTTTGCACTAAGTATTATTATGCTCAAAAAACGTCATTTAAAATAATTAATACCTGAGAAGATACTCTGCAATCTCACATGATTAATGTAAAAACACTTTTCATTAGATGCTAAGGCACTCTTTGTTAAGTTCAAGCATTTGCTCACAGGCAGCTTTAAGTCTTGAGGCGTTTTTGTCTGGTTTGTTGAGGAGCTCCTTGACTGCTTCCTCTGCTGTGTGCTAAACCACTGTGATACTCGTGTCCATTTTCATCAGTCGCCAGCTTGAGATTAAATTGAAATGAGAACCAACAAGGCGTAAAAAATCATGAAGATTTAGGCAAATCCTTTTTTATAAAAAATAAATAAATAAAATGTGGTCAGACTTGATGTCCAGCAAAGTCACACTTACCCTCCTTTTACCGTTTTCATTCTCTACTTTCAGAGTGCTGTGCAGCTTTAAGCCTAAAGCTTCCTCCAGTTCTGGAAAAAAAAAGAAACGCATATGACTGAGAGGCCACTGGAACTCATCTAGTGTTACACGCCTTGATCCGTTTGAATAATGCACGAGCCAGAAAGACGATGTCCCGTTACGGCACGGGAGGAAAAAAAAAAAAAGTACCTGTGAGAATGAGGTCAATTTTCTCCACCACCAGGTCAGCGTCCTCCGTGGTGAAGCACAACGGAGGCTTGAACTTCAGCACATTGCGATGAGGTCCGTCGGCACTGAGAAGGATGTGCTCTTCCTTTAGCCTGAGGCAGAGCATCAGTTTCTTAAAATAAGGAAGTTGAGCTTTTCACAGCAGACGTTTAGATTTGTCGTCGTCGGTAAAAGCACAACGTAAAAGTGGTGACATTAACAACGGCTCTGCTGCTGCAGCCGGCACAACAGCACACACACCTGAATGGATGCAGCCTTAATTAGTCATTAATCACACCTGTGCTCTTCCTGATGTCAGTCAAAATGTCTTGTGGATAAAACTCAATGTCAGTATCTTTCAGTTCATATTAAACCTTAATCAAATGTCTGATATTTGTAAATAAGCGGTATCACAATATGAGTTCCAGTAACAAAATTATGTTAATTAGTGTTTAACAATAAATGTTACTCAGATTGTTCCATGAGAATAAGTACAGCCTGTTATGGCTTCATACGGTGTCGTGTTTACCATGTCCCTGCTGACGTTTTCAGAAATGGATGATAAGTCTGAGGTGAATGAACTACGGTAAGGAGACAAGCCGGTGGATGCCATGTAACGCTTTAGGGCAGTGTTCTGCTGGGAGACCTTGAGTCCTGCCATTTACGCGACTTTGTACTATGTACCATGTACTATGTATTTCATGGAAACGGTATCCATGATGGCAGTGACTTCTTATAGAGCAATGTGGTGGACAAACAAGTCCGATCTGTGGATATGCAGGACTTAAAGGATCTGCCGATAACGTCTTGGTGCCAGATACCGCAGCACACCCTCAGAGGTCTGGTTTTGGTCAGTTAATACGACGTCAATCTGTAATCTGAAGTGGTCAAACATAAACTTACTTATATATGACTTCTTGGGCTTCTGCTGTGGCAGGAGTGAGCTTCAACCGGTCCCTGACAAGCTCCACCCCGACAAAGAGGCCGCAACCCCTGCAGGATGTGACACCAGTTAGTTAAGTCATCTCTGACACACGCAAGATTCCCACAAGACATGTTATACAGTAAGTAAGACAATCCTTTGACATGTGTATTATTGTATTATTCCCACAACATTGCCTCCATAAAATTTTATATTTCAAGTTTTCAATAGTAGAATTCAATGTGTCCCATATTCATCCACAATACTTAGTTGGCAATCAGGAAGGAAGCACAGTGTAAACAGCTTTAAAAAACTTTTCTCTGTGAAGTCACTGCATCGCATGTTGGTTTACAGGACGTACACAGAAGTCACCAACTGTTGCACAGTGTCTGCGTCTCCTCACCGGATGTCTCCGATCAGGACGTGCTTCTCTCTCTGCTTTTCCAGCAGATTGGTCAGGTACTGCCCCACACGCAGAGCATTGCCCTGCAGATCCTCCTTCGCGATCACATCTAGGACGGCCATACCAATGGCACATGACACTGGGTTACCACCAAACTGAGAAATTCATAAGCGACACATAACAGACTTATAAAGACTCACAAAACAGCACAGTGATTTTTTTTTTCAGACCGAAAGACAAATAATTCATCCAAAACACACATACAGCTACGTATTTTTAGAATGTGACTGCAGTGAACTAAATGAATAAGCATTCAACACGACAAGACAGAACTTTTTTTCTTTCACAGGAAATAACTGCAATCTGAGACAGCCAATGAAAAAAAGGGTGCCTTGAATGGAGCGCATTATTCCACATAATGTGGAAAACAGATGTGTGGATGCGCTTGGTAAGTATGGACAAGGACGTCATGTCGAGGATTAGGTCAGCTCAGTGCCGTTTTTGGTCAACTTGGGAAGGAAGTAATCATTTAAAAACTGAACACGTTCATCAACCCCATATTTAACATTCTGCAGAATGGTGGCTCAAATAAAAACATACTCTTTATGATTATAATCTCATGCATTCTTACTGTATTAAAGTACTCCATTCCAGACGACATGAAGGCCTCTGCCACCTCTTTGGTCGTGACTACACATGACATGGGGTGGCCGTTGCCAATGGGCTTCCCCATTGTGACGATATCAGGCACAAAATCATCACCCTGAAGCTGAAAGGCCCAGAAGTGGGTGCCAACACGGCCGAAGCCCACTTGGACTTCATCAGCAATGAAAACACCCCCTGCCTTACGGACGTGTCTGTAGAGCAGAAGAAAAAGCCACATAAATTCACAAATACTTGAGTATAAACGAATACAACCTCTTGTATACATACTCTGCCACTTTCTGGAAGTAACCCGCGGGGGGAATGACCTGTCCGCCACAACTCTGCAGTGACTCAGCAATAAATGCAGCAATCTGCACAAGAGAAAAACATACCGGGTCTATTTACGTAAACCCAGACTGATAAAGTGCAAAAGACATGTTGTCCTGGCATCTCCGGCCTGCGTATCTCCCTCCCTGTCATAAATGCTGACAGTGAAAAACAAGAGCGAAGCAGACATGAATGTCACTGTTGGTCAGTGGGGAGAAAAAACATTTATTGACATGGTATCGACAAAGGCTGTGTGTTTTATACGCTCTGCAGAATACATTATATGACATACAACCACCTTTAGAAACAGATGTTTCCACCTTTTTCCAATGTTTCCACCTTTTTCCACTTCCACTTCCAGTTTAGAAACTTCCAAATGCTTTCTGTATGATCTCTGGTCTGAAATGCCATCCCTGTTGCCACTGGAGACAAGGACATACCCTCAGATATGGACAATAAGGGCCAACAAGCTCGGACACTAAGAGCCCATACTCAAGGAGGGATCTGGGATTTGACCCTTCAGTCCCTGGACTGAACCTGAGAATTAGGAGGGGAGAAAGGGGAGAAATCTAATGAGCACTGATTGTTAAAACTGTGAAGTTGGTGGTGCATATAGTTGGAGACTTGTGATCACACTATTTCACAGCAGCATGCCAACTGTATAACTGTATAACAACATCAAAAGGATTATTGAGGTTATTTTTGCAGGACTATTTTGCCGTGATTAACATCTTTTAACACAACAATATACCTTTCCTCCACGGCTGTGGGCTTTGTCTATTATGTCTTTGACTTCATCTGCGTATGCCGTGGCAGGATCCGGGTGGTCCGCTGTGTACTTGCCTCTGTACACATCTGGACTGGGAGCCTGTGGGGAATACAAAGTTATGATGATTACTAAAGCAGATTAGCAGCGTCACATATCCATACCGTACTGTTCAGTAATTCTGCTCTTGAAGTTAGAGGACTTGTGAGTGACATACTGTGCAAAGCGGAGGCAGATATCCCGTTTTGTAGCTTAAATATGAGTCAAAACATGCAGTCCCACAATGCAGTGGCATCTTAGCATCTTAACAGACAATATATATGAAGTGTGGGATAGGTTTTACATATAATTTAACGCCCTTTATATTCAGCCCTTGGCAAATGTGTCCACAGTGATGATTGAGTATCAGTGCCAGTTAAATCTTTCTATATTTCACAGTATGCCAGAGTTTTATATTCTGTAATGATATTTCCATGCTGATGCAAAGGTAGCAATGGATTATAAGTATATATAAGTATATATATTATAAGTATAGACCTGAACAGGGGAGCAACTTCTTAGGTCCTGCTTCTTTCTTCCTGACCACCAGAGACAGTGAAATCATAGAACCCAAGTTACATTAGTAACTGTTGTTTTTCTCCAATAGACTGCAGCTCATTTGTAGTTGTTGTAGTCTTCTCATTCTCTATTGCTGAAGTCTATTGGAGAACAACAACAGTTACTAATGTAACTTGGGTTCTATGAATTCACCGTGTCTGGTGGTCAGCAAGAAAGAAACAGGACCTAGGAAGTGTCCAAGACAAGTATGTGATGCTTAAGACAATCATCAGTGTCAAGGACAAACATCCATTAGTATTTGTTTTAGTTTGTTTTAACTGAGTGCAGGCACAGATGTCGCTTTACTGCTCTTGGACAGGTTTGTATGTGGGAATCACTGCATCTCATGATGTCTCAGGCTCTAGAAAGTTGTGACAATGCCGGAGAACGAGCTGTGCTGTGCTTTTTTAAGACACTCCTCTACATACCAGACTGTACTATGCGGGTAACTATAACCTGCTTATCCAGCGTCTTGTTTTTCTTGACTGACTGTCATTACGAGAGCGTGTTCAGATAAAGCTATATCTTTTGGCCCCGACAGCAATAATTAAACACTTCCGTTCGAAAGCACTTTGATCTTGCCCTGCTGAATTGGTTGTGAAAGGTCGTTGTGTTTCATTCTTGTGCCTCTTGCTGTTTTCTCTCTATCCACACACACGTATGCTGACCACTCAGAGGCCTGCCAGAAGCCAGCAGATCAACTTGAGTCATGGCGTTTTAATAGTGTGCAGGCAGGCATACGTGGAGCAAAAATACACTCACCACATGGACAAATGGATTCTGCTCAGCGTCGGACAGCTGGTGGAACTTATATGGACTGATGTCAATGAGCGACGAGACGTGGCCATGGTATGCACTGAACACAAAGAAAACACAGGACATGGACCAAATCTGTCAGTTCTCTCCTTTAGAATATAATATCATGTCAACACACAAATGAATAATAATGCATAACAACCCTGGTATGATTTCATGTTGCTCATTTGGAAGAGCCAGATGTTTTCATACAGTGACTGGGAAGCAGCACTCACTTGTCCAGGGTGATGATATCTTTGTGGCCAGTGTACTGCCACGCTAGACGAAGGGCCAGGTCATTGGCTTCAGAGCTGAAGTTCAGAGGGGCAAGGGTTGCTTTGAGTTACTCAGTCACCACAAAACACACAGGTGAAGCCATGGATAACACTTGCATGTCCGATATTGTCTGCTGTTACAGTTCCCACTATGAAGGCATATGAGGTTAACACCTATTTGTGCAGGTTAAAGAGTTAAAGCTTAGACATGCATGTACATGCAAATGAAACACTAGAGCAGCTCTTTTCAGAACCTCAAATACATTTTTGCACCATCTGTGGAATATTTCCAAGTGACGTATTTCCACGACGGGACTCTTAGGTAACCAGAATGATCCTGTTCTTCTGCCTTTGCCCTGCCAACTTGTTAGTGTTTTACAACTTGTTGTTTCCTGAGAATATAATGCCCCTGGCACATTAACAAATTACACACCTATGCGCTTTCTTGGTTTGCTGTGGCATTCCCGGACTTAACAATCAACAAAAAAAAAGTCCTGAGGACAGTGTCCAGATGCTTTAGTGCACTTTTGTACTCTTGTACGTACCTTGATAAAGTCTGTGTCTAGTCTGATTTATAACTTCTCTATAGATAACTATTTCCGCATAACTGATAAATAATCTGTCTGGCACTTAGTACATATGGATCATTATCTGCCACATTATTGCCCTGGACCAGATAATCCCTGTGTAAGCTGCTACAACTGCAACAAGTGATGTAAATAAGTAACCATATCAGACTGGTGCAGTTTGATTAACAGTGGTATTAAGATGCTGAATATGTATCTTATAATGTCATGCTGTGCTGTCATGCTGCAGTTAACAGCATCCTCCATTCAGAACTGTTTCATCATCTGCATTGTGTTTTCGCTGATGCGCGCCTTGCAAAAAAAAAAAACAGGTCTGGCTAGCCTTCAGTCACTTTTACTGCTTGACAAGTGTGAAAACAAGTGTGGAGCATGTACCCAGAGTTGACAAAGTAGCACACGGACAGCTTGTCAGGCAGAGTGGACTGCAGCTTCTGGGCGTACAGCACGAGGTTGTCGTGCAAGAAACGCGAGTTGGTGTTGAGGAGTTCCATCTGCTGAGCTCCTGCCTTCACCACATCCGGGTGGCAGTGGCCCACTGAGAAACAGACGAAAGGATGCACACAGGGTTAGACAATTATTAGACATTTTCTTGAGCCCTTAAATGTGACGGCGGTCAGAGGAAACTGATATTAAGATGCACAATGGAGGCTGGGTGTACCGAATGTGGGTGGGTCAGAGGGACACTCAGTTTAAGTTCTGTGGCTATGCAGTGCAACTTCAGTGATTACACGGCAACAGATACAGATCCATTCTGTCAAGTAATTCTAGTCACGCTTTCTGGTGAAAACCAATCCTCTGAAGCATGTAGCCCGATGCCAGCACTGCCGGCTCGTAAGAGAGAACAAGTCTCTTATGTTCTTGCTTTGAGGATTTGGTGGAGATGATGACATCGACAAGAGATCTTGGTATTTCTCCGCTCAGACGTGTCTTTGAGTGTACTGCACTTGGCACTGCGCTTGTGCTTACCATGGGCCACGTTGTTGATGCAGTCCAAGTAGCGCTGTCCCGTCTCATCGTACATGTACTGGCCTTTGGCTCGCACAATCTTGATAGGGTCATGGCTGAAGAAAATCTTGCAAGATGGCCTGCAGTGGAGCAAAAAATGAAGCTTGTGTGCAAAGCCTAGCCTGACTCTTTAATACTTTTATAGGTGGAATAAAAATATTGTCATGAGTCATGGGTAAAAAAAACAGTAACATTTTAAAGTAACAATGAGATGTGGAGCATTGTGATATTACACACAAATGGCAGGTAATGTATTTTGTGTTGGTTATACAATTTTTTTTTTCTTTCTTTCTTTTTTGCAAAACTATCACAAATGATCTTAAATTTTGGCTATGAACAATGGTTTAATAATCTCATATCTCCAGAGTGCGCCGGTAGATAACTGACTTTATCAAAGTTTACTTGGCAGACATTCTGGCTCTTACTGTTAATTGGAAACCTTGAAGAGCAGCACGAGAGCACAAAGACAGACATCTTACCCAATGTGCTTCTTCCTCAAGTCCAGCGTCTTCTGCTTCTCAAATCTCTCAGCAGACATCTTGATGTTGTTCAGCTGGGAGACGCCCGACGCACTTCACACATCTGCTCGAGCCGAAATAACCCGGCTTTATACGCACGCGCCGGTGCAACAGTACAGTAGCTCGCGCAGCTGGCTGTCCCTCGCGCTGTCACTCTGTATGGAAAACCAAAGCGGCCAAAATTGCGCCCCAATGGACACATGCATGTGCACTTGTTTACAACGCGCTTTTTAAAAATTATTATTATTATTATTATTTTATAAAACGTAAACTACCCGCAAACAACTTGTTGGTCACTATCGTTTTGGAAACACGAAATTAGCTAGACACTGAGGTTAACCTCAGAAAATTAATGACTGAATGACCAAATAAATAAACGGTGAAAAAAAAAATAAAAAATGAAGAAAACAGTAAAACATAAAAAGAAGAAGAAAGATATATACACGAAAGTCTGAAATAAAAATTTTTTTTAAAATAAAATAAAATTATAAAAAAAAGTAGCTCAGGTAATTTGAAAGTGTTTTTAATTTTAAGATAAACCAGTCTGTTAAAATCTCTAAGCATGTATAAACTTACTGAAGGACCACAGTCGTAATTCAAACTAAAGAGGTTAATTATGAACTATGTCCAAGTGATGTATGCTTTTTGCGTGGGCCAACTCTTTACCATTTACAAAACCTGCTAAGATGAAGAGCACGTGTGTTATGTAAGACTAATTCTGTATTACAAATGTGTATTTTAAACATTAAAGGAGCACATTGATTGCATGGTCTTTTTCTTTTGTTTCTTCCAGCTCTTCATTCTGTATATTTCAAACACCATTAAATGTAGTGGCAGTATTGTGAGGGTTACCTTTAACGTTTATTACACTGCATGAGGGAAGTGTACTTATATAACATATTAGTAATAGTACATATTCTATTCAAATGAGTGACAAACTTTAAATACCTTGTGTTACTTCAGGATGCTTTTGCATATAACAGTGAGAGTGAATGCATACAGAATTCAAACAACTAGAGAGGATTGTATGGAACAAATGGAAACACACATTCCAAGCCAAACCCTAGTTCGTTAGCATGACCTGATTAGCAAGATAGCTGCTATGCTGCCAATGCTAACAGTTGATTTGAGGTAGGCTAGCAAGTCACTGAGGGAACCTTGCTAGGTAATGTAAGCAGTTTGATCAGCAAGTGTTGAAAATGAGACTGATATAAATCAAACTTACTGCAAGGTGTTTCTTCAAGCTAGAAATAGTCTTTAGACATCCAATACTGCTTTTTTTCAGGGGTTAGGAAATGCAAATTTTAGAGCTCCATGCAGACTTGAGAAAGGTAACCCCTTTAAGACTGTAACTGAAAAGCTGCAACTAAATAAAGTGACTCATATTTTATATTCTTACATAGTAAATACTGCATGTTACATATATTTCGCTACTCCCAAATACTGTATACGCGCCAATGACTCTACCTATACACAAAATGTAAATCATAGTGTACTATTTTAGTGTACATAAGTACTGTATGTAAGCCGGGCACACTTGGTCATTTCAGGAGACGAATGAGCGTTCGCATGAACCACCAATGAAGCCAAGCCTGTTGTTTGATGTATTTGAAAGACTGTGTTTATTTGGCTCCAACAGTACAGTCATATGAAATGTCAACTTGAAATATAGTGTGTGAACACAAGGGTCTTCAAAGAAATGTCAATCAAGTGGGTAAAAACATATGTTATGCAGAACAGAAACCGAAACATTTACCACAGCCAAATGCAATCATAACTAAGCCACAAAATGGATTTTGCTTTTACATTTTCGCTACAGTCTGCATTTTATTTGAGATTATGTGGAAATACTTATTTCAGTAAGGCTGCATTAAGTGCATCGGAGGGTAAAACAGTGGAAGATTTTCAAAGCTCTGATTAGAAACCAGTGTCTCGCAAATTAACGCAGAAGAACACCGTACAGTATAATATAGTCATAGTACTATGTCAGCACTTTGGGGCTGATGGGCGTACACTGCTGCACTACTTCAGAGGAAAAACTTGACTCACGGCATTTCTGCAACAATGACAAATACACAGATGTGACTGATCATCTCCTCACCATCTGTTAATACTGATAAGGAAATAAATGTCTGCAATATTTTGGCACCTCTGCAAATGTCAGATAATAATAAATCGAAACAAGAACCCAACAATCAAACAAACAAACATGTCAGTCAATTAAAAAAAAATCTATTACAAAATTAGCTGCACATGCTAACGATACAGCACCTTGTGAGAACGAATACTGTAACAAAGGCTGGAAATCAAACATGAAAAAAAAAACACATTGCAAAAAAACTTAGTAAATATTAAGTATTGGAAATAACACTTTAAAATATAAGGGACGGTTTGAGGCTAAAAAATGTGTAAATTGAGATTGAATTAGGAGGTCCATGTTTTTCATATGTTTCTTTGTCTCCTGGTAGATAAACATTTTCTTCCATAGTGGTATACAGGGTAGCATGACTGAACAAATGGAGCTGTGGAAATCACTGTCATGTGATACTTCTTAAGCCGCATCTGATGCTACACGCATTAACCAAAGTATAAATTGCACTTTATGTCAAATGAGCACACATGTCAACAGTACATTAATAATCCACTATACAGATATCAAACTACATTCAATGCAAAGAGAGCGAGAAGAGAGAAAGCGTGAAAAAAAGAAGAAGAAAGGCTGTCGTATAGAACTGCACGCGGTTGCATTGGCTGGCCCTGTCGACATTCAGGTCATCTGTTGTCATAGTTAGCTTTCTGACGCACGAGAAATGAAATAAAAGCAGAAGTGTGTTTGTGTTATGGTAAGGCCTATACGTAAATGCACAGTGAATACACACTGGTCTGTAATGTGTGAATTACCAACTTCCTTGCATAACATTACACGACGCCTTAGCACGAACCAAAATCCATCGCATCAGCAGAGACTCCAAAACTGAAAGGAATGCTGTTCAGAACCAAAAAAGAAAATGCCTTCATTTAAGAAATCATAGAAAAATAAATAATGTACCACCTTAAAATACTGAGACAAATACACAAATATATGCACAAAAATAATCGGTACATACATAAAACCCCAACGACAATAAAGAAACCTGTTGTGTAGTTCTTGCCACCGGTAGAGCACATCAACTGGTGTTGACCTACTATCAGTTAGCACCATTATAGTCCATACAGATGTGCATCCATTCGTTATAATCATGAGATGAGCCGTACATGTGGATGTAAATCTTCTCGGATCCACCCGTGGTTGCTGCCAGATCACAACAAAATTGTTGGCGTTTCACATCTGCTCTTACAGTAAATCACTCATGCACGTTTCTAACATGGAAGAAAACTACGCCATGACCTTTCACAGCGCCTACTATGACAAAAGGCATGTTGAATACAGGAAAAAAAAAAAAAGATGAATGAACTATGGTGAAAAATAAACCGCAATTTATTTTGGATTAGGAATGTGACATAACTGGCCACCAGTTAGCTTGTGGTGAATCAATTCAGAGGCTGATCATTTTAAGGTATGTGTCGATTTTTAGCTTTCTTGCACTGTAAATCCGGTTTCTGTATATTTAAGACAATATACGAGGTTTAAGAGAGTGAGCAGTGTGATAAAATTGTTGCGTTTGCACATCTGAAACAGAAAGCTGCTGCACGCTCAGCTGAATCTGACTTTTGCCTCGTCGGATGTAAAAGAAAACCGGAAACAAACAACTATTCTCCATGTTTAAGAAACCCATAGGTGTGCATGCAGCGACCTGACAACACTGTACAAATAATATCCCATAGAACCAGAAGTCCAAAATGGAAAAGTAGCATATCTGCATCAACGCTGGATGTTTTTTGAACAAACAAGCTTTTTCAAAACCACAAGTAAAATCAGCGACTGTACAGTCCAGATGGGTGCAGTCTTACTGTATGCTCATGAGCTACATGCTATACTTTAACATCCTTTCAAAACATTTTTATGAAAAACAGTGCGCAATGTGTCCTTTCAATCCTCTTAAACCTTTTTTTTTTTTTTTTTAACCAAACAAAGCTTCCCATTCTGAAATAAACACCATTCTAATGATTAAAAAGATGATATAAAGTTGTACATTTCTGATAAAGGAATGAATAAAAGCTCGAGGCACCAAAGGCTATTATACAAAAAAATACAAACAATGTGTAAGAATGAGAGCAAAATAAAAAAATAATAAAGAAAAAGAAATGATTGCATTCTGTCAACGCTCTCAGTAGACCTTGAAGCGTTGCCTGTCAGGAGAGGCGGATGCTCCAGCGGATCTCCATGGAGACCGACAGGACTCTTGGCGGCTCTCCTGCAGAATCCATTCCCATTCCCTGCGTGCTCGGATGGGTTTCCCCCCCCGAGTGCACGCCTGTCCAAAATCTTTGCGAGTCGTGATTCGTTTCCCCGTCAGTGCAGTTGAGCCTGCCGAGCTCTCCCCCTCTTGAGATGTGTGGCTGTTGGAGGCACCACGCTGACCGCGCCGAGCCTCATGAGTGCAACGGTGAAAACCTGCTGAAATCGTACGCTCTGCAGGCACCACCACAATAAAGCAACAACAACCAACAGCTTTACGTTTCTGGGGATATTCAGGCTACCAGCCACGGCGTGACTCCCTTGGGAAGATTAAAGGAAAGCAGAAATTACTAATTCAGAGCTCTGGGGTTGTTTTTTTTTCTTTGTTAGTCTTGTTTTTCTGCAGAAGCCAACCACAAAACAGTGACATGTATGTACAATACATATAGTTTCAGTACACTACTCATGCTTTTTTTTTTTTTTCAGGGGTCAGGGGTGCAATGTTCTGTTTGGCACAGTCTCTTTTTGACAAAATGTTGCTGCGTGGTGACGGTGGTGAGCTTGTTGAGACGAGAACAACACAAAACACCCAGCGTTTGGTGTTAGGGAGCCAGTCCAGATCCTCCACTTCTTCCTCCTCCTCCTCCTCCTCCTCCTCCTCCTCCTCCTTTCACTCCCTTTGAATCTGGCCAGGCTACGACGCTCCAGTCTGAGCCATGCAAAGACTAAAGACAAGTTCTGCCGCCAGCCGAGGATCTGAACTCCACCACAATGTGGATGTGAGAGCGCGGACACACACACACATTTGTTGTTTTTTTTGTTTTTCTTGTTGTTGTTGTTTCCACACAGCGATGTGAGTATAAGCGGCTTAGGGCATGAAACTTGGGACGGTTATCTCTTTTCGTAGCGTTGTACACATAGACTTCTTTTCTTTTAGACTCGTTTTTCCATTAAAAAACTATAAATACCATAAAAGAAGCATTATTTACAAACTCCATGCGTTTCAGGTTAGAGTGATCACTGCAAGAAAAAACACAGGAGAGAGAATGACATGGAGATGGAGATGTTTTTGCATGGTTTCATGAGTTGTACATTGTGGTTTGACAGTTGTTGTTTTTTTGGTTTTGTTTTTTCACACAGCAGTCATACACTGTTACACCTAATCGGACACAAAACCCATGCAAACACATAGGAACGGGAACCCACAAGAAAAAAAACAATAAACTGACTGCGAGTGAACAAAATCTTAGGATTAAAAACTAAATAAGTTTACTTAAAGTTGACATATTTGTTGCTCAACTGTGCACTCATCTTACCTTCTGCCAGCACCCAGGCATTGGTAATCCATCTGGGCCCTGTTTAGAGAAGAGTAGCAGAAACAAACTGATTAAAAGTGGGATAAATAAATGACTTTTATGCCACAAGTACAGGAAAGAAATGTCGGATTTTTAGATATTCTCCAACAAGTGCATACTCTGAATGGTACTAATCCAAAAGCGGAACAAATCTCACTGTCACACATCAAAATCGATAGGGAATTCTGGCAGGAAAAGTGTGTGTACAACAGTAGAACACCAGAAAATTAGTATATGTTTTCATAGAAACATCATATCGTGTGTCTCAGTATTAGTGTCTGCATAATCTGAATGTGCGTTAGCTAAACTGTCACTTAGTCTACGTAAAAATATTGTATTTGATTCTACAGTAAGTGACAAGCAAAAATAAGATCTGCCATGAAAGTTAGGGGTGGAAATCTTGATATGGTGCTATAACATATCAAGACATATTTAACATATTTAAGTAACTAGGTATTGCAATACTTTGAGCACTGCAATTTATCACCTTCTCTCAACTGCAAATTCTGTCCCCAAAGGGAAACATTCGTCGCAACATCTGTGAGGTGAGTATTTTACTTTCTTGATACTCTTTGCAAATCCATCTGTCATATCTATCATATTTCATTCCTTCTTTGTTAAAAAAAATCTGTAGGTTTGATGTATGCTGCCTTCAAACAGGTTTTGGCATGGGAATAGCTGAAAGATACCAATTTAGGCTCACCATTCTCCGACATTGCCAATGTTCTGGGTCGTCTTACCTTCCCAGACCCACACTCTGTGTCTGTAAGCTCACCGTATACCGGCATACCAATAAGCTACAACCCCACTACAGCAAACTTTGGAATAAACAGAAGTCCCAACAGGAGTCACGTACACACAATGCTTGGTGTGCAAGTGGTGACATCTGTCGTAACAACATCTGTCGAGAACAATGTTGCCATGCAACTGTTGGTATCGAGGAGCCACTGAGGCAGATTAGATTAGCTAAACTCTGGCAAACATAATCTAGGAAACGTAAATGCACAATGAAACTAATAGCAATATTTTCCTCTACAACAATTACAAGAAACTTTTTACGACTGATTTACAATAGATTAACCTCCTATCTACCTCCTCTATGACTGAAAATGTCAGCAAATGCGTCACAACTCTGACCTTCCCCACAATTTCCACTTACATGATTGTGTTCATAAGGACTGTTCAT
Organism: Chelon labrosus; assembly: GCF_963514085.1. Taxonomy (NCBI): domain Eukaryota; kingdom Metazoa; phylum Chordata; class Actinopteri; order Mugiliformes; family Mugilidae; genus Chelon; species Chelon labrosus. The sequence continues at coordinate 15,385,355 of NC_140337.1, forward strand.
GTGAACAAGGTAAACACGGACCCCATTTGAAGGCAGCATCAACACAAGCCTCTATCCAGCAGACTCTAACCGTATTCATTTTATTATTCTTGAACCAAAAAGTCAAATTCCTATTTGCAATTTAACAATTAAAGATTGAAACTTGATGTCCGTTCATTGATACTATTCATATTATCATGATACTGTGCGGTATCAGTTTTTACTCAATCAAAAATACATAGACAGGTTTGTGCTTGATTGTCTGATGTATCTATAATACTGAGTTTTGACATTTTGATTAAACTTAACTATAACTCAGCATAACAATGACTAAACTTGTGAGTATTATGCTAAAATTATGCATCATTCAATGTCATGACAATGGCAAAGGTGTAATCTCATTCATGCGTGTAATACATAGAAAGTATAGCTCATGCACATCAATATGCTGATGATTGCACTCTCTGATTTTATCATAGGTGTCCCTCATTAGAGTTTAAAAACAGCAAGAGGCTGATACAGAATTATGAACCTTGGGGACGCTATGACAAAACCACAGAGTGTCTCTACAAATAAAGTTAATGCAGCTGTTTATGTAAATGAATGCAGATGTAATGAAACAAATTTATGTTTGTGACATTTGCACGTTTTCTTACCTACTGCGGCCCATTCCTTATGGTGTCTACACACATGTGATTCTAAGGCATCTTCAATTCCCTGTGTACTTATAACTCCCAAATGTCCACCCATACTGTAAGGACGACCATGCATTAAACGTTTTCTCATTTTGAAGCATCTGACTGAATGATTTACTTTCACTTCTTGTCACGGTCTGGCCCAATTGGTACAAAGACAGGAAGGGACAGGAGAGTTAACAGAGTAAAGGAGGGGTCCATGCACCTGTAGCATGGGTAACGCATCAGTAAAGGAGTCTGTGTTAGAGTCAGGTTAAAAGGTAATTGGTCTAACAAGGAATCAGCTAAAAGGATATAAGGAAAACTTTTTTCTCCAGTTTTAATCTAGGGAATGACAGGATTTAGTTAGAGGGATAGAATAAAGTAAATTTATTTTGTACATTTTACCTTTAACTGTGTGTATTATCTAAAAGAGGCTGCTTGCGGTCAGGGTGTTAGTGAGGTGTATGTTTGTTTTTGCATGTTGTTTTTTTGCAGTTCATAAGTGGAAAATGGAAATAAGGTGTGCTCATGCTTGTCAAGCTCTCACGTCATGCATGTTTCAGTAATGACTGAAGGTGAGCAGCATGCATGGGTATGAGGTTTAGGAAAAAGAGAAATACTGTACCAATTGGCATGGGGCATCCAGCCCGTCCAGACCTGGCTGCCCTGGTTCCCCCTTTTCACCCTTAAATCCCCGGAAACCCTGTTTGCAAAGACCTAGGAGTGTTACTGGGAGAGAGGTGGACGGCCCTTAACCCCTCCGTCCGTCCACTATAACGGACACAAGGGGAAGGTGAAGGAGGAGCTGCCCTGTGAGCTGGCTGATGCCACGATCCAGCCCAATGATATGCTTTCAGCATTTAATGGCACGTTTTTGTGTCTGAATTGTAGAGTTACGGGAAAGTAATAGTCGTCGGGTTATTTTCTTCCTTTGAGGGCAGGAAGCTGGGTGTCAGTGTACCCACAGGGAGCTCATCCTTATTCGGGGAACTGCTCTACACGGCTGAGCCAATTCCCAGCTCACAGTTTGGACATACCAATGGGCAGGGTGCATCTAATCCTGGGGCACCCTGTTCTCCTTTCTCGCCCTTAGGCCCCTTTTTGCCCTTCTTTCCCTTCTCCCCCTGTGGATACAACGGGTTGGTCACGTTAAAATCATTTTTTTCAACAATCAGGACTGCTATTAGGAGGGATTAAAGATGGGAGGCTATGGCCCACAAAAGGGAAACAAACATGGTGTTAGATAGGAAGGGACACCAGACAATACTGGGTATTCTAAGAACATTCCATAGGACAGGGAGAGGACATTAAGGGGGAATAGTATAGTAGGAAAAGGTGGGAGTTCATCGCCAAAGGCGTGTCAAGGGCACAAAGGATGAGAAAGAATAGCAGGGAAGGACCTCCAGAGAGACAGACTAGAATCGACTGAAACTGTATCCCTTCAGAATAAAATGTTTTCAGGTCATTATCTGCATATAAAACATCTTGATATGAATGAAAGCTGGAATTAAAATATGGGAAATACATAGAACAACACACATAATTAACTCTACGTAACTATATTAGATTGGGTTGATGCAAATGTTTCAAGCACTCATAGCTGCAAAGTGCTATTACATAACCTGGTAACTGTTCCAAAGAATTTTTTTTCTTCATCATTTGCCAAATTCACTGCTAATACTTGTTGCTCAATGCCTGAAAGAGAAGCAGCGCTAACATCTCATCAGTGTTGGAAAACAGTCGGTAAACACACAAACTCAAAGTGGATACTGAATTTAAAGAAGCATTATTTGTCAAGACACAGGATACAGTTTTTTTAGGCCCTGTTCACACCTGGCATCTCACACGATCATCACCAAGTGCGTGTGTTCACACCTGGCATTAGACTGCATCTGATTTAATTCTTGTTCCATATTCTGTTTGCAAATAAATACACTACATTTGCGTTCACACTTGTGGGTGGATCACTCAGGACGCATGTTAATAACAGGTGTGCCACTCCAGGTGTGAACAGGGTCTTAAAGACATCAAATACCTATGTAACACTTTATACCTGTTAGTGGACATACACGGTAAACACTGAAAGATATAGACTACTGTAAACGCAAGCAAGGGAAGTGTTAACCAACAGGCTCAGGAAGTCAAGGAAGTGAAATGTGTCAAGTTAATGTCCATGCATGAAAACAACAACAAAAAAATAAAACAAATATGAATCTTAAGAGCCTGTTGTCAATGGACGTATTTGAGCTAATATATGCTGGAATCACTCCTAGATGCCTCAGAATGAGATTGGAGTTGTGATTTTGGAAAAAATGAAGATGATGGTAAATCATTCAAAAGTGGAGAACAAAAGTTGGTTTGAGAGGACCGGGGATGACATTTTAAGCAAATGCGGGTTTTCAAATAGAGCTATTGTCCAATTGGTTCATGAGTCCATCTATCAAGAAGGCACCACTGCCATAAAACAGACTGAATCCTTATCGGAATATGTTCACAGTATCTGGAAAAGTGAAGAAAACCATTAGGACGACGGCTTCATTTTTCAGCTACACTGTGCTGTAGTAAGAAATCACACTGGAGGGTGGCAACCTAAATATCAAATACCTCTACAAATCCTGTCACTGTCCATTGACATCAGTCCTCTGTAATTTTAAGGGGGTTATTAACAAGTCATTACAGCGTATATCTACGTCTACCTTTTCTCCTCTTTCCCCAACGTCGCCTTTCTCTCCCCTTAAGCCTGGCAACCCCTGCAAAAGTACAACTCCGCTTGATTACTATGGCTTTACTGAGCAAAGAAAAAATGGAGGGACTAAACGAAAAGATAACCTGTAGCTGGCTTTTAAACAGAAAAAGAAATCAGCTACAACGGCGTATGCACAAATGTACTTTTTCTTCAGCATTGACCCTGCAGTGGGTTAACCTTGAGCAGGAACAAACAGCTGCATTCCCATCCATCGCTAACTGGCTAGTTATCGTGGAGCAACATTTAATATCCACAAAGGAATCTCCTCAATCGGTGCCTCATCTATAACTGCATTACAAAGAGCAGGCCTGAGATGACTTATGTGTTCATGTTTAAATGTATGATGTGCACATTTAAAGAACTAAAGGGTGACTAAATCGGATGAAATGTGGAATCATGCCAATGTCGTCATATACCAACAAGTACTTTGGTACTATACCAACAAGGCTTTCCTTACATAGTGCTACCTTTAACCATTGGGAAGTCTGAGTATGCATTTGATACAATTTTTCATTGTTTTTGTGTTTACGCTAAGCATCCTATAGTCGAGGAAGCCACTTCTCTGTTGCATTCCCAATTCTAGTGTCTCCCTCTCTGCTGTCAAAGTAAAACAGACTTACATCCAAGCCTGGTGTTCCAGCAGCTCCCTGTAGAGAGGAAAAAAAAACCACAAATATAATTGGTGAGTGGTTTCCCAAAAAGGAAAACACTGACAGCATCTCCAAGCAAAGTAAATGTGGTTGCTGGTCACACATTCAGATATTTAATTTCTTGTAATATTTAAAAACATTAATAGCCAATGGCTCTGAACAAGTTTATCTGGATAGTGTACGATCAAATGTATTATTCTAGTACATGTATTGATGGAAATTCTTTTACCCAATCCGTATTTACAGTGTGCGCCAAACAGGCGTAACATTATGACCACCTTCCTAATATTGTGTAGGTCTCCCTTGTGCCTCCAAAACAGTTGTGACTCCTCAGAGAATGGACATGGGCCTTCTGAGGGAGTCCTGTTGTGTCTGGTAACAGACTGTTATTAGTGGGGGCCTTTGGGTCCTGTGGGTTGAAGGGCGGGGCCTCTGTGGATCATCCCACAGATACTTGATCAGTTTGGGATCTAGTGAATTTGGAGGCCAGGTCAACACCTTGTGCTGTTTTTCATGTTTTTTTAATTGTTCCAAAGCCGTTTTTGTGTGTGTGTGTGTGTGTCTGTGTCAGGCTGCATCCTGCTGGGGATGGCTGCTGCCATCAAGGAGTGTCATTGCTATGGGGTGGGGTTGCCTGGTCTGGTGTAGGTGGGTGGTACATGTCTAAGTAACATCCACATGAATGCCAGGTCCAAACGTTTCCCAGCAGAACTGAATTGTCACAAGATGGCCAATGTTATTTACTTCTCCTGAAAGTGGTCTTAATGTTATGCCTGATTGATGTATACACACAATTTTGTTATAAACCAGTTTGCAGTCTAACTTTCAAACTTACAGGTAGTCCATAAGGTCCTCTTGGTCCTGGCTCGCCTGGTGCTCCTCTCTCACCCTAGTACAAATAACTCAGTGTTGCATTTATAGGCGTTTTAAAATGAGACATTAAAATGTACTGCATCATCAGTCAGATATGATGTCAAAATTAAATGTCGATCTTACTATATCGCCCTTCGGGCCAGCAGGACCAGCTGGACCAGAAGGCCCATCCATGCCCTGCAGAGAGTAGCGTTGTCATGGTGAGTTTGGGGAACAACTTACATTTTTCAAACAAATATCAAATGGAAAGCAAAGAAATCATGATTAGTCTCCACTTAATGTACAATATTCCCACTTGGGCCGACCTAGAACCGACACACAGACCTTGTAGGCGTGCAGGACATTTACAACACTGCAGACACAGTTAATGTATGAGTGTTTGTTAATGCTCAGTTAATGCAACGAGGGACAAAACAAGAGCCTTGAAATGCCTGCGTCGTGTGTGGTCACTGCCCCGTGAACTGAACACAGTTTAATTCAACTCATAAGACCTAAGCCAAATAAAATACATGTCAAGAAAAGCTTACATAACTTTCTTTGTGGTCACAATGGCGTACAAAGAATGAAGGTGACATGAGTAAATAAAAGGGGATTTCATGTAGGGGTAGAGAAGTAGACAGAAGGTGGGTGGTGAAGCCTCTTGGTCACATGACACTCACCCTAATTCCGGGCTTGCCGTCCAAGCCGGAGGCTCCCTGTGTGGTTATGGAGGTATGAGTGACATGAACAAGGCGGGATTAGTACCAGATGAACACTGTTATTAGGACAGGTTGATGGCAGGGTTTACAACAACTAAATTACACTGTGTGTTACAGGGAGCTTGGCAAAGTAGTCAGTCCAGGCAAATGAAAAATGAGCACAGAAAATGAAGAGACACGCGCACGTACATACACACACACACACACGTATACACACACAAACACGCGCTCAAATGTGCGCACTAATGCACAAAAACTACATCAGACAGGGCTGAAAGTAGAAATGAAGCATTTGGCTGGAGCTATCCTGTGGTGCATGGATTTACTTACAGGGAGACCCAGTGGTCCACGGTCGCCTTTGTGTCCCGGTTCTCCTCTCATGCCCTTCATGCCATGCAAACCAGGTTCACCCTAGGAAAACGCAGGTGGCGGGAGAAGACAACGCAGTCAGTGCACCTGTAAATGCACGTGTGCCTGTTGTGTTTGTTTGGCTAGCTTATGCCGAGATCCTGCTTTACAGTTGTTGTAATAGTGTAATAATATTTTATTTCCCTTCCATAAACCTGTCACCCTCTGTCTACTGAATTGCAATTACTTCCTGAATAGATCCCACCTTCTTTACACACAGTTTACTGTAGCTTTGCAGTTGTTACTTGCTGTGCCAAAAGTAAAAGCAAAAATGCACGTGGGTCCTCATCACTCATCGATTCTGAGCTAACAATATGCATCATTGCAGAGAAATCAGCGATCACACAAAAACGGAAAACGCTAACTCTGATCCTCAGCCGCTGCCTGTGCAGATATGTCCTTGGTTAAAACACTGAACCCAACTTTGCTCGCGATAGCGGGCGAGGATCATACATGGCAGCTTCTACTATTGGTATGTGAGTGTGTGAATGTGGAAAAAGTGCTACATGGGTGCAGACCATTGACCAATAAATCTCCAAGGAAGACCGTGAGATGTGGTAAAAAGCTTCAGAAACATCTAGTAAGCTGATGTCACCTTACTAACAATTGTACTGCCAGGCTACCTTAAAGATTGATAATGGCGCCACAATATGTGACACAAGCCTAAAAACATGCTCATTTTCTACCCTGTCAAACAACGACAAATGCGAAATTCTGAAATAAAAATTTCACAGAATAAAAAAAAGGGTCTGAGGATTATATAATAAAACACAAGAACAACCAGAAGGTAATTCGTAATGTTTATGTGTATTGCAGAGGTTTACCTTTGGTCCAGGGAAGCCATGGGGTCCCTAAAAAACATTGAAAAGGAGGCAATATGTTAATTTGCTGAACTATAATCAGTTCAGTCTTTGTCTTTTTCTTAACCATAACATCTATACCTCAGTTAAATCCCTACCGTGTGTGTGTGTGCGAAAAAAGCCAACTGATTCTAAAACGGTGCCTTTTTCACCTCACTTTCTGTTTTCACCTTGCATGATATAAATACCACTGTGTCAGCTGTGATGGTGAGAAGAAACGAGCAGAACAAGTCTAGCGCTGTGAGATTTCCCTCAGGCGAAATCTGCCAAGTTCCCCTCCTTGTGTTTTATTTTTATTTCGTTCCTAGGTGACCTCATGCAAGGAAACAGTGCTGGGGAAGAACAGGTATACTGGAGGATGTCTCCTCTGATGACACAAGGATCTTTTTCAGGTTAATATCAGAGAGACTCACCATAGGGCCTGGGGGTCCATGGGGCCCCAGTGGCCCTGGGGGGCCGGTAATCTAAAAATATTAGACACAGAAATTATATTATCAGTTCATTTCACATTTATCGTACAATGTGACACTAGTGTATCTGTGGCTTTTTATTCGAAATGCTACTTACGGAAGGACCTTGAGGACCGGCTAGTCCTGAATCTCCTTTATCACCTTTCATCCCGTTGACACCCTGAGAAAAACAAAACAAAAAAAAGTTTCATGAGGTTGTTTTTACCCGCTGACATGGCTGAAGATTAAAGACCTTTCAGAGGCTGCTGAATGTATGTGAGTGAGTATGATTCTCACAGGTAAGCCAGGTAAACCGGTTGTTCCTTTTTCCCCTGAAGCTCCAGGCATTCCCATATCTCCTTTGGATCCTTTGTAGCCCTGAACGAGGGCAGAGGTACATACAGAATATTAAAATGAAATGTTTGAACTATTCTCTCTTTGAAAGATATTGCACAGCGAGCCAGACTTTGGTGACATGACTTAAAGGAGCTTAAATGTCAGTGAATAAGTTTTACTCACTCTTTCTCCATCAAGTCCAGGCAGACCAGGCATACCACGATCCCCCTTTAATGACAGAAACAGTCATTTTTATTTTTTTACAAAAGGCTATTACATGTTGTGACTTAAAACAGGTGCCACTCAACATTTTTATTTTTATTTTTATTCTTACCTTTATGCCCTGTGGCCCCATTGGCCCAGGAGGACCAGGAGGACCCTGGACAGAAAGAGCGAACACAAGAAATATATCAACATATCAAATATATCTGCATCTTAGCATCTACTCTATATAGTTCGAGTACTTTACAGCTGTGTTCGTATTACCATCACTGTAAAATGATCGGAAAACACAATAAACGTAATAAACAATATGAACAAGATGCTCAATTAAAAGACACATGCAGAGGTCATAACAGTGAGAGCACATACATTATTATTACCAGTGGTTGGATTGCATAATGTTAGGAGTATGGGAGGGTTTCATGATCATGTAGCAATTAAACCATAAACTCCATGCCGTATAAAGCAAGAATTTAGAAGGCAATGGAAGACATTAATACACAGAAGTTAATTTCTGAATGCTGGTCTGGGGTTGGTGGCTTCAGAAAGATTTTACTGTTTTTGTAAGTTCTGGTAAACAGATGTTTCTCAAAGAAAGCTAAACATGCCAATGATCTACCATGCTAACCGATACAACACATAATCAATTGTGTGTCAGGTGCGCATGAAGAATGGTTTTCCGAACTCAGCCCACTTATATATATATATATATATATATAATGTATTTATTTTACCATGTAGAATGAATTTAATACTTAACTTGCACAGCCTAACCATCCTTTTGTAGAGTTAAGGTAAATGGGAATGATGTTCCCAGGAAATTTGAATTGTGTGTGAATTTAAGCAAGCAAACCTGCTGCCCCGCTAACCGACGTAACATGCAAGGTTGCCCTTAAAGGTTAACTACTGTTTTTTACAACCTAGACCTTATTTCTGGCATAAAATACGATCGTTTACTCACCCATATAACTTTTGTGTAATTTGTATTGGTTCGGGAGATAATTAGATCAGCGTATATCCATGTAGTGGGAGTGACTGGGGCACCGAAACGCAGCCTCTAAACCTTGACCGACAGACCTCAGATGATGTCTTCTGACCTGGATGATGTCGTCTCTGAGCACCGCACACACCCGCGACGGTCGGCTTGTTTACCTGTAATTTGCTACTGCTATGGTTCGTCCACAACCTCAGAATTGGAAAAATATTCAGCCATGTTGCAAAAAACTAGCAGTAGCAAATTACAGACCGCCGCAGGTGCGTGCGGCGCTCAGAGATGACATCATCCAGGTCAGAAGACATAATATAACAGGTAACTCCGGACTCAACAGGGAATAGCACTCGCGTACGATAAAGTATTGGTGAAATGAACGAGTTTCACGGCAGATAATTTGTTATTTAGAGGGTGCTTTTCAGTGCCCCAATCACTCCCACTATATGGATATACGCGGATCTAAATATCTCCCATACGACTCCAAATGACACCAAAGTTATATGGGTGAGTAAACGACCGTATTTTATGCCAGAAATAAGGTCCAGGTTGTAAAAAACAGTAGTTCCCCTTTAAAGCTCTGGATTTAACAATCCATGAGTAGAGAATAAATAAAAATTGATTCATGCATTTTGTTGTATTTTTAATTTGTTTTTGCACCGAAAGTGTATTATTTTATTTGAGTGAATCCCTGGCTCATGACAAGAAGATAATTGACACTGCCAATAATGCAACATGCCCAAGTCTGACAGAGCACGATCCACCCTAAGAGCTTAACGTATCAATCAAAAGTGTTGTGTTTCCCAACATATTAAACACAAACCATTGCCCAAAGTGGACTAAGAGAGTTTTGGAAAATCAAGTAAATCTCATGTGATTATCTTAAAGGATTTTTCATAGAGATTAAAGGAGACAACCAGCTCAATTGGGCAGTAAGCTCGATCACATAGAAAACTCTTCCATTCATTGTCAAGCAAACACGTTGCCGGGTGAGGAAGCACAGATGCGACAGGGCAGTGCAAAAAAAAAAAAAAAGAAGATGAGTCACTTGTGGAGATGACACAATACACAGAATACACAGAGCCTAATTACCGTAACTGTTATAGTGGTAATCTTCTGCGGTAGGCCAAAGGAGTGGAAATGAGGGAGGAGGTGAGACATAAGGTTGCGGCATCACATAGGAAAGAAACCTTAGTGTCAGCACATTTCTCACCCTCAGAACAGATTCGTAATTAAAGGACAAACGTTTTCTTTATTTATCCGTAGGGGACATAAACTGAAGTTGGCTTTCTTACAAGCGTCAGAAAAGGGGAAAAATATGACGTATTATACTGGACTGATTCATTTAGAGCTGAAACAAAATCACAATGCCAATGTGCACAATTTTATACGCATATATCTGGCTTTCAGTCAACAAGAGGTACTCCTATGCTGAAGGGCAAAAGCTTAAATCATCACTCAGTCCTAATTTTACATGTAAAATGAATAAAAGAGCCCCTTTTGCATTGTAAATATGGACGTAACTTGAATTGTAACTGAGAAAATATGCTGTAAAAGACACAAGCAAGTAGCCAAATCAAACAGAACTGTCAAATTTCACCGTGTCTGCTACTCTTATAGGTACAGAAGCATTTAAAGTGAGTGAAAGGAGCTGTGCTTGACGGACCTGTAAAGCCTCCTGAATGTTTCCATTGTAGTCGATGATTTCAGTAGCTCCTTGGTCTCCTTTCTGCCCAGGAGGGCCCTGCACATGGTCAACATCGAAAGACACAAATTTAAACATGTCATATAGACCTGATTTATACAAAGTAGCAGTGAAAAAAAAAAAATAGAAGGACTAAACCGCTAAGGCAGGGGTGTCAAACATACGGCCCGCGGGCCAAAACCGGCCCACCGGAGGATCTAATCTCGTGCAAAAAAAGGGCAAATGCAGAAATTACATCGAAGATTACTGGTATTTGGGACGGTTCATTAAGTATATGGAATGTCCTATGTTCAACATGGTTCCCAAACGCACCATTTCCTTGTGGCGTTAATGGTATGGACCGGTGTCCATGTGGTGTCTGTTTGATAAGCCAATTAGTGATGTTCAAGTTAACCTACCAGGTAACCAGGTGGATGGGACAGAGAGGAAAGAGACGGAGCGAGAAAGACAGTCACCGCTAAAACTTAGTTCAATAACTTATATTTATTTAAGTTAGTGTGATTTAGTTACACGTCTGCCTGCATGACTTAGTGTATTTGTTTGCTGGAGACACTGGACGCTCAGTGGGAGCCTTTTCCGTCGGGAATTCTACTTAACTGATGCTAAACTGTGACCACACTGTGGACTGTTGATAGCTAGCTCCTTGTGCTAACAGCATGAGAGACTTGTTCTTGGGAAACACTTGTTGCACCAAGCTGCTGAGAACCTACTGGATGCTTATGAATGTGGATGGAGCCTGAGGACGCGTTTCTTCACCACAGTGGCGGGACGCTGCTGAGAGAGGGGTTTGCCAAACTATATCTAACAGCACTCTGCATCCCAGGAACTGTGAGTACTGTTAAGACGCTGTGAACTGGATTCAAATGGGCTCCAAGTTGTCCTTATTTATAGGTTATTGTACTATTATGTTACTGGTCCGGCCCGCTTGAGATCAAATTGGGCTGTATGTGGCCCCTGAACTAAAATGAGTTTGACACCCCTGCGCTAAGGCTTATTTGCTGCCCCCTGGTGGCAAAAACAGTCTTATTACACTCATAATAACAACCACCAGAGCTGTGGGATGTTATCAGAAACTGAGTATTAAACAGGAAGAAATGACATGAGAGCTCAAAAGAAAAGGAAGTACTTGCTTACCCTTGGGCCAACATTTCCCAAGTCTCCTTTATCTCCAGTCTCCCCCTAAAGTTAGAAGACAAACACAAAATTCAAAGCTTAAAAAGCCACCTTGGCTGCTGTTGATACAATTTCCGTTTCAGCTACATGGACACTGGTAAAAATCTGTGATGCAATCTAAGTATGTTTGAATAAAATTGTCATATCCCTCTGCAAATACAGATTCTGTCATTTGGTATTGCTGATAATACTACGTCAGCTATGACTCAAAGACTCCACGGGCACTGAATATTACTTGAAGATATAAATGTTGACATTTCTCCAAGAGCACAAGTTCAAGCTATTACAAGCAGCATTTATCATTTCGCAGCGGAGGATCAAAATATCAGCTCATTACGATGACATTACTCACTAAATTAAAGAAAACATATCCGCCATGCTCACCTTTGACCCTTTAGGACCAGGTGTACCAGCCTCTCCTTGTGAACCCTGTTACGAGCAAGAAAAACACAGATGATGAGGGGATTCCCAGGCTGAGGCGCCCTATAAATGTACTTGGTACATAAACATAAAACTGATAAATATAAAACAAACTCTCTTTATGGGTTTGGTCCAAATACAACATAAAAAAATTAAATGTATCCCTAATGCAAAATGTCTTTTGCCTCTCTTTCTACCCCCCCAAGAGAGCAACGTGGTCGGCTTCACTAAAATAACCAGCCTTTAATATGGCGTAACTGCCAAGCAATGTAGAAAGTGTTTATTTGAACTCTGTCACTGACAAAAAAGGGGGTTTCACCTCTGGGGCTTCTAATAGGATATGAACCAGATCTCTGCTTTGTCCAAGTTTAGACTGGAGCTTAAGCTACCTGCTGGGACAATGCCAGACATAAACAATGGTAAACTCATTTATATTTGGTTTACTTTACACGGACCCCAGGGAAAGCCATGAACTTATTACACACTATAATAGTTTAGCCAGCTTTTTCGAAAGTGCATTTTTGATGAACTGCGTCAACCCTTGATTAGGGTTTTACTTTTTCGCTAACCCTGGGAACATAACAAACAAAAGGCTGGGAACTTCACTGGATGTGCTGTCGTTAGTTAGTCTCTAGGTGGCAGCAAGGCAGCAAGTAGAAAAATCCAAAGAGACTTCGCTAAAGGATCAAGTTTTCACATAGATCAGGCATAACATTATAACCACCTTCCTAATATTGTGTTGGTCTCCCTTGTGCCTACAAAACAGTTGTGGCTCATTAGAGAATGGACTTTGGGTCCTATGGGTTGAGAGGAGGGGCCTCTGTGGATCATCCCACATATACTTGATCAGTTTGGGATCTAGTGAATTTCATGTTTTTTTGTTTTTTTTTTGAGTTGTTCCTAAACCATTTTTGTGTGTGTGCCTGTGTCAGGCTGCATCCTGCTGGGGATGGCTGCTACCATCAAGGAGTGTCATTGCTATGGGGTGGGGGGGCCTGGTCAGTAATCAGTAATGTCCACATGAATGCCAGGTCCAAAAGTTTCCCAGCAGAACATCCTATTGTCACAAGATGGGCAACTTTATTTAATTCTCCTGTCACTGGTTTTAATGTTGTGGTGGATCCGTGTATTTAACTCATGGGCATGAATTCACATGTGCACTTCAGTTACTGACCTTCGATCCAACGGGTCCGATGTCTCCTCGTTCACCCTTTCCTGGGGGCCCGTGCTCTCCTCTCTCGCCCTGGACAGACAAAAGAACAAATTGCTCACTGACGAAGGTGCGTTACCAAACTCCTCCTGTCATAAAGAACTGAAGATCAAGGCTCAGCTTCTTCTTCTTGTCAGCAGAAGAGCTGCGGCGCATCTTGTGAACATCAAGCGTGGCCTTCAGTTTCCTTAATTTCATGCAGCACTGACACATCTGAGCGAGCTCCTGCAGGAACTCCTCGCATTTCTTATGAATTTGCTCAGTCAACAGATTTACACGGTCATTCGTAGATATTTATGCAGAATCGGCAGAAATGCTTTCTTGTAGAAGTGAGCCCTTTGTCCTTCAAGTTGAATATTTGACAACAAAAGCATGTTGCTTCTTCTGTTCTATTTATTTCCTCTTATTGTGAAGTGACATAAAACACCCAATAGAGGGGGATGTGGTACAGCTCCGAGCACGTACTATCTATTACCGATTGCTCATACTTAAAGAGATGAAGTTCTTATCCATAGTCGGTGTATTACCTATAGTAGATGGTGGTCTACACGCAGCCAGTTTGGAGAAGCTGAGAGGAATACTTGCAAAAAAGCCAAGAACTTAACTGACGTGGACGGAGTCAAAAGTAAAATGTATGTACCCACCTAAAACATTCAACACCACTACACTACAATACAATATTATGACCACTGTGGTTTCCGGTCAGACAGGCTTCTTCAAAGCCACCATGTCCCATTGACAAAAACAGTCATTTTACTTCACAGCACGTGGGACAAGCTGGTGTACCGCACCTGATTGTCTCATTTGTCTCTCCTAAATATGATTAAGTGCCTCAGACAACGTCACTTCAAAGAAACCAAACTGTCCCTTTAAAAGAAAGAGGAGCACAACACTTAGGCTTTGGGTTTGTCTTCAAATAACTACGTGCAAATAACAAATGCTTTTCCAGTTGAGCTTCACCCAGACATTTCATTAAGCAACAGTCAGTGTGGATGATCAACGCACCGCAATCAGCCTGATGCAAAAGGACAATGTGAGCATTAATTCTTGTGTGTCTGGATTATCACTGCTGGCTCCACAGTGTGATAATGTCACGGCTCAAAGGTAGCAGGGAAGGATTAGCTCGTCCTGACCACTTCCAAGTGACATTTTGAGGCAACAGAGGTTTGATTACCTGCCCAAAGTGTTAATAATGGATAACGAGAGGAGAAACTCGGGAGGAATTAGTCATAAGACCGATGGGATGGGATGAAACTCTGTCAAAGTGGTCGCATCTCATTATTACAGATTTGAAATATGCCGCCGTGTGTCACGTATTGCATTGTGGAGAAAAAAAAAAAAAGGACAAGGTGAACCCACCTTAGTTCCTGGGAGTCCTGGAAGCCCTGGTTCTCCCTGAGGACCGAGGAATCCAGGCTCACCCTGCAAAAAGTAAGATAAATCAGCAACTGTTACTCTTTCTTTTTGTTCCACGCAGGGATTTTTTGGTGTAGCGCTGCCAATGAACGCTAAACACATACACAAGATGCATAGCCATTCATCACGACAGGCATGCACTGACCGCTCATGCGCGCACACAGACACAGACACACACTCAGGGAGGCATGCATAAATCACACACATTATCAGCTCTTTGCTAGTTTATCCCCTGGTTTCACATATATTAAGAGACGATAGGACCGACCTTGTTAGAAACTCATCAGGGCAACACATAAGGGTTCTGATTAAGTGTGCAAAAAAAAAAAAAAAAACAGACGAACATTTTTGCACTTTCGCTCATGGGGAGCGACCCTCCAGTGCGAGGTGTGACGCTGGATTCGATTTACGCTGCATAACACACTTGCATGGAATACATTATTACACCACGTGCGACCAGCGTTCCCACCTACAGCACTCTGGAAGCCCTCGGAGGGCTAATGGACGTTTGCTTCTCGAACTTTGAAACCGTAATTGGATGAACAGCGAAGAATGCGGAGCAGAACAAAAGTGCAAGCCGAGCTTAGAACCCGCGAGTGCTACGTTAGCAAAATATTGTTAGAATCCATCAAGCATACAGGCCTCTTAAGTAAAAACAGGAGTGTATAAAATGTAAAATGAAAGGGTTTTTTTCGGTTTCTTTTACAAGGCCAGCACATTACAAGCGTACGGAGAGAAAAAGGAAAAAAAACAAAAGCATCATCATCATCATCATGCCTGTGTGAGCATTCCTTGCATTCATGTGTAATATTTTGAGCTAATGATCCTCAAATACATTTGGGTGCTTAGTATTCTTTAGTTCTTTTTTTTTTTTTGTCTGTGGCAGTGATTTATTGTGAGCCATTTGTGTATTTGGTTTGTCCATCTGTTGTTGATACAGTTAAAAAAAAAAAAAAAGATCCGTCACTGAAACAATAAAAGGCCCTAAATAATCAAATAAAAAAAAACAAAAATACAGCTTCCTTTTTTTAACAAGCAGTAGTTTTGACACGCTTTGGATCGAGTCTCTTGATTACCACTTCCAGGAACAAGTAGAGAAGTGTTTGCCAGGGATGCAGTGTTCCGATCATTCCTAGATGCCATTCGGAAATCTTAATTTCTGGCATGTTCGGCTCAAGACGTCTGGCTTTATTTAGCGCTTCACTTTTAACTGCGAGGAATTTTATATATATATATATATATATATATATATATAATGCTGTGCCACTGCTGCTGCACGTGGAACATTCAAGTCTCGCTGCAAATCCCACAAAGCAGCAGGAAAAGGCAGGATTAGGAGACGTCTATGTGTCATACATACATGAGGCATGATGATAGTTCAGTTTCTGCTCTGAACTCGGCTAAAGACGGGCTGAGGTGGACGGACAGGGACAACACCGGGTGGGGTGGGGAGGGATGACCGGGGATAAAAACAGCGAAGCATTTACCTTTATCCCTGGGAGTCCAGGCAGCCCTGGAAGTCCTGGCTCTCCCTACACAGGAAGAGTGTGACACGTTACAGCCAAGCCAAGCTAAGCTGAGTCAAGCCTCATTTGTCGCCACTTTGGGTTCTATTAGCTCTGCGGTTTGCTCTCTGTTTGTGTTTTCTCTGGCTATCAAGCTAATTCTGATAAGTGGCCAGCCATCCAGGAGTGTATGTTGACTGTCATTAGCAGAAGGTACCGCACATGCAATTTCATATCAACTCATGCAGCCGTGGCTTTGACAGCGTGATTAGTGCTGGTTATTACACTCAACCCTTCACAAAGTGCAGTGGAGTTTTTTTATATTTTTTATGATTTTATTGGTTTGGGCAGGTGTGAAAAGTTCTGGTTTCTGGAGGGAAAAACTGTCAGATACTGTGGGTTAAAGCAGCAAAAATACGTTTTGAGAGGGCTTCAAGGTCATTAGCATTTGGAGGAGTGAGAAGTCGAGAGTTGTTGGCATGTTTCTCCGTTACCAAGGTCGGGTCACTGTCAAGTTGAGAACCCCACGCCTCATGTTACCAGCAAGTTTGAGTAACACACAGTCAATCGATTCAGCTGAGAAAAACCAGAGGTCAAGTCCCCTGTGAGCCCTCTGTGAGACTTTCAAAATAACAATAAATAATAAAAAAAAAAAAAAAATCCAACTTGGGATAATTTAACGCTCAATTAAAACGATTGTATTTATGGGCGTATGAAAAGATTAGCGCCGCACGAGAATGATCAACAGTAATGGCACTGTGGGGATCAGAGAGGAGGCTGTAAATTTCCATTGCGGCTAATGAAATGACTATTAAATTAAGGACTTAAAGTCTTTCTTGTGGACCATGATTTCACCAGCACTTACTGAACACCGTCCAATGGTAATATTTAACGAGGAACAACATGTCGGCCTTATGATTGCCGCTGCGAAGAGAAACACCGTTTGTATGCAAGTGTGTCAGCTCAAGCCGAGCGGATGTCAAACGAAGGATAAGATAAAGCAGTCAAACATTAGCGTGGCCACAAGTTTTCTTTGCAGCGGGTGCTTGCTTAAAGCCTGTCTGTCTGTCTGTCTGTCTGTTTGGAGCCAGTTCGTCCAAACAGAGAAGGGAAATTAATGGGGTGCAACACGTGGGATTAAAAAGTGTAATTAGACGAGGCAATGGTGCAATCTCGGCAGCAGTCTGGTCAGAGGACAAGTAATGGCTTTTATTTTTGAGGGAAATAGCTCCTCATCTGCTGCTGCTGCTGCTGCTGCTTATTAGTAGCCGCTTATTAGTTTCTCATTAGCAGCTGCTTTCAGCAACACTAACCTTGAAAAAGTGTGTTAAACGCTAAAATAAACAGCAGTTGGGAGAGAGAGATGGTCATACTAGACAAAAAAAGATTGCTTAAACAACAAAAAACATTTTGCACGTGTTGGCAGAGCAACGTGACTGCGTGATCTGGTGGCCTTCGATCAGGCGAATGCAAGCGAATACAGGTCACAGTAATGGGGAGTAAGAAAATATCCGTAAGATTTAATGCATCCAGAGGTTTTAAAAATGATACCCGAGACCTGGCTTGAAACCCGTATCAAGCCAAAGTAAATGTAAAACGAGTTGACGCATTGTGATGCAGTTTCTCCTCAGCGAGACCCCCCATGTGCAGCCGTCTATAAAGCACTTTAAACGTGGTTCCACTTCAGCCGCTATATCTTGCGCAAACACCAGAGCTTCACCAGATGTAGAAATAAATATGTTCAGAGAGCCCCGGCCTGTTAAGTGTTTTCTGTTTCTGCTTGGTCAAAAATCTATTCCCATAGTCGCTTATTAATACCAAGCCATTATCAACAGTAAGAACATAGCTGCGGTTACTCCGTGTGATTGAAACCATACTACTGTGACGGCTACATGTGTTTATGCGCTGCTGCCTCTCTGTTGTGTATCATATTGCAGTTGTTACCTTTTGTCCACTTCGTCCAGGCTCTCCAGGTTCGCCCTGCAATGCATGCAAAGAGTTCTCTTGTCAGCTGCCGTATTTCTGGATTGGGTTGCACCAGCTATTTGGAAATCTACGACCGGGTTTGTGCATTAAACCGTCTCTAAGTTGTTAGAGCTACTAGTTTCTTACTTCCTGTTGCCTGTACTGAGCTCTACCAGTTCATTCACCTGCAAAACTCTTCTAGATCTGATCTTGATTAGTTTTGCAGGATCAAGCTGTTGGAAGCATTGTGTGAACAAATGGAGGATTTAGCTAACAGCCATATTTAGCATCACAAACATGGATTCACTATAGCGTTAATCGATGCTAGCTTAATTTGGCTTTAACACTAGCCTATAATGTCTCCTTTTAAACAAGATAACGTATGTGGAATAAATAACGTGAGTCCTGATCTGTCCTAATGTTCATTGTGGGGCGTTTTAACCGATACAGAAACGAATATCTTTACACGCAATTGGATAGTCCTACAACCAATCAGAGCCACTTTGTTGTACATAAATTCAACTCCACAGCTCTCAGATGACGTGCAGGACTAAGTTGCTGTTGTGTTTCTCTCCATCACTGCATAAAGCCAGTACGAACGACGTGATTGGCCCAGCAGATCTTTCCTGGAGCATAATTAGTTCTCAACAAAGAGAATCCAGACCAACTTTCCACCACAAAACTATGGCAGGAGCGGGAAGCTGGGTCGGCCTCCAGACTAAGACCTGCTTCACACGTTCATGCATATCCAATAGGAGCAGCCTGGGGAATATTCTAGCTTTTTCTAGTTATTGACCCCTATAAAAAAGCTTCTTTCCACTACATAGATGGTCTAGTTTTTTTCCGTTATAGCCTTAGCATGACATCATTTGGGCTGTCAGACGTATTTCTCACCAGATGTGTTATCTATATGGGTCAATCTAGGAGCTGGCTCAGTTGGTAAGGTTAAACAAAACTGAACTTAGTTCATTTGTGTAACACAAATCTTACTAAATAATCAGCACGTTAATCGCCACATGTAATTATGAATTCACAAACAGATGGTGCAACCAACTTCTAATGAGGGGTTAAAAAAGTGGATGAAATCGTTTGACATAAGCTCAGCTCTCACCTTGATGCCAGCTGCAGAGGAACCTGCATCTCCCTGAGGATTAAAAAAAAGAAGAAGCAAAAATTAGAAAGGTACAACATGAAAAGCCTCAAATGACAGAGTTCTTTACAAGACCTGATGGCTTTGAGGTCACAACAGGAACGAACGCTGCCGCGCAATTCCAAAAAGCAAAGATTTATGAAAGGAGACAATTTCCCGAACAATGCCGAACATAATTTGACAACTGCGGCGTTTATCTGAATAAAACTGTGTGGAAATCCAATTAAAAAAATAAATAAAAAAGAGGATTGTCTGCTATTCAGAGCAGCGTTCACATCGAATGTGGCTTCTCACACGAGCTGGAGACAGCAGTTTTATAACTGCAGAGCTGGGAATCATTTCATTGTTTTTACACTGTCAGACTGCAGCTGTGTTGCGGTGATGACACAAGGGATGAAATCTAACACTATATAAGAGGCAATCCACAACAGTATAAGAGGACTTATATATATATATATATATACTGTGCTGACTGCAAAGTTTTTTTTATTTGATCTCTTCAGGTAAAGAATTGAACTAGAAGGAGACAGGGCTACTTATATCACATTTTTCCAGCAAAGTGGTCCAGACACCCAGAGCCCAGGCCCTTTCCTATGCATTACTACTGCAGTGTACAGTAAAAACAGACATAAAACAAGGGGCCAATAAGTGTAATTATAGGCGGTTGGTGGGAAAACGCAGCAGGGAGAATGAGACCGGGTCTTTAGCTCTGGTGTGGACTCTGTGGTTTCACTACACATACGCCTCGTGCTCAGAAGTTGCTGAAGGAATGCCTCTCGCCCTCAGCTTTTTATGGGAGTCATTATGATGCATAGCACACAAGGCAATGTTTAATTGCGGCATTTTTTTATTTATTTTTTTTGCAGACAATAAACTGCGTTACTGTTTACAGCTGGGCTTTGTTGCATACTCAAGGGTGCCTCATTTCATACCTTAAAACTTATCATTCCGTTTTTATACGAGTATTTTCACAAGTTCTTTCATATTTTATAGACGGTGCGAGATCTAAGCGGATGAACTTTTACAGTGAGCTGCAAAAAAAACAAAAAAAAAAGAAGGCTACTCGTATTACAGTTCTTGAAAGACAAAAGAAAGGCTTTCACATGGTTTTACACAATGTTTCTGGCCAAATACTTCAGAAACAACATGGATGTCATGTTGTGGTTAGCCTACAAATTATAATAAAAAAAAAAGGAAACTTTACAGGGGCTCATTTTCGTGACTTCTGGTGTCTTCACTGAATACAAAACAAACATCAAAGTCAGTGCTGGTTTACACCTGTTGCTTTTTGGCAGGGTTGGATTGAATTTCTCACATCTGCACTTAATCTTATGCCAAAGTAGCTACACCTTGTTAAGCTCGTAATCAAGCCACGGAGTATATGCAAGCGTAATTAATGGTTTTCCCATAATTAATCACAGCGGGGCCGCAACG
This sequence comes from Chelon labrosus, assembly GCF_963514085.1. Lineage (NCBI taxonomy): Eukaryota > Metazoa > Chordata > Actinopteri > Mugiliformes > Mugilidae > Chelon > Chelon labrosus. Next base: position 15,406,219 of record NC_140337.1, read on the forward strand.
CGCTAATGTTGTGAAAAATTGAAATTCACAACGCAGTGTAGTTTCGACACTTTTAATCAGGACGCTCATGTGAAAACGCTTACGAGAGGATGCTACATAAGCAATCAACACGCTCCAATCCCCTGCTGCTGAAGTGAAAGACCCGCTGACGGGTTCTGTCGTGACAAATCTCACACAAGTGACACCGAGCCCGAGAACCGAGTGAGAGCTTTGACCATAGTTTAATCTCTTCCAAATGTAGCAATGTGAGATGGAAAAAGTGGTGGAGTTGGGAGGTGAGCTGAGGTGTGGCACAGAGTGCTGAAATGTCCCAATTGGGCCAATTACCATGGTGACTCTACAGCCTGTGATTTAACCACAGAGCTGAGTGAGACGGAGAGCTGTCTCCACAACGCCACTTCATTACAGGCACCCAGACCTGTCGCTGCATATTGGCATTTAAAGATAATAACACGATGGTTTCTTAATGTATGCTTGGTAAATTGGGCTATTTTCCAGCCGCGTGCTCGGAGAATTAAACGAGATGGAGAGAAACTGGCGAGCAATGAAGCCATTGTGACAAATGTCGCCATTTAAAACCACTCCAGCCTTCAAAACATGACGACTCCTCCGCATTACGGCCATTAGCAGAGATGGCCAAATTCAGCTGAATATCAACCCTCGAGTCACCGAGTGAGAATGTATGTGAGGCAATACAAATTATGACTGGCTCCCAGGACAGGAAGGCTCTGCCAACGGTTGAAACGAGGCCAGTTCACAAGAGCTTGCACCGGATCTTAGGATTCAGAAATTATACCAACCACTGTGCCACGCTGGCCAGAGCCAAGTACTCATAGCCTGGAACTTCCCAAAAACAAATCAAGAGTTTACTTAGGGTTCTTCTTTTTACAATTAACCTTTAAAATATTTTTTATTTTATTTTTCTGTCTGCAATGTTCAACTTTTGCAACAGGAGGAGTCACAGTTAATTTCACACCTAGTTAAATACTTAGGCAGAATGCACCAGGAGTAAATGGTTTAGAACTAAAGCTTTTAACTGCGGTAATGATTTGCTTTAAATGAGGCCAGAGATGGACATGCAGAGGCTGTTGGAAACATTTTACTTCCCAGCTGATGACGGCTTAGGAAAGCAACACAGCAGGTAATGTATTACATTAATGCATAGTAGAAACAACGGTGGGAAGCAAGCGAGTGCAATTACTCAAAAAAAAAGTTTTTAAGTATAACTAACAAAACTGTTAGCTGTAACTAATATGACTTTACGCTTTATGGGCACAAATCCCTACATAAAAAGACACATTTAAGTTAATGGTTACCACTTGTGTTGTGTACCAATTACTCTTACCTAACCTGGTGCCGGTCAAACTATTTCAACAATTTGCCAAATAACTAATCATATATAATCAGTAAACTAAATACAGCCGATGCAAAACAGAAAACTTGGAGCTATTAGCTACTGGAGGCAGAAAATGTAGCGTAATAGGCGCCAATTTGACGCTGTAGCTACGCCAACAGCGCAGAGCATACGCAGACCCTAAAGGCTCTTTCAGAGTACTGTGGGACCTAACTTACGCGTGTAGCCAACACCGGTGTGAGCCATTTATACTTATGCGCTTGTCAGTCTGCCTTGCTCTGTAAAAACGCCACTCAAACGCTGTGTATTTTTAGCCTGTTGGGTTAATTTGTGTTTCTACTTCCTGCTTCACTTTCCACTCCCTCCTTTACTTTCAACAATGGCGACTGGAAGTTTCACCGAACATGTGCTTTGTTTGTATCTCCGAACCTCTAACCTCTCCTCGATGTGTTCCATCTTTATTGAACCAAAAAATAATCAATTCGAAAATTGCGGAGATGGCGAAGCAGCTGGAAATATTAAAGCAGAAACATGCTACCAACAAATGGACCAATCACAGCTCTTGTGGTATGTGTCACCGATTTTGGGGAGGTGCACGTCAGTTAAGGTGCTAGGGTCTGCATATGCTCTGCGCTCTGGCCGTAGCTTCTGCGTCAACTTAACGCAGAGGTCTGAACCGCCTAGCTGACGTGCACCGCCCCAGAAATGTAACTACGCGCCGCGGCGACACATCTCCGCAATTTTCAAATTGATTGTTTTGGATCAGTAAAGATGGAACACATCGAGGAAAGGTTAACTGAGGAGGTTCAGAGGTGCAAGCATTTGCACAACTCGTTGAAATTTCGGCGAAAGTTTCAGTCGCCAGTGTTGAAAGTGGAAGCAGGAAGTGGAAAGAAAAATGAACCCGACTGGCAAAAAATACACAGCGCCGGCTAGCGTTTGGGCTGCATTGTTACAATGGCTCACACCCCCGTGGGCTACGTGCGTAGGTTACGGCGTCTATGTCCCACAGTACTCTAAACGAGCCTTAAGATTAAAAGCAGAATAAAGAAAACATTAAGAAGAATGAAATAAGAATACTAAGAAGAAGATTGTGTACTTTGTACAATATCATCTATTCTTTATTTTTTATTTATTTATGACCAACAGTATTTAGGATATGATTCGTTTTTTAAAGAGTGATAGAATCTAAACATGTCTGAGAGTTAGCATTCAAGTAACACACCGTGTAGAGTCTCTTTCACACTCCACATCCCCCATCGTCAAAACAATCCCCCGTCGTATCAAGCACAGCCCGACTCCTCGCTCATTTCTCTCCCCCCACCCCTCTCTTCACTCCCTGAGATCTCTCCCCTTCACCATACCAAAGCTTTCCCTTCCTCACCTCTAACCTCGTGTAACCGCATTTTCCCCGCAGTGCGTGCTGTGTATTGTTAACTTTGGCGTCTTCGGCGCGGAGGACCGAGGATGCCCTCCTCCTCCTCCTCCTCCCCTCCTAAGTCCCGCTATTCTCTGGTTTCCTCTTTCACCAGTGAAACAACAACAATAATATCATGGAAGAGCAGTTGATCAGACGCAAAACTCTGATGACAGGGGGCTCGGCTCGAGCGGACATTTTCTCCACTTGCGTTGAAAATCAATCAACCCCGTGTGTGTGTGTGTGTGTGTGTGTGTATATATATGACACACACCGTATGTTAAACTCATCTGGATGTATCTTGACTGAATTACTCCTGCCATATGTTGCGCACTATATTAAACAAAACACCTTCTTCTGTCCTGACAATCTGAGATGAGGTAATCACATCCATACTAATGACTAAATCTTTCTCTTTACACCACCGTCTGTCTCAAAGTACATGAGGATTCACTTGAAAAAGGAATGGCAGGTGACTGGCTACAGAAGTCTGAATTCCCATGGTGTTCAATTTCAATTTTCTCTTTTCACTCCCGCAGCAAAAATCCATCACTTTTTCTCTTTTTTTTATTGCGCGGGGCAGACTAGATCAAAGCCGTGCTCGCGCTGCAAAGTTTTATCGCCCTCCTCTTCCCTTTTTGTTCACTCATTTTCCACAGACGATATCCTGCATCTGTTTCCCTCCAACGGTGTCTATCTTGGCTGCTGAGTTCTGCAGTCTTTTAAAAACCACAGCACCCATAAAGTGAGAAGTTATCAAAGTTGTTCTCCGCTGAACACCAATAAATTGGCAGTGACACTTTGAGTGCGCTGCTTCCACGCCGCTGCTGGTCTATCAGTTATATTTTTGGTTTTATACCTAACTCAGTATTTCTAGTAAGCGGTAGCTCCTCTGGTGTACAATACATCAAAGCAGTATTTTTTATTTTTTTGTCGGCTGTGTGTTCTCAGCAACGTTGGGAAGATTGATCTTTTCCCAGAAGTGCGAGAAGCCGAATCAACGTTCTCAGAAAATCGTTTATTCGTATTCAGTATTGTTATTGAAATGCTTTGGCACACATTCAAAGGGTAAAGAGGGCTAAATTTGGCCATGAGGTCACCCAACACAAATACAACTGTGACCTGTTTTCATAAACTCCGCTTTAACAAAATATAACAGCAAAGGCAGCGTGGAAAGATTTGGATAGGAAGCATAATCTGCCTCTGGATATGATGTCATTGTACTAACACAAAACAAAAAAAAAACTTGGAGAGTAACATGAATCTATTAGTTTAGCTCTGAACAATCTGTCCAGCAGATCTCCACTCTGCCTTTTGCTGGAAATGTATCTCGACTTGACAAGCCGTCTCCATGATAAATGGTCCCAAATTAATGCAGGAGCCACCCGACCAGAAAATGGAGCGCCAGCGTAGCATGGCAATTAAGTCCACATTAAATACAATGGACGCATCAAGTGCCAGGACGATTGGTGTTGTGCGGCCTTGACTGCAGTACAGATGGCCCTTGACCTCTGCAGCCTCGCCTGCTTCGTCTTCTCGGCTCTGCTCTCAGATGGCTAACATTAGCGGCCAGACTCTCTGCTGTTTCTACCCGCGCGTTCCAAGACAGAAACAAAGAGTTCAAAAAGTAAATTCACATACCTTCTCTCCCAATTCACCTTTCGGTCCGTCTTCGCCCATATCACCCTGTAATCACAAATCACATGCCATTCAGTCTCTTGGATGTAGGGATGAGACAATGCTGAAAAAACAAAAACGAGCTATGTGAGAATCTAAAATCTAAAAAAATAAAAATGTGCGAGTTTAAACAAGCTCGCCTGATTGCTTTAACAGATATAGCACACAGTAGGACACACTTTTCTCTGTCTCTGATTGACTGCCATGTAAAGTCAAAGGGTGCTGTAGAAAAAGGCAAGAACATTTCAGCAAAAATGAAGGATTATTAACATACACATGTACAGGTAGTGTTACTTCAGCTTCACTGTGGTCACCGAGTCATTATGTGGTTGAAACGTGACTGAGTTCAGGTAATGCAGTTCACTATGTGGGGTGCAGCGGAGGTAGTAAATGAACTCCTGCAGCACATACATACTTCCATTACACTTCCGTTATTACTTTTTAACTGTATGGTCTGAGATGTTCTCCTGCCGTGACGCTATGCTTTTTCTCCATTTTATTTCATTTACATTTGATGTGTTTGATGTGATAAACATTTCTGATTCTCGGTTGATTTACATTCATCTTAATGACTGAAATGATGCCCTGACATCTTCTCCAGAGCCACCATGAGGTTCGGTCTCAACGGGACGTTCTAGACGTCTCCAGAACCTCCGATGTTCATTCATCGTCACTTTGGTCATTGGGTCATTGGGTCACTATGCGGCTCATGGTCAGGTGATGTAATTGTGAAGGTCCTAAACACGTGGCATCAACCTTAGCTGCAAATAGCAACTGTTTGCATGCTGACAACCTAAATTAAAATGAGCAAAACAGGCATTACACCTGCTTAATGTCTGCATTTTAACATGCTGGTTAGCAATTACATCACTGAGTCTCTCTGGCGTCTTAGTGATAGATTCAGTATGATTACACTGCTGCTAATTTTTATCAGTATGGTAAAATAGGTAACTATTTTGAAGACAGATGAAGACAGATTCAAAATTTAATTACTTAAAACGGTGGATTTTGTCGTTGTGGAAGATCTCGTCCTTGTAACGCTGACCCCTCATTAAAATAAACCTAATGTAAAAGGCTTCACGCTTCAGGCTAACATTGTTTTCTTGAATCCGCCTACAGGCCAACGCAACCAAAGTCAAAAAACTACGGTTTATGTTAACACGTCTGGCTCCTCTCAGAATAAAAGCACAAAGCGTTTTGGGCCAACTTTTAGCGCCGTCTGGCAGGGAACAGATCATTTCACTTTTAATAAATCCACAAGATTTTTATGCCGCTATTAAACTGCGAATCACACAACGACTAGCAGTTCCAGGGATGTTGAATTAAAGGTTGTGTCCTTGCGGAGGGAGTATTAAAAGGGACTCCAAGAAAATCAGATTACTGTAACAGTCTCTATGCTTGACACTGCCTATCTGTTAGAAGTTAGAATGACTACTAGCATCAGGATTAAAAGAGTTTGCTTTGGTAGATTTGCTTGTTGGCTCTGGATTTAGTGAACGCAGCCAAAAAGACAGCAGCTTGTATTAAAATAAGTGGCCTGCCACAGAATAAATTCTCATAGTATTTCAGAGCAGCAGTTCCCAACTTCTGGACACTGGATGGGGTTTGACAGGTCTCAAGACGATCAACAGGACTGTCAAATCTTTGTTCTTTGTTATAAATCCCTCTTTATACGTCTAAAAACTAAGGTGTCACAATCAGATAAAGAGTTTTCTTATAGGTTTACACAGTTGGCAACCTCTGACTAAGTGAAAACGACAAAAACAGTGTGGGAGGGGACTGGACACAAGACCAATTTCATGCTAACACAAACTGAAACGCTGGAAACCATTTTCCGTCCTTACAGCCAACTGATTTATGATTGCCGTTTGCATTGCAATGACACGATCTTGCGTCATGGCGATCTCCTGGCCGCCGTTTCTGAAACTGCACGTCGAGCTGTTGTTTGCATCCGGGTGCTGTCAGAGGCGGTTGCTAGGAGATTGTCTCCGCACGTCCTCGCTGGCGCAGCGGACCAGGTGTGTTAGGAATAGAGAAGAAGTATCTGGTTTAAACAGCTGCGAAACGACTGCCCGAGAGCCAGGTTTTGATGACCGCTGAGTCATCGCCTCCCTCCCCGGTCGGCGCTCACACGTCTCACACTGTATGAGGGCACCGTTAGAATTAGGGAATGGAGAGAATAGAGCAGCTACTCCTCTGTGAGGCTATTTTATTTGTTTGGTCTCCTACAGGGCCTGCAGTTTCGTGACTCACCGGATCACTGACTCGTATGGCACGTATGGCCAAATCTCAGATGGGAGTCACCTCTGAAAAAACAAGATGGCGGAGCTGCCGTCTTTTCATCGTGACGGCTGCTCTAACGCACGGAGGAACATCATACTGATGCTAGCGATAAGGAGATCGGAATTAGCTCTTTACCTTTTCACCTCGTTCTCCCATTTCACCCTGTTGGGAAAGAAAGCAGAGTGTTAAAACACAGAGGAGCTCGAGGGGTGTTGGGCTGGGTTGGGGAATTATCGCAGCCACTTAGGGTCAGATTGTATCTGGGGTTAAATTCATGTTAGATTAGAGAAATTCTCTGGTGTTATGGCTACTTTTTACCTAGCCAGACCCTTAAGTATCATTACAACAAACAATCAAAGTTTCAGTGTGAACTTCTATGCAAGTAAATTAAGCTTGTATGTACGGACCACTGTGAAAAATGTGCATGTGCGTTCAACAAAACGAAAAGCACAATGGAAAAAGTTGAAGGTCAAAAAGAAAAATGAAGTTTCTTGAACAGGAAAAGAAAAAAAAATAATACAAATTTAAAATAAAAGTGAAATGGATTTACAAAAATAAGAGCACACAGACAACGTGTGCACCAGACCTTAGCTCCCGGGACACCGTCCAATCCTGGGATGCCAACATCCCCCTATGGACAGCACAACATACACACAGGGCCTTCATTCAGCGTGCTGTTTTTCTCCCCAGCATAAAGATAACCTTTAACCCTATCAGAGATTACGTTTTGTCGGGACGGCGCACAGGTGTTAGGCATTTGCAGGATAGGTGATAACGCTGCAGGACCGTCAGTGTGGTGTGGTAACGCAGGACTTACGAGTGAATAAATACCATGAAATTCGAAAAAGGGAGTATTCAATTATTAAACCCGTAAACTAAATCTGAGAGTGGAGAGGATAAATGAGCTGATAAAAAGCTTAATTATCTCTGGTTTGGTTCTGCACTTGAGCGAAAGTAAGAAAGCCAAGTCCGTCTGATGGATGCCAGCGTGCCGTTAAGAGCCCGAATCGCCTGCTCTCTGCAGCTCTGACCGAGAAACCAACCTCAGTCAGTGCGTTGCCAGAAACAATTAACCCCGCGACCTTTGCAAACCTACCACATCATTAGCCTTTTAGAATGGTAGGAGCTATTCCTCAGCCTGGACGGGCGACTATAACCAGATGAAGCTGATTAATGTAGCCAGGATGGAAAATAAAGCAATTCATTATTTTGATTATAACGGATGCTGAGCACCGGCCATGCTGCGAGAAAACTGGATTGTAGTGCACACTTTTATGTCATTTTAAAATACTGTTTCAGCTTTTTTTTTCTTTGAGACCAGCCTGTACGATCTATGTGAGGAGTATCCACCCAGCTAGTGGTGAAACTCTTCATAAAGACTGAAGCTTGTATCACTTATCAGTCCACATATGGGAGCCATTGACGTAATGATGATGCTCTATTGCCACAGTGATGACGGGGTCTGATTAAAGCCACCTAAACTTGGGCTGATAAGGTTTGCATTAGTGATCACAGCCCCCTCTCCCACTCCCCTTCTGGTGGATATCAGATCAATATGATGTCTGCCAGTCAACCTGCCTCTGCTGGAGTTCAACTTTCTGCATGAGTGAGGCTTACATACCATAACAGATTCGGTTTTATAAGTGCACTGCACAGCGTAGGAGTTCTATTTCATGGGTGCTGGCAAACCCCGGTCCCTTCACAAGTATGGAATTAAGCCTTTAGCTTTCACTGCATCCAGAGTTAGAAAGGCTTTCGCTCAAAAAAAAAAAAAAAGAAAAGAAACTTCTTCACTCTGGTTCTTATTACAGCCGTGCGTGCCTTTTTTCTCATATCTCCATGAATGCGTGGTTGAGATTAGAAAGGCGGCGCCCCCGCCAAATAATCTCCCCGTTCATTCTGGTAACTTATTTTATCATTTGTTTGAGAATAAATACCCTTATCCCATTTTTCCTCGCCGTGAAACACCTGCATTGTGTCTTCTTTATTCGGTTTGAGAATGAAATGCGCAAATGAGAACGAGTGTGTGAACAGATTCACGGGGGCAGCCAGAACGGTACTTTGTGGTTAAGACTTGCAGATGCAGCCCAGGGGTATTCTCCTAAATGGAATAGCGGTTTGAAATTGTCAGAACTTTTGTAATATGAAAAGTGCAACACACGGCCAGAAGGATTAATGAAAGCCTGCATTATGCTCAAGCGGCACTTTTCAAGATAAAATGCTATCAGGTGTGGATGGAAATTAGCTCTCTGAAGTTCACGAGCATTTTGGAGGGAAGGATATAAGGTGTTCGGGCGGAATTGACATAGGAGGGAGCACAGAGGTGACATGTTTAGCATTTTATGGCATTAAGGGGAGTTCAGATCTTCTTGCTCTTGTTAATAAAGACAATTACGTCAAAAAAAAAGTATATGTGTATAAGTATAAGTAGGTATATAAGTAAGCTCACCTTCAGCCCATCAACACCTGAGATACCAGGAGGCCCGAGTGAACCCTGGGAAATGAAGGCGTTATTACATCATTACATTCAGCAATCATGCTGCAAGATCAGACCAGAATATACACCGATCAGGCACAACATTATGACCACTGACAGGAGACGTAAATAACACTGACCATCTCGTAACAGTACAATGTTCTACTGGGAAACTTTTGGACCTGGCATTCATGTGGACCAGACCAGAGCAGACCAGGCACCCCCACCCCATAGTGAAAACCCCACAGCACAATGTGTTGACCTGGCCTCCAAATTCACTAGATCCCAAACTGATCAAGTATCTGTGGTGTTGCCAGACACCACAGGACGCCCTCAGAAGGCCCATGTCCATTCTCTGATGAACTGATCTGGAGGCACAACGGAGACCTACACAATATTAGGAAGGTGGTCATAATGTTATGCCTGATCGGTGTATATACTGCATATATATATAATTTTAGTTTGTGCCACGCTATGGACAATACAGACAAGCTAAGACAGATAGTTGAGAAATATTCTGCTGCTCTTGCTTTATGTATATATACTCTTATGTTTAAATGTACTGCAATTCCCCCCCTCTTCTTAGTGGTTTGCTTGTGTTGGCTATTTGTACTACCTCACAATAAAAGTGACTTACTGTTACCATGGTCATGTTTATAGCAGTATTAGAGATGTATTTGAGGTAGTGGTAAAAGGCTGAACTTGGAGAGCTTGTTTGTTGCTTTATTTATCTTTTTTTTTTTTTTCTTTCTGTGGAAAATGCCTGACACCGGCTGAAAATTATTCCCACCAAGTTGATGGAAGCCGAATAACTCTTGACGCGACTCCTCCGCTAAACAAAGCACATCATCCGCAGCCGATCTAATTGAGTAGCCTCGGGGCCCTGGCTTATGAGTCATTAACACGGCGGCGTGTCATCGTTGACCCCTCCACCCACGCACACACACACCTCCTCCCACGCCGACGGGAGGCCTTGCCGACAGATGACAGCGCAGACAGGAAGTGTCTGATTGGGTTACACTGAACAAACACTGGCAGCTACCTGATGGCTGGATATGGCTTACATCTGTTCCCCACATCAGCGCCACCAGGGACCCGCAGCCTCTATCGCAGCACTTAGCTCCAGGTTCTCTGTTCTCCGTCTCGCTCTCCTTCTCCGTCACTCTTTCCCCTCCTCGTGTTTACTTGCACTAACTGTGGCTTTCTAGCTCTCATCCCCATGTAAACATATTTAACACATGTCTGCAGTGATTTGTGCAGCTTCAGGAAAGTCACTATCAGATCCCAAAACATTATTTTATTGCTAAACACAGCACTTTTGGAGTAATATCTAAAAAAGGAAGTGAGGGGTGAGACATATATATATATATAAAATGTAAAATATATCTTTATGTTAGTCAGTAGATAACTAATTTCAGAGTAAGACATATCATTTGAAACACTTACCTTCTGCCCTTGTGGCCCCTCAGGTCCCTATTAATGAGAAGAGAGGCAGAGAGATATCGAATGGAAGAGGAACAGAACAAAGAGAGCCCATGTCAGATGAAATAATATAATTTCCACAGGCAACATGGTCATAGCAGAGAGTGCTGGCAGAGCTTGCGGTAGGATTTCATGCAGCGAGCACACACCCTTCAGGCAGACCCGAATCACAATCAATCCCTTGTTTTATTCTCCGGCAAAGAATGAAAATCCGCTCGCTCTGTGCCTTCCTTCCTTTGAACTGCACCATAAACATGAGTCTCTAATGAGACCGTGAATAACTAAAAACTTTTATGGCTTTATCTTTTATGTTGATCTCTGTCTTTATTCGTTTTAACGACTGCGAAAACTTGTCTTGTTTGGCCGCGCTTGCGTTCGAGGCCTTACCGTCCAACACATAGAGAGGTTCATTACCTAAATGGGCCGATATCTGGAAAGTGGTGCAAAGCTAATAAGTTTGCCAGGGCAAAAAAGAAAAAAAAAAAAGGCGCCACATCTCTAACTGAGATCTAAATCAGCGTCTGGGAGGACAGTTTCTATTTTCAACCTGATGTTTGCCGCAGTAAAACCGGAGGCCGCGCTGGATCCTAAAAGTCCTGCATTATTATTAGCTTAAAACAGCAGAACTGCTCGGTGACTAAAACCAGACTGAAAGATGGTCCTTTCCATGTCGCTAAAACTCTGAACTACTGCAGTGTCTCGGCAGTTCATCAACACCTTCGCACTTGGCTGTTATGACGCCTCGCGTTGGCCAGCTTTTTTCGCACTTTCAGCTCAGCATTTATAATAAGTGGTGCCATTTGGCTCCTCACTTGCAGCTGGGTCAAGGCCAGGCAGACCTTGTGCCCCTCAAGGCCTCTACAGCGGCAAAATCCCTAGCTTTATTCATTTTGAAGCTCTGTTACTGGCAAAACTAAAGATACGATCCCCTGATGAGCGTAAAAGTTTTGTGTATTAAAGAAGTAGCCAATGAAGACATGTTCAGGTTGAAAAGTTTGACTGTCAGTGCAAATTTCGGCGGAGAGGAAGCAAAGTTTGGCGGTGGCCAACTCATGACTAAATGATGATGGACTTTCTGGGAATAAGCTGTTTGTTGGATCATTCCGTATCTTGTTTAACTTTTGTTGACGAAACAAGGCGATCACCAAGTAACCCAAGCTTCAAACTTTCCCGTTCTCAATTTCCATTTTTCCGAAATTAGCCTGTTAAAAACCCTTCTCACATTTACAAAAATGGCACACACTGTTACAGCTCATTTATAATGCATTCCATCTGCACTTATAACAAAAACCTCAATGAACAGCTTTCATTGCCCCAGCCAACCAAGAAAAAGGTTTTCCTCCTGCTTGCCTTTAAAAGCCTTTGTTAGCTATCCTCAGTAGGGTTTGGTAAACATCTTTATGACCCACAAGGTATGTGAGAGCATGTGCCACTCGCCTGAGCACTAATTAGCTTGGCTACATCTGAGAGCACTCTGGAGCTACCGGCTGAAAAGGAAATATTTCAGAAAGTCAAGAGGCATTGAGGAAGTCCTGGCTCTATTATTCTCAACTTTGGGCATTGACATTACTAGAAAATGAGAGAAATCCTAAGATCGTTATTAAAAGGGTTGATTATTTCATCCAAAAGCATTCATAAAGAGACATTCATAACATTCACGAAGGGAAAGAATCCACAAATGTGCAGTATCAACAGGACGCCCATTGATGTCGAGCATCCGAGCACAAATACAAAGCGCTGAATGTTTGGTACTTTCATTCATGACTTGGAAATGACAAACAACGAGGCAGTTGCCAGGTCATTTCCCACACTCAGCCTGTGGCACTCGAACCCTCCTCACTTGAAGGACTTCCAGAGCGTGCAGTTCTCCGTCTGAGCATTTACAGGACAAATATTTGCGCTGATCAAGGCACAAAAAAAAGCCCTCATGTCCGAGCTTTGGGGTGCAGCTTAGGAGCTTCTGTTCAAAGCTTTTGTTTCTTTTAGAAGGTACATTTTGCAACTTTATACTATTGACATTAAATTACGGTACTTTCAACCTATGAAGGACATGTCTTATTTTCACAGCTTGGGTCTTATCGCCTTAAGTTTTGACAACGTAGCTACAGGTTAGCATAACATTGTGCTAACGACCAGCACTGTTGAGGCTGTGGACATGTGCGCTTTATTCAAACATGACTTTAAATTTAAAGACCTTCCAATCACACTTGTTTCATGCCACTTTACAACTACAAACAGCTAGTTAAACGTCTGACGGAAGTTTGGAAATCAAAAGCAGAGATAGAGAGAAGTCTTCACCTTCAAATCTAGCTGTGATGGGTTGGGTTAAAGCTGTTTAAAGGGAGTATTGCTTTGGGTCATAACCCTTCCAGAGGAGCACTTGTGTCCATTTCATCTATGATGACAGCAGTGAGTACAATATTATGCTAACCCACTATACAGACATGGCCTTAACTACCACAGGGGACTCAAAGGCCAGTGCTCTGTATGTTTCTAAGGGATCTAGAGTACTAAACGCCATTCAGAGGAGGATACAGTGTTAATTTACACAAATATGTTGTATTTTAACTGGTTCTGAATAGAGATATTTAGAGCACATACTTTATAATATTAAAAAGAAATATTAAATTATTAGGCAAGGGTGTTTTCCACCATAATTATGTTCCAATATATAGGAAGAGCAAATTTTCAAAGACATTTTACAGAATTATTTGCACTAACTTGGGTTATTCTGCTCTTTGCACAAAATCTGGACCTACTTTTACATTAAAAATTTCCATTTTATTCACATTTAAGTGCATAAAAAAAGGCTTTGCATATCATTCTTACTAGTTACATTCTGTCTGAAGTCCCTGGTAAACGTGACTTAACGGCCTCAGCATTTCTAAAATCCCAGCTATAGACCTGTTTGTAGGTACATTGGCACAAAGAAAAAAGGGACTTTTCCTTTGAGAACAAACAGATTTTCGCCACAAAAAATGATTTTCTCTACGGTCGCCGCAACATTGTTTGGTTCCATGTCTACGTCCTAAACCATGCGCTCACGTGTTTGTGCCTTGAGTTTGGCTTCGCAATAAAGGAAAACTTAGTCAAGGACAAAATAGTGTAAGTATGTCTTCATTAGACGGGCATATTAAGAAAAGTATATCCCTACACATAGGCCTGCGGTTCATTTTAAATGTCCTAGGTGAGTCACCAGTGCATTGCGGGTAGCTTTGGAGGACGTAGAGGGAGATCAGTGAACGTCTGCAGCGTAATTGAAAATAACACCAAAAAGCAGATGGGATGTTTTTTTTTTCAGTTCTGCATGGAACATATTTTGTCTCTTTTGGAGTGAAATCACGTTCCAAATGAAAACTGTGTGTAAGGCTGCAAGCCACCTTTAGAAAGCTGAAGACCCCCTTAATTTACCACAGAGCGACCTTATGGCACTGATGATTTTGAACCGAGTCCTGAAAATATTTCCTCTTCTTCTTCTTCTTCTTCTCCCTTTCACCGTCCCCCCTCCTCCTTGTTGCTCCACAAGAGCTTAATCCTTCTAACCAGCACCATATGTCCTGGAAGGCTGCTGGAAAACTCTGGAATCTACTTTTGCCTCTTTAACAATAGCATCTACATCAAAAACGCTGAGCTGTGTCAAGTGGGCGCTAGCTCCTCGAGCACTGTAAAAAGGAGCAAGAGTTGGTTAAGCAGTGACCTCAGGATCCCTACTTCGAGCTCACTTGTTCAGATAAAAGTGCCAGTCACAGATTCTCCTTCCAGTTCGGTGCATATACTGAAGAGTATTGGTCTAGTTGCTTATGCTGATTTAATTCATATTGATTTTCAAAGGCCATTTGAGGGTGTGTTTTCTGGATGGAGAGTTTCTCTTTATTCCCTTTACAGTGGTTTAACAGCCCAAATGATCAACTACAGAAACAGTTCATTCTTATCCATTATCTTATCTTTGATTGGTTTTCTCCAAGGAGTAGCAAACAATCAGCTGCTGGCTGAGATCAGAAGCTATGGAACTGTATTTCGAGCGAGTGAGCGGCCATGTCGCATCTTTTTACAACCAGGGACGTGCTCATCTCAAGCTTCTTTACAGGGGGTTCAATTTCCAGATGAAGGCATTATTCCCTGTTAAAAGTACATTAATGTCATGCTGCGTATACACTTGAGAAATAGTATGCTTTATTTCAGGAATTACAGTGAGCAGAGCTTATTTTTTTTTATTCAAAGCCCTGCATGAGCTCACTCTGAATGGGATTCACCATTCGTCTTTTTATAGAAATACTCCAGCTGCCATCAGGAGCGGCGGAGTGAGAAATGGAGACCTACTGGAGCACACCTGGAACCCTTCATTGCAAATTTCACATTCATGACAAAATACATTTTTAAACAAATTGCTGCTTAGATAAATAAGCGGGATAAAGAGAACAAAGTCTTTGGAAGCCACAAAAGAGGGAGTGAGCTTTACAGATGGTAGCTTGTCGTGATCAGAAGATTAGGAACAATTTTATCTTTAAACCATTTTTTCCTAATCCAACAAATGTTTCCACACAATGGAAAAACAGAGGAGATTAAATCCAAGAAGAAAAGCTTGATAATACCACTTCTGTCACCTTAACTTCACTCCCTTGCACTTGTAAAATCTGACCTCACTGAGAAGTGTTTTTGTGTCACGTTTTCCGACTCTGGAATCTGGTTCGACCCGTTCGATATAACTTTTACGAGGAAACTTTAATCAAATGCTTTATTTGCTTAACACCGCAAGCAGTGTCCAGTTGCTGCTAACTGGAAAAAGGCTTGGCCCGGGCCGTGTAAAGCGTTGGTGAGAGAAAACATTGTTGCAGGTTACGATACAATGTGTTGTTAATATTCGCTGTAATATCCATAAACCGTTTTATGAACGTCTCAAAAGTTACATATCGTCTTGGAAAGCTTTGGTATATTAAAACTCATGCTACCTTCAAACTGAACTTGTGAGCTTGCGATTATGATATCGGAAGTCGTGTCCGCAAAATGCTCAGTGTTCAAGTTGTTATATTAACCGTAAGTTGTGAGAACACCGCTGCAAGGCAACTGTATCTGTCCAGAAGCCCTTGAGGGGCTAGGGTTTAGGGCTAGGGTTAGGGTTAGGGTTAGGGTTGGAATGCCTCCATTCTGGTAATTCCTGGAAAATTAGGCCTGCACATAACTCCCCATGTACATTTGCAATGTATAATGTGCCTCTTAGGTTTGGAGAATACCAGGCTAGCGCCACTTCCAGGTTTGTGCTAAGCTAACCGCTGCTGGCAGTTTATAAACAAACATGAAAGTACTAATTCCTCCCAAGTCCAAGTCTTGACAAGAAAGAAGTTAAGTACATCTCCCAAACTGTTTATACTATCAGAATATTAAAAGATAGCCACTCTATAGCCACTGAAGCTACATTGCTAATTAGCGTCCAAAAGGGAAAAAGAGGCCATAATGAAAATGTGCTCACCATAGGTCCTGTTTCTCCAGGCTCTCCTGGATCACCCTAAAAGAAATACAAAACAGTCCGTTAATAGAGGAGCATGGGGCTCTTTGAAAGGCTGAGAATATTTAAGGAGTTGTAATATTACATACAAATGAATATTTAGAATATTTCTGATTAAAAATGCAATGGCTTTCACATTACTTTTGATTTCCCCTATTTTTGCGTTCAATAGCCATTACATGGTGCATGGCAGCCCGGTTGCCAAGAGGAGCTCAGGATTGTTACGCTCACATACCAAGTTGGCTGAGAGGCATTTATCAAGCTGGGCCACCTGTACCCTCCACTGTCTCTGCCCAACAACAATTGTTCTAGTCTTTTGGTTCAGGCCCGGGTCTCGGACGTTGCTTCAGCTCTCGTTGTGGCAGTGAAACATATGCTGCGCCCAGATACCCACGCCAAAGCAATGCTTGAAACATTACTCAGTTTTTACCTCTTTGTGATATTTACAGGGCAATTTGTGTCACCGTTGTCCTCGGGCGGTTCAAGACAGGAGGAATAAATCATAAGGGAAATAAAGCATGAAGCGACACAGCAAGAGAAGTCTAATTTCTTGGAAAAACAACAACTGTCGCAACTGCAACTGGAAGAACTGAAAACGGCAATCATCAAAAACTTGGAAGGGACCACATAAACAACACTTAATATCTTTGCACTCCCACTGCGATCGATGCCAAGACAATAAAGATCAGCTGGAGCCCTCAGAAGGTTTTACAGCTCAACCAACATAACTGACAGGCCTTTTCTGTTTCTTCTTTCTGTCGCAGGCAGAGTTCACATGAATTAGTGTGATGCCAGTGACAGGCTTTAAGAGATATGGAAAATGTTACGTTATGTTTAAAAAAATGAAAAGAGACAGCCATGCAAACGTAAGGCTATACAGTAAAATGTACTCTTGGGAGCGTATTCATGTTTAGACACTAATCTTCTTTTGTCCTCATTAGAGGTTTTCATTGCAGTAAACCCTCGCAGCAACAAGTCAAAATCAAACCGAATATGAGCACAAGCAGAGCTCAGCTTGGTTTAAACAATGCTGTATTTCTTCAACCACACATCCAGAGAATTTTGCAAAACAAATGAACAAAAGGGTTAGCAACACTCACGGGTAGACCTGGAACACCTCGGGGTCCATCCTTGCCAGTGTCCCCCGGAGGCCCCCTCGGTCCAGGAGGGCCCGGTGGCCCCGGCGGCCCAGGTGGTCCTGCTTGCCCTTGATCTCCCTGTGTGGCAGAATAACACATCCCAGCGTCATTATGGTGTGATATTGTTGGACCCGCTGAGACTGGAGCCACTACAGTTAAAATGATAATGAAGAGAGAGTGGTGGAATGATCTTGCGGGTGGCTATGGGCTGCCTCCATTCATAACATGGAGGAGAGTTTGCATTGTGAGGCTAGGATACACAAATATGGAGAATTATAATGATTTGTAGCTGAAATAGTAATCCCTTAAAATGCATGCAATCCTAAATGGATGTAATGAGTCTGTGCATTAGGTACTGACTGAAAAGGTCACATTTTTCTGTCTACAATAATGAGGAAAATGTACTGAAAATGTGTGGTCCATTATGATGTTGCAACATAAGAATTCCTAAGAAAATATTCAGCAATCTAACTTGCAGAGAAAATCCTGTGAGTCGGGCCAGAACAATAATTCTTTACCTTAATAACACATTGTTTTTACTTTAAAGACCCTTCAACAATAACAGAAGTAATGTACAAGTGCTTATGACAGGTCTGTGTGAAGGCTTGCATGCAAACTGGCCAGAGAGAAGAGAGTCGGTGAGACTTGGCACGGTGGACAGAGAGACAAGTGAAGACACACCCACTACCTTAATGAGCCGTCGCTTTATGAGCTGCTGGTCAGCGGAAAGAAAGCCATGATTGATCTTAGGGAAGACCATCTGAGCAGGTGTGTGAGGTCAAGAGGTCGTAGGTCAGAGGTGAGAGAAGAGTTGAGGAAGGATGAGGTCCCAGAAGAAAAGGAAAAAAAAAGAGGAAGAGGAAGGCAAATGCAAAAAGATTTTGTTAGAAAGGCCTATGTTCATGAACCCCGGTCCAGCACTTTCACAGACGAGGGGGAGAAATCCACACTTTTCCCAGCACCGTTTGATTTGGAAGTCTGGGCTTGGTTTTTTTGGAGCTGGGGCTCATAATTACCACCTCTGGGGTGCGACTGCGCCACAGTGGGCTCACAGTGCTCGGGAAAAAAAAGGGAACTGCTCCATGTCTGTGAAAGCACTGTCATCATCATCATGCCTGCTGCTAAGTCAAACCCTGAGAGCTGCACACACTGAAACCACCATGATCGACCTTCTAAGATGAGGTTTCATCTTTTAACCTTCTTTCTTTCATTACATGTATTATTCTACCAGTGTCCATTGGTATTAAGTGACTTCATCCATCGTTGAAACGATCCCGAAGGACAAATTGGGGGATTGAAGGATTTGTGGTGAACCATGGGGAAGGGCTTTAAAAAAAACATTTTGCCACTTGTGTCCATCACTACCATCCATAAGGGTAGTCCTCTTTGAGTTCCTCACATTAATTTTAGCATCAATGGACACAAGCCAGACCATGTCTTGGTTTCTCAATCCAGTCATTGCTAGGTGGAAAAAGTCCGCCCTTGCTTTCAGCAGGAGATCTGGCACTGGAGTGAAATACTGGTAGTGGCAGTGGCGAGAAGAGGACAACGATTGACTGCGTGTGATTAATTAGATGGGGGGGTGAGGGGGTTTCCTGGGCATACTCTATCATCGGGCTTTGAGAAAAGCAGCCGACAGTGATTCATTTACTTCCAGTGTGTGCCGCAGCGGGGTCGGACTGAGCAGCTAGGCAGCACCACCACCGACAAACCTTGACAGTCAGGATCTGATTGCTGTGCAAAGCAGCCAGCGTAGGGAGACCAGGCAATCCCTAAAGGAACAAACAGCAGAACATGGCACAACACACGCATGACATTCAAACACTGGGTGAACAAAAACAGTTAAAGGAGGAAGAAGATAAGCATCCTAACTTACAAATGTTTGAGATAAGCTGTAAAATATGTGGAACACAGTGACGTGTGCGGGAGTTTTTTTTTCTAGAAATTGACATCAAACATAGCCGCCAAAGGGCCAGATATTTTAATTCAGACCCAAACAACAATCATTTCATTTTATACATTTAAGTTTTGTTAGTTACTTACAGACTGTGTAGACTGAATGTTATTGAACCAAGCTGTGTGTAGCTAAGTAACCACTTGACCTTGTTGTCTTCCAATTATACAGACAGAACAGTTGTTGAGATGATTATCGCACAACACACTACTGAGTTGTAACATGCCGCACTCAGATTCAGAGATTGAGATGTTTGCTGGATATTCAATCAAAGGGTGTCCAATTCCCTTGTCAACAGACTTCATGACAGATGTGATCCAAACATGAAAACTGAATAAAAGAAGAAAGCACCAGGCCTTCTCCTTGTTAAAAGGAAACAATGGTTTACAGCTGCATAGTAACTTTGATCCCAATCCAGAAACAGTGACATGTTGTCAGCTAAACATGATTTTCCGACGCTATAGTCACATAAATACACCCCTTGCGTTTCATTCTGGACGGTTAGGGTTCGCAGTTGGACAGTATATTTCTTTTTCACTGCACATTGTTGCGTGCCTGTCAAACGAGGTCTTTGATCACGACAAGTCTTTTACAGTCAAATGATGTCGTAAAACTGTCCACTGAACTATTGACTGACTGCTTCCTAAAGCCCTCCTTGAACAATCGTAGCAAAGCTAACAAAGCTCTCAAACTTTGTTTTTATTTTCAACAAGCTGAGGCCACGTTCATGGGGTTTACTGCGGGATGGATAACAGGGTGTTCTTCGGGCACTACCCGAACCGTTAGCATGTGAGCTAACTGGCCTTCTCTCCTGTTTTAAACAGGTTTTTTTCTAAAGCATGTAATTCGCTAACTACATTAGCTCGTGAGGTTTAAAAAAAGCTGCTGACTAACACACTCACGGTGTACTGTTTCCCCACTGTTTGAAAGCTGATCCTGGATGCTGTCAAAGATTAGGATAATGTAAGCTGCGCTGTCTTGCCCCTTTATTGGATTTATGGAAGTAAAGCAAGCACAGCCAGCGCTACA
Organism: Chelon labrosus; assembly: GCF_963514085.1. Classification (NCBI taxonomy): domain Eukaryota; kingdom Metazoa; phylum Chordata; class Actinopteri; order Mugiliformes; family Mugilidae; genus Chelon; species Chelon labrosus. The sequence goes on from NC_140337.1 coordinate 15,426,533, forward strand.
CCAAATAGTGTTTGCCAAACACATCGGTTCCTCATCAGTCCAAAAGCTCTCGCTCTTTTAACATTCAAACTGGAAACATGCATTTGAAAATACCATATCTGTATTTATTGAGCTTGTAATACTTCGAAATAGGACTAAACCGAGCAATGAGTTACTGTGTTTACACGTCTTCCACGTCAATCAGCTGAGCATGCTCGCTATGGTATTATGTTCAGTATTACTCAGTATTTTAACCAATTCATGATGACATATATCACATATATCATGGAAATTTCTCAGTTCAGATGGCAAAATCAACTGAAGGCGTTCCTGTGTCTAACATTTTTTCAAATCCAAGCCTATAGCTTAAAATATACACTTAAAATCTTTAGGCGGTATCTCTGTAAACTACATTTAACTGTGTCTATGAGTGGAACTAAAGGTAAGTGTTTTAGCTTTAATAGTGTAAAGACAAATATGCAAACATTGCAACATTCTGTTTGTACAATGATTGCTCCACCGCAAATAACCAACTGATGAAAGTATTTTTCCAAGCCTGGCACCCTAGCATAAACATGTCCTGTAAGAGAGAGATCTTCATCAATATTCAAGCTCAAGATAAAATCTTGCTTATCCAAACATTGCTTTGGTGCCATCCCTTTGGTTTCCCCAAAGATAATTCAAAAAGCATGGCTCATTTAGTACTGTGTACGGCTTTTAAGGCAGGCTGGTTTGATGCAAGCCTGCAGCAGAACGGAGTAAGGGATACTCTTACAGTGCAGACAATAGCCGAGCTGTGCGCAACCGTGCAAGTATTTCTCAAGTTATTTACAACCTCAAACATGTTGAGGACAAAGAAGGAAAACAAAGCACGGGATAATGATTGCGGAGGAACGGACAATAGAAAGAATCCAGGCATTAAATGCAGTGCAGTGACTGATTTCTGGGTTTGAGGCCTATCCAAGCAGAGACACTGGGGAGCGGCTGTGACAACCTCACTGACCAATGTGTGCTTGAAATGGGGAAAAAACTAATGATTATGTGTGGAAAAAACTAACGATTATATCAGACCAGTATGTCGATCTGTCTGTAGGAGATGATGAGGCGAAGTAGCCTGACATGGTGTGGGTTAACGCTCCTTCTGCATTGCCTCCCCGCTGATGTGTGAGAATAACGATGACATGGCGGTTGACGGAGAATCCTAACCATTTACAGATTGCTTTGTTTTGCTTTTCTCCTCCAAAAACGGATGTTGGCTATTTGGTGAGGAGGCCTAATGCTATGTATTCGCCTGCAGCGAGACGAGTGCGTCTGTAGTAAACAAAATGCCAGATATGAGGACAATCAGCATCAGCCGTTACAGGACACTGGCCAGATCCAGCATCTCCTCGACCGCACCAAACACACAAGGCATCTCAAGAAACTACAGGGTGTGGCGTTTTCTGAATATCTATATGTGGAGTGGATTACCAGCTCTGCACACAGATGGCTTTAATACATTTAAGTGTGGAATAATACATTTATTTGAAGCCTCATTATGATAAATCGAATGTATCTGAAATGAAATTCATTTTACGGCTCTTGATTTGCACATAGCTGACTGCAAAATAATTATTTGTTCATGTTTTTTTTTTTTTTTTTTTAAAGAAGTAAAATCCGGGAAATTACATAAGCCTCTTTATTTTGGAAGCACACTGCAAAGTTGTGAAAAGTGAAGTACTGCACAAACAAGGGCAGATCTTTTGGGAAATCTCAGGAATTTTTCCTCCAACTGACCCAGGAATTCTCCAACCTTTGCTCGACAGCTGTGGCCGGTGCCATCCCTCAGGAGGACCACACACACACCTTGTCTGGGTGATACACAAAAGCCAGCGGCTCCTGTTAATTTTATCCCACAAGTGCATCTCCAGTGGTGGCCGCACAAAACTGGCCAATTTATTATTTGTTGCTTGGTTAACCTTTGGTGTTTGGACGTGGCCTTTGACCTGCAGGCCAGACAAATGGCTGACCCTGACATGTGGAGAACAGGCAGAGGAAGTGGGCGTCTGCATGGAAATTCTGCCGGCTATGTGGCATTTCTCACGTTGTCTTTAGCCACAAAGACAGAGGATCTACCTTGACCCCTTTGAAATATCTCTATGTACGCATATACACTCCCTTGCAAACAAATGCAATCTAATATAAGACTCCTGCACTAAATTTTAGCCTCCCGAATGTTCTGGTATTCAGCATTTGTTTAAAATAACCGAGAAAGCTGTTTATTCAACTGTGTTTTCATTTTGGAGGCTGCGGTTAGTAGTACTATTGAATTGGATTGTGTTGTGCAGACACATGTTTCTATTACTCTGACAACTTAATTTTAGTCAACAGAAAGACTTTAGTGTTCAGTTCAATCCAGTTTTAAAAAGCACCACAAACTACACCCTCCAAAATTGACCCTACAGTTGAATTACCACCATCCTGAAGCTCACGAACAGGCGTTTAGTGCAGGACTGTTTCATTAGAATGTATTAGTTTTCACCAGGGTACCTAATAAACTGGCGAGTGAGTATACACATGCATGCAAACACGAGAAGGTTGTCTTTTATATTGTTCTCAATCTAAATCTGTTTAGATTTGACGTAATCTGAGCGCGCTGCATGCTCTGACATTCTCTTGACATACTTTGCTGTTTACATGCTCATCCATGTGGGTTTAATCAATTCCCTGCTCACAGTCAATACCGGCCATGAAATGAGCTTCATCTCAGCCAGACAGATAGTAAAGTCAAGGTCAGGCAGCACTTGTCTTGTTACGCCTTCATTTATTAAGCCAATCTTCCCAGTACTGTTCCACTACATTTACCTACTAATCTAATGTGCAAAGTCAATACGCTGCTCTGGTAAGCTAATACAATTTAACGGTGACCCAGAGTGCTTCCATGCCCCTGTGGTTCCTCATACGTGACTGTGACTCTGTGTTAATTTGTACCTGTTAGGGGACAATTTTGCAGTAATTGGGACTTAATGAAACGCTATCTTGAAGTGGACACTTTGTTTATTTACTCTGTAAGACAAATAGGACCTGGCCAGTCGCTGCTAAAGCTCCGTCAGCCATACTGCCGTTTCCAGAGTATAAATCATTTAAGTGATAGAGACAGATGACTCCATTTCCTAGGTTAAAAGGGTACAAATTATGGGCAAAACCAAGAAACTCTATCCAGACTAAGCGGGTGTATCCCAGCAAACATGCTCTCCCTCTGTCTGTTTCAGCAGTGCAGTTCTTGCAACTTTAATGATTATACAATACGTTTTAAATCATTAAAATTTAACTAAGGCTATCAGAGTTAAGATATCAGAGTCGGAAATGTGTTTGTAGATCTTGTGAAAATGGGAAACCGCTGAGAACTTGGCCGTAAGTTGAGAGCGGCTAAGATTAGACTCTGAGACCACTAATCGAATTTCACAGAAAAGGTCATTTGTATTGACTTTTAAATCAAAAGGAACCCCGTATTTTGACTTGCACAACAAGCCCGGAGGAGAGCTGACAGACCTAATCGGCAAACTACGTCTGGGTGGGCGCCAGCGCGGAATTGGGATCAGATCCACTTGGGAGATGGCTGCTTTTCTAGTGACAAGACAAACTGTGTTGTTGAGCTGCTTTGTTCATGAGTGCCAATCTCTGGAAATCAATTCAAAGTGCCTTTGACTCCGTACAATCTTTCCCTGATCAACAACGGCAGATACAGAGGAAGTGAAAGTGTGCGTATGCGTGCGCACACGTGACCCCCCCCGTTAATGCAGTCTACTTTAAACAAACCTGTGCAGTCTGTTTTTGAAAGAGGGCTCATTTTTTAGTCATTATTTTAGAAAAATGAGAGCTACGCTAACTGCTAGCGTAGATAGACTAATTCATTTTGGAGTCTGTCAAGCATGGAAAGGCACTCACATTATCATCACTTAGAAGCTGCACTTTTATAGAAATGTCAAACTACAGAGCTGGAAATGATTAAAGCACTGAATACGCCATGTCATGTTGAGAACTGAAGTGAATCATGAGTAATTATACAGAGCTAGTTGGCTTTTGATTATTACTGAGACTGAGCAGAGCTTTTCTGGTGGTGTGCAAAAGCATGTATTCAGACAAGAGCTGAAAAATGGCTTTTTTGCATCTTGAAATGTATACCACACCATGCATTCCAAAGTATCTTGCACATTTGTCTGCCTGTTCTCGGTGCAGAAATAAGCAGTGCCGAAATGTTTGTTGTGTTTGGCCGGATTGGAAGAACACTATCCGCGGAATTTCATGCATCTCAAACCTTTTTGCCCACAATTCTGCTGGGGGAGACACACACAGTCAAACTCATCTGCTAATCACAAGAAGTAAACCGCATACCCGTGGTCCCTGGTCGCCTTGATCCCCCTGCAGAAGGCAAGAAAGAAAGCATTCAGATATAAGGGTCAACACACATTTGAAGACTCAGGTCCAGTGCTAATGATGAGCAAAGACTCACACTAAAATCACAGCGGCATAATCAGGAGCACATTGATAAAGGAAAATAATACAAGATCCCTCAACTATTCATTGTGGTTAAAAGTAAAATCACTTAGGATAACATGGACTGACATGAATTGGGTACGAGAGAGAGAAAGAGAGCAGTGGTGTGAGGTTTGGTGGGTTTGGTGAGGCGGGGGTTGAGTGTGGGCACACTGCATTGCCAGGCTACATTTTATGCCCCAGAGATCTTTGGCTGTCTGCCTTCTTTGGGGAGGCTGTCTGTGGACAGAACTAAATCCTGAAGGGGGAAACATTTGGTTTCAAATCAACCTGAATGGTGACGACTGTGGGTTTATCACATTAACCAGAAACAAAAGTACGCTTTTGTTTGAAATAGGTGAAGAAAGACCAAACGTTAGACATTGAGCTATTACCTTAATCTGTCTACAATCGGATAAGTGAACATCCTTAAGCGGTCTCAGTTGATGCGGTTCTCTCTCCTGTTGGCCGAGTTACAGTTGAGCCGCAGCAGTAAAACGAGCCGAACAGCCCATCGCACATGGATGGGAATTCTGCTCAAACAAACTTTAATGTAACGCCTGAGCAATTTCAAATAAAACAGCTCTTGGAATTTTTGTAATTTCTCATTGGGCTGTTGTTCCAGAACCGGGTTTAATGGGAAAACTGTTGTGAATGGCCACACTGATGCACGCTTTATTCATCTTGGGTGGGAAGAATCCGCACAGTTGTTTTTCATTTCATTAAACTGCAGATGAAGTGGTTCACATGAGAGGCATGAACATGCATTTAATCAGCAGGACTCGGTTATTACGGATGTTCGACAATCAAATAAATCTGGGCGGTGCTATTGAGCCCCGTTCAGGGGCACCATGGAAGAAAATAAAACAATAATCAATTAAATATTGAATTATTACCCAAGTTGTTGCTCGTTACATAAAAAACATGAATAAATGCTTAATTTATTCATAGATTGTTGTAAATTCTCCCTCAGTAGCATTTAGGAAGTTGGCATTTTAGTCCTAAAGGAAACCTGTTTCAATAATAAGTGAAGTCAGGGACTCTATCAACTTTGGCATAATTCCACAGGCATTTTGTCCCCAAATTCTGCAGACTTTTAAAGAGACACTGTGGTTATTTTGCATGCTCCGCTGCTCTTTTATGGAGGAATGCTCAGTGAGGCATTTAAGGGTTTCACCTCAGGGCTTTGGCTTTTTGGTCTTTCATGTTTGGTGCTGTGGATTTGTGGATGGATGGCAGAAGAATTTAAATATTCAGACTCCAAGACTTAAAGTCCTGAAGATCTGAATGTTTATTAAAGGACCAGTGTGGAGGATTGAAGAATATAGCATTTATTTTCATGCTCGTTGTTAAAGTCATTGGACTAATTAACTGTAAGCATAACTAAGAACAAACTGCTTTTATAAATCAGCTGAATATTAATGGACTAAAAAGTAACGTTTGCTAAAGAAAAAATTTGCCATTTTATGATAGCTAGATGAAGTTAGCTGAGACTGTTAGCTAACTAACGCCAATTAGCTTAGCAGTGAGACTGGTGGAAACAGCTAGCCTAGCTTGGTAAGTTGTATTACCTTAGGACAGAATCATTTTAAAAGCATTTCTGCATTTTTTTGTTTGTTTTTCCATCGTCCAATAAAATAAATGTCACGCACCGAACCCACCGAGTTTGTTGCAACAAACGGGCAACCGTATGCAGTATGAGACAAAAGTCACCAAGCGGGAAGGAGGATTTAAGCTATCCTCTCATTTATTGAAAGTATAAATGGAAAATTTCAGGTCCGTCCAGTCCCGAGAATTCGTCAAGAGACTTTTTATTTGCTGATAAAGGAGCTGTGATCTATCCAGATTGATTCCAGGTCTATTTCACAATGTCAGTTGCTTTTAGGACAAACAAAAGCTCCAAAGTTGGTGTGTGAACATGCATCTATGTTGTATTCATTTTTAAACGTGCACTGATTTTACACCATGAACATGGACTCGATGGAAAAACTCCTTAACTGCTTTTCTCTACGTCCCTACGTCTTTGTGTTAAGCTAAGCTAACCCTCCGCTGGATACACAGACACAGGGTATTAATCTTTTAACCAAGTGCGTATGAATATAAATACTGGAATATAAAAATGCTCACCTTTTCACCCTTTGGACCTGGAGGACCCTATAAAAACAGAGAAAAAAAGAATTGTTCAAACTATTACAACATAAATAGGAAAAAAAAATTTGACAAACTATGCTTAGTGTGTAATCATTCTGGAGGCAGCCATGAGTTTTTTGGAAACGTAACAAACTGTGAAAAAACCAGAGCGACAAATCATATTAACCAAAAAACAAACAGAGCTGCTAAACAAGGCTTGAGCTGAAAGAGAGAGAGATGACACAATCGAATGATTAACAAACTGAGATTTGATGAGACTAACTTTGTGTACTTTTTGACATCTCTCTCGGTATTTGATTAAAATCCCCTGTCACAGACTGGGAAGCAGTACCTTGTGTGCTGTAGACAGCAGGGCTTACACAAACATACAATTAAAACATAAAACAGGCCCAAATCAAGTCCATGTTTACTTAGAGGATCAATTCCAGCAATCTCTAACCAAGTGTTGGCAAGCACGTTGTACAAATGTGCCCTGAACAAGAGGAACACTTTTCTCTTTCCTTTTTACGCAGCAGTTTTTTGCGAGAGAGCTCTGCGTCCAACGTCTGTCAGTCGGCAGGCGGTGGCTCCTGGGTGGGCTCCGTAAAAGATCACGGGTGAAGTAGAGGATTTGACGATGAGGTGTGCATCTGTACTCTGGAGCCTAATGAGAGCTAGCTTTTTGAAAAATCAGTATTAGATCAGTGTCGGTGATGTGGCCACCCGCTTCGCAAAAAAAAAGTTCCAGAGGCCCTGGAGAAGCTGTGGAAGACGGCTGCGCCAAGACTCATCTGTATTTCACGCTCAAAATTACCTGCTACTCTCTGCTCAAGGATAAAGTGAGAATAAATCTGAAAATGTCCCTGTGAACAGAAAAAGTTGTTCTGTCGCCACCAATACGTAACACTGCGAGGATAACACATGTATGGCTTGTTCTCAAAGACATCACACTAATCCACAGAATGACATTAGTCTAGTCTAGATGTTTTTCCTTCGAGTCTATAGACCGGTGACCCAGAATAACCAGCTTGTAGATACGGACAGGCTTCCATTGCACTGGCACACAATAGTATAATCTGAAACTAAAATGCTCCAGAGGTCATTCAACGGTTTTCCTCTGCCAATTTCTATCACACTGCTCAGAGGAAAGCGGGTTACAGCCAGTTTTCTGCCTCCTCAGTGCCTTTGGATATTATTTTTGATGCTTACTTAACTATCTGTAGCTTTTTGTTTATGTATTTCAGTGCATGTGTTCTCAACTTCAGTGTTGTGAGCTTGTGAACCTGCACAGCAAGCATGTGCAGCGCATCGTCCCCCCGGTTATTCAAATATAAGGCATCTGTGTTCGCTTCAGCAAGCCCAGACACAATCTGCTGGGAAACGCAGCTTTAACGCGCGCACACACACACACGCACACACGCACACACATCTAAGGAGGTGGTCCCGCTGCTTATTTGACCAGCCACACGGCACGCTTGTAAACACAAAATGCGCTATTACGAAAGCGATGTTTCCGATTGCATTTCCCCGGGGAGGAATAACGGAGGCAGCGTATTGGAATCAAATGTGACTTTTACATTTATAATGATGGAGAAACATTCCACTGGGGCTAAATAAGTTTCCAGCGTGTTTCTCGAAATGGGAGGCAGCTAAAGGAAATCAGTGCTTTTTTTTTTTGTTGTGAGGGGAAATCGCCCTTGGACGACAGCGGACTATTGACAGGCTATTACTGCAAACATACAGTACGCATGTAAATGGCTGGAACAAAGAAATGCATGAATACGCCGACTTTTAGTTTTCACGCAGGCCTGTTTCAAGTGATACGTTTGGCTCTGAAATATGGAGCTGTAGCAAAACAACAAGGCTAAATTTAATTATTCTGTAGCAGTGGTGGGCCAGCAAAGCCTTCTCTGTTGGCTTAAACTTTATCAAAATCACTGACTTACATTTTAATATTTTCCCATTACTCATATTAAATCATTCCCAATAGCCTATTCTTTTCATTTTATGGCTCTGTCTCTCAGCTCCGGTGCTTCTGGCAGTGTAACTTAGCATTAGAGCTTTTATCCAATCATATTTCAGCCATTATGCGTTGCCGGAGTCAAAGAAATCTGTCAAAGAAATCCAATCACATTTCAGGTTGGTATTCTTAGGCCTTCTCTGTGGCCTAAGGTATAGTGTCAGCATTTTCATGTTCTCTGATTGGAGGGTTTGAGAGCCGCTCTGTTTAAGCCAAGCTAGCAGTTCATGTTCATCTGTCGTGAGCTGCACAAGCAAATCGTTTTTGTTATTGTTTGATAGCTATTTGCTGAACCCATGATGGCGGAAGGAGGAGAGGCTAGCGACTTGGTTGCCGTTATTCCTAGAAAGACATTTTCTCTGCGGACGTCATGAAGGAAAAGCTGGATGTTGTGAGGAAGGGTTAGGCTAGCTAGCTTATTCCAGAGCTAGCCAGCATAATCCAGCCGAGCAAAGGGTGCATCCGCCACTTTCAGGGCAGCAACTATGAGCGCTACCCTTGGCCGACAGCCTCCAAGGAGAAATTGTTTCTTAAGTTCCGGTGTGTAAAATGAATTATGTTTACATCTTTTATGTATATTTGTGTCATTTTATTGGGTCGACATTGATGCTTCTGCTGGATTTGACTCACCGCAGTGAGTGAGAGGAGACATTCTGAATTGTTCTAAGTGAGTTTCTTGCTAATGGCATTCATCTCGCTATATAAGATACCCGTCTACGATGCAACGTCCTGTTTTATTGCGCATCCGTACGATGGTTTCCATAGCAGGGGCATCATAACGATCGTATTAAGAGGTGTTTTGAATAAAGTTGCATTGCATTGAAGGCCTAGGTGGAAAATGCACGGCCTGCCACTGCTCTGTAGTGTACGATGTAGCGCTACAATAAATCCACTGCAGCAGCAGCAATATATAGTAATGAAACTTCATCAGGTCTGTGTTTACTTGAGAGGGAACAAATGTAGAAAATGTTAAAAGGTTTTGGTCTTATTCATGTTCGATATTTAATATGATCAGAGTCATTTGCGCAAATTCTTGCACTCATCAGTTACTTGTAGCTAAGTATTTCATTGTTTCTCCATTACTTTGCTAACTGTTTAAACTTCTGCATGCATACTTGTCAATTAGTTATCAAAAACTAAGGTAATGCCTCTCATTTGTCTCTAGAAAGACTGCCTTCAGCTTGTATTTTCTTCTTTTCTATGTATTTCACGGGCTACAGTCTATCTACAGCCAATAACAGTGAGCAGGTTGTAAAGGCGGGGCTAACAAAGTGGCCAGGCTCCATCACCGCCTCCGTTCTGCTCTCTGTCTGTGTGGATTTATAAAGACCCGCAGGCCCGTGTGTCTGTTTAATGAAGCGTGGGGATGAGCTCCAAGCACAGAGGCTACAGATGAAGAAAACCCTTCGGCAACCGTTCACACAAAAATTGTTCCGCTGGGCAACTTCCCCCGGCGGTTGCTTATTTGTGCTTTAGGACAGGGCATCAATGAAGGAATCAATAAACAACTTTAACGCCGCTCCCTCTTTTCATGCACTCTCTAGCCCGCTTACCCGCGCTTCTGTCCCTCACTCTTTGAGCCAGAGCCAAGTTTGAAGTTTGTGTTTGCAAACAACACCTGACAAATGCTTCTTACTTTCTATACCTTTAAATGGTAGCCTTAGTCGCTACGGCATTTACTGGTAGATTTTAACGTTACGTGGAACTGTTTCTTATTCAAACACTTAATTTACTCTTGCATCTGGTCATAAAGCATGTGGAAATGATTTCACTGCGCAGTACGCACCTGCTCATTATACGGCCCATAATTTGCACATCACTTGGAGAGACAGCACCCACTGGAGCGTTTCCAAAATGTTTAAAAGTGTGCAGCGAGGGTTTTGTTTTTAATAGAAACTATTAACCAGGTCTCCTGCAAAGACTATTTGAAAGCAATGGGACTGTAGTACAGTGGAACAGCAGCGGGTGTCTTATGTGTCAAACCATCTCTGCAGCTTTGTGGTTTCACTCTGCCCCAAGGAAGCACTCTAATCAGCACCTGTGCGTGCTTTTCACATCTTATTTTTACTGCTTCTGCTCTGGCTCCATTTCATACGCGGCCCTCCAGCAGGTGCTCCATGCCTCATCTGGATTCAAACTTGCTCACCGTGCATCAGCACATTACTTTGTTGAAAATGATTAACCTTCCATCGTGCCTTCAACACCTTTCAGATTGCATTGGGTTCTTGAATAGCCGCAAGAATAACCAAAAAAATAAAACAGCCAAAGACAGCAAAGGAAGGTTTTGCAAAGGAATAATTTAGAGTTCTCTGCTTCTTCTTCTTCGCTTTGATTTTGTACAGATTAAAGAAATAAGATACAGCTTGTTGACTGGCGAGGTCTATGTTGAAAGAGTTTGTTGTCTCTGGATGCTGCCAAGGCCTGTTTTCTGTTTTAATGCTAAGCAGAGCAAACCCTTCCTATTCTCTAAGAGTATTCAATCTTTTCATCTAATCCTTAACAATCAGCCTGATTCATAAAATGTTTACCAGATTTCTACATTAACTAAGAATAATGTCACTCTTAAAACGCTTGCTTTTTTGTATGTCAATTTAGTGTATTTTAGATGGAAGAATTATTTTCCAGACAACCTCTTAACAGATCAATCCCTGTAAGTGACTTCAGAAATACCACACACGTCCTTATCTGCGCTGATGAACCGAATGCAGTTGCCCCAAAGCAAGAGCACTATCTCCGCTTATTGAAAATGACACATACACTATATTACCAAAAGTATTCGCTCACCTGCCTTTACTCATTCTATGAACTGAAGTGCCATCCCATTCCTAACTCATAGAATTCAATATGATGTCGGTCCACCTTTTGCAGCTATTACAGCTTCAACTCTTCTGGGAAGACTGTCCACAAGGTTGAGGAGAGTGTTTATAGGAATTTTTGACCATTCTTCCAAAAGCGCATTGGTGAGGTCACACACTGATGTTGGTCGAGAAGGCCTGGCTCTCAGTCTCCGCTCTAATTCATCCCAAAGGTGTTCTATCGGGTTCAGGTCAGGACTCTGTGCAGGCCAGTCAAGTTCATCCACACCAGACTCTGTCATCCACGTCTTTATGGACCTTGCTTTGTGCACTGGTGCACAGTCATGTTGGAAGAGGAAGGGGCCCGCTCCAAACTGTTCCCACAAGGTTGGGAGCATGGAATTGTCCAAAATGTTTTGGTATCCTGAAGCATTCAATGTTCCTTTCACTGGAACTAAGGGGCCAAGCCCAGCTCCTGAAAAACAACCCCATACCATAATTCCTCCTCCACCAAATTTCACAGTTGGCACAATGCAATCTGAAATGTACCGTTCTCCTGGCAACCTCCAAACCCAGACTCGTCCATCAGATTGCCAGATGGAAAAGCGTGATTCATCACTCCAGAGAATGCGTCTCCACTGCTCTAGAGGCCAGTGGCGGCGTGCTTTACACCATTGCATCCGACGCCTTGCATTGCACTTGGTGATGTGTGGCTTGGCTGCAGCTGCTCGGCCATGGAAACCCATTCCATGAAGCTCTCTGCGTACTGTACTTGGGCTAATCTGAAGGTCACATGAAGTTTGTAGCTCTGTAGCAATTGACTGTGCAGAAAGTCGGCGACCTCTTTGCACTATGCGCTTCAGCATCCGCTGACCCCTCTCCGTCACTTTACGTGGCCTACCACTTCGTGGCTGAGTTGCTGTTTTTCCCAAACGCTTCCATTTTGTTATAATAGAGCTGACAGTTGACTGTGGAATATTTAGGAGCGAGGAAATTTCACGACTGGATTTGTTGCACAAGTGGCATCCTATGACAGTTCCACGCTGGAATTCACTGAGCTCCTGAGAGCGGCCCATTCTTTCACAAATGTCTTGTTTCACAGTCTGCATGCCTGAGTGCTTGAATTTATACACCTGGGGCCAGGCCAAGTGATTAGAACACCTGATTCTGATCATTTGAATGGGTGAGCGAATACTTTTGGTAATATAGTGTATCACATTGATGGTAAGCCTCACATCTTCTGCTGCTTAACTTTGGGCAAACTTATGTCAAACTTCCATCCTGAGATGATTTGTAACAGAACATCCTGTGCGCATGATGTTGTCGAGTTTATGGTGGACCACTGGATCTGGATTAAGCTTCTTTTTTTTTTTTTTCCTTCTTCTTCTTCTTCTTCTTCTTCTACCCAGACACATGGCTGGCTTCTTATTCTAAGCCAAACCGTGACCACCGTCTCCTGCAAAGATCTGAACGAGCTCTTGGTTTGAAAATAAAAAAAGAGAGAGAGAAAAAAAAAAACGTCACCCTGTCACCTTTAAAACAGAGCAGGGGGAGAAATGTGGAAAGGTTTGCAGGGTAATATAAAGAGGCAAAATGAAACGGGGCCAAAGCCACAAGCAACACAGAGAACAATGTCAGTCAAATCTGACTGTGTCACTTATTTCACTTCATATTACGAGGAATGAGTAAATGATGTTCAATAAAATGATCCTGGCACTGAAGTATAGTTCATATGTTCAGAGGTGAATAAACTGCACCTCTAAATTTTATTTATTTTTTAATGTTCTGTATTCATCTGCTCTTGATTGAACCAACCTGTATTGTAAAGCGTGTATGGTTTCGAACTTTCCGAAATCCAGTTTAAAAAGCTGTTGTTCATACAATGTTAAGCCAACAAACATAAATAGTTTTACCTGTCACTATGAATATCCAGGCATCACACACGCCAACTTGCAAGCCGAGTACCCAGCTCCTATTAGCCTAATTCAAACTGTCTCATGTAGAAGTCAAGACTCTGAACATCAATTCCTCGCATTCCTCTTCTCCTATAATTTAGTCAAAACATGATGGATGAAAACTTGACAGCGCTCGCCTGACTGTGCAACCCAACGCGAGGGGCTGGCTCACGACCACGGCTTTAGCTGTTGTTGACATGAGCGAAATCATTCTGGTGGGTTTGGCTGCGAGCTGCCAGTACAATCTTGTGAAGCAATCCACATAATCCAACAAGATGCAAAAAAAAAAAAAAAAAAAAAGTCAGGAAAGGGGGCTCTGTATGCAACCTCTGTCTGGACTCAGATGTATTAGCTTTCATCACGGTGACCTGTTAAACTTATCGAGGTCCAGGAAATCAATCCATCAAACGGAGCTCATATCCTCTTTGTAGAGGCTGCGCCAACTGCGCTGGCAGCGGCTGCCGCAGCACCGAGCTGACGGCCACATGGATCCAATCATCTCACCCCGAGGCACTGGCATCTCTGAGAGCGCAGGCCAACAACTACCGCTTTTACAACCTCTTCTTTACAGGCGCACGGTTCTCTCTCACAGCTACACAATATTAATAAACATGTGTGTACACAGGAAGTTAGGCAAAGCAATCCTCCAGGCTCCAAGTGTTGACAGGGAATGAGTAAGTGAAGAGGGGGGCAGGTGAGGAAGGCTGCTTACCACTAAGTAGGACGAAGGCCAAAGTAAAGGGTTAGCAAGGACTAAAACCCGACTGGCTCAGAAGAAAGTGATACATCATATTTGGCATACACTAAAACTCAACATTTTGGGAGATTGGACATCAATAACTACATCTAGCAGCCAATAAACAGCTGGCCTGCTTCCGCCACAGCCAAATGTGCCATCTAACGCTCTCTAATGAACACGTTACATCTTGTTACCTTCGATGCATACAAAAACCGATGGAAGATTTCATCACGTTACCATGGGAATGCTGCGTTATCACACTCCAGATTCACATTTACTGTGAATCCATGGTCGGTGGTGTCTATCTTCTCGCTTTAGGGTCAGCAAGGAAGAAAGAAAAAAAAAAAAAAGCATTAGCCCCAGTGCTGAATTGTGCCTTTGCAAACTTCAAACTATGAACAATGAAGTGTTTTAATGGTGATTGCACTGTGGAATGCTATTCAAGTGCTTCCAGCATTGGATTCCACTCTTACATTAAAGTGTTAGAGTGGAAATAGTGTTAAGTAAACTCCAAAAGGCACATTTAGCCATTTGCCTCAGTGCACCTCTGATACTGAAACACTCACGCAGTTTCAGATGTGCATAAATTTCCAGTAAAAACAAAACGTATGTTCACCTCCATCTGTTAGTTTTGCATGGGAATCCTCCATCATATTACCGTAAGCCCCAAGGGGACTTTTCTTCAAGGCGGGAAACTAATGGAGGACAGGGATGTGAGTAATCAGAGCAGAATGGGCAGAAACGGACGACCACAAGTGGCTGGTGCTCGTCGGTGGAATCTGGACGCAGAGGTTAGGCAGGGATAGGAAAACCACACTGGAAAACTGACTTGGGAATGGCATCTGGTTCCCATATCCACAGTGTATCACAATTAGCCGGCATAAAATGACTTTAATGTGCGTGTATGTGTTTGTGAGCGTGTGTCTGCTTGTTGTTATGTGTTGGATGTTCTTGTGGGAGTGGGGACTCTGTGAACTGAGGGAGCTGATAGCGCGACTGGCTGTATGCGGTGCGATTAGTCAGCGCAGTGTTCGAGATGCAAGTCAAACATGCAGGGGATTCTCAGCCGGGGAGGGTCCCGACGTTCCTGAGGAAGGAGACGTTTACAAGGCTTTAACGCAAATTGCAGGCATAAAATGCCAAACACTGGAGCCAAATTTGTCCCTGTGCAATACGTAAGCAAATTTCGGAGCCACAAAATTCTTGTTGTGGATATGAAAAGTTGAATAAAGGACAATGTTCCCGTTGGAAAAGTATTTCTTTCACTTCTTCTGTTGATTCGATTAGAACCACATACTGGCTGCGTTCTCATTATTTGATGTTGTGAGCTGGAGGAAAATTCCTCTCAATCACAAAGCTGTCCAGCTTTTTTAAACTGTGACCGTTGCATTCATACTGCGTTCATTCTCCTGCACCACTAAGGTAGTGACAGTCAGTTTTCCCCAGTGAGTATTCAGCCAGCTCGGCCGGCCAAGGTGCACCACTGACTGCGTTAGATCCCGGTGAGTAAACCTCAGGGTTGGCCCGAGAGCTGTCGATTGTCATTTGCCGACAAACAAGCGCCACTGATGTGCGCAGCGTGAGCAGAGGACTGACATCGAAAAGGTCAAACTCTTAATGTTGTCACATCCAGTGCCAGCGGGCTTCTTCAGGCACCGCTGGCCTTATGAGTCCAAATAAACGCTGTCATGTCACATAGATCCACTTTCAGCTCTCGGCAGGGCCTCTTCAGTATCAAAGCCTCTGAGTGTCTGTGTTCGTGTCATCTCGTCTGATGTCATGTCTGTAAACAGGCGTATTCTGTTTCTAACGCTCAGCTCTAAAGTCCGCAACACGGAAAAAGTGCTAATGAACAACTTCTGAGTATGCAGAGCCTCCTTCAACTCTAGCTAAAGGTTCCCTTTAGATAAACCAGTACTTTCTCCCACTCTGAAAGGCAAAAGTGATCAAAGTCCAGCCCGAATATGTTTTATTAACAGGTGTGGAGCTGCGGTGCATATCAGATGAAGGATGAAGGGTTGAGGGGGCCCGGGCTCCTCCGCTTTACCCCCACATTGCCTCTAATCCCCGCACCTCCGCTGCATAATTCATACGCTGTGACAGATCATCCTCGACCCGCATCGCTGGAAACTCAGCTGATGAAGCAAGGAGGTGGAAGCTACTTGTCAAACACAGGCACAGCCAGCTTTATTTACCTCACTGCTAAGATAACTGAACTCGTCCAAGGGCTCGTGTGCAGTAATGTAACTGGCTTGGCCTGAGGCTCCAGTGTGGTACAGAGACATGCTTTGTGGGTTTGATATTTCCAGCATTGTATCATTTTCAAATATTTCCCCTTTCCTTCTGACCAGATTTCAAAGCATGCTCCTTTCCCTCTCTGTCTGTATAATTTTAATTTGGTATGGCATTCAGTCTATGCTAAAAAAAAAATAAAAATAAAATACTGTGGCGTTAGTGGGTGCTCGAGTGCAGCCTCAGGGATGGTGTTTTATGCTTGATCGGTGCTAAATGGTGTGCACACGCAGTGGTGGGTGCTTGGGGTGGATGTTTTGACATGAAGCGCCCTTACAGAGTTAGAGAAACATGAGAAAGGAGATAAAAATGAGAGGCAAGGACATGATAATTTTGCCTCGACTATCGTTTCGCAGATTTTACAAACCGCTGAAAAAGAGTCCTCTTCTTGTGGGCGCTCGTGTGAGCCAATAACATGCATCCATTAATATTTTCCCAATCTCTCTGGAGCGAGAGAGGAGATATCTGACAAAACATCACTCGACAACTGACTCTGTGATGCTAAACTGACACAAAAAAAAAACTCAAGCAGAAGGGAAATCAAAACAAAAGCGAATCACTTTTCCATGTCTAAACGGCAATCACAGGCCGCCAATGAGGACCGTTCCTGATGGGCTTTGATTGAGGAGAGCTGTTCTCTTTCTGTCTCTGCAACCGCAGGTCCCTGTCCATTCATCAGCGGCTGAGTAACCATTAAGTCACAGAGGTCTGCAATGACTTCTGCAGCGGTTGGCTTCAGAAGACTGTGTACAATTTACGCAGTGTTCACGGAGTTATAGCGGGGAGCTGTTGAATATTCATGGCGATGTGTCCCCTGCCATCCCCTGGGTGGGTACGGCAAATGAAAAACCGCATGACATCACTTACTGTCTCTTTTTTAAGAAACTGGTATTAGAGTTTTTTCAGAAACAGATCTGTTAAGCATTAGGTGAGTCATTGTCAGCTCATTATATTTTTTAAGGACTTACTTAAAGATAGTTTGTTTGGTCTGTAGTCTTAATTTTTATTTAATGCTTTACAAAGACGTGTACAGCATCTTCTATGATGTATAATACCTCCATCAGTGAGCGATCTGCTGGCCACAATTTGCACATTGTCAGATTCAGGGTAAGGTTTATGGTATAAAATTAGTCTTCAATCAAAGGATCAATACCACAAATACCCAAAGACAGGTATTCCATATATTTACCTGCAAATCCAACTTCTCCTAGCATACAAACATATCAGAAACACTTCTTGGACTCCTCTCTTGAGACATCTCACTGTAGGATTTTATTTGTCAGATGCAAGGCCTGGTGAGAGATTCTGAGAAGCAAGACCACCTGCACTCACTTATGTCCCAGAACTCCAGGAGCGAGGGTCTGAGAAGGCTCGGAGGATTAACTTACGACTTTTACAGCTCAGTCGGCACACGCTATTATACCTATTCAATCACACTTGCCTCTGGACTATAAAAAAAAAAAATTTGAACAGAGAGCACGCACATGTACACACACACACACACATACACACACACACACACACACACACACACACACACGGTGCCCCGCTTGACCCAGTTATAAAGCAAACTGTCACAAGCCCTGGTGCTTATGTATGTATGTGTTTCTCTTCATCTTTGGGGAACCTCTGAAGTTTTCCATCTGTAAGGAGGAGTGAATCTGTGATCACCCGGCAGTGTAATGAGGTGAGATAATCTCTTCGGATTCAGAGAGCTGGCGGGGATGGATGCTGGTAGCAAGGATTTTTATAAACCGGGCTTCACAGGCGCACTGGGACAAGGGTCCCTATTAGGGAAGGGCAGTGATGGAGAGATTATTTCAATAATACAGTCAGACTATTTGTTGCAGCTGAGAATTCTGCTAATATAGTAGTCATAATGAGCCTTTCAATTGTAAAAAAAACAACAAAAACATAATTTTATACTTAAACATCGTACTTGAACATTTTGGTATATGCACAACAGTTGTATTATAACATTTATAGCTAGTGGCAGCTCCTTCCGAATTTTTTATTCAGGTAGATGGCGGCAAAGTCAGACAATGTTGCTATGATGGCTAAGGCCACGCGTTAAATGGGTAAATTAACAGCAGGCTAACTAGCCTTAGCCGCACTGTATTGAACAGTTGGTTTGCCGTTCGCCTCGGGTTGCAATACCACCAGTAGCCACTAGATGGCTGCCACTACACCAAATATTTAAATTACATTTCCCATTTTAAGATAAGTTACCCTCTCATTAAATTGTGGCATGTTCCTGACCTTTCCTGACTAGTTCCCTTTCCAGGGAAAGCTTGGCCAGTGGCACATTCCTGACATGTTGCGTTTCCCAGGAATTTCTTGATTGCTAGCTAACTGTAAAAAAAATAAATAAATAAAAAATCCTGCTAACGCAAGCCTACCAGATTCAGGTCGCATTGCAGCATCTCCAGTTTAACATGACCGTCTATGAGAATGATTGATGTGATTTGCAGACATACTGAAATCTCCAGGAGGCCTGCACTGTACTCCGTGGATCGCCGCTTTGTGCTTGACTGAACTATATTCACACGCACGTGGGTCGTCTACAGCAGTTAAAGTCAGCGAAAGCTAGCCGAACATTATGGTTGAATGTGGTGGAAGAAGAAAAAAATCCCTCTCTTTCTCCCTTTGGCAGGCCGCCGCAACATCACCCCAGTGGAGAAACCACCAATGTTTAAACAGCCCATAAATTTGAACCCTGCCGCTGATTAGCTCAGATCAGTGTAAAGGCTGGAGTGGAACGGCTAAACACCTACCTCACTAATTAAAATGTAATTTCTCGTTTGTTTAATTTGCGCAAAAACTTGATTGTTAAAACCGAAAATTATGGCTTTTAGGACAATTATGTACCAAAGTATTTCTTGACTCCCTGTGAACTTCACACTGAGAGCAAGATTCGAGGTAAATCATGCTTTAAACAAGGAAATGGATGAGTTTATTTCCGAAAATGTCAAAAGACTGCTTCATATATAGTGAGCCTGGTTCCGAGTGCACATATAAATTAACTGGACCAACTCATCTCCTCTTACACCCCATACTGCTGCATCTTGTCGTTATGCTGTCACTTTTGTTGGGTTTTACCTTCACATGGCTACCACAAAAGAAGACGTGAAGCAGGTGTACTTACAGGTGGTCCTGAAAGAGAGAGGAAAAAATACACGGTTAGTGTGTTTTCATACAGCAATCAAACACAGACTGATCATCAATATTACACTGAAACGTCAGAAGGAAAGCCGCGAGAAGAAGATTATGTCTTTGGATGCATGACGTTCTCTCTTTCAGCAGAACTCCAAAAGTAGAGCTACGTATATTATAGAACAATAGCATCATGGCAAAAGATTCCTATCTATTTTCCATGCTGTTGGGCCACCAGGCCTGGCGATCACATTTTACATTAGTAAGTGGTTCTGATTTCACTACAACAAGGGTTTCGCTTGCTTGTTAAACCCCCTCGGCCCACCACACGTTTTTGTGAGGTGACACTCCTCTTTTTTCCCCCCCCAATTACTGCTGCTCAAAGGACTGTATGCTGGTGCACTTCAGGGCTCCCCAGAACCCTGCAAATCATTTTAAGGCTTTGAATTCTTATTAAAAAGGTACCCAGCTGCTTCGACGCAACCTTTCCAAGTCCTAATGTCCTTGAACTGTTCTTCTTCACGACCAGTGCAAATCGCTCCTGCAGCTGGGCCACTTAGAGGGGCTGTGTGTGTTTGAGGCTCACTGGGCTGCACTTCTGTAGCGTTGTTTTTATGGATGGTTGAGTTACAGTAGACCACTTAGGTTTTAATAAACCCGCTCCACTGTTTTATTTTTTTGTGTTGTTTTTTTTTTTTTGTTTGACATGTCCAACTGTGTCGAATAACTCAGAACAAGGGTTTCAGTTAGCAATTATGGAGAATCAAAGAAATAATGTGATAAAAATGAACAATTTCCTGCAAGGCACACAACGGGCACCTCATATGTTTTAGGGGTTATAGCCATTACAAATTATTGATGGCCTAAGTTAAACCAAAAAACAGTATTATATGATGCATGTAAAATTAAATATTGCAGCATGTGACATCATGTTAAATAATGCATCCTCAGAGCTCCATTTTCACTCAGTCACCACGGCTAGGCTTCACTTCCCTTTCTCAGACTGGCACTTCAGGTCATTTCCTCAAAAACTGGTCCACCCCCTGCTTCTGCTTGGTAGCTCAACTCATCGGGACAGGTTGTTTAAGGGTCATTTGATTGTTCGCATTGCGGGGAAAGCTATTGTCGTGCTCTGAGCTGACACAAAGCTCACAAGGCAGCTACAACTGGGCTTCCACGGTCAGTTTTTCCAAAGAATCAGTCTGCAGCATAGACTGTATATAAATATGGACAATGTGTCGCCACTTCATTGCCTTAGCCAAACTGACGCCATTTTCTAGGGGATACAGGCGGCGTCATCCTGCGACTTTGGAGCCAGAGTCTGAGCAGTATGGTCTGAGAGTGGAGCCAGGCGGAGCTGTGATATCGATGAACACAACCACACTTCCTCCGGACTCACTCGCGTTTTAGTTTAATTAATACTGCGCTCTGTTCTAACGCCACCAGTTACAAGGAAATGTTGGATTATACATAGTACTTGTTTTTTCATTTATTTATTTATTACAACTCTCACGGTCCAACGGGATGTTTTACGGAGCGGTTGGCATGGCAACTAGTAGCCGCCATTATGTCACATCCTGTTTCTATAGCTTCAAGTAACTAACTTAAACGAAACTTGTCCAAAAAACTGACACTTGAACATGCATCAACATTATATTAACTACCTAAAACGACAGAAACCGTCTTTGGTTTAATAATAATTTGATGTGTATTTTAGTATTTTAGTGATTTAGTCCCATCCACTAACAAGGAGGAGGCGGAGCTTATGACCTATACTGCAGCCAGCCACCAGGGGGAGCTCTACTTGCTTTGGCTTCACTTTTGAGGAGCTGTTCCACAATCCATCATTATACTGTCTATGGTCTACATGTACACGATAATTCCACACATATATAAAGGTGTAGTGTAACCTGTTCGAAATCCGTTCCCTGGGAAATTCCCTTGGTTTTATTGAAGCAAAAATAGAGTCTGAATAAATGGACGTGGGCGGAATGGCGATGGGCAAGCGAGGGTCAGTCTCGGTCATCTTCTTCTATTCAATGAATTCATTGTTGTCAATAAAGTTCAGCGGGGAAAAACTCCCAGCACATTAGACGCTCCACTGCCGGCAAAAAACACTTTGCGCAAGCCAAAAAAAAGTCATATTCTGACTGATGCAGTGGGGCATTTCAAACACATTTATCTTGTTGGATCATTTTATTTAGCGTTCATGTAAACACTTAAGTCAGAATCTTTGATCAGACGATTTCACTCGGCTTAAACTAATACTTTCCATGTACAGTAAATACTGCTGCAGGCTCAACTTGTTCAACCTGCTCTAGTTGAGCATCAATTCCTCCTTTTGTGAGCGCAGGTATCTGAGACACAAGTCCTGATTATTCACGTAGGGAAAATATGTGAGGAAACTTCTAACACTTTCCAGCATTGACCACCTGCTAGAACAGTTCCAGACTGTGCCTTTCACTGCTACAAAACCTTTTTCATCCTAAACTGTCAAGCCACACTTTTCCTTTCCATATGTTAACCGGTAAACAAACAAGCCATCCTAATGAAGTATCCCATTCATTTTATAATGCATAGGTAAATATCACCATGTCTTTTTCCTATTTGTTCTTACTGTCAGCTGCAGCCAAGTCTGGGTGAAAGCTTCCCCCCCGGGCCTTTGTAGATGGGTAAACTGCAAAACACCTCACCATAAATTTGTGGGAAACTCTCAGCAGTTACTTTTGGTTAAAGTGAATCATGAATTAAATATGCTTCCCTTCAACATCCACCAGTGTTAGGAAGTTAAAAGAGGGAAATTGGATTTGCAGAAGGCTTACAGTGCAGAATTCAGGATGTCTGTGCCTATCAAGGGCTGTATTTTTCAGCCGTATAAATAATGTCTCCTAAATATATCTTTTCAGCTTTTCTCCAGTGATACGGTACAGATTTTGACACTGGGTTCCAATAATGCTGCATGGTGCAGTCATAAGTTGCTGTTTTGAGTGTTTCTGTGGGTTTTCCGGCTGAACCTTTTCCACTTTCTAAGCTCGCTAACGCATCTCAGCTGTGAGTTTAGCAGAAATTACTGAGCTATGATTGCATGCTAATATGCAGAATCACACTGAGAGTGTTGAAAGTGCCAATGTGAAAATGACATTTTCTGTACGAAAACTTCAAAAGGTTTGCTCTCATCGCGAGGCGCTTTTGGAAAAGCTGCATCAGTGAGCATGGAGATAAAAACCCGGTGCGTGCGCTGCACATATCTGTCTTCTGACAACGTACGTCATCCCACTGAGTGCGGTAATGAGACCTTTTATTCAGAGTGTTAAGGCCTCTCTTTCCAACTGCTCCCTGCTGTCTGTCCTTAGCAGACCAGACCACTGAACCTCTCCAGCTGCCGACATCATGAGTGAGTATGACTATTTGTTGTTTCCAATTGGTTTGTCAAGAGGAAGCTATTCATATTCTCCACATTTGCAATGGATGAACAGCGGATAAAAAATAAAAATAAAACAAAACGTCCGTGCACAATGGTGCCGTTTGAAAATTGCTGGCACGGTGGATGTTTATTGGAAAGTTAAGCAGTGCATAAACAAAGCCGGGTGGGTACTTCAGATCTGCAGCCAACCAGAACATTGAACTGTTGTCTAACTGTCATTTGAGTTCCCATTTTATTCATCTTCCCTAGCTTTTAAGCTGCACACTGGATCACTTTCCTATTATATAACCCAGAAAAAATAAGAAAGGATGAGCGCCACGCCACAGTGATCCACATCTCGAAATCCTACATTAATTTGGCAAACTCAAAAATGAAGGAAGTAATAAAATATATGATACTCAAATAGCAGACTTCAACTGATTAGGTTTAATTCCCATGACTTTAAAAAGCAGTGCATGAATTTGGAGGTGAAACCAGCTTCCCCCCCTCACAGACGCACTGTTTGTTTCTCAGGCCGTGAAACCAAACCGCTCCCTTATTACTCTTCCTCACTCAAACCCAGGACTCCGGTTTCTTTTTACAAGGCCAATAGTTTTGTTCCAAAGCATTCGCTGTGCTCTGCCGCGCTGCACTCTCGCTGCAGAACACTGACACACTCCAGAGCCCATTATCGCTTTCGCTATCAGGTGAGCGGAGCGTGGATGCGGCTCCCCTGCCAAGTACATGCTCTCGCTGCGAATTCAATTTGTGGCGACACTTTCCGTCTGCGGGAGTGTCACTGCACAACATGTCCTTTTTCCTAGACGCTCGGGGCCACGGGCCGCGCCAAGTTTCTTGAGTCAGCTCAAGGGGAGGGTGTGTGGGAGACTGGAGATCCCCAACAGAATACGACAACTTGTTGCTGAGTTTGTGGAGGCCAGTAAGCTTTGGGTTAAAACATATACTGAGGCTGAGCATATGTAAATCAATGTCTGGAGGACTGGAGTGTCTCAAACTTTAGGTGTCATCATCTTCAGCCAGTTTGGGCATCACTTCTGCTTCCACTGTCGCGCTGCACTGTCTCTCAGTTTTGCTGCGAAAATCTAGTGTTTCTATAGTGACTAAAGCCCAAACAGTCCAAGTGAACGTTGAAACCACCAGGCCACAAATTACACCTCTATAACCTATTTTGGCCTCCAAAGATATATACAGTGTACTTTTACATGATTGCAAGTGCAGTATGATTTGCTGATGTCCTCCTGAATTATCCCTTAAACATTTCTGGGTTGAGACTGGTGTGATCTCTGATCCAAATAGACACAAATGCGCATACCAGGTTCTCCATTGCGGCCTCTTCTTCCTCGCTTTCCTGGAGGTCCTGCGAAGAAAAAAAAAAAATAAGAAGAATATAATACAGTTTGGTCAGTAATTTAATTGTCTCTTTGTTTGTGTAAGTTTCACATCCTTCAAACATTCTCACAGTCAAACTGACCGACACCAGCAAGAGGAAGAAAACTGTTGTATTTGGACAATAAATGCTCCTTAATCTGAATGTTTATTAAATATTTAGAGTATTATTTAGGCGTGAGCCGAGAAAGAAGGAAGCGAGATCGACATAGCCGCCCTACAAGTTGTCATCTCAATTCCTTTCTCTTCTTCTTTTCCAGGTTTTATTCCGGCGTGGATGCTTTGGTTTTTAATTTGTTTACGTGGATGGTATTTTTCCTGTTAGCTATTTTCCTGTCAAAACCATCATGCTGCTGAATCTCAGCTGGAGGAGTAAAACAATTACACGCTTTGCCACGTTTTACAAGTTAAAGGCTTGACTGGGTCATGTTGTTTGCGGGTACTCCGCATGAGAAATGAAGATGTTTTGTTAACTGGCTATCTGTTTTTGTTCACATATGAAAATGGTCACGCTCTGACTGTGACACTTGAGGAAGAGTGGAGCTATTTTATAAAGTAGAACCAATGTAGTCTTATGCATTGCTTGGATAACAGGTAGAAAGTAAAATTCTACCTTCCACTCAATATTAAAGGTGGACTGCATGCTTCTGTGAAGGGTAGCCTCAAAATCAAAAGACAGTGAATAATGTTGGCCATCTTGTGACAAGTCAATGTTCTGCTGGGAAACTTTTGGACCTGGCATTCATGCGGATGTTACTTAGACATGTAGCACCCACTTAGACCAGAGCAGGAACCTCCACCCCATAGCAATGACACTCCTTGATGGCAGCAGTCATCCCTAGCAGGATGCAGCCTGACACAGACACACACACAAAAACGCTTTAGGAACAACTTGACCCAAACTGATCAAGCATCTGTGGGATGATCCACAGAGGCCCCTCCCCTCAACCCATAGGACCCAAAGGCCCCCCACTGACAGCATCCTGTTATCAGACACCACAGGACACCCTCAGAAGGTCCATGTCCATTCTCTCATGAGCCACAACTGTTTTGGAGTGGAGGCACAAGGGAGACCTACACAATATTAGGAAGGTGGTCATAATGTTATGCCTGATCAGTGTCATAAAGTAGTCCCTATGTAGTCTTTACCTCTGAGGAGTCCTACAACAACCAGAATACTTCTCAGTTTGTCTTTTCACAGTCCAATCTTGATTCTGCTAAGCATTTGTTCCACAGATCCACTTCCTGTTGGTAAGTGAAGGTACTTCCAATTAAATCATGACACCACAAAACAACCCATTACACCAGGCTTCTAAGTAAGGATTCTGCAAAGGTCATGTGTTGACATTTTGCAGGCAAATAGACAGGGATAACTCCACAGTTAACTACACATATACTTCATCATAATACTACATCTCCCATTTTTTTTTTCAATGACAGAGGCCTTGTTGAAAGTAGGTGAAGTCCCCCTTTAGAGGAACTGTCAGGATCAGAATTGGCCCAAGTAAGACAAACTGCCTGGTTCCGCATCACAGGAAATCAACCGATCCAATTTCAGGGAGCGGTAATGCCGTGAACATTATTATGCAAATCATTTTCAACCTTCTTTTGACCTCCGTTCAGTCAAAGAATAGCATTTTAGTCATGTTCCGTGTTCAAGATAATTACGGTCATGTAATGGCCGCGGTGAAACTTTCTGAACAGACTGCAGAGTTCGGCATTAATTGCATGGATGTCAATAGTGGCTCCGAGGGATGAGCTTTTGTCCGCATCTACAAAACAAAAGGTACAAATACAAAATAATCACACTAATTACTGATCTAGATAACCTAACCCGACCTAGCCCACTATCCCTTTTGAGAATGCCATCTAATCAACCTTCCTTTCTCTATTTGCCAGCGTTTTTGCACCATGCACAAGCCCTCTGCAAGAGAAGAGAATAAAAGAAACGAAGTAAGGAGCTAAAAAAAAGAAAGAAAGAATAATCCCCTTTACATCAGGCTTGACTGATTTATGACATTCCAGATGTGTTATTGGGGTGCAAAATGTTGCACAGGATTATGTTGCACAACTCTTTGTACGATGCTTAGTCCTCAATTTGATCCCACCGTTTGGCTCGGCTTCAGCTTCCAACTCGACTCCTTTTGAACAGCTTCCAGGATAATGTCAGGCGCTGCCAGTGAAGGGTCCAGGCACAGTTTAAAGTATGTAACCACAGGTGGAGTTTGACTCCCTCTTTACTATGGTTCACATCAACCCTGGTTTCGCCATAGGTTTTTGAGGCTTTAAAAGAAACAGAAGGAGGTTTACTGCACTTGGCAGAAACTTCATTACTGCTCACTTTGAAATGACATTCGACACCTCTGAGAGGAACATTCAGCATGACGATACGACATCCTCCTGATTTCGGTGGTATATTTTTGACAGCTGCTAAGACAACCTTCCCCACATGGGAGCTTTACGTCCAAACTAAATACCCTGCAATATTTTCAGATATCATCATGATTCACAATATTCATCACAATATTTTTCATTCTGATTATAGACTGTAAGGGGAGACTGCCAAACAACCCAGACTATACCAGCACCATGGAAAGACTTGGTAGAAAGTACGGCATGCCAACAATAATATATCCGTTTATAAAATACAAATGAAAGAATAACTGACAATGTCTATAAGCACCAGTCAAAACAGATTTTCAGATGTACTTAAATTTCCTATAGAGAAAAACGTGACCAAGACTTCTGGTTATAAATGATACTGAATAGGATTTAAACTGGATCCTACAGCGATGAAAGACATTAAGGCAAAACATCACTGTTACTCAAAAACGACTGGCCTGTAGTGTAATGGCCTGCATTTTCCTCACAGTATCCCAAGCACGGTCACAGAAGAACGGTTTCAGAAAAAAAAATACAAACACGATAAGGGTCAGTTACTATGAACGATCTGTTGAAACCTTTCCAGCAGCGTTTGCATCTGAAAGTGAAATAAATCAAAGCGAACCGTACGTCCAAATGTTCAAATATGTGGTCAGACACAACAAATTGGATCCCGTGGTGTTGTCTTACATCGTGTTATTCTTTTGATAGTAAGCAGCAGAAAGACACTTTATAAGGCAGTGTTTTAGTCAGCCCTCGCAGTAAAATCTAAATTTGGTGATTTCGTAACTGTTCGTGGCTTACAAGCTAAACAACAGAGGACACAATAAAAATGAAACCTGATGAACATCACCACTTTTGTGATTTTTTTTTATTTTTTTGGGATGTTATGCTTACTTTATATGAGGTCATGTTTACTGCATTGATCAGAAAAGTCCATATGCGCAGCAACCTTTTGTGGTATTCTCAACCTCGTAAGTGACAAGTTGAAGCGTTTGCGGACGTTTTCAGAAAGGTGGAGGTGGAGGTAACTTAATTAACCAAAATTTTGTGGAATTTTCCTTGTAATTTTGTACGTCCTCAGAAAAAACTGATACTCACAACAGCCTCACCCTCTCATTTCACCCTAGCATTTCCTACATTAAGTTAGCCGGTTGTTAGCTTGCTAAGCTATTAGCCTCTGTGGCTTTTAGATGTCAACAGTTGCCCAGCAGCTGCATGACTTGACTGACTTTTAACGCCAAACATTTTGTGCACATAACTTTTCAAATCATAATCATAAGTTTCATTTGAAAGCAGCACTAGCATGGAACTGTGGTCACCCCTACTTCTCCATATTTGCTGGCATAGCTGATTCTTATGTAATGAGCCATTTAACGTCTCCAAAGTAATCACTGTACCTGTTAATCTGCTGTTTATAGATTGTGACTTGAACGGAACCAGGCTAGCTGTAAAAGCAGCATGAAACCATACAGCACAATCCTTTCTTGTCTGAAAATGTATTCACTTTCTGCTTTTGCGGGAATTGTCACACAACATTGGATTTTTACATACCATGCAGTGTTTTTGGTTCTGATAGCAGAAGTCATCTGAATGCTATTTAGCACGAGGAAATCCCATGTAACTGGAAACATTGCAGTACATGCTGTTTTAAGCCGTGAATCTATTCAGCAGGTGCTGTTAATTCCAATATTGTTTCACCGTTGCGCGTTGCTTGACATAACAAATATCTTATTTGTACTTTATGCAACTGAGACAAAGTTGCCTTTTACATGTAGCATTACCCATCATGCATAAAATATTCATTGGCCCACAGCAGCTAAGCGCCGGGCCTCCATTTGTCTTTTTCCTCCAAATCAATCAGTTTTAAGTGAAGCAGGCCCTGCCGGACTCATTTACAATACTAGCATTGTTTCAGAGCTTGATATACATAATCAGACCACTCAAAGCTCCTCTCATAAAATAATACAGCTATTCCCTAGAATAAAAGTCAAAACTTATGCCAAAAATAGCAAACCAA
Source organism: Chelon labrosus (assembly GCF_963514085.1). Lineage (NCBI taxonomy): Eukaryota > Metazoa > Chordata > Actinopteri > Mugiliformes > Mugilidae > Chelon > Chelon labrosus. The sequence continues at coordinate 15,455,323 of NC_140337.1, forward strand.
GTACCAGCAGCAACCTCCAAAGCAAATCAGGTTTGAAGAGAATTGGCTTTAGATTTCTCAGTTAAGCCCAATTGCACCTTCCTGGGTAAAATGAATGAATTCTGAAACTGCAATCAATAATCATGCAGAGTTTGTTTTTATTTCAGCATGTTGAAATGTCACCACGAGTGAAGCTTAAAACTTTTGATCCTAGACACTCTCCGTGCCACTTGCTGTGGTCGCTCTCAATGCAAATGAGGAAAGCAAAATGCACTTTTGCGTTATAGTTCAAATATCTCGGTTGTTGCCGTTCGAGCAGAAACAAAACCTAAAAAACACACATTTTGAACGTAAGATGCTTCGCTTTCTATCGATGCAACAAACATCTGCTTGAGATAAAAGGATTTTTATGTTTAATTCATTCACCTACATGTTTTCCGTGGTTCATTTTGAGGCAATTTCTCCTTTGTACTTTAAATAAACTGCTAATTTCACGCACACCAGGACCACCACACTCACCGACCCTACTGTTTATATACGAGTCACTTAAATGCGATGTCCAGCATGAATGTTTGGCAGAAATGTCACAGTCCTACGATACTTCCAGTGGCAAGGCTTTCAGAAGCTGACATGAAATTGTTTTTCTGGCGTTTGGTACAGTTATGGTGAATTTGACAACAACAGAGAAAGACACAGAAATAAATGGTATTCAGCCTGGCTTCAGGAAAAGGATCAACCGAGCAATTTTGTTTTGTGCGATATGACACAAATAGATTTTGCTTCCAGTTTCCCAGCTACTAAGGGTGACTGATAATGGTTTTATTATAACGTCATTCTAAAGATTTCTGCATTAAAACACCATCAGCTGATACGATACACTGAACCACTAGCTTCAGATCTTAGAACAAGGTTTCTCAGTTTAGCTGAAATGTTCAAAATATTTCTAGAAAAAATCACTGATGATCAATGTCTTTACAAGCATTCCAAGGATTTCGGAGGATTTAGTCAAAACAGACTTTATTATAGTCCATTTAATCCCACAACATGGATGGATGAGTTTATTAAACCTGGCAACACTTGGCTACTCAGGTCAGCGGAACTAAGGCTGCACAAAAGCTGGCTTTCTACTGTACAATCATTTGTTACTTTACAAGTACATTTTTGTGGAACCGTCTGGCGAAGGGGAACATGAATCCGATCCAGAAGCCTTATTACTCTGCATGACAATGAATAAATCAATATATGAAATGTTAATTCATGGAACACTGTGCCCACTGTCTAAAGGGAAAAAATGGAAATTTAACCACAGTATTACAATCAGCACCATCTATGAATGTCACTCTTTTCTTCATCCTCGGGTGGATGCGCATTGTAGTCAGAAATATGAAAGCCTCGCTTGTCGAAGAATTATGTAATGTGTGCACATTTCAGTAGAAGACTATTAACAATTTCGCTGCCCTCAAGAAACTGACAGGCAAGAAAGTCTAGATTTAAATCTTAATAACGCGTCTTCCACGAGGCACTTGCTTTATTTAATAGTTTATCGAACTACTGCAATAAGGTTTTTGGAGTTAAACAGTTTAACATTTAAGCTGATGTGTGTTTCCCTAGCACGAACACCCTCAGGAAATCAAACAGATAACAGTACATCAAGATTGATGAAGATCTGGACCGTGTCTTCGCCAGTTCCAACCCTCTCGAGATCATTAGTCATGGGTATTGTTGAGTGAAACAGAAAGTCCCCTCGAACTTGTGACCCACCAAACCCCTGAAGAGAAGCCCTTGGACTCCTGACCCCAACTACTCTTCCTAATCCCGTAACTTCCTGAAATGCTTTCAGTTGAAGATAGATGAAGAGAAAGCAGGAAGAACAAAGAGTTTCCTCTCGTAAAGAGCCCTTAAATGCTGGTACTTAGCTTAGCAGATTGTTCTCTAAATGTTTGTAGCATGACCAGTGGACTGCTTTGCTCTGAAGTTAATTGCACCTGACCCTATTTAACTGTATGTGCTTACTTCCTATAAGAAAAGCATGCCATGTATTTAATGGCTTTAAAAGAGGTCAGCTAAAGGTTCCCCAAATGCAACTCAAAAACCGCACCGGCACACAAAAAAAACCCAACAGTACCCATGGACGGGATCCTTTTTCCGAACGCAGCTATGTTTGCATTCGGAAAAATAACGTATGGGTATGTTTGTGATCCACTTACAACGGGCTTCACTTGTGTCACTGGAAGTTCAGCTCCTGGAAATTGGAGGTAAGTTTCCAAATTCCTGCAATCTGATACAAGGAGCAGACTACAGCACGGTTAGCATGTAATGTTATGCCTTTTCAAAGCGCAACCCTATTATCAGCCTTGTTTAATGGCGGTGGTTCTTTTAACTGCCTTTAAATAAGAGCCATGCTGCTGGGATTATTTTTCCTGCGAGACAAAAATAAGCTGTGGACGGTGATACAGGCAGGTATAAGAGTTAACCTGTTTAAGGTGTGCTAAGCTGCTAGCTCTCAGTGCTAAATCCTGACTTATTTCTCTTAACTGACTCTAGAGCGATTTTGGCAATGTGATATAAACACCATATTCTGCATAAGAATCTCGGGGCCGATTTTAATTTTCCCCAAGACCCACATTTGAATCCTACCCCGACCTAGGAAAACACTGTTCGAATGGATACTCCGCATTATTTCCTGATTCTGTGGCATATATCTTCATTATCCTTATTTCCAACTGTACTTAACTCCAATGCAACAATTTCCTGAATAAATATGATGATTACAGCCATTTCCTAAATACTTATTTGCAATTATATTTAATTTGTTGCCCAGAAAAGAGACCATTGTGTCTGATTTTTACATTTACTCATTGTCCTCTTTTTTGGGGGGTCCACTCATTTTTGTCACCACATAAAATCTTCGAGAGTGCGCACAGACGCGCACTCCCTGTGCTGTGTACGCGGTTTAAATGTTTATTTTCTGTTTTGCGAACGCTTCGGAGTGCTGACAAAATCTATTTCGCTTTTAATCAACTCTTACAAAGAACATCTTTGTGTTTCTCTGTAATAAATGTGTTGTTGTAAGCGGACGGGCATGTGTTTACATTGCTACTCAAGGCTGTGTGATTAGTTAGCTGGAAATTTACAGTAAAGCAAGACATCTCACTGATTAGGCCCTAAATTAAATCTAATGAACAGTCATGAGGAGTAATGAACACAGTCGCTGGCTTTGCAAAACTCATTTTCATTTGCGAGACATCATGAAAACACGGCGTCCTCACCAGGGCTGTTATCATTATGTTAAAGTTAAAACTAATTCACAGTCGAGGCCACTTGTTAATGTCAGAAAGTCCCAAGACATCATCTTCCAGGAATCGGAAACTAATTACACAAAAAGTGCATTCATTAAGATGCTGAGTGCAGAAATTATTTTTCACAGAAAAAAAAAAAAAAACACACTCAGTAGTGGTCAGAGCATGTTGTTATTGAATATGATGAATACGGCAATCTCGAGCCTGTGTTTGTTTGTTAGTGTGTGTGTTGAGTTTTGCACTGTGTATGTCCAGATGCCACTTATCAGTTCATTAAACTGCGAGTCAATCCATTAGGATGTGAGGAATTGTCTGTCTCTACAGGCTCCATTAGCACTGCGTCAGGTAGATTGAAACCAGTGTTCAAAATGAATCTGTCTCTCCCTGCACCGCGGGAATTAAACAGACTCGCAGTTTTCATGTAATTGTAGACACTTTTTCTTCAGTAAACGCAGTTCTAATGTATTTTTTTTTTTTTAACACTTCTACATCCTCTTAACGAAAACGCACACTCACTCATACATGCTTAACACGCAGTTTGAGGGACTGAAAATCATTACAGGACAAGCAGCTCTTTTCTTGTTTATGGTCAAACACACACACACTCAAGACAAGACAAATGACATGAATACGGCTGTGGCTGGCAGGCATGCATGGATCATCTACGCTTTTGCTCCGGTTCAGTGTCAAGGCTGGAACGCTCCTGAGGAGGAACCGGGGCCTTTGAGAGAGCCTTTTCATCACCTTCAGAGATCAATGTGTTTTCCTCTGGCAACATTCGGAGTGCTGGGATACTTGAGACCCACCCTGTTAGCTGCACACTGCAATTATCCTCCCCGCAGTACTGACTGCGGTCGTGATGGAAGCAGAACACACTCCCTGATGAGGGAAGGTCGGTAATAAGCCAATCGATCGGCCAAGTCCCATCACTTCATGCTACGAGCTAAATTGCTACAGGCGGCCATCCTGACGGCTCTATCAGAAAGCTTCACTGTCTCATGGACAAAGACATTCCTTGTAATATAAGCTACGCTTTCCAGTGAGGGACTGCTACTTTTGGGAAACATCATAATCTTTAAAGAATTTCACAATCTCATGTCTTTAAAATGAAATAGGGAAACGCTAGGATGAGCCCAGCATGGCTTGGCCAACCTGAAGCGTATTCCTCAGTGGAAATTAATGGTTTAGTTCAAGTGTTAAACCAAGTTAGACATTTGCACAGCGGCTCAGGAATCCGCAAGATAAATAGAACCTAATTTAATTGTCATGACGAAGTGGTCGAGTACAGCCAACAGTCTGGTCAACTTTCATCGAACCATATCGCCTTCCACCTGTACTCCGCAAGAGGTCTGGGCACTGGTGGAAGTGTGGTTAGCAGAGGCTGGAACAAAAACATGGCTGACCATTAAGCAAAGTACTGAAGGTCTCAATGTCGGTGGAATATGTGCAAGCAGCAGTACTACCAAATAAGAACCACTGACCAAGAGTTAATTAATTGACTCAGAATATGCATTCAGAAGGAAAGGCAACCGCAGCCCAACCTCTCAAGCATTGATTAGCGGCACAGTCAGTGACTGATTTAAACATCTGACCTGATTACGATGGTAGTCAATCAATATTCCTAATTAGACTATGAAGCTGAGGCACAGATAGCTGCAAATATAAGTCTACAGTGTGTTACATTTATTAGCCACTACAAGATCAACTGATTGGACCACTCACGCTGGTAGTGTCTTTATTTAACCTTTGGAAACGTAACTCTGTGGCATCCGCATGATCACCAAAGAAAGTGAGGACACACTGACACGTGGCAAAATGACTCTTTCCTGGGGATCAGCCAGAAGATGCTTTTGAAGCTTACCATGGGTGTGTTTGGTGAATATTGCGCCAGGCATACCCATGACGGCATGCACACTATCACACAGACAGACCTGCGTGAGCGTCCACGCCTTTGGCTGCTAGTACGTTGCGCCAAATGGGACGTAAAGTGCACGATTAGCATCAAATGATCCCCCCTCTTGTTCAAGTTCAAATGAAATACTTTATCTGTGTTTAAGACTCCTGCGGCGATTGGATGTCACATTGAAATCATGCGTAACCCCATACCTGCTGCTAACGGGTTTCATGACTGCTGGCTGACCTCATCAACACCAGGGATGTGTGTGAGCCAATACGCACAATATGTGGATGTGTGCGTGGCAGGGGTGTGTGGATGGATTTAGAGATGCAGAGCTATGTAGTGTGGACCACAGGGCCCCAGACTGCTCAAGGACACTTCTTCAACCAAGATGAAGTCACTGGAGAAAAGCCAACCGAACTCAAGTCAGAAATGTTATTGCAATCCTTAGCTATTTTGATAGACTGGCATACAGTATCCCCTCCGAACAGCTATCCAGTGCCAACAAAATTATACAAAAGCTCTTCAAGATGTTTTTTCTTTTGTAATCAAATACTATATAATTACATGTAGATTTATATAGAACATGTACACTACATGTCTCTTTTTAAACTATATTACTGCTGTTACATACTGTAATTTGTCACTTCTGTAGAAATACATTTCACTTAAAGGGGAACTACTGTTTTTTACAAAGCATAAAATACGGTCGTTTACTCACTGAAATAACTTTTGTGTCATTTGCACTCATTTAGGAAATAATCAGATCAGTGTATATCCATATAGTGGGAGTGACTGGGGCACCGAAACGCAGTCTCTAAATAACACATTATCTGCCGCGAAACTCGTTCATTTCGCAAAATATTTTGTTATGATACACTAGTGCTATTCCCCGTTGAGTCCAGAGTTACCTGTTATCATCATCCGGGGTCTGTAGATTGACCTACAGACCCCGGATGATGTCTTCTGACCTGGACGATGTCATCTCTGAGTGGCGCGCGCACCCGCAACAGTCGGCTTGTTTACCTGTAATTTGCTACTGCTAGTTTTTTGCAACATGGCTGAATATTTTTCTGATTCTGAGGTTGTGGACGAACCATCATTATTTCCTAAATGAGTGCAAATGACACAAAAGTTATATGGGTGAGTAAACGACCGTATTTTATGCTAGAAATAAGGTCCAGGTTGTAAAAAACAGTAGTTCCCCTTTAATGGAGGTTATTATAAAGCATATTGCCTGGATTTCTGTTGCAGCGTATTACTTGTGCTGCAATGGCCCTTTCTCCTTATGGTAAACCCTGACATTTTACTTACTAAAAACTATCCTTGAGAAGTTATAAAAAGGTGAATACCACTCATATTTTCTCATTTATTTTCTCAACAACATTTGACAGCTCTATTGCTAATCACTGGCTGCATTTACACTGACGATATTTTGTCAACCCAGCTGAAATAATTCTGATTGGGAAACATTCATCAGAATATAACATTTTTGGCATGCACACAGTGATCTCTGCCGCAAATTCCTTCCAATCAAAACGGCCCGTTCTGATTGAGGTGGTTCCACGAAGCATTTTTGTTCCAAGTGGGCAACTATTCTGATTATCATCAGAATGCTAGTGCCATATAAACACAGCCACTGTCTTTATAAGTCCTTTTCAGCATATATTGGTTCCAAATTCAAATATGTCTATTAAATATATATTTTATGTTTCATTTTTCTTTTGTTCTCTTTCACTTTGAGTAAACTGGCCCTTTGATCTAAGCAAGGATAGTGCCATTATCTTTTTCTGGTCAGCAAACCTGCAATTTCACTAGGAAGCGGGAGGTTCCTATCCCCTTTGATCTGTCCTCTGGTTGTGCAATATTGTTTTTTCCTCCACTCTACTGTATTTCATCCCTGCAGCTCTCAGGGGATTCACTTTCACTGCGTTTCAACTTATCAGCCGACCTTGGTGGTCTGAATCTGGTGTTCACTTCAGCGTTGACTGACCCTCGCTGGATTATTCCTGCAACAGTCTGAGCACGCAAGCGTGACGGGTACAGACTCTTATGTTGGAGATACTCGAGCTTGTCAACAGCAAAGGAAAACCTATGATAGACAGCCTGTGAGAGGGATGGGCTAGGAACGAGATCACTTAGTAGAACGAAGGGATGAAAGATTTACGGGCGAAATGGAAAGTCTAGAGAAAGTTTTTCTGAGCTTGTTGCGTGAAGTTGTTGAATTCATTGTTCATATAAAACTCCTCAGATGCTATGGTTGTTACATTCCAGCTATGTACACTGGACATTATATCGCAGCTAAGGGATGTTTTTATCATTTGACATGAAAGAATGAGTAAGATGGATGGAATTAAAGTCTGACCCTAGAGTTTCATCCAAATAAAAATACGCCACCATAAACTGCCCTCACTAAAGTGCCAATTTAGCCCTCTGTTGGGCACAGGCTGCAAAAAATACAATCCAATTTTTCCATTCAGCACTCCACTGATTCATAAAATAACGGCACACTATGTCAAATAAGCTGTGGTATTATTGGTAAGTAAAGTCCGGCTTTCAGAGAGACCTCATCTCTCCAGACCTGAGGGTGCTGACAGACTGAGACGGAAAGGTAGCTGCAGTTACTCACAAAACTATAAGTACCGGCAGGATATATGTGATAGTCCTGTCTGCATGCACATATCTACAACACATTAGATATTATGTGTGCCATCATTTCCCAAATCCCTTAAGAAAACTGGTGAGAACAACCTGACTACACATTTCATTGCTTTCCTAACCGCCCTAAATAAACAAGGAATAGAACAGATGAGCTCTGGGAGAATGCTGAAAGCTGTAAGTGTCTCCAAGCCCTCAAAGAGTCCTGAGTGGAAACAAAAATAAAGTGTCATCATTGGGCTGTCAGCCCTAGACTCACTGAGAGTCAGCCAGCCAAGAGTTTATTTTCCCAAAACCCAGGAAAACCCTCTAGATGCTCAGGGATGAGCAACATTCCTCTCAAAAGACAACCTCAAAACAACTAAATCAGAACGAAACACTCCTATTAGCAATTATTTCAGACCACAAATCATAGTAATCTTTCCATTATGGTCTTGTAATGTTGGCTTGTAAGTAAAAGTAGACACATCTAGAACAAGAAACATGCAGCTGAAGTAGAAACGAACTGGTAGGAGAGCCAAAAATTCCACGCAATTGACAAAGCTCACGTTTTTCTAACCTCTGTCAGACACACACAAACTACTGCACCATCAGTTACTTTTGTGAGCCATTAGCTCCCCTTAATGAGGGCAATTTTTTCACAAAGCACTCACAGTTCCTAACAGGAGCTTCCTCCGGAGCTGAGTCATAGCCGACGAAAAGCTTTATATACACCTCCCCTGTTTTCACTGCAGCAGAAGCAATTTTGCTGCAATCAGTCATGGGACTCTTATAAACAGGCATAAACGTAAATGACTTCTACTTACCTTGATTCAAATGAGGTAAAGTTAAACAAAACCTACATATATTACCACTTTCTCCTGAGAATCATCTCAGTCTCAGACCACCAGTTGCATTTATTTCCTTGTTTTTCATCTTCGCTGCCGTTAAAGAAATTGCTTGACATTCCATTTTTCCTGCTGAAACTTGGATGTTAACCTTTCTCTGAATATGAACCTGCTGGAGCCAATTAGTTGAGCTTAGCATAAAGACTGTAAATAACAGTAAACAGCTAACCTACTGACACATTTAAAGCTTAATAGCTGGAGTCTCTGCTGGTTGCCTGGCAGAACCAAAATCAAGTCATTGCACCTGGCAAAGAAATATTTCAGCAAACAATGATAAATACATAATTAAGCTTTCTCAGTTAAAATGCAAAACAAACCCACGTCAAGTTGCCTGTTTAGCAACCCGTTTGTTTCCCAGTGTTCCAGCCCGTTTTCCTGAGTTATTTGTACCTTTGTGTTTGCTTACTTTTTTGATTGCGTTTCACCCACTTCTGTGTTTTGGATTTTTCCCACTTTGTTCCTGATTTTGTACATTTTCAGCCAAGTTCTTTTGTTTCCTGCTCCTGCCTCCCTTTCCATTCTGCGTTTGGGTCCTACTTCACCACATAACCTAATAATAATCATCACTAAACCTTCTGCTTCCATTTCACAAAGCAATTGTGTATGCAACAAGGTAAGTCATGTTGTGCGACTTGGTTTGGTTCCTAGATTGTTTAAATCTGCATGATGACACAAGAAACTGATAAATCGTCCATGTCCTGGCAATTCCCATCACCATTAGCATCTAGACCCAAGGGGATTCCACCTATCTCGTTTCTTCTCGGGCCTACCCGAAAATGCTTACATCAGCAGGATCTAATCGCCAAAATCCTTCTGTTAGCATCGAACATAATGCGCTTTCTATTGATCTTTCTTCATTTAAGTCAGCAAATGCAAAGCACAGCTGAGAGCTTACTGTTTTTTAGCGCATCCTCACCCTCCAGATCTATCGCATTTAGGTGGTGTGTAAGTAGCATGGCAAATTTTGCCTTGTGCAATCTTGAGGTAGCTAATGTCAAGCTACCATTGACATTAGCGCTAACTCCAACCTTCTAGTGCATAATTTAATGCTGTAAAATGGCACATGAAAAGCTTAAAATGTGAAGACTTTTACACAGGTTGCTTTTCTAGCAGCTGAAATTAGTTTTCTAATTTCTTATAATGTGAGGAGCTTGGACATCTGGAGGGAGCTCATAGTAGAGCCGTTGCTCCTTTGCGTCAAAAGAGACCAGCTGAATGGGTTTGGGCATCTGGAGAGGATGCCTCCCGGAGGGCCTCTGGGAATACCTGGGGATCCTTCATTAAGAGCTGGAAAACACTGCTACAGTCTACGATGTCTGGAATACCCAGCCTGTTGCCACTGCAACTTTGGAAAAGTGAGTAAAAATAACTGGGAAGCCAGCCCGACTTCCCTCACCCACAAAATTTTTGCGGCCGAGAGTTGGTCTGAGGTCACTCTAGTGGGAGCTGATTATGCCCCAGGAAAGATCTGCCGGGCTAATCAAATTGATTGGGTGTGCTTTATGTGTTGATGGATAATAGAGTAACAGCTGCGAGGTCATACACATTCTTCGAGCGCTCTGAATTGGTTGTGGGACTATTAAATTCTGTCCAGGGGTATTTTTTCCCCAATGCTGTATTACCAGATTCATATTCTGAAGAGAGTCTGGCTACCTGATAGCTAACACAGCAAACCATTCATAAATTCATAAATATATCACATTACAGAAGGTAAATAAGTCTTAAATGCGTGACTTCAAGAGATGTCAGAATAGTATCACTATTCCAATTTATCTATTTTTCCCTTTTAAAGTACAAAGTCAAGCTAAAGTAATAAAAAAAGAACATAAACTTGTCAGACTCCTAGAACAGACAAAGTCCTTGATTCAGACGCAAAGTATCTAGGAGTATATTTCTTGACTAACAAAAAGAGATCAAATCAGGTCACCATTTTTTTTGCTCTGAGGCAGACACAATGAAGAGCTTTCAGGAAAATATGGCATCGAAGGACACTGTCGTCACCAGAGCCCTGCTGTAAGCAAAACCGATGGCATAGACCGTGAACCATGGCGTCCATCGCTTTCATGCTCTGAGAAACATCAGACGCGGGGCACACGCCACCATGCAAATATAATAAAACCATTTGGAAAGCTTAACGTAATATGAGGAAATGCATTAGTGTAATTGTATTAACCAAAATATTTGATATTAAATAAGACTGTTACATGCCACGGCGACTAGCTCATCATGCCGGTGGAAAAAAAAATAAAAAATGCGAATCATATGTGATGCCCGCGGCCTGGTTGATGTTTGCTCTGCGGTTAACAAAGACATGCAAACACACCGTAACACAATGCCACATGAGAAATAACTGGAGGAGATTTTTCATGATCCCTTGAAGTTCTACAGAAAAGTCAACAAAGTGTGTTATGAAAGCACCAAGGCAAAGTCCGTCTGCATCATGTTTCCCCCCTGTGTGTCAGTCAAACTGACCAAGTCAAAGGTTACAGGAGGAGGCGGAGGGGAGTTCATCCTCTTGGGATGATTTGTAATCCTGACCTGTAGTTTCAGGTGGTTGGAGGGCCACAGTAAAGCTGTTAGAGGGGGCCCTTCATCAGAACACATTGTTCCTATTATGGGTTTGATCCTGAAGGGTTTTAGCAAGAAACCCCAAATACCTCCATGCTAATAACTCCTCAGCTCTCATGGCATTGGATGCCTCGAAATAAACATTATGCCCCTTTTTATACATTAGTCTAAACTAATATCATATAAGCAGTTTTCATAAACATCTAAGTGGGTTTTCCTGGGATTTTAAAGGAGTTTTGGGGAAAAGTGATAAAGTGCAGATTTGTGACCAGAAGGCTGTCAGTTTAAATCCCATGACTGTCAGTAAAAATACTGTGAATGTGCAGTGAAACTAAATGTGCAACACTCTCTCCTCCTTCTAATTTCAAAGTTCCCTTGAGCGAAGAACTTAACCTCCAACTGCTCCGGTGAAGCTTCTCAGCAGCCCGATAAAGGACTGGGGTTTTACTGGGGAAGCTAGCAGGTGAGACTACAAAGCATCTGCAGCTGACAGAGAGAGAGAGAGAAAGAGAGAGAGCCAGCTCAGCCAATTTCTCCCCGGATGATACGTATCCATACGACTGACTCTTTTGTGTCAAAGTTATCAAAGTATTGCCTTTGTGTTTAGCAAAGCCAGAAGGCCGTAGATTCATATGCGGCTCATCTAATTCTCGGCAAATCCTCAAAAGGTCAAACTTAAGTCAAACCTACTACAAAACTTTTAAAATTCCTATTAATTTATAAAATGGAGCGTAAAATGCCACGTGCAAACCTCTGGGATATGTGCATTTGTAATAAACTGTTGGCCGTGGGGATACTTTTAAAGGACAGATGTGAGAGTGTCGTCAATCTCGACATCGAACTCCTGCCAAGAAAGTGAATTTACTGTACATTTCCAAACACGCCAAACTATTAGGAAATAATTGCAGGAGTTATGAACATCCTACTGACTGTCACTGTTTGACTGCTTAATGCAGAAAAGAAAAAACGGTTCAGTATAACAGAATGGCGTTTCCAAATGTTGGACTCCCATACATTTCCAGGAATACGCGATGTTTAAACAAAACATTAGCATTAGCACGGAGGGCAAGGTGAACCGTGGTAAACATGGAAAGTGACTCAGAAGTCCTGGAAAATGGAAATGGATGAAACCATATAAAGCATAATGAACAAGAGTTATATTGTGTTATAAACTAGGTGTTGCATGGACGTTTCACAGTATATTCAACCTATCTCTTGAATCTCTGCTAAACTGCATCGCTTTAGTAACCTTGTGAATTTATTTTAAGTTTAGTGTAGTGAGCATCTTGTTTGGTATCTTAAGAGTCCAGCTGGAAGTGTTCACAAACGAGAGCCAGGGCAGATTCAAAGAGGTTATGAGAAATTTGACGTTTAAATTAAGCTGGACAATCATCTCCTCTAACATCTCCCGTAATGAGAGAGATTATAGGAGACCAGGCCTCTAAATCTATTCAGTTCTCCCATAAATCATAAGAAGACACAGACGATTCAATTAGTCCTGCTTGCTTAACCTTGGCAGCACGGAAATTGCACCCCAAAGCGGATACCCTGAGCACAATACGAGACATATTTACAAGGGAGATTTGAGGAGGCAGGCCGTCCCACTAAATGGCAAGCGAACTCATAACCATGGCCGACAAGAACAGAATCAAGATTGTTATTAGATAAACACTGAAAGCTGCAGTCCACAGGGGGATCTTATAGTTAAATTGCTTGCTACCTTCCTGCCACCCAGTTGTTCCAGGCTGAAGTTAAAATCCTTCAGCAAACAATGTGACTTCAGACTTCCTGGATGTTGATACAGTGATAAAATCTATTTTTATTTAGAGCTCATGTGTCCACAAGGAGCCAAGATTCTGTTGTGGATTACCTTCATGACGAAACGAGCCGCCGCACAAACTTAATCTAAAGAAATGCTGCATTTTTAGTGCTCTGGTTCATTATTTTTCATCTAAATACGTCCCTCGTGTCTACAAAGCATTGACTCTACGTTGCTGTCGCCTTTCACAAACTGGCTGTTTAATCAAACTCCAAAGCTTTTGGTTGCTTCATTAAAACAGAACTAGGCCGGAGTTAATGACACCGAGGAAACTTTTTGGGTGGAGATCAGATTTGGTCTTCTGACCAAATAAAGTGACAAGCACTGCAACTGGCATCTCTTTGAGTCTTGGTTGTTCCAATTTCCCACAACGAAAATGGGATTAGACAGTTTGTAGAATATGCAGCTTTCTTTATTTACAGTAAGGGACCAGTGGGACGTCATCTAGGCCACTCAGGCGACACGCACACTTTCCATTCACAGAAAGCAAAAGGCCATTAGCTTTGTGCTTTTTAAAAAGGACACTGTCAGAGATGCTATGATAAAAGATGGTGCGTTTCGAGCGCTACGCTTTCAAGCAGAGGAAATACACTTTGACTAAGGTTTATGTTAAATGCTAACTTAAAGAATGTCCATTTTGAAAGTGCAGACGAGATTAGTATTGTTTGACTGAGGTCAAACTGTATTACCTTTAACAAGGTTTTATGAAGAAAGAGGAGCCAGACTTCATCCTAATATTGGACATTGTTATGGGAATTGAGTTGGCTCTCTTTCTGCTTATAGGGCACTGATTGTGGGGCTGCTGAAGTCAATTACTCGTTTGAGAGGCAGCATGCTGTTCACATTACAATTGCCATGTTACACCGTTTATTGCGGCTGATGTTCCATGAGAACTTGTACTTTTGGGAAGCAGATGAAAGGAAGGGCAGGGCATTACAGTACTCCTAAAGAGAAGTTCAATTATTTCAAGCCCCCGCGTGAAGATGTTCTGGTCCAAATTCATCCCTGACAATTCTTTCTGAAATCTATCAACCTCGGAAACCATGCGATGCTGCTCATATCTGGCTTCCAACGTGCCCAGTTCTCACAGCGCTCATCGTGCACAGCAAATCCTTGTGCACGAGCAGTTTTGTCATGTACCGCTTGGTTAACTATCTGTGATGTCGTACATGTAACACCTACTCTGGCAGCCTGCTTTTTCCACAAGCTCCACTCTATCAATCATTACTGGGAAAGTGCCCGAACAGAGGCCCTCCGCGGTAATTTTGGTGCATCATTCTGCGCACGCTGGGGCGGTTTGTGCTTTACGTAAACACTGAACATTTACAGATGGGCATTATTGAAAACAGGTGATGGGAGATTTTAATCTAGTTCAACTAGGGCTCCTCGTCATTCTCCGGTGCTTCCGTCATTTGCAAAGCAATAAATAAAATGTGTTTTTATATCTTTTTGCATTATTTTCTTTTTTAATGTTTTATGATTGGGCCATTTACCGTACAGTATACCTTATGAGACAGATGGATGCTCTTGAAATCTGTAAGATCGTGTGATCACATGACAATCCACCTTGCAAGGGTCCAGGCTATGTATTTGTGGCTGATCCACAATTGTTAAAGAGAGCTCCTCTAATCTGTTACACGTCCAAATGGTTTACAAAAGCGTCTACCCTGATCCCCTAATTCATGACATGTCCATTTGGTGATACAGTGGATATTAATTCTGCATTGTTGTATTAATAGTCTGATGTTCCTGTGATGGATTCAAACTGCACCTGAAAGTAAGTACAAACAATATAAAATAACATTTTTAAGTGACAGTGGACCTCAGATGTGCTGGACAGAGCCAAACACAATAAGAGACCTTAATAACGTGAACATGATTGCCTCCATTTAACAAACCAAACTGATGTGGCTTGTTTTGAAGCCTAAAATGAACTTGTATCGAATCAGACAGCCTGAATTGCGACAAAAATCACAGACAAACGGATGTGGACATCAGCCATTCCTTGTTTTTATCTTAGCGCCTAATTACACCATTTACCACAGGTTGTCAAGGGACTCCTGTCAAGTCGATAAACTTGTTTCTGCCGGTGCGTGGTGTCAGGCTTGTGGATGCTTTTGCCAAGTTTCCTGGCCCTTATCTCAACAAACACACTTTGCTTTGATTCAACTAATAAGCACAATGTTCTGATCAACTAATTAACACAACAGGCCAGGAGACTCAATCCTCAAATTGAGTTAGAAAACCTTTAGCAGAATATCCGGGGAGCAGCGCTTGAGAGTTTCAGAGTTCCCTTATACACCTGCAGTCATCATTAGCAAACATGAGAGGCATCTACATGTTCTTCCACGTTGCAGCTGTGACCAGAATTTATTACTGAAGCCACAGTGAATAAAAACATCCTGTTCTAAGGAATCAGTTTGGATAAATTCTCATTTGTTCTGTTACTGAGAACAAACAAGATGCCATAATGGCTGTCTTGTTCAGAAAGCACATCATCAACATAAAGCTCCTTCTACCCAACACTGATAAACATACCATATTAGCACATGATATTGCTAAAATATATATGTAGTGGATCAGATATACATGGCGTATCACACTTTACAGACCGTGTGAAGAAACAAATCTTGAGTTCTCACTACTGCCGAGCCACCGCATGCCTTGTTCTGCTCACTTCTTCCTGCAGCTTGATCCACCATATTCAATGGTTTTACCATTTCCAATAAAGCTTGGGAAACTTTGTTTAGCTTTGGCCTTAGCCCAAGAGAAAAGTTCTCTACTGCATGAACACAGTGGAAGCACAAGTTTTTTTTTTCCTCTTGTACTGCAGTTACAGATGGTGAGACCCCTGCTTGTCGGGCTCCCCTGTGCCAAACCTCGGCCAGGGAGGCCCCTTTGATAATGAGCCTTACACACTATTTACAGCCACACTACAATAATCCTGCAACAATGGTTTCCATATAACTTTTGATTGAATGGGCCTTTATGGGCAGGACTGGGTTTGGACCAGGCTAATAAGTGGCTCCTGTTGGCCTTTGCCAAAACTGACCTCATTGTTCTGTGAATGCACATTTATAAGATTTTCAAAGTGATAAAATGCAAATATCATGAAATTCAACACAAGTAGTCTCCTACTGAGTTAGATTTACTGTAGTTGATTGTAAACTTATATACATATATATAGTAGATGTCTGCATCAGATGAGAGTAACATGAAGATTGATCTTCTGGCAAACATAATGCTAGCAACAGAAGCTGCTTGGCTTAACTTAGCTTAGCAGAGGGACAGGGAACAGGGAAGTGGTTGCCCAGCTCTGTCCAAAGGCAACAAAAACTGCCTCATCATGAAATTGCAAGCCAGTCAACTGAGAATTTGTGAAGTTAATGCTCCAGGCTAGCATATAGTCAGAAATATAATATTATATAAACAATATCTGACACATTAATTGCTAGATGTTGTTAACCTTGGACCGAAGCCGACTGACTGTTTCCCTTGTTGCTGTGTATTTAAACTATAAACATGAGTGGCATCAATCTTCCCATCTAACTGTCAGAAAGAAAGCAAGTAAGATGCAAAGATACTATGCTCACCTCTGACTTAGCTTAGCATACAGCAGAGATAGAAAACAGATGCAACTGCTAGCTAGAACCGTTAGCTTCTTCCGAGAATTGCCTCAGTGTGTCTGGTTTGTTTAATGCATAAAGAAACAAATGAGAATAAAATGCACGGCCAAGGGGTTCCAGGGGTCATTGCTGTAATGGGTCAGATTTAGTTTTATAGGCTGGATAGCTGCTTTTCTCTGTTTCCACTTTTTACGTTAAGCTAAGCTAAGCTAAGCTAACCAGTTGCTGGGTGTAGATTTAATACTTGCTTGCCAGAAAATGGAGCACTGTAGATAATCTTATCTAACTGTCAGTAAGAAAGTAGTAGTAGTACAAGTAGTAGTAGTTTATGTTTCCAAAATGTTGAACCTCTCCTTTGGAATGTTTCCTTCCTTTGAATCACTGGCTCTTTTCCAACGAGTCTGATGGATAATACAGACGACACAGGCAGTCAGGTCTCTCCTATGTAGGGATAAATTCACCCAAAACTCCCCAACGTTTGTCTGTTGCTCCCTCGAACTGTAAAAGCTGTGTCGAAGCGCAGACAATAGCGCAACTGTTCAGTTGTTGTACAATGAGTAAACAGCTCAAGTTGTTATCCTGTCACACAACAAGATGTAGGACATGACCGTGACGTTGCCAAAAGACATTACGCATGTAAAACTTTACCACAAAGGGTAAGAGTACACCCTGGGCATGAAAAGCCCCTGCGCCCATTGTGTGTGATTTGTGGAGTGGGTAGCTGGAGTTACATCATGGGCTCTGCATGGTTGTGCTGCTGCCAGGCATATGATGCAAAGGAAAAAGAAGCGCGGGCAGAAGGGTGTGGGAATTCAGAGGAGCTCTACACGAGTCTCAAACCTCAGCAACCTGTCTTTACTCAAAGTTCACCCCGGCGACATAGAGGGGAGTTGTGGAGTCGGTGTGGAGAGACGGAAGGGGATGTCAACGGATCTGTCTTTTATCACTGAAGACTGGCAACGCTTTGGGAAAACTCTTCTTTTTCTTTGAAGGGCACGTTATCAGAGAGAGTACAAACGTCTTAGAGAATGATTCCACTGACTGAGTTGTCACTGACATTCAAATGTAACTCTAAATCGAGGAATGCTTTAATTTGTCTCATCATATTTGTGGCTGATATTCTCTTTCAGTCATCAAGCACATGATACATTCATAAAAGCAGATGTCAGACAGCTGACATTTCCCATGCGAGAGACGTTTCCTTTTCGCCTTTCTGAAAATGCTTTGTTCCAGTTTTGTCGAGTAACGCTCCAGCATATGTCAAATAGGCAGACAGAAACCTCTCCAAGCTCTCTGCCTCTGGACTACTTTCAAAGACTCCTTTAGGGGTAGTTAAACAGCGATTGCTGATATGCTGAGTGTATTTAGAGGAAGCAGGAGAGACAGGTGCTTCCCATGGTGCAAAATGCAGCACACCAGAGACCTGTGAGGGGTTAGATGCCTCAGACAAGGTCAAGAGCTGTTTTGACTTCACCACTCTGCTTTTCTGAATTCTTTGGCAGGTGGTGACAGCTGCATGTAAGCAAAGACGGTTTCTACTTGGCTTCAGTAGGAGAGGAATGGTGATGGTAATCTTTACCCTTGTCTATGTACTTCGTTACACAACTTGAAATTACTCTTATGTCTGACACTGTCTTTTTATTTGATGGTGTCTCTGGTGTGTTTTATATCTCATTCCTTCCAACTATCCATATTAAAATGATAAGTCTACTCTTGTGAGTTTTAATAGTACCTTTATTCTAAAACACAGAGTCCCTGAACCATGGCAAAATTTAATGGAATTGCTTGCTGAGGTTACGAAAGTAATTATAGTTGTACTAATAAAAAAAGCGCCAAAAAAAAAGTGTTCAACTAAAACCAGAGCCCTTAGAAATTAATTAATCCATATACCCTTGGCCCTATTCACCAACCATAACCAGAGGTTTGATTACCAATTAAAAAGAACATTTTACTAACAGCTTAGATCATTAAAATTTCATCGGGTTATTCTGAAGCACAGTGAATAAACGCCAGGTTATTATATAACATTACCAAACAAAAGGCACAGTGTTAGTTTTGTACCAACAGCGGACAGTTAGAAACTTAATTCCTCTTGGACGAGCAGTTTTTTTAACTTGCCCCGACAGTTACACGCTGCACCTTTACTGGAGAATAAAGACTTCAATGTCTTACTTTATCGAAGTTTGGAAGTGCGTCTGAAATCCAATTTCTGTTGCTGGAAATGCCTTGACATTTCAATTCTCAGGGATAATTGCTGCGTTTTGTCTTTTGCAGAGATAAGGCATGGTCTTTCCTGGCCCGAGGTAATGATATGCCAAATCATCCATCCCTTCCAGTGCAACAAAAAGGGACCAAAACATAAGATCACATTATACACTATACCTCAGACAGCAATGAATCCGAAGATGAAGCAGCTCTAAATGTCCTCTCTGGAGCACCATAAAGATTAGGTATTTTCCTCTGCCATTTCCCAGTACGAGGACTAAAATGCATTTTTCATCTGTCTGACTGGAGCAATTGCATATTAACATGAAAAACTTGCTGTTCAGTGGATATTTTTGATATGAACATTTCAGATGGAGTAAACACAACGATCTGACCTTGCCACTTCTTGTTAGCTCTGTTCAGCACAGAGGTGTGTGGAAGGCAAAGACAATTAAAGTCTCAGCAAACAGTTTGAGATATAGTACGAGTATAGGCAACAAATTAGCCATTATCCAGTATCCATATGCTGGAGGTAATATTCTGTACAGAAATTTGCCTGAAATGCAGAAACCGGCTAAAATATGTGTGCATTGTGGGAGATAATTATTTGCGTACTAAAATCACATCGCTTCCTAATAAGTTATTTTGCAGCTCAGATAAGCTTTGCATGAAACATTAGTGATAAACAGAAGGCGCAAAGCTTCATGGGCAGCAGAGTAATCCACGAGAGCTCAGCATTTTGGAAATAACTGTGGCATAAAGGACAGTAAAGAAAACTTTAATTTTACAAGTTATTGTTGTGGGGAGTGCGTGGGAAAAAAACACTGCTTTTGCATAACAAGCAGTTCTCCCTGGAAGCCGAATAAAATGACGATGATGCACAAGACCGCAGTTATGTTTACATCTATAAAGCCTGCATACATTACCGCGATCGAGATCCCTGCTCACCCTGAAAGATGTCGCCTACAAAACAGCTGCAACACTACCACAACAGTAAAACAAGCAAAAACCGCTTAAGGCTTAGGACAAACAAAGATGTTATTTTCCTGTCCCAACTTACAGGAGGCAGCAATAACAGTAGGTGGCTTCCTGCAGTAAGCATATACTGTAACTGAGGCCAATTGGTGCTGCTATTTGTCAGATGAAATGTAAAAAAAAGGAATCAAATTTAGCCAAGACAAAAATTCTGAAAGGTTTGCAGTTAAGCTAGAGATTTGTGGTTCTGTGCAGCAGGCTGCTTTGCACAAACACCACCAGTGCTGTCCTCAAGACAGCGTTGGTGGGGGAACCATGTGCGTCAGCAGGGTTGCAAAAGGTACAAGTCAGAGAAGAGCAGACTTATCTTGATGTGGAGTGGCACCTCAACTGTCTACAACAAACACAAAAACAAAGATCCATAACTTTGGTTCTTATGATCAAACTGACCATGCCAATAGCCGGCAAGGAGCATTGGGTAAACCCAGATGGGGCAGCGCCGTCAGAAGTCTCTTTTCAAGTCTAGTTCATGCCCGAGCAATATTTCTATGTTCAACTTGTTTCACTTGGAAACATTTGGAGTGGTTGGGAAATATCCAAAAGGGTTACCGAGGCAACCAGAGCCCGGAAGCAACCAATTGCCAGCTATGAAGCGATGGATTGTTTTATACGTGAACAGTGATTAACAGTACATTTGACCTTCAGCCATTCAGATATAAAACATCATCACCTACCCCGTTGGATATGTACGTGGCCAAAGGTCACTGCAACCTTTGACCACCAAATTCAAAACAGGTCATCCCTCTGTAACAAATTTGAAGAAATTCTCTCGAGTCGTTCCCGAAAAAGTCGGAGCCGTTTTGTAGCCTGACCATTTAACCAGTCACAGCAAGGAAACCCTACAATTTTCTCAGTAAAATAAACAAATCCATACTTATTAACTTCAAATAATAAGAACACATACATGATAGCTGTCTGGGGATAATTTGGACGTTTGGCCATATGAACAAGAACAGTAGTCCAGTGAGTCCATCCAACAGATTAAAAATCAAATACTAACCGAATATTAGACAGCACTTAAATAATGTCTGGCAAATTTTGATTGCCAGCGAAGATTAAGACCGTGCCGTCCTATACAGGAAGCCAATTAGTGTTACTGTGTTAACACTGACGTTGCAGGCTTGATTAAATCCAGGCACATGTATCGATTACAGCGAGGGAAAACCACCAAAGACGTTTTCTCACATTTGGAGTAGCAACCTCTGCCTTTCATCAAAATTACTAATACAGGAAAATAAAAGGAAATGAGGCAACGTCTTTACAAGTGACGGCTAGGACGTCGGCAGTGGAAGAGAACACAGTTGTCTTTGTTAAGAGCCGTGGCATTTGCTTTGAATTACAACTAAAAACCTAACTTGGTGTTTGCAGGCGTAAGTTTCATTTCATAAACCAAACACTTCAGAATAAAAAATATAAAAAATGCTGTGATCCCAAAAACCTTTACGTAAATGGTCACTGCAGTAATTGCTTGTTTGTTTACCATACGTGATAGAAAAGCTGAATTGCTCCCCCGTCAGCCTGCCACCCACAACAAACAGGACATGGGGGATTTGAGAAGAAAAGCTCAGGATGGGAAAAATCATTACCAACCCATGTCAGCCTCTGCAAAAAAGAGGAATGCATAAACAAGAGTGTCAGAGAGAGGTTGCTGATTGGCGAGAGAATAACTAGGGCCGTCTGCTGCAAAGAAGACACTGGTGACGACGTGAGGGATGGGAGAGAGGAAGGGAAGAAAAGGACGTTGCACGGAAGCGTTTAGTTCGGTGCGACTTAAGCTGGGCTCAGGCTCTTAAGGAGAAACCAGATACTCTTCCCTCTAATTTCAAATTTGCACACACTCTGCTGCGACCCTAGGTGCTGGAGGCCCACAGGTGAAGACATACGTGTGTTTATGGTTGTCAAACGGTGAGAATGTGTGGAGAAATCCAGACCAGGCCAGACACAGTCACCAGGTTCTGACCCAATTATTTCATAATGGTAATTTTTTACAGATCTGATCTTAAACCTCTTGCACCACCCCGAACAATTGCTTGGTTTGCCTGCTATTTGAAAATAATAACACGCACACACTACAGGGTATGACCCAAATTAAAGCGCCAAATGAGGGAGCACTGAATGCACCACGGCACGTGATTTCACAGGGAAATGCAACCAAATAGAGACTGAGGTGGAGGACAACTTCCTGTAGATCAACTGATTTACAAAAGGATTTGTTTTGGCAGTGATTGTTGAGGAGGTTTAAGAGCAGATCTGTAAAAAAAAAAAAAAAAAAAAAAAAACAACCTCGTGAGTGTGCTAGGTCTGGACTGGATTTCTTTACCAATTCTCGGGAGGGGTGAATTTAATTTGAGCACATTTGATCCTAAACGACCCGACTAGATGATTTACCGAAGTGCACCATGGTGATGTTGCAAGCAACACACTAATGTTGCTGACTTTGTGTGTCTGTATCCATGTTAAAGGGGGTAGACGGAGGGAGGCAGAGGAAAAACAAGCAGTGGGGCTATAAATCTGGACAGAGCACTACAGAGACAGCAGGCAGGGGAAACGGGCCTGATAAAGAGACACATTAATAACCATTTCCCTACGAAACGCAAACTAATTTGCTAATTACAACCTCCTGCTGCCTCTTACTTTTCCTTTTCCTTTCCTGAACAGCTATTTCAGTGATTTCCCTCTACCTCCCCCCCTAAATCTGCACCATCCACTTTCCTTGCCCCAGAGAGGACGGCCAAAAACAAAAACAAAACAGCCAAATGCCAGTTACCACATCGCGCTGAATGTGTTAGCACTTTTTTACAATCTAACAAAAAGCCCTACAATGCTTTGAATCAGTATAAAAGAGCAGATTTTTTTACTGCATCTCGTCTGCCAGTTCAACAAAATCATCTCATTTTGATGCAGTTTATTGCCTTTAAATGTGTTCGCACTGGGCAACGTCGTTTCTGAAGGCGAGACCTTACTCATTGCGTCAAAAAGTTTATTAAATGTTCTGCAAACACATTTGGAAGCTGACAGGTCAACCCCAGAAAGGTTAACAGCCCTACAATGAAAAAGGCCCTAATTTGCTCGCTGTTCCAAGGTGCTAATTACAGCAAAGAAAAATGTTTTCGTACCGCGAGGCTGTGAGCGGACACTGAAGTGCACTGAATAACTGTCACCCCCCCCAACCACCCCCCTCCTGCTCACCAGCACACCAATAACACTCGGGGAACTGTAGTAGTTAATTGGTGAGCAGACGTGTGTTTACTTTGCAAAGTGAGAAGGGGATTGGGAAATTATCGACAGGCAGGTCTGCTCGAGTGCAGATTGCCCTTGAGCGCTCAGTCGCTGGCCCAGAGTGTCTACTTTAAATTCAGGGTGGTTTGCAGATCATTAAGGTAATAGTCTCGAGTAACCCCGCATCATATGGATGGAGGCCGGAGGAAACATAGAATATAATCTGACTGTCCGAAATATAAGTAGGACCACATGAGTTCTCGTGGAAAAAGCTATATTCTGTGGATTTTTGTAGTCAACTGTGTCCTCATCAGCACTACAAAGACTGAATGTAATGTTTGCATTTTTTCAACCCAACTGAAATCTTTTTATTTATTTATTTTTTAAAATTCATGTTCGAATTTACTGTCAATCAGGAAATAGCTATTTTAAAATGCGGATAGTGGTTCTTTACATTCAATAAACGGACTGTAGTTCCCAAGCAGCGCTGCCCACATCATTTCCACCTTCATTTCCCTTTTCAATTACTTGTCTGAACAACTTGTTGCTTTCTTTACTACTTCCATGTCTCCGTGCCGCCCTGAAACGTGGGGCAAACATGCACAAAATGAATGCATCTAATCCCCCTAGAGTGAAATGATTGGATCAAGCATTTACACGGTTATTAGGCGCTAATGTTTTCCTATGAAACTAATTATCAACCGGTCAATCTGACTGAAAAGTCCTTTCAGCTGGCCCAGTCTGTTCTGATAGGTCTGTTATTCTGATTATGTCCATGTAAACGTTGCAAGTATTGAGCTATTTTAGGTAGCCCAGATAACAACTTGATCTGATACCTGTGTTTTAAAGGGGAATAACTGTTTTTTTTTTTAGAACCTGGACCTTATTTCTGGCATAAAATACGATCATTTACTCACCCATATAACTTTGGTCTAATTTTTTTGTCATTCGGACGATATTTAGATCCGTGTATTTCCATATAGTGGGAGTGACTGGGGCACCGATATGCAGCCTCTTAATAACTCATTATCTGCCATGAAACTTGTTCATTTCACCAATATTTTGTTATGATACGCTAGTGCTATTCCCCATTGAGTCCGGAGTTACTTGTTATCATCATCCGGGGTCTGTAGACTGACCTACTAACCTCTGACCTGGATGATGTCATCTCTGAGCGCCGCGCACACCCCACGCAGCTTGTTTACTTGTAATTTGCTACTGCTAGTTTTTTGCAACATGGCTGAATATTTTTCCAATTCTGAGGTTGTGGACGACGACTTTGTTTATGATGGACGTCCTTACCATTTTGAGCCAGAGTACACGGATGAAGAGCTCGTTGACAGGAGGATGCGGAGGCAGAGAGAGGAACAGCTGGCCAAAGAACAAAAAACCGCTGCATGTCCGTGAGTAGATAACAGGTAACTCCGGACTCAACGGGGAATAGCACTAGGGTATCATGACAAAATATTGGTGAAACGAACAAGTTTCATGGCAGATAATGCGTTATTTAGAGGCTGCGTTTCGGTGCCCCAATCACTCCCACTATATGGATATACGCGGCGCTCCACTGGATCTAAATATCGTCCGAACGACTTCAAATGACACCAGTGTTATATGGGTGAGTAAACGATGGTATTTTATGCCAGAAATAAGGTCCAGGTTGTAAAAAAACGGTAGTTCCCCTTTAAAGGAATATCCAAAGCCATAAGTAATCAAAGGCTTATAATACTGTCCTTCAAATCTTCGTCCAAGTCAATATAACAGAACACTTTTTCATCCACATACTTTTTCACATCTTAACTTCATGAACCTGGTAATAGCTTTCTGCACCAAGCAGCCATAGGTACATTCCTACACAGCTGAGCTTGACCTTAAGGTGTCAGCGAGTAACGCTTTCTACAATTGCTCAATAAGTGGGCTATTGTTAACCTGATTGACATTAGCAGCAGGGAACCAGGTTGGGTACGTAACCCTCAAATAACTCTTTGGCGACCCTTGTGACCTGTGGACAGGCTGCAGCAGTTATTCTAACGTTTGGCCATTCATATGCAATCCAAGTGCAAAAAATCTAAAAAGACAGTTGTGCTGATGTACTGATGCGTCAACCCACAATAAATACACCGTCCATGTTTTTATGAGCTAGGTATTCAGTTATATGTAACATCCGCTCTACATTCATATTATGTAGGAGTCTGTAGCCGAACACCCATGGAAACAGTCAGAACATTTTCATAAAGTTCTCCCAAAAAAGAAATGCTGAGCTGAATGAAATGCAGCAGATACCAGACAGGCAAGCAGGATTGTGGGAAATGTGTTTGACACAGGAGGCAAGCAAGCTTTGACCCTTTTTAAATCAGACTGCTGATGCATAAAAAAGATATGCAGTGAAAGGTGGCAGCAGGCACCTGAAATATCCCACGCTGGACTCATCCAATATGGTTTGCAAAGCAGATTCTTGTTTGTGGAGACGGCGTTTAACTCACAAATGTAAAGATTAAAAAAAAATAAAAAATGCAGCATATACAAAGTCAGTGGTACACATGGAAACAGCTTTTAGAAAAATGTAAGCGAAGAAAGAAATCCTTCAGAATGTCAGAGATAGAAAAAGCTGACCAGTATGCACTGGATGAAAAAAAAATGAACTTATCAAAGATGGTTGGAAAATGAATGGGCACAGTGTGTGGCTTTTGTTAATGTCCTCTAAAGAACGTACCGTCAGTGCCTTGATTCACAACAAAAGAAGCTGAGGAAGTCAATGCATGGACTTACTCAAAATCTATTGTTCGAGTTCCTTCTGTAATACTTCTACGTTTGTAACACCCACGCAGCACAACACTGGCTGTAACAAATCATCCTAACCGGGATTTTTACATGGAACAAGTCATGACTCATCAATTAAATTAGGATTTCTGGTTAGCCAACGCTCCCAGATTGTCACCCGTTGAGTTCTGCATTGCATATCCAAACATATCAGACATTTAAGTGTGTTATGGAGAGAGAGAAAAACAGACGAACCAATCCAACTTTCCATTTCCCACGTGACATTATCACTGGACCATGTGGTGACTTTGCAGTAATGATCGTCATAAAAAATATTTGCCGAATTTTAATTGGCGCCTCCTGAAGCAGCTCGCTGGTTGGGGGTGGGACAGTTTTTTGAAGGGGCCGCTAGTGAAAGTCATTAGAAACCACTTTTAAAACTCAGCACCCTTAGCATTTTATTTTCCCTGTAGAGATTTACAATAAAATTAATTCTGAGATTTGTAATTGCTGGATGGTGCACGGCATGGCTGTTGACTCTGGCTACAGGGGTAGAAATAATTGACATGCTCAACGCTGACTGTATTTATCCGAGCGAAGGGGTGGCCAAAGCACCATTTGCCAAGGCCTACCTCTGGCATTCCAGTGTGTCGACATCTGGGATGATTCATCAAGGTATTTGCATCGAAGTGCAACAACGTGCAAACAAGTACAATAAACAAAAGGCGCCCCAAGAAAGTGCTTTGCATGATGCACGGCTTACATGAAATAAATAAACAAACCGAATGGGGATACAATAAGGCAATTTGGGATCCTATTTTTAAATCCAGATGCTTGTGGCCTCAGAAACCAAGCCTTTAATGAGACTCGATGACAAGAGATGGAACGGGGTCAATTTGAGCTTTTGATTCACCAAAGTTTTGGCTCCTTCTGTGGCTCGACGCAGGAGGGGGCGTGGGGAGGAGGGGGGACGGGGATGAGTCCAAGTTAACAAACTTTCCGCAGCTCTTTTTGCAGCCTTTACACACTCCATAGAAATTCCGTAGAAAGTATTTTCCTCCACATCCTGTATCTGTGCTGACCAAGAATGTCAAAAGGCATTAAATTTGCGCTGACAATTAAAGCAGCATAAGCCAGAACGGTCGCAGATACGTCCACATTATTAGAGCACCGCAGATACTGATATTTTTGTGTTGAATAAAAGCTGTGACCTTAATATCCCTCATGTAGAGAATGTTAAATGATGTTGTCACTCTCGCAGTCACTGAAAACTAAATCTATTTAACAAACCAATCCATACATTTCATGCATATGCCTCTTAAGCTGAAATAACCTGTCCATAAGCCACGCATGCTTTTGTCATCTTTCATTTCTTTGACCATGACCGTATCAAAATATTGTTTGCATAATGCAGCAAGTGGCTTCACCGAGCAATAATTGGAAATCAGTTTCCTGGAGCCTCTGTGGTACATGAAAAAAAGGATCTTCAACTCTTCTTTTAAACCTGAACATCTGCAGAAAATCATATCCAGTGTCTGTTGGATGGCTCGGTTTGCTCGTTCTTTCCCTCCGTCATTATTTCATTATGAAAAGGGATGAAGGTCTCTTCTCTTCTTGACTACAGTGCAATTATTCCTGATGAAATGAAATGCTTTCCTGTCACAATCCTTTTACATGTTTGACATGTTTTGGCATTTGGACCGGGGGTGGAGTCTCTGGGATGTTACAAACACAGACCACACAGGAATGTGTGAGGAATGAGGTTATTAGGCAGAGACAAGCGGACTGATTTTGGGACGACTTATAAGATTAATCAGAAATAGATGCAAAATATAAACATGTGGAGTAAATGGAGCCATACTGTGTGGCCCAGCAGCATCCAACCACTGTTTAAATGAACAGGTTTACTGACTAGCTCCTTAGAATACTGTTCAATACATGAAAATGGAATTCTTCATTAACAGACTGAGGCACCACTTTAGCCCCCGTGGAGCCCAGCAGATGCTGTCTGCAGATTTTGAGGACTGGGCCTCCAGGATAATTGTGTAGCCTAAGCAGAGTGCACAAGGCTATAGTGTCTGGCACTGACACTTAACACATGTGATACCAGCCTCGAGTGCCAACTGAAAGCCCGCGGCCGACTGCTGCAGGCGCTGCAGCTCGGCGCAGGAATGAACAGGCAGCACCAGCGTCAAGCTGTTCACTGACAGACCAATGTTATTTGGCTGTTAACAGGTCCCCAGCTGGTGTCTGCTGTGTGCTGTACGTGTTAGCCTGGTAGCACGCCACTGTTTTGGTCTGCGGATGTTCGCGAGCATGTGTGCAGCATGGATGTTGGCATAAATGCACTAGAGGCCCCCCGAACACAGGCTGCCACCAGAATAAAGAGGCAAAGGCGAGCATTTATTTAGACAGCTTGTGTCTACGACAGGCGGAATGCAGACCGCAAGCTGCAGGGCTGAAGTGACTGAGAGGGCTCGTTTGTACACAATGGCCCTGTGCAGGGATAGGGTTACGACTAGATTAGAGTCTGGGACTGGTAGCAGCTTTGCTACTTTGCTGGTGGGGTTTTTATGATCTGACGCAGCATTTACTTCTAAAGTTACACTGAAAGTATAAAGCGATCCCTGGATAAGAGACAAATATGGTAACATGTTTGCGTAATTTTTACTGTCTCATTAGAATTATTAGACAGCTCTCTGGCTTTTGATTTCTTTGGATATATGTCTGTGGGAAGCTGTAACTGTTCACAATGGATTATAGCGTGATTTTAGCACATAGGGAGAAAATGAAGTTGGGAAAGCCACTGAAGCATTTCTCCGGCAAGAGAACTTTCTCATTTTCTGAGCAGGAACGGATGGTGGGAACGGGTGGTGGGAATGCCTGCGGTTTCGGTTTCCTTTCCAAAACCTCCTTGGGTCACCAGTATCATTTAATGGATCACTTGGGGTGGCTTCAAATAAGAGCAGACGGGTCCTTGATGGCACCCCACTGAACCGGCTCCCCACCGCTGATCATACACCACACCGCGTTCATGAACCCCAAATGACAGGCTGTCAATGTTTGGTAATTCCTGCATTTTACACCCTATATTTGTCCTGTTATCTTCTCTGTGGCTCTCTGTTATCAGCATGAGGACTGCAGTGATTCCTATTAGTATGTCTTTATTTTTTTTGCTCGGCTAAACAAAGAAATATGTCATATTTTTTGTCAGTGAAGTCCTACAATGGCATTTCCTCTGAAAGATTCTGCAAAGCATCTTAACAAGTTGAAAATATGCTGTGCCTCTTTTTTAATGTGGGGGTGAATTACGAGTCAAAAAGAATGAGATGTTCCACGGACAACAAATGTCTCACCGCCTCCTAATGAGCGGTTTATTTGAAGCGTATTCATTGACGACAGGAGGTGAATACGGATCCGCTTTAAAAAAACAAAAGTCATAGTGTTTATTCAAATAATCTTAAGGTACATCATTCCCCCCGACATCTCTGGACGGCGTCCTGCTGACAGGCCTGTGCTGCAAGCAAACAATTACCCTTCTATGAAGCCTCGTTTTTGCAAGCGTGCCACAAGAAAACAACTTTAAAAAATTGATGGGCTTTGTTTTGGAAGTGGCCGGTTTGCTGACGGAGGTGTTTTCCAAAGTGTTGGAAAGCCCAGTTTTTGAGTAGAATGTGGGGAGGGGGGCAGATGGGAACGCTGTGTTCTGTTGGTGACAGGGATAAAACTGCACCATTGAACATGAGTGTCAAATAGATGGGTACATCTGTCTCAAAAAAAACAATTTACAAATGATAAATTATATGGTTTGCACTACTTAGGACTTGCATAACAGTAAGAATATACAGTATCTCTGGGCTGTTGGCAGCGACCGCACCATCAAAAGTGCCATCATTGTTTTGTGACACAGGCGATTCACTGTGAGGTCAACTTCATTAATCTTGTCAAGTGTGAGGCTACAGTTGTGTGTCATTAATGCCACGCAGTTTTCCTTTGAAGGCGATTCAACAGCGACAAAAAGAGACAAAAAGCAAGCAAGACGACGGACAGCGTCTTTTCTCATCACGATCGGCATTCCAGCCATTAGGAATTTGGGACCTCTAATCATGCTCAGCAGGACTGATGCGTGTTGACAAGGCCCATCATTTTGAACCTTTGCCCATCTGCATGACTGCCTCTTGTCTGGCAAATTGTGTTGCTGCTAATGAGTCAGAGAACTGAAGGACCAAAACCAAGAGAAAAAGGAAGAGAAAAACCCACACTGAGAACAGTCATTTGTTTCTAATATTTTTTTTTTTTCCCTTTTCGACTACCGCAGCATTATCTTTAGAACATTTCAACAGGAGATCCGGTATCTCAAAGGCTTGGGCTTGAAAGTTATTCTTTTGAAACATTTTTCTTCAGGAAACAGCTCGTATCCTCAGCGGCGCTATGTTTTTGTGGCATAATTTGTCATTGAGATAATGGCGAGATGGCAAAACATCTTGCATTAAAAGCAAGTGAATTCACTGCCACACATGAATCCAATTAGCCAATATGATAACAATGAAAATGTCCATCTGTGCTCTAGCAAACAAAGTTCAGGAGCTACTCCACATTTATTACAACCAAGTCACATTTTGCCTCCTGCCCAATCAGTACAACGTGTGTTGGATTTGAACCAGTAATATGTTCTACAGAAATCCGTCACTTTCTCTATCTAAGGGGCTCTGAACGGCCAAGGAGTTCGTAAAATTATAGACACAAAAAGATGCAGAAATTATCTCTCAATAGTCTCTCATTGCAGGGACATTTTAAAAGCGTCTATAAGGAGTGCTGCCACAGTTTCAGACCTGGTTGGCACTGTTATTCCACAGCTTTCAATAGTTTAGCTTGTTATGTGGGTGCTGACAATGCCAGAATTAATGACTCCAGCTTCCCCCATACTACCCTGTCATATGTCAACTATAAGTAGTTTCAGGCATGGAGAAAACCCCTACAAGAAATAAGGACGTGCCTGCGCTAATGCTGGGAGAGCAGGGTTGTGATTAGATGAACTGAGGCACAGCCAGCTGCAGTCTGTCTGGCTGCCACCCATCCCAACAGGGCCTGTGCTAGAGAGAGAGAGAGAGAGAGAGAGAGAGAGAGAGGAAGAAAGCAGGCCTCCTATTCCTCCTCTTTGGAGCTGTCGCTTGTGTGGGTTGTCAGTGCTTTGCTAATGGAGTGGGACAGAGACGTAGCAGCCAGCGAGACCTCGCAGATTGGGCTACGTGAGCGGAGAGAAATCTGACCAGCGGAAGATTCCAACTAGCCTTCACCCGTCTCAGGATCCAATTAAGAGATCAGCAGGGAAATAAAGGCATATTGGTTTTAGACAAGCTGTATACTCAATCTCATCTCTATGTCTTATCTTATTAGCAGATGTACAGTATGTACAGTATATCATTACCTAGGAATCGTACATACACTTTAAATTTTCCATGATGGTATTTCTTGTTCTGGAGACAGAATGGATATTTGTATTAAGTGGTTGGTTTAACTGACAGCGATAAATAATTATGCAATTTATTGAGCTAAAAAACATCATAAAAACCTTTGATAACTTTGATAACTATATCAATGGGAATTTGACCATTGGTTGGACTAAAGAAGGGACCCTTTAACAAATGGTTCTACAAAATAATTACAAGCTGCATCACTAAAAACTAAATCTATGGAAATCAAAAAATTAAAAACTTGCATTCTAGTATCAAAGGGGAACTACTGTTTTTTTACAACCTGGACCGTTTACTCATCCATATGACTTTTGTGTAATTTGCAGTCCTTCGGGAAATATCGAGATCCGCGTAGATCTATATAATGGAAGTGACTGGGGCACCGAAATGCAGCGTCTAAATAACGCATTATCTGCCGCGAAACTCGTTCATTTCACCAATATTTGTTATGATACGCTAGTGCTGTTCCCCATTGAGTCCAGAGTTACCTGTTATCATCATCCGGGGTCTGTAGATTGACCTACAGACCTACAGAATTACAGGTAAACAAGCTGACCGTTGCGGATGCGCGCGGCCCTCAGAGATGACATCAACCAGGTCAGAAGACAGGTCTATAGGTCAACTGTAGGTCTATAGGTAACTCCGGACTCAACAGGGAATAGCACTAGCGTACGATAACAAAATATTAGTGAAATGAATGAGTTTCGCGGCACATTGCGTTATTTAGAGGCTGCGTTTCGGTGCCCCAGTCACTCCCACTACATGGATATACGCTGATCTAAATATCTCCTGAACGACTACAATTTATACCAAAGTTATATGGGTGAGTAAACGATTGTATTTTATGCCAGAAATAAGGTCCAGGTTGTAAAAAACAGTAGTTCCCCTTTAATGGAAGTACATGCAGCTGAATTTAATGGAAGTAAACGGTATAGTCTTTAAAAGGCATTTGTTAACTTTTTTAAATCCGTCTTTTAAATGTGAAACGACTCAAAGACCAGAACACTGTTAGCTTAGCATAAATGTGAGTCACTGTTTTTCAGTGTTTATGAAAGAGTCTCAATTTAATCCCTGCGTACGCTCCTTATGCCAAACAAAGCTACGAGTACAGCGCCACAGATATGAAAACAAACCAGTCTTCACAAGAAAGCAAACAAGGGCCCAAAAGAATGGTCGCTGTCAAGAGATGGAGCCAAAAAGCTAATTATGACACAAGGCATGTGACAAAAGTAATGCAAATCCCACTAGCAAGCATCTGAAAAAGCTAAAGAAATATGTTTATGCTGAAATGACGCTGCCCTGCACTCCTCGGGTTAATCTGTATATATTGTGCGCTGCTTTTATTTTGCTACTCCAACCACTCTTACAATCCTGTATCTGCATTCACGTCCTCTTGGGGACTATGCCTTGCTTTTTCCATGCATAGGGTGGCAAGTTCATTATTGCAGATACCTGAGATTGCATGAGACAAAAAGCATTTCTGGTGGGACGGTACTTTACACACTCCTCTGGCAAATACGTACACATTCAGCATCCTGTTTTTTTCCTCTGAATCCAGCTCCGAGACATTCATTAAAACATTTTTTCTCCTTCTGAACAGCCTCTGATACGTGTCTGTGAGAGGACAGAGTGAATACTAATGATCGCATTTACGTTTTTATTTACATCAATCACCACGGGGCTCAGCTTTTATTTCAGCGAGGGACACTTTGCGATGCTGGCAAGGGGGTAAAACTAATGAAACATTGATGGAGATAAAGGTTAACTGTTCTTCTCCGAGGGACTTTTGATGACTAATTGATTTGGCATACAGAACAGGCTGACATGGTGTGTCCCTTTGAAGGAGAAAGGGAAGCAGTTTTGTTCCTTGCAGCTGTATCAGACAGTAATTAGCAGATGAACACAAGTTCCCTCAAGATAAATGTCATGAGAAAACTGTGATTTTGTGTCCTTTGGAGCTTGATGGCATTTGTTCTTTTTGGTTGGGTAGCAGGAGCTAATTAACCAGCCACGTATTTTCCTCCTGGCAAGCAACTCTTAACGACTTGCCAGCCAACAAAGTAACTCGCCTGCTAATTTGCGGAAATTATCAATAGAAAGTGTGCAATTTGTGTCGCACGCTGCACGAATCAAAGAATTCCCTAACAAAGCTCAAATCATTTTTCATGCCCTTTACCGTGCTGTTAATTTGACGAATGTACAGTGAGAACAGCATGTGATCGTCAAATACACGCGCAAATCTCTCCTTCGTCGTCTTAAAAATAACCCCTCCCAGGAAGACACCTGACACGACAACTGTGTCTGATGGCAGGCCGTGGCATGCTGAAAGATGGACCAGCATGCGAGAGAAGCTAGTGCCGCCTCCCATTTCAAAGGCAGAGGAGCCGATGGCGCGTTGTACTCACCGAGGCTATTTGAGAGAGTTGATCTCTGACCCCCATCACCCGCTCCCTGATCACGTCCCACTGTGCGTGCTTTCAAGTGCTTGACCCCCTGACCCTCGCGCCAGGGCTTTGGCTCTAGCGCGGAACACGTATCGATTACCCAATTCCTCGGCTGGGCATCGCCGCCACTTTGGACTAAGAAATCCTGGATTACGGCTTTATAATATTTACAACACACAGTGCATATCTGCACTGTATAAACACTGAGCTCCTCTTGTCCAAAATACAAACATCTTAAATCCCTTCTCAGCAGAGAATCAGAGGTTGTTTTAACCTTGGCCTCATTGCTCCAGATTTTCTCCCTCCAGCCTCACTAGCGAATGCATTAGTCAGTGAGTGCCAGGCATAGCTTTCTGGCCAGTGGTATGACTGGCCGAGCCAGCACAGAGCACCCTCATTGGCCCTGCTAGCTTATTTACGGTTGCTTGAATGTAATGAAGGCCAGAGCCCAACAGGTGGCATTATTTATAGTGAGCTAGTTGAGTAACCCAGAAAATTAAGCAGGGAGAGGTCTTGATAGAACCTGGGAGAGGTAACACGTACGACAACATAAAAACTGACATTAAAGCTGGGTTTAGAAACATAAAGAGAAAAGAGGACCTTGAAGGAAAATAGTGATGCAGTGTAGGTAGAAAGAGTTTGAGAAGTAAAATGAGGCAAGTCAGGAAAGAACATAAGTAAGACGGGAAGGAGGAGGGAGAAATAATGGAGACAGAAGTTTAGCAATAGCCTGGCCTGCCACGAGCTGCTCCGTGCACAGATTTGGCTCTGCCTGTAGCTCTGTCGGCTAATTACTCTAACCAAACACAAATTACTCACTGCTTTGACATGTTCGCCACATAAACTCACTTCTATTTTGTTTATTTTATAAGAACCGGTGACCAGCTTTTTTCCTCCAAGCACCCGTTCCCTGCAGCATCGTAGACATTTTAAACTAAATCGGGGAATATTGCAATAAAAAAAAAATAAAAAAGGGATCATGCGCATTACTATAATCTGCAATGTAATGACCATATCAAGCAGATTTATGAGATTATATTCTGATTGCCCTAGTTGAAGCGGTTTGCTGCCTCAGACAGCTGCCAGAATCCAGCAATTAAGCCTCCAGGATTAGAAGCCTTTTGAATTGATCCTTCTCTCGTCAGCATCAAAGCTAACCCCTCCTCACGAATATTGTCATTATCCATTTTTGTATTTCTCAGCTTGCCTTTTGCAGCCGCGACCTCCCGCCCCGCCTTGCCGTGTTCTGTTTTGCTAAATTAGAAATGCAGGTCCTCATTACACTGCAAAGTGAAACGCTGCAAAGGAATTACATGCAAAGTTTGAGAGGAATGCAATATAACTGAGGCCGTCTCTGCTTGCCATCACTCTGTGTTATTCATAAATCAAGTCTTTTATTTAAGAAAACATTCCTGCACTGTGGGGGGATGCAAAAAAATAAAAAAGAGTTTGGTTGCACACTGTACTTCGCCTAGTTAGCGCTCAGGTTGAAAAGCGGAGTGCAAATTGGCCGTTACACAATACAGTGATACGAGAGCTGAAGGGAGGGGGTCCTCATCTCTGCACTGTAAAGTAAGCACTGGGAGAGTGTGGGGTAGTTAACGGTAACATAGGAAGAATATTGTGTGATATTCTGACCTCTCCATGTTTTGTGGCCGTTCATTATCATTACATATCAATTTAACAGTAATAGTTACATGTCGGAACATGCTAGCTCAGCTTTCTGTGGAGTTTTCAAATGTTTCCAAAACCGAACATTAAATTCTGCATTATGCCACGTATAATTAGTTGATTCCTCATACAAGCATTGTTTTACATGAATCATAAAGAGAAAACTTAAAGTGATTTGACATACCTGGAATCAGTCAGGCCAACAGTGGTTTGTCCAGCAGGAAGAGAGAGAGAGAGAGAGAGAGAGAAACAGAAGAAGAGTTAGTATTCTCACAAGTACATTTTCATTTCATGGTAAAGCAACTTAGACATCATTCAAAAGCCGACTCCTTGAATTCAGACCAGCGAGCGTGCAGGAAACTGTCATTTTAACATACACAGAATATTCTTTAGCTGTCAACACAGCTCGAGCGAGTGTAGGAACGCGCTGGCCTTCAAACTGCGTGATATTTGAAGCGACCGGTCTAAAAACGCCCTGAGTCAAAACTATATCTTCTCAGATCCATTTCCAAATGGAGGAAGAGAGGATTCACTGGAGCTAATGGGAAAAACATGAATTCATCTTTGACCATTGTTCATAGTAATTTTTTTTTCCTTCCCTTTCCTTCAATTTATCACGTTTTGACATTTTCTGAATGCTGTCATAACAGATAAGCACGGCGTGTCTTCCAAGTTAAATATCTGGTTCACTCGTTGCTACAGCGTGCATATGCATAACAGTGTGGGGGGTGGGCAGGGGCAAGAAACGGGGTGTCAGATTCGAGGTATATTACCTGACTGGGAAAACTATCCAGATGGATTTGTTGACACTTTTTTTTAACTTGCTGGCAGGGCCTTGTAGCCATGCTGTTGACAGCGTGCATAAATACGAGGGATATTGACTA
This sequence comes from Chelon labrosus, assembly GCF_963514085.1. NCBI lineage: Eukaryota > Metazoa > Chordata > Actinopteri > Mugiliformes > Mugilidae > Chelon > Chelon labrosus. The sequence continues at coordinate 15,491,748 of NC_140337.1, forward strand.
AACACAAACAATCCCACAATCCCATCTGAGGAGTGCCAGACATGCATGCTGGACGGACACAGGCAGGGTCTTCCAGATTAAAAAAAAAAATCTCTCTGTTCGGCTCAGGGAAGCTGTTTTCTCTCAGCTGCGGGTACATACTGTACCGGAGGGATCAGCTGGACTGTACATTTCTGCTTTTTGACACGACCTGAATGCGAGAGGTGTGCGCGCTCACTCAGCTCAGGCAAGCCTTCAGCGTAGAAGCATATTTGCTGTTTTTACGCTCTTTGCGTATTTATTCCTTCCTGATTGTTTGTTCTTACGAGGCAAAGAATGCTTGCAGCAAATAAAAAAGCCACAGCATTTCCTCAGATCCATGCAGTTGTCGCTTGGGCGAGCAGGCCGATCGATCCTAATACTGCTGTGCTTTTATGGAGCCATAGTTTTCACACTTACTTAAATACAGCGTTATATACAATATATATTCTAGATTGAATGCTTTTCAATGCATATGTCAGGACTTGCAACAGTACTAACTAACCACTACAAGTGAAATATGTTTACTGGTTCTGCAGTCCCCAGGTAGTCATAAAAGAAACATAAGGGGTATCTCACTCATAACTTTGGGACACCTTTAATAAGCAAGAGACTTTCCAGAGCCCTCTGCAAGTCATTAAAGTTTTCTCATGGTCCGCTACTGCCGGTAAGTCAGTTTGACGTGCCAGTGTATCAGAAAAAACAATAATACCTTTTAATTGTAATAATGGGGACTCAAACAGTTCACCAGCAAGTCAACATCTTCAAATAACACTGGGGCTTTGCTCACGCTTCATCAGTTGGATTGAACCTGAAAGGCCCCAGCCGTCTATATTCTTTATAGATTCAACTATCCATCCATTTTCGTCGCTTATCCCAAGTAGGGTTTTGGTTTCAGGTTTCAGCAGCAACACGCGAAGCAGGTATTCCGGATGCCCCCTTCTCTTGCAACGCCTTCTAGCAAAATTAAATCCCCACAGCCAATTCTCGGTCTGTCGCGCAGTTTCCGCCTCCAATAAAAAACCTCCAAGGGGATGCATCCAGGACATATCCTCACCCAGTGCCCCAACCACCTTAATTAGTCCCTTTCCATGCAAAGCAACACTGTGTTTATGTCTCAGCTCTGAAAATATGCTTTTCCCTTATGTTGGGTGACATTTATTATTGTAAGTATCCATTGAAATAAAGCTGATTTGAGCATTTCTAATAAAAAGTCAATATTTGTACATATCTACCACTGATCTGTACATATCTAAGAATATTTAGTGTATGTTAAAAATGAGCAGCTTGGGAGTTCTGTCCTTAGTCAAAGCTGTTCTTTTCTTTCAAAGCTTTTCCACTTGAGCTTCCCTGAACTTTCATCCCTCTGCTACAGTAAATCGCAGCCAGTATTTATGGTAAATTTCAGTGAACCGTATTTAGCATTAAACAGAGGTTTGCACAGGACTGGAGTACTCATTCATGACGCTGGAGGTTTCAAAGTGTAGGGAAAGAAATACAGGTATTTAATCTAACTTTTAAAGAAAAGAGATCAAATGTCTGGTCTTTCCTGGACCGTATTTGGATCCATGGTTTGAGATCGGATGAGTTATGCCGCTGGTGAGGAGACACATTAAGAAAGAAAACCACGCACTTTTCAATTTACACACACCAATTCACTGCAGAGGTACTTATGCTTTACATAAGTGTTTACACATTTCACATAAAGTTCAGCCGTGCCAGATGCCTCTAAAAAGTACCATAAATCCAGTGTTTGGATTACTAATATTTTCTCATGTGTTTATGACTAGCAAACCTGCCTGTGCTCTACACGGAGGCTGCACTTTTCCAAGCTCCAGGGTGCAAGTGGCGCTGCACTCCATCTCCATTTAGTTTGGAGCTGATTTGTGGTGAACTGCCAGGTCGAAGCCCGACTTCTCACAGTTATTTGTCTTACTGATTGAATGCAAAAATGTTGCACGGTTGAATTTTAAAAGCCCCATTAGTATACCATGTAAGCTTGCCTGTGTTATCTTGAGCTTGCCATTATAATACAGTGGTAATAATTTAGATTCTGTCGTTGGATTTTTTTCGTTGCACAATGTCTTCTAAGAGAGTTCGAAAACAGATGTATGCAGATTCATGCAATAACTTACAAGACGCTTGAATTTGTCCTTCAGTTTAATAGAAGACAGAGGGAATTTCTCAAAGTGCGGACATCCCAGAAGACACCGAAATGTTTTAAAGATGAAAACTCAGTTCGGTGCACTTCATTGCAATTCAGTTTAGTCTCGAAATTTACCACAGACTCACTGCTCTCTCTGGAGTCAATTATGACACTTCTCAGCGGATGACTACCAAGCAGATTGGATTTGATCATGGCGGCTCACAGCCTCCCTTCCATCTGAAGGCACTAAAACAGTGATAACAGACAATAAAAACTGATGAATGAAAAATCATTCTCTCTCTGTTGAATATATACAATCCTTTCGTGGGCCAAGCTACAACACAAGGTTTAAACAGCCCTATGAGTCTCTATAAGCAAGCGGAGGTCCACACTATGAGGACTTTCATCATGCTTTGGTGCACAGAGTGCCCTCTGCCTTTAAGAACAAACCCACAGTGCACTACTTTGATCTACATCCCTTCATTACCCACAGACCCGCCCACCGTGGGTTAAATGTGCGGTCGCTGAAAAGTCATTTGCCCTGATCAGTCGGGGACCTAGTGACAGGAGAGCATCCTCTGTGGTGGTTGGATGACGCTGCCGCTCCAGAATCCCAGTTATCTGAGTAAACAGGAGGAGGGGCTTGATTAAACGCGTGTCCTCTTCTCTGTACCACTTTGGTGGGCCTTTACATTTCCCTTTTCAGATTTTCATAAATCAGTCCCGAGCACAGTGGATGGGATAGAAGCAAGATCGGGACACCCGGGAGGGGAACAGCTGTCTGCGAGATTGCTCCAATGTGTGAGCGCAAGAGAAAGAATCCTTTTGTTTCCACGCGGTTTGCCGCCTCACCGCGGACCTTTCATCTGCACGGTGCATACAAAGGCCCCATGCATCTCGGATGAGGCAGAAACCTCAGGAAGCGCGCGCAGGAGGAGTAATGAGAAGGGAGGAAGAAAGCAGAAACATGTTCCAGGAAGTGAAACTGCATGTATGAGGGGAGAGAAGCGGTTTAACCAGCACCAATGCTGGATAGGGGTCTCCTGAAAGACTGTAGATAGCTAATCAATCTAAGAGAGAGTAATAGCCGGACTATGAGCAGTTACTAAATGAATTCATGTTGGATTAGCACATTTTTTAATATATATATTTCACACTAAGAAGTCTGACATCAGCACTCAAGATTGACAGCTTTGTTTGTCATCTCCTTCATTTAAACTCCGTCATGTTCACCAAATTACATCCCTTTTTAGTCCAGAACAGGTTTTTTGGGAAACTTAACCGCTAAAAATATTGAATTACATTTTGGAATTTTTATTCTAACCATCTTTTTATTGCTTTACAGAAGAGCCTCAGTGTTGCAGATAGAGTTACCCACATCATCATCATCGTCATTGTTCTGGTCGATACCATGCATTGTCTCTCTTGACCGCAAACGCCAAATACTTCTATGATACTACTATGAACCGAGATTTGTTTAAAAAAATAAATAAATAAATAACTCTGCATCATCCACGAACTGTGTGAAAGTAAGTGACATGTTTCTGACCTTTTGTAATTGTTTCTTACTTAACCACAAAGCACGGTTGTCAGGGTGGCAAACACATGCACGTAACATGTTCTTCGTTCTCTCGTTACCATTTTCCATAAGGTGATCCGTTTTCCATTATTCCATTTTGTCTAATAAAAGATCTTTTTCATGTGGTGCGCTTTTGCCACAATACTATTTTACATAATCACAATTTCAAGCCTCTCTTTCATCCGGCTGTTTTTATCCATTTTGTTTTGTCGTATTAGGATGCTGCAAGATTCTAGTTTCCCACAACACATGGTTAAAAGTCCTTTAGTCATCAGTGGAGGGGGAGAGGGGCCACCAGATGTTGGCTGCTGTCGTGGTTGCTGAGGATGAGTCTTAAATACAGACCGTCCTTGTGCCTTGTGTCTGAACTGAGGCACAACGGAGCAGATATTTCCAACCAGATTGTACTTTAAAGGAAAACCAAATGTGAGGATTGGAGACAGAATTCCTGCTTAAAACAATTACACAATGTAGCTGCTTTCCAAATACGTCATATTTTACGTATGCAAGCCGTTTTAAAAGAGGCCTTCTTATCTTTTGGGGTAAGTTTTTTGTAGATTATGTTTTGTTTCTAATGCAAATAATTCCCCCACTACCAGACAAAATAATCCCCTAAAAAGGTTTCGAGAAACATTTACAAAGAGATTACACTTCGGAATACTTCTGAAAGGAAAAAATAGCGCAGTTTATTATCTTTTTACTGCACTTGTCAAGCATCCACTTGTGTGGCCCTTAGCGCCTTCTGGTTTTCTCAAAATAAACAAATCACTAAAAGAAAACCTTGGCAAGCGGCTTTGTTCATCTTCTAAATAAAGCAAGCACTTTTCGTTTTACCAAAAAGTTTATGGCGAGCATTCAAAGTCTGTCTCGTTCTCTTTGCAAATTGGTTTCTAGTGAAGAAGGCAACATAAAATTTAGCATTCAGCCGTCTTCACTAATCACAGAAGTAGAACACATCAGGTGTTATAAGAAAGGAGCTGCTTAAAGCTTGTGCAGACTGAGAACACAGTCAGTTCTCTGTATTGACTAGGGCTTGTTAGCTCATTTCAGCTGAATGTCTTGGGTTTCCAGCAAAATAAAAACCCTTATCTCCAGCTGCAGCTGCTATGTTCAGCAACGATAAGCTTATTGTGGACTTGCCCTTTTGAAATAACAGCGAAGCGAAGTTAGCAACTAGCTCATTATTACAGTGAAGCACTGGTAACTGAAGGACAAAAAAACAGAAGTGTATGCTAATGTGGTTCGCTAAGCTAAAGAGCCAGTCATAGTGAACACATGCTGAACTAGCTGGGAGCCACCAACAAGGGTCCAGCTACGGCCAACGAAATGGGGCACTCTCCAAAACAGAAACTAATCAACTTCCCCGACACTGGCCAGTGGCCGACCGTTAGCTTGATAAGTCATGGGCTTAACATGTTCACATGCTGCCTTCAAATGGATCTTGTGGGCTCGTAAGCTTGTGGAAGAAGTAAATTAAAATATATTAACCAACCATCCACCTCCACTATTTCTGAAAATGTCAGCAAACATGTGCTAACTCCGATAACTCCCTCTTACAATGTCAATACCACAAGAAGCGTCCGTTCATACAGACTCTTCTCATGAACGCAGTAAACACAAACCCATTTGAAGGCAGCAACAATTACAACTGGTTGTGCTGCAATCAAATGTGACTTGTGTCTTACCAGGAGTTAGCTGAGGAGGGCTAGCTTCAGTTTGATCTCCTTTTGTCAGTAGAAGGGTCCAGTTTGTGTATAGCCTACTTTAGCACAAAAAGCTGAAATAAACAAGCAAATACTATCTAATCTAACAAGCTAGCCACCAACACATCAGAATCAGAATCAGCTTTAATGGCCAAGTATGTACACATACAAGGAATTTGACTCCGGCAACTTTTCTCTCTAGTACAGAAGCAGCTTAAATAAGTGAAATAATATAAAATAAAATAAGATAAAAATAAAATAAATCTGAATCTGTACACATAAAATATAGGATAATATATACACCAAACCAGGGTTATTGTACAGTGAGTACATACAACAGTGCAGAGTTATTGATTATTGTTCATGTGGATGGACTCACACTCTGTGACTGCTCAGAGTTCAACAGAGCGACAGCCCGGGGGAAGAAACTGTCCTTGTGACGGGTGGTTTTGGCGTACAGTGCTCTATAACGCCGGCCTGAGGGGAGAAGTCTAAACAGGTTGTGACCAGGGTGTGAGGGGTCTGTGGTGATTTTCCTGGCCCGCTTCCCGACCCGGGACCGGTACATCTGAGTAGCCTTTGTTTTGTGTAATGTCTTAACGTCACCAAGTTTATGTGAAGCTTCTTAGCACGGGTGTCTGCGATTAAATCGTTGAACCACAGCGTGTCCTTTTAGGTTTCTACACATTAAAAACGCAGTGTGCATTGTTTAGTAGTTAAATAGAGCAGCGTTCAATCTATGAGCGACAAAAGTTTTAAAGTAGCCAGGTGTAGTCAGTTACAGTCTTCAAGGTGCCATCGAAGTGTTGCTCATGAGCTCAATGAAATGGTTTGTGACATGATCCATTTAAAAAGCTAACTGGACAATTGAAAATGAATTGTGTCTCATTGCTCCACCACCGCCAGCGTGATTGCAGCATGAGGCTTCACTGGAACAACTGGACGGCACCGGTGAAATTGAGCTACGCTAGCTGACCCTACTGCTCCCAGTTTTTGTGCTACGCTAAGCATACTGTTAAAATTCATGTTCTCACCCATACTCACTCCCAGAATAGGACAATACTTTCAAAATACTTACATGTAGACACTGTAAATTAAACCAGCTCAGTAATTTAAATTAATTTGCCCTTTACGCTGCTGAAAGTACACTCTGCATAAATTTCCCTTTCCGTGATATTTCACTTGGGTGGCAGGTATTGGTTTTTATTCGGTAATGTCATAATCATCACAATTAATCATAGGAGACACACTGCAACCTAGTCCTGTGGAAAACTGTTATATGAGCACAGGGCATTCAAGGACACACTTGGCTGATACTGACTCCTGTCTCCTGTCTCAGGCTTAAGAGCATCACAGTAAGAAATCTGGCAGAGAAAAAGGAAGGAAAAGAGACATATACTCTAATGGTCTTGCCAAGGTGCTGGAAGGAGACTGAAACTTCCTCAAGCCATGAAATACATCCAGCTACATTATGCAGCATACAGTGTCCGTCAATGTAGACAAAGCATAAATGATAGCAGCTCTAAATAACTTAAATTCAAAAGCAAAACATTTAACAGTCTTGACAAGTTATTTCCACCTCAAAGATGCGATGAAACCTGTGGTATTGTCACCCAGAGTTATTCAGTTATTTCTGAAAAGTAGCCAAAAAGTCTTTCAGCGGCAAACATTTCAGTTTCTAAAAAACGAAATGGAGTCAAGCTGTGCCTTTCAGTAAATATTGAGAAAATAGAGAGGAAATACTGTGCTCTCGGCAGGTACACCAGCTGAGGGTATTGAATTGTGTGCATGTCTGTTTGTGGAAGGATTGGAAGCGATTTCCCCTTTTTGATTTACCAGTTTTTAGGGCGCACAAGACAGTATTTATAAGTCGAGCGTGCAGGTTGACCTAAAAAAGTCACTTAACTTTAAAGATATGCAGAACAGGGACAATCTGGAAATTTAAAGAAACTCTTCAGTGACTTTCAGCTTAATTTGCAAGTATTACTCATAACGATTTGCAGTTTGATAAGGTCTGGAGTTCTCGCCAGTGTTTTCTGAATTGCTGCAGATGGCTTACTTCATGTTCTACTTGAAATAAGCCATCTACAGAGCAATTTGGTTTGGTTTCCTCTCCCTGCACACTACAAGTCCATCAGCCAAAAGTTGATGGAGGATTGATGGCGTAAGTTATGTTTAAATCATGGTTTCTGAGTCATTGTACTTGGGGGGACAAATAAAGTTTTCTGAATCTGAAGCTGAATAGTATACTTGCATGAGTTTATTACTTATGGTTAACATAGATTACTTTGAGGCATTGTCAACTTGACTAGTTTCAATTTTCATTAATCATCTTGTTGTCATCTCAAATCTGAGTCAAACTAGTAGAAAATGTTAAAAAATGTCTATGATGATTCCAGTCACTTTCAGTGATTTCAAAGATATCAAATGTATAGTGATATAGATAACCATAAATGAATAAAAATAAATATTGCTATTAATTTTACTGACAAGCAACTATTAGAAAATCAACTATGAAAGGCAACAGGTTGCGTTATCTTCAGGGTTGGGTCAGATTACTTTGAAATGTAATCCATTACTGACTACAAATTACATGGCAATTTTTGTAATCAGTAACGTAATCAGTTGGATTACCAAAAACATGTAACGTAATCTGATTACTTTTAGATTACTTCAATAAATATGCACCTTAAGTAAAAGACACCGTCACAGAATTGATCAATGAATTCTCTTTTTATTTTTCTCTTTATTTCATTACATCTAAGAAAACGTTTTGCTCTCAGTAAAGCTGAGAAAGCACTCCTTTGTGAAAGAACTAAAAACTGTATTAACTAAAAACTTTAGATTTATTACTAAGTACTTTCTTTACTCTGAACATATCCGTTTTTCAGACCATATCCTCATATCAACCTGTTTAACTCTTTTCTCACATCATACTGAATGTTTACAACTAAAAACATTCCTAAAACATTTTTCTATCTTTTCTCATATTTCTCTTTCTGAACATTTCTCATAACATATCCACAACATGTCTTTCAAAATCTCAAAATAAGTCTGTAAATAAGTCTGTAAACATATCATAGAACAAAAGTGAACATGTTCTTTTTACAACATATTAGGATTTTTTCATGCCCAGGCTGTCATAAACAAGTTGCATTGTTTGCATGATAAAATGTAATCAGGTAATCCCCAACAATGTAAGTGTAATCTGATTACACAATTTTTGTATTGTAATCTGGGCTGATTATAGTTACTTGATTTTTGTAATCTGATTACGTAATCCAGATTACATGTAATCCATTACTACCCAACCCTGGTTATCTTATCGGGACGTCCATCAGCTACGCCAGATATTGAGATATCCAGGGCAAGAATTCCTGTTCCGCCAGCCGGCCATTGTTCACAGTCCGACTAGCAACCTTAGACGCAAGAATGGAGTTGGAATCAAGAGACGAAGTCTACAACCTGACAGTTTACACTCAATTAACAGTTCAAACGGCTTTGTTTAAGGTGTTTTATTGACAACCGCTACATGTTAGCTTGATTGCTAATAGGGCGTCACATGGACCGTTTACCTGAATCCAACCAAAGGCTTGCCTATGCCTACCTATTGCACAGATTCATTCGTATGCAGGTTGCAGACAGAATTGCTCAAAGTAAGAGCTAAGGCTAGCTAAAGAGAAACCTTCTAGACGCACACAACCCACCACAGGTGAAACTAGTAAAGGACTATCTTTGTTTTAATGATAACTCCTGTCAAGTACAGATATACGGTTGAATCTGTCTGTGCTCCAGACGTGTGTTCACAACACACACTACAGCAGGAGGGCCCGGGTCAGCTGTCTGTTCAGACGTGGCACCTAAACCATAAAATATAGTACATCCCCTTGTCTGTCGCTAGCATTACAGCGTAAGGCCTGGCACATGGGAACCTTGGCTGCCATCTGCACTCACTCTCACCATCTGCCCACTACATGTCACGAGTGAAAGGCACTGCCCATGGCTACAAAGGCACTGTTGTGTAAGAGAGAAAACATACTACTAATTAAATTTAAAATCGTCTTGACAAAATTTAAGATGATATTTTCGGTGACCTAATTTGTATCTATATGCATCTTTCTATCAGTATTGGTATTTGTCCTTTGGGCAATAGGATCAACAAACTATCTACAGATTTATTTTGGTATGTTGTATAATGAAGGTACAGAGGATTAAGAATTTAATATGGCACTCAATAACAGGTGTAAATACTGGCTGACTCAGCCTCTGAAGCATTCTCCCTGATCTATTCCAATACTATACCCTCTGATGTAGATCCAGCAACAGCACTTGAAGAGTAAATACATGCTGCAAACATAGTCTGTGTAACAGAATCACTTCGTCATAAATCAAACCTCGCAGTTCTCTTGAGGACTCCTGGTCGTTAGTGTCAGCAGTGGCAGTGATGAAAAAGATCAGGAGCCCTGGTATCCCGATACCAGGCAGAGTGTCATGCTCAATTGACACATGTTTGTGACCTGGGCTAGGTTGTGACACTTGTGAGTAATAGCCTTGTCCTGTGAGTTTGGGTAACTGCCATGAATCTGGAGTAAGGTGCTTAGTGCAAGATCAGGCAGTGGGAATATTTTATGTCTGCCATTTCTTGTGCGGTGACAGAGGTTTTTTTGGGTTTTTTTTTTTTGCAGAGAAAGGATCCTCTGAAACAACTGCTCCTGTATCAGATTTAAAACATTCTGGGATGAGCCCCTTGAGCCCCATACGAGCAGTGGTTTGGGCAACAAAAGGAGGTCAGAACACAAAGGTAATGTTTGTGGTCAGAAAAAGAAATGTGGCTACGCTTATGATCGGGGCATGTGGCAAGCAACTGGCAGTTGAGGTCTGATGCTGACAGCTTTGAGGAGTCTGAAACTGAAAACCTTGTCAGTCAATCCCACGCTTAGCCTGAGGGGCGATGACGGGAAGTGGTTGAAGGCTTGTTGCTGTATTTTCCTTTCAAAATGTCCCCTTTTCCTGACTGTTTTCAGTGAACAAAAGGATGGAGGGGTTTCTGTGATTGTATGAGGCACTTCTTGCAAAGTCGTATAAAATCTTGGACCTCACACATACATGGGAGCACTCGCATAAGCCCAAATGAAACATGATGTATGAAACCATTTGGCTTTACCCGTATGATCCGAACAGTCTGAGTCACCGTCTTGAGAAATGTTCTGCAAAGAGCGAACCGTTTCATTTGGGTAAATTTCCACTGGACAAGTAACGGGGCTCTTCCATTAATTGCCTCATTTACTGTGTGACACAAGACAAACTAGTTAAAGGCCTTCTGCACTGCCCTGAGTCAATCAGGTAATTTCACTGTACTCAGTCAAACAGGGGCTAATTTCCTCATCATTAATCACAGGAGCCCTTGCACTGACAGATGGGAAGACTCTTTACAGATCACGGAGATGAATGTGACTGGTTGAGCATCTTACATCCAGTGAATGCAGCAAACTCAAACTAATGTCTCCACTGACAGCTGTCTGTAGCCTGCTGCACGGTACACCATGGGTTAAACAGCTCTACACTCAATGTTAAGTCCACCTACCACCAATGCCAACAAGAATCTATGTCCATTTGTCCAGTAAGACAATACTTAAAAGACAATATTGTGGCAGATTATATCATATGTCCAGGCTAGACATCAACATTTTATATGGACTATGAGCGTAGGACTGCTCTGGTCACTGATAATCTTGCAAAAGTAAGAATATTTTCCTTGGTCTCCAAAACACTTGTTAATATGCCCGAGGAAATCAAAACACACCTCAAATATTGCTAAATTACATTTAACTAGACCAAATAAAGAAAACTATATAATTTTTTTTAATTGTTTGCATGCCAACAAAAACTTCTGGAGAGACAAATTTGGCCCGCAAGCCCCTCTTTGGGCAGTCTTAGTCTCAACATAAAATACTGTACTGCCAAACTAGACAAATCCAAAACTCCTTCTTCTTAGAGCTGCGGGCCAAAAGAGAGTGTCCGTGATGGCAGACACTGACCTGGCTGTGTTTCCTCTAGCTGGAAATGAATGGCTGGACTCCCGACTCTAGATTCAGCGCCAGACATTTCAAACAGAGTGTGGAGTTACCAGCTGCTCTCAAGAGTGACCAACTCCCTCTGCACAGACATACACCAAATCTCAACTTCCCTATCAAATCCATCCCTTACACACACACGAACACACACACACACACACGCTCCAGCAACACTTGATACTCCAAGTTGCAAATACAAGGGATCAGGACGGACACAAATAACTCCACCAAAGTTTCAAGTGATTCCAGCAGAGCTTTAATTCCACAGTGGCCACTTGTTTGCTCTCAGCATCTCCAGATGACAGGATTTGAGACAGACTGTCTCATAACGGTTGACACCTCTCTTAGGGTTGGGTCCTCTTTCCGTCTGACAATATGTCTCAAGAGTATATAAATATCTAGCCTGTACAAAGCTGTACTACGACCACATTTTGTTTGACTATAGAAAACCAGCAGAAAGTGAAGTTACAGACAAAATTCGCACCGACATCTCCTTGTTGGCGGTTATGAAAAGGGGTGTTTCAAAAAGAACAGCAACATTTATGACAGCTGTACAGTCTAAAGGCCAATTTATGGTTCACTGTGCAGGCGATAAACGCGCTTCCATGCAATATTAAAACTAGTTTTCACTCTATAAAAACAAAGTCTCTTGTGCAGTCTTTTCCACAGAAGGCCAAAGCTAAAGAACCAACAATGGCACAAACCCTGAGTAGTCTACACTACATTTCTGGTTGTTCAGCATATATTGGACACTGCATACAACTGCAATGGGTAGGTGTGCATCTGCAGACCTCTGCACGGTACCACGACGGAGTATTTGCGAGACTAAAAGGTTCCAACTACGATTCCAACTAAAATGTACACATCATGAAGATTCATGCTTCAATCACAACTGTAGAACTAGTACATAAGATAATCCTTTATGTATGTTCTCAAAGAGTTGTCCAGAAATCTTATGCTGGTTTCAGAAGCTTCAGAGGATCTCCAAAGCAAACTGGATTCTTTTCTCTATAGACCACACATGAACAAAATTTAATGCTGATCCATTCAGTATTTTAATAGTAGCTAGCTGACAGACAGAAATTGCTACCATGCCACTAGCATAGCTGTTTACCATACTACTGCTATGGCTCATGATTGGAGTTGATTGCATTGAGATACCATAAGAGGCAGAAGAGCTGGCACCAGCAAGCAGCCGCTTACAGTGAAAGGCCCTTACAAAGGCCTCCCGTCGTGAGTCAATAAACATGCTGTCTCATGAAGATGACAAGGCCCCCATCAAACACATCCACACACAAAGGGGATCTCTGGGATGCTGACAATGTTGGCTTTCATGGAACGGGCATGGGTGCTTAAAAAGTCCACCCCCCTCCCACCCTCACTTGTTGCCTTGACTCTGAAAATAAAACGAAACAACACAAATGAAGGGGGCCATCATAAGGCCATTGACCAGAATCAAAATCAAGCAAAAATGTGCTTGATTACCTCTGATTAAATTAGTATGATGAACAAGAGCCGGTGCAAGTGGTTATGGACGAAACGCTGCATGAGGACGGGGAGGCAGAGAAAGGGAGGCAAAAGATCACGAAACAGTTCACTTGCGGTTCTGATGTTTAATTTCAAGCTCTATTAACTACGAGCTAATGGAAGACTCAGCCAGGAATTCAAAAATAAAAGGTTCGCCGCTTGGTCCATCAAGCCTATTTCCCACAGAAGTTATTAGTTTTCACGTACACTAGGTCAATACATCAGGGTGCAGGCCGACTGTGTTTGCATGGCAACGTACACATACAGCAGCAGCTACTGTACTTACTGTGTGAAGAACCTGTACGTGACAAGACAGCACATAGTGTACAAACTGTATTATGCAGTGTGCCACAGAAAGAAATGACCTACGTTCTAAAATCCTCTGTATCTTTAAAGATGTGTTCTATTCAAAACACACTACATCATGGTTTATATTTGATTTTGCATACACATATTTTCCAGCATTTTATGGGGCATCTCTTTCCATGGGTGGAGTACCTTTGATTTGTGGCTTTCCTAACCTAGGCACAGTATCAATGCTTAGCTCTCCACTGTCAAGGATTTTGCTGCAGCAGAACACAGGGTTGTGCCAGAGACACAATACTCTCCTCAGGGCTTGGGCTTGAGCTCACTGTTGGCAGGGATTTGGCTTTGGACACTCTAACCTGCCAGCAAATCTGGGTGGGCAGCTGGTAGTAACCTGAGCTCCATCTGATCATCGCCAAGTTCTAACTCGGTGCTGTCCCTGGGGTACTATTTCTAACCTTACAGCCTGGTGCCCGACCCTACCACGACTGTCTCTCTGCTTTAAAATGACACACAGAACCCACGAGCTGATTTTAGTCAAATTTGTCGGGGAAAAATACCAAAATCTTTATGCTTAAAGAAATTAAACCTATTGTGCTGCCAAACCAGATAATCGTCAAGAGTGACCTGCACATCAATTCAACAGCAATTACTCCGTCTCTCTTTAATTAGCTTGGAAAGCCCTGAGACATTTCATTAAGATGGACGGGCTACTCCATCGATCGTGAATGATGAAACACTGTCGACTTACGTCGGATTTTCTTTCTTGGCTTGAAAGAGAAGTGGGGCGGTGAGCTGCCAGGTATTTCTCATCCCGCCCCCAACGGTTTAGTCATTACCAGACTCTCACCTACACTCAGGTTCTCTTCCAGGTGCAGAAAATAGAACTGTCTTTTGACACTGGTCGGGTTGGTGGATGCAAATATTTTCATCATGCTCAAGTAAAAAGAACTTGTAGCATAGTAGCTTTATTTATCCAATATACAGAGGTTGAGTTACATAAGTAGACATGACAAAGATTTGCTTGGGATTTCCAGGCTGTATCCTCATATATCTTGGACAAATAAATTTAAAAAAAAAATAGTTTGTGTGTCAGCTGTTGCATTCTAGCCAGATAAAGTATACACTGCATAAGCTTAGCACAGGCTGGCAAAAACTGCACACTATGAGGTAGTGTTCTGAGAGAGGGTGGAGGTATCCATCGGTGCACTGCAGTCGCAGACAGCAGACACTTTCTCTCCCCGGTTCACTTTGGTATACAACTTCATATCCAAGCACAACACCGAGCCTGTTCAAGAGTCTAAGCGTAGCTTTGTCTGGCCTCGGAGAGCCAGTGTTTACAGACAGCACTGACTAATGCCATCAGCGTCGATCGTATGTCATGATGACGAAAGGCTGAGGCTAAACTGACTAGATTAATCTGACCTTGTTTACAAGTTCCTAGAGCTCCCTTAGAAAAAAAAAAATACATTAAAACCCTTCCCCTGAAATTTCCATATTTGCATCACACAGTAAAGTGTGGATTTCAGCTAAAGGAGTTGCAGATTGAACCAGAATAAACAGTGTTCAGCTGACAGAATTCTCTTGTAAAATATCGCTCAGAGATAAAGAGAACTGTATGTTCCATGTGTCTGGAGAAATCTGGTATACAGACACATCTTTTTGTTTTTGGAAGATTAATCACGTGCGCTTTGTCATTTTAAATCACAGGCCATATAGCTGCCAACCAGCTGTCAACAGCTGCACTGCTGTTGTAAACTGCTTTTAGATTGATTTGGCAGCAGTGCAGAGTTCAGACGCAGAATAGGTTTTTAATTAATAGTGCACCGTGTTAAGTAAATAACAGAATCTATTACTGCTGCTGTGGGGAGTGCAGCTGACATCAAACAATGTCTGCAATGTTGATTTGTAACTATAAGCACCCGCAGGAAAATTACACTGTCAGGCAACCATAATGAGGGAAGGGTACCATTGTCCAGTGAGGATTAATAGAGGAATGGGTGCAATGTCAAAGCAAAGTTTCAACTCCAAGATAAATCTGAATCCGTCTCTATACTGACTTTTCTTGGTGCCATCTTTAATATTATGACTACTCAGTAGCTCAAGCGCGAAAATACTTGACACTGAGAAATTCGAAACAATAAAATAAGGTCTCTTTCCACAGTAGTATGACTAACTTCTATATAATATTACTGCATCTTTATTGCTTTTTATATAAATGTGTTTTGCGCGGCATTACTTGGACATTTTTGGCAAGTTCACAGCCAGTATAATCATATCACAGCTTAACTTGGGTGGCCCAATGAGCATGTGAAATGTAATTAACGTTGGCTGCCGTTCATCAACAGACAACTGTAGAATCAAAAAGCAGGTTTGCTAAAAAAAGGAAAAAGTTCACAGCTACTGTTATGGCTCTCATGTTCGCAGCTGTCCACGCCTAGTTGGCCTAGTTGACTTCACCCCGCTGAAAACTTAATAAGAGCTCCCCCCAAACTACCTTCGGCGGTTTAATGCTCAATTAACAAATGTTATACAATAACATTAGTGTGCACTTTATTGATTGGAATAATAGGTGGCCTATGAGAAGAAAGTACCGTGTGTTTGTGTAAATTGGAACTAGTGTGGAACAACTACCAGGTCCTTTTATACGCAGGTGCCTTTGGACCTTGTCGCAATGACTTGAAAGTGAATGAATGAGTAAATTCATGTTCTGGGTAACCGTATCACTCTAACTAGGCGGCTAAACTTCCTGCCAAGAATGAATCAATGACTGCCTCATCAAATATAACCCATCTGCCTGCTTTGAATAACTGACAGCAGGTGTGTACTCTCAGTGCCTTTCCATGAATTGCTTCTTTAGCACCTTTGGCACTTCTCTCTCATGAAAGATTACGTTTCAATTAAATGTGTGAAATCAAATGTGAGCACTCCCACATTAAGTAGCATGCTCACGTCCCGGAAGAATATAAAAATACCCAGATTGCTGAGGGATATTTCACAGGCAAAACAAAAAAAACTACAAGGGATCTACTGGCCAACTGATCTCAGTTCAGCTCTACCGATTTCGGCATTAAGCCCAAGCGTTGTGGACTTTGGAGTGGACCAAAGTGGGAACAGGTGCATGGCAATTTTTACTGTGAATGCCTGGTGGAGTGTGGGCAGTTGAGGGCAAGCGCAAAGCAAAAACACAGCAAAGGTACATGGGAGACCAATTTCTAGGAGGTGTGAGATGATGCCTGAGATAAACAGTTACTCTGCATGTGTTCAGCTCATCAATCATCCCAATGCTTTAGGGATTTGAGAGAAAAAGAGGAATCAGCTGCTAGGGTGGGGGAGTGTTGATCCTCAGATTCCAATAGCAGGTGTTGCTCAATGACCCTGTTCACTTGATTGTATCCGGGCTTTTGTGGGGTCTTCACCACATGACTTGCGTGCATATGTCGCCACACGGAAATGAGCATGTCGTACACATCTACACCTGTTGCAGCAGAAATACCAATGCTCAATTTAGGATACCAATCCAGACACATTCTGCACAACGGGTTTTTCATTGATCTCTCCCATTATCGCTCATATTCCTTGCCGGCATCTATTGCAGGAGATGGATTTGCACAAAGTCAGCCGCAGGGGTTCTCGCTTTCAATCGAGCTAGCAGTTGTAGACCTTCAATACGTACCGTCTTTCCGGTCAGTCTATCAAGTTAGCTTGGTGCTAGTAACAAGAACCCGAAAAGCGCATTCCCATATAGTCATGCTCTTGGTGCTAAGCTAGATGCCATCAGTTAGCCCGTTTGCATGTCCTTAAAACTCTAGAATTACATTTCACTACATCAGATACACAAAGCTGCTGCCTCGCTGAAAAATGTAGCATCGGCCATATCACCAGGGAGCTGAAGAGTCTGGAGCATGAGTGTGTGGGTTCAGAAAACAAAAGAAGTATTGATTACACCACGCTAGGCCGTTTCACCCTGAAGGTTGCTAATAGTTCCCACACTGTAAACATTTCACCACAAGCCTTCATTCAAGGAAATGTTTCCCAGAAGAAGGGCTAGCCACTGGCACCCATCAATCCTACGGTACAAGAGTGCGCCTTGGCCCCGGTGATGCTGGTAACCTAAGACCAAGCGAGAAAAGGGATTGAGGGGGAAATGATGGACTGCTGAGAAGGAAGAGATCCTGTGCCCCTGCAGCTACAGTGCACAGCGCATGAACTGGTTCCACAAGATTTACAAAGTGTGTTGCAGGCCAAGGTTTGTACCGCATACACAAAAGAAAAATATGCTCAAAAAAAGAAAAAGGCAAACGTTTTATTTTGGTTTTGGACGAAAAAAAACTAAATAACACTTCATCTTCTATGTTACCAATGGCACTTATGTCTCTTGGCATTTCTTGACAGAGACATTCCATACCAGTTTGCTTATTTAAGTATTTAAGAGAAATTACATATTGTGTGCACCAGTAAGAACAATTCCAAAGGAGTACGTCCAGTTTATTCCATGCATTTGTAAAGGTACAATTTAGACATTGGTGTTTATTGAAATTACCTGGTGCGCAGAGTCGACCGGGGTTGTTTTTGGGATTTAAAGCCAGCCGGAGAACAATCTCACCAACGCTGCCACCTCACCGAATGTAAAGGCTACACTGAAGGGCATTCATTTATTTCCCTGAAGCTTCTTAGAGCAGTGACTACGGTGGGTCAGCTTCTTCCAGTAACTTTTACCAAACGGTCTTTGTTTAATCATAATTCTCCATTAGTGGCAAAAAGATCCAAACTCTATGGACTGACAAATTACAATACAAACAACTTCTTCAGTGTGTATTACAGTGCAGATACCGCTAATAGTATTGTTAAGATTTCTGTCAGCACCATCTCTTTGGGATTTAAGCGTCACAACAGATGGCCAGAAATCTCATATTCCCCCACCCTTGTTACTATTTTAGTCTCAAGTGTTGTTCTGATGAGAGCTCTCTCAGGTCAGAGGCCTTGTCCACTCCGAAGGCACCGGACCATAAACAAGCGGGTAGCCGTTTCCTCATCTTCCCCTCCTGTTTGTCACAGCTGACGTCAGAGTGTGGTATCCGTGGCATCTCCGAAGAGCCTTGAGGGTTTGGAAAGGTGCCGATTGATAGATGAGCTCGGGGAGTCATCAAACGTGGCTCGGCCGTCTGTCTTTGAGCCTCTTCTGTGCCAGACAGTAGAGTCTGACTGTCTGCCCACCCACCCGCTCGCCTGCATGTCCAGGCGTTTGGCAGAGCTTGTCAGCAGTGAGTGGCTGACTGATGGCATGGTGTTGTACACAAGTGCGTGACGACCCAAGGTCAGTACCACCTGGAGCTAAGCCATCAGACCGCATAAACTGTTGTCCGATGAATTTCTAAACAGAAGTAGCAATAGGGAAAAAAAACTTTGATTAAAATGCACTTGACCCTAACCCTTTACATGAATTTTGATGAAAGGACAGCGCTGTAATCACTGTGTTGTAATGCAAGGGATTTTAGGATACATTTTTGGATATAAAAAGATTATTCACAGGACTCAGATCACACCTTTGACCCCTCATTATCTATTTGACTTCATTTGTCAGTCTTGGTTAAGAACGCAGAGGTATCCAAGGAAACCCTACATTTCTGCATTAAACGGATCACGGAGCAGTACTCTCCCTTGTGTCCAAATCCCCAATAGCTGCCAAAACTCACAAGTCAGTTGCACGAACCTGGAAATTAATCGCTCCGTGTCGTTTCAGGTTGGTGAAAGAAAAACACCCCTACAGGATTCTTGTCAGAGCTGGAGTAGAACGTTAAAGGATATGGAGCTTAGGGTATTGGCTTTGGGGGCAGAAGAAAAAAAAATTACCATTAAATAAAATCATTTGGAGAAAAAAAAAAAAACCCTCAGAGAAAATAGAACTCGATCCAGCAAGATTAGTGCAGGGACCGTGTTGCAAAAGTTGAGGTGGCACAGAAGTCCTAATTGACACTGTCAGCCTTGGCCAGAGCCACTTTGATGTGGATCACTGCACAGATGCGAGGTGAGAGGACTGTCAAGATTTCTTGAGTGAGAGCAGGAGTGATTGTTTAAGTAGAGGATGGGCTAAAATATTTAACAGGACAGGTCGAAGATTAAATTCTTCAAGGTGTTTTATGTACTTCAATCGGCACAGTCAGACACAAATAAAAAGTGCTACAGAAGCCTGGGGCGGCCGGGTTTAATTGCACTCGAGCAGAGAGGAGTTTCAGCTGCACGGGGAGAGGCGTGCTTTGACACGAATAGGTGGAGAGACATTTTTCAGAATGTAAAACTGATGTTACAATAACCAGCAAAGCAGGACAAATGTAGGAACCACACCATGCTGCAACATGGGGAACATCATGCACAATATGGTAGCTGTACCCTATTGACACCCCTCGAGGGTAAACACAGACACAGAACAGAAGGAGCGCACAAGCCAGCCTTTCAGCCCCCCGACCACCACCCCTCTTTCTGTCATCTGTTTTCTGTTTCGCTGGCGCTGCCTTGGCTAAACAGCAGCAGCCGGGACAGGCCCCGCGGCACCGCTCCAACACTCTCACCTTCTCTAATCCCCCCCCCCCAGCAGAGCCACCCCCGGAGGTGCAGCAGACGTGCACCTGTCTGTGGGGATTCATCTCGTCTCATCCATATATTTTACCAGATCCCCATCTCCGAGATTTAAAGCCGTTCACAGAGAGCGTTGAGCAGATGCCGTCCGGTCCGCTCTTCCTCACGAGGCGTATGAGTTGGCTGAGAGTTCCCAGCTGAGATCATTAAAATGTTTTGTCCAAGCAACAGTTCAAACAAAAGATTCAGTTATAAAGCATATAAGAAAAAGCAGAACCCACTTATATTTAAGGTGGAATGAGAGTAATGTTCAAATACATTTTGTTTGTACTGCGCACATATGAGAATTTTAATGCATTCAACCTTGGGCTCATCTTACTACAGATGGATCCACATCATCCCACTCATCAGCACTTAAGATTATGTCAGCTCAGTGGACATTGATCCCTACCAGCAAATAATTTAAGGGAAAGGTGTTAATCCTCCATCTTGGCAGCCATTCTGGACATGTAATAGTTTTTTTTTCCCTCCTCAGAGGGTTCTTGAATTCTTGTTCAAATATTATACTTAACCTAAAAGACCTAAATGGGATGAAATTATAAAAATTTAAGTTTCTGACAAACCATGTATATCTAGATCAGGAAGCTGTATGCTGAACAGCGATTAAAATATAGTGCAGGTTAAATGAAGGCCATGTAAATTAAATTACAAGACAACAACAAGTGCAGTTAAGTATTTCAGGTTTTTCATGTTTAAGCTGCTGAGGAAGGAGTCCCCCAGCTTGCTAATATAAAATAAAAATCCGCGACCTGCAGCTGGAGGCCTCGTAACCGCGGGCCACCGCTTAAAAGCAGCTTCTGACTTGACTATTACTTCTAAGTGTCATTTCTTTACCGAACAGAGCCTCTGTTGTTTTCAGTGACATGCGTGGTGTGCCATATTCACTTAATGAAGCATGCCGACTTCCTTACTCCCCAGCGTGCCTGCGCGGCCTCTCGGCAGACTGCGGAGTGTGAGGAGGAAGGAAGGAGGCTATAAAAGGACACTAAAAAAAAGGACTGCAACGCGGTGCCCTGCTTGGCTTGTTTACCATAAGCTCTTGCTAATGCGCAGCCTTAAAGCTCAAGTGCGGCTGGTTTGCCTTTCATGCAAGAAGGTGTGTGAGAACCGATGTGGTACGCCGTCCAAATCTTAAAGTGGACTTAATAGTGTCTCGCAACGGTTAACCGCGGCTTGATGGTTTGTGACTCATGTGGTCTTATTCATAATGGCATAATGGTTTTTTAGAGCCCGTTTACTTTAAGAATCTGTTCTGCCACACTTCACAACAGGTTGTCTTTGCGTCTGATGTGTTCAATCTTAAGCGCATTACAAACCGACCTGCTCCTCCATTAGTACATTCACAGACTCTCCCTCGCTGAGTGTGCGCAGCCTTGACGTAATTCCCTGGGATGCTCTGTGATAAAGTCAAGGCACTGTCTTGTCTCGAAGCCCCGTGAGAGGATGGAGGTTTCAATGAGCAGACAGGAGCCGGGGCAGCGGACCACATGAGAGAGGCGGTGATTGAAACCCCTCTGTACACACTGCAAATCAAAGCAGAGCCATTTAAGTGTTTTTCCACACACTTTCAAGAGACATGGAGGGATGGACCTAGACACCAGTGCGGTGTCTGGTCTCCGATGAATGCCTTAAGATTAAATGTGGGCTCTGTGCACCCTCAGCTGAAAAAAGGTATCCCATATTATTAAAGATAAACTTCGGGAGGGCTAAAATAGAAGCTTCATAAGATGGAGTGGTGGATGTGCCTATAGTACCCTTTGAATACACAAACCAGATGGAATTCATGCCAAAGAGGCGCAGACTAAACTAGACTAAAAGGCTCATTTAGATTTTGAATAGTTAGACAGATTACAGAAATAACTTTATGTGTCCATATTACTAGGTCATTACACAGAGAGAGTGTGTACACACACACACACAGCTACGGCTATTACAATACGTCCAAGGATGAAGGTCTGTAATCTGTGATGGTAGACATTCACCATTGCACCACCAGAAAATATTTCTTCTCAATGCCCAAGTTCTTCTCAATGTACATTATATAATGTGCCGTAATTGGCACGGTTAAACAATTAAATGCATCAGTGTAGATTTAATGGCTCAAATGTGTCCTCCCTTCGTAGATGAACGCAATCAGTGATTCTGAAATGGTTCCATTTCACAAGAGATGTGCCCAAGGTGGGTCTTACCATTGCAGCTAACAAGTTACCTTTGTTGTTGGTCCAAACCAAGTCCTGGAGGAAATATTTAGCAAGCAGCTATGTAGGCTGTTAATTAGCTAGTCACTCATTTTGTCTTATGGTACTGGGAAGGAAGTGGTTAATCTTTTTTGTTGATGTGGCTAGAAACTGACCATTAAATGTAAAGTTGCTGCTCATAAAACATAAATAATGACTTTGAATGTGTGCAAAATCCCATTAAAGCTGACTGAAGAATGAAATATGCATATATGCATGCATTTATCTCTACAAGAAACACCTTTCACATTACACTATACTCAATATATACTCCAAAATACTTAGCTTCAGCTTTAAATGCAGTGAAACCCTGCAATTTAATTCATGCAACTGCCTCTGCGTGTCCTAAACACATAGAATTGAGAGTAGCTTGAGAGAATCCATGGCTACAAACAATGACAAGCGTTTAACACCAGTTCAGCTCCTGCTAGACTCATGGACAAGCTTGCTTCTGTGCAGACTGGCGTGTGATACCAAAACAGGACCAGCTTTGAAGCCAAACGCAAATATTGACTTCTCCAGGACAGTTTCACTGCCGCTTGGGGTTGAAGGAGCTCAGACCTCCCCTGCTCCCAGGACTGCTCCCCACACCTGCTGTGGTTGACGACCTTATTTACACCAGCACAAGTTGGAAATGTCAGTACGAGGTTGAGGAAAGTCAGCGGTGCACAAGGCTCATGGACGTACACATACAGTAAATAGTGCACACATATGCACGCACTCTTCCGTTTCATCTCCAGCCTAGGATTTTTTTTGGTAGTCCGACAGGGTTTGCTTTCTTGGTGAGAACCAGGAGCCATGCCAAAGGTCTGTCTAACATGAGCTTGAATTTCTACGGGCACACACAACAACCAAACAAGCTACAAGACCTAACTGACATATTTGATGTTTGCAGACATCAATAATGGGCCAAACCTGACCTGCTTCGTCTCTGCGGTGCGTTTAGAGTTTCAGCGGCCTCTAATGAATGTGGCGAGTGCAGGTAGACTCCCAGCTATCCATGACAATACCGTGTCATCAGAGAGTCGACACCAGTCACACTGGTGCACTGCTGTACACCAACAGGAAAATTACTCGGGGAGAAACCTTTTCAGGACTTTGACGCTTTGTCACAGCAGATAGAACAGTGCAGTGTTTACCATCATCAAAGCGAGCTATACAGAGAAGGCACAGTCCACTCTCAGAGGGCCTGCTATTTTCATGAACCATTTAATGTGGCCTCCAAAGACATTTGTACAATTTATCATTCTGAAGCGTCACAGAAAACCCTGTTTGTTTCTCCCCCTCTAACTTTGAGGCAAAAACCAAATAAATCTTTATTTTTTTTTCCTGTTTGAGGAGGGATTCAGTGACCTGCGCCTTCTCATGGGGGATCCCTATCTGCAGCGCGCACACAGGCTGCCCAGCTTAAAACAAAGTGAGTTTTTTTCGCCCACCACTCTGCCGTTTCTGTGTTTGTCATTGCTGCTTATTTTGGTCACTTTTTTGTGTTGCCCAGTCGATAAATCCCGTCAAAAGCCAACAACCCAAAACAGTTTGCTTCGCCGTGCGCCTCTCATTGAAACGGGAGATAGCCTTTGAGAAGAAGAAAGAGACGATCGGACAAAACAAATGAAGTCGCACTCTAGTAGAGGAAATGATTAATGTCTCTTGTGGGTCAAAGATTGCTTCTAAAACACACAGCTTTGCTCCTGGTTTGAATCAGCCAGCTAAACGTGCCTTTTAAGTAATGGTTGACGGTAGCAAAGGGTAGCAAAAGGGATTTTTAAGTTGATAACCCCTGTCAAGTTCTTTGCTGCCATCGCAAGCGCGGGGGAGACCTCATTTGACGAGTGCAGAAAGGGGGAAAAAATCCTGGCAGCTTGGCTGCAGACAGCAGCACAAAGAGGCGATTTGAGTGAACGATTATTAGGCCGCACCAGACTTGACTGGTTTGTGTGCACATGGGAAATTCTTTAGCACATGGCAATTAAACACGGGTGGGTAGGGAAGGGCCTTCAACATGACCCAATTTTGACATCAAGAGGTGGCAAGCGGGGCCTTGATGTTCTGGTGACTTTTGCGTAACATGCTTTACAGGCTATTTGCCTCATTTTCTGAATTATTACTCTCCCATTTTGACTTCTGTCATGTTAATATAAAACTCTTAATGCTAGAACAAGTTTTCCCAAACGGATTAGAACACTTTTTTCAGTAGCTGCCAACTCGGTGTCGCACAAAGATTGAATGTAGGGGCAAAAAAGAAACAAAATGTCACTATTAGCAGCTCTAAAGTAGTCTGGCGTCATACTCAGGCCTTTTTGAAACACGTAATTTGGATTTCGTTATGGGGCGTGAGTCAACCAATACAGATTAGAAAAAAAAACTCTACATGCAATTAGATAGTCCTGTAAATGCTTTAATTCACTGCATAAAGCCAGTCCAAACTATTTAATTAGGCGGACAGATCTTTGCCAAGGCATAATCAGTTCCCAACAGAGTGACTCCAGACTACAAAAAGTTTTTGGGTGAGAGAAGTTCAAGCTTGAAACTTTATTTACACTAATTCACATGCTAATCACCTTATTTAATCTGTACAAAAACCAAAGTGCCAAGACAACATTGTCACTTTATGAAGTGTTAATGTTGTAGAATATTTTGTGATCCGACAAGCATATTTCCCAAACTGCCACACTCCATCTGTCCTTGAGGTTTGCTTGCACCTCTTTCTCTGTGATGCCGTTCATAGCAACTTCAGAAAGACTTTAAAAAACCTCATAAATATTCTCAAAGGCACCGAAATATGGGTGTTAAAATTAGCCCGAACACGAAGTATCCATCTCAAAATGATCTCTGGCAAGGCATTAGTAGCCTGGGTGAGAACGGGGGAAGTTGTTTCTGCGCTCCCTCTCTTGTTGACTTTGGCTCAGCTCATGTTAATTTGAGAACAGGCCAGAGGGGAGCAGTCTACCTGGAGTGTCAGAAAACTATTAAGATGAATATAGAATACGAGTTAAATTTTTCTTCTTCTTTGTCCTTTGCACTTGGAAAACATCTTAGCCTCTCACCTTGTGCACCTCTTTCAGTGTGCTATTCTTACAAGCCAGCATATAACCACAAGTAAGAACATAACTCACTACACATATAGAACAGCTGAAATGTATTTAATCAACAAAGGCTGCTACCATAACATTGTGCCGTTGCAGCAGGGCAATTCTGCAACCTAAAACTTTGCCGTCCTGACCTTTGTCAGCACTGCGCGCCGGCCCGAGGCGACACCTCTCAGAGGTAGCTTCATATCCGGCTCAGCACATAGATTTTGTCTTACTTTGCCACCGCCAGTGCAAACAACCAAGAGGCCACAATCACATACATCAGTGAGCCCAGCACTTCATGGTAATGGGGAGCATTAAGGATGGTGATGAGTTTCAGGCAGCTAGGTGTACACTCTCTGAAAAGCCAAGGGGATATTGCTGAATAGATGCTGCAGCACTTTTTTATTTATTTTTTTACGTTTAATATCCACATCAGCAAAGGCTTGCTATATTAACTATAAAATCTCATTAATTTCATTCAACTCAGCAGCACCGTCTCAGACTGCAACTAGATCTAGGACTGGCAAAACATAGATTTATGGGTATGACATTCACAAGCAAGAGCGCCTCAACTCCTGGGGGACTCTGCATTTCTTTGGTTTAAATCTTGAGTTCCACTGAGTTATGTCGTGTTATTCCCTGTTCTCACTCAGACGAAACCTACACCCTCATATTACTGGGCCATGACATTTGCAGTAATGCAGATACTCTGCCAGCTCCAGCCAACTGACCTCTACCTCAAAAAGGGACTTCGAGTTGATAGGTGGGATAGCCAATAGTGCAGGAATGACTGCTTTAAGAATAACAAGTACACGGTCAAGTCCGTGCTCCACTGGGGCTCTGACTGCAAACCCACACGTGTACAAGGCTTTCCCTCTCATTTATTATGTTACATGAAAGGAAAAATCCTGTTTGAGCTGACAGCAAACGTACGCCGGGAGCTGAAATCCAATAGTCAATTTGGGCGACAGTGTGTTTATGAAATTCTCTGTTTTTCTTAAATTGATATTACACACGCATTTGGCTATAAGGGAAAGATGAACTCATCTGGTCGCCAAATATACCGAAGCCAGTTCAAACTACTGGCATGTCATGTCACATTTAATCAGCTGACATGTATTAAGTCATGTTTCTTCTACACAGGTTTTTCCAGTGGCTATTAAAAAGCTAAGGTTCAACCGTGGTAGCGCAAGTGGCGGGAATGTTGGTACGGTAATTTGTTTTGAAGGTCAAGGGTACGCCAACGCCCCAACTAATCTTTTACCGTTTTGCACCGACAAAGAAATTATCTCTACCTGAAGCACCTCAAATCAGTCAAGCGGACACCTAGAGCATTTGCTAAGAAGAAAAATATACTTTTCTTTTTCCCAGGCTCACAAAAGTGATAACATTGACTATACACTCCTCTAGACTCAGTTAAAGGGGAACTATTGTTTTTTACAACCTGGACCTTATTTCTGGCATAAAAATACAATCGTTTATTCACCCATATAACTTTGGTGTCATTTTTTTGTCATTTGGACGATATTTAGATCCGCGTATATCCATATAGTGGGAGAGACTGGGGCACCGAAACGCAGCCTCTAAATAACGCATTATCCACATCCTCCTTTCAACAAGCTCCTCATCCGTATACTCTGGTTCAAAACAGTAAGGATGTCCATCATAAACAAAGTCAGAATCTGAAAAATATTCAGCCATGTTGCAAAAAACTAGCAGCAGTAAATTACAGATAAAAGTTCAGAGATGACATCATCCAGGTCAGAGGGTAGCAGGTCAATCTACAGACCCCAGATGATGATAACAGGTAACTCAGGACTCAAAGGGGAATAGCACTAGCGTATCATAACAAAATATTGGTGAAATGAACGAGTTTCGAGGCAGATAATGCGTTATTTAGAGGCTGCCTTTCGGTGCCCCAGTCACTCCTACTATATGGATATACATGGATGTAAATATATCGCCCGAATGACAAAAAATTATACCAAAGTTATATGGGTGAGTAAACAATTGTATTTTATGTTAGAAATAAGGTACAGTTTGTAAAAAACAGTAGTTCCCCTTTAAGCAACTAACTGCGCTGGGGATTTTGTATTAAAAAGCCCTAGTTTGACAATTTCACTGACAACAGAGGTTACAGTTTCCTTGATCATCTTGTTCTGCTCCAGCTTCAGACTGACTTGACATTCATAAAACTGTACACGTGTGAAAGCAGTGAAAACACTCAGAGGCGCACTTAGGAGACAATAAATATTTACAGTGCACTAAAAAGTAAGGGAGCAGAAATGGCACCAATTAAGCAAATGATTAACTCAGTCTTTGGCTCTCAGCTTTCATATCAGGGGGCACTATGGTCTGTCTATATGCACATCCTCAACTGACACCACACCAATTCATCAACATTAGATTAAGCCGCAAACCAAACCATATGGTTGGATATTTCAAATCCAAGTTGACAAACAACAAACCGACCGAATATGATAGATGGAAATGTTCACATTGTCCATTTCAACACTTCTAGGCTGACATAGTGTGTATTTGTAGAATTTGTGGCATATGTACCATGTAAAATAAGTCGAAGCCAGCCTCCAGACAGTCACTCTTGTTGAGAAGTTAAGTTTGGATTGCTGTAGCAGCAAAAGAACAAGAATCTCATGAGACGTTCAACTGCTTGAGATAGCAGCAGGGCCCAAGGGAAGTGGCTCATTAACCTGGATCCCAACAAAGCCTTGCAGGATGTCATGTTGATTAGCAGAAACAAAAAGGTTACTAGATGTAGGGCAAGTGACTACAACACCGGTGTTTCAGAGCATTATACCTGAAGCCATCACTCTATCTACCTAATTTTTATTTTTTTTTTATAAGGGCTTCTTCAAACTTCTCAAACCAAGCTCTGAACTTTATCAAAGTGTATTTGGGGACAGAAAAGCTCCCAAATGAATCCCAGAGGAAACCAGCGATCACTACCACGGCAGGGAATTCGGGCCATTTCTTAAAAAAAAAAATAGATTAATTCAAATAAATGCATTCATCTCCAGAATGCAGAGCACTTAAAAGGCAACTCGGCTGACTGTTTGCGTCTGTGTAGATGTGAGTACATTCGGCACAAATGAGTATTATGCTTTTATGTTTACAAGGAAAATGTATAAAATATGCATGAGGTATTCTGATTTACAATCTCGTAACATTTCCACTCAGTAGGGCCGATTCATTAAAACCTAACAAACACTGCTGCTCGAGCGCACTCGAACGACGCATCAGCCTGGGAGTGAACAGCATGAATCCAGATGAATGGCATTTTCAGCAGGGCACACTGCAGATAATCTTCTGCTGGAATAGAGAAAATACCACCCTTAGCTTTTCATTTGGAGAAAGTGTTTAAATTTTTATACCTGCACGATTATACATTATGACCGCACTGGTTCAGCTGACCTTTCACTATGCCTGACCTACCTTGGTTACTATTGTATTATATATAACTTATACTTGTTAATGATATCTTATAAGTCCAATGCCAAGTTGCAGCTGCATACGCTACTTACGTAAACAAACACTCAGAGCGGATTTGCCAACTACAGTAGCCAACAAGAAAAGAAATGCAGAAACTGGAACATCTGGCCTAAGTTTTAATAATATCATTACATATTAAACATTATCCAATCAAATTCTTCATATAAAAATCAACCTGCTGGGAAAACTATTTGTTTAACGCACATTTTAGCCGTGTACCTCACGTCTGGGTCTCAACTAGGCTTAAATTGTAATATAGGAGATTGACCTTTCTGTTCAACTCCTCACAACTTGTTGAGTACTAGGAGAAAGAAATAATGTGGGCTAACAACCGATTTCCATAGTATGAATGATGGGGAGGTAGCTTCGGGGGATTTAAAGTGAAGCAAATGCGGCATTGCCTTTAAATTTCATTTTTGTTTTCTGATATCCAGAACGTGGAAACTCATACGGTTGCAACAGAGAAGTGCAATTGTATCCTGTTTCTCACTTTATTTATTACCTCAGTAAACATTTTTGTAATGGGCGTATGGTCTCAACTAAGAGTAAAATAAACAAGAGAACGGGCTTTTTTTCATGTGTCCAAACAAAAGGTGGCACATGGGTAACTGGACTTGTAGAGTTTCTTGAAGATGTTTCACCACTCATCCAAGTACTAAGAGACTGGTGGGGAGTTGGGGAGTTGGGGGGTGGGGGGGGCGGTTAAAAGGGAACATCTGTGTGCGTCATCCATCAGAAACTCATATGACTAATGTCTGTTAATGACCAGATACTTACCTGTAGTGGGAGGAAAGTGTCTTCTTTGTCAAAGTAATGGTGCTCTAATGACCCATTATCAGCCAGAGGCTCCAGTCTCAAGGTGTGAAATGAGGATGGGACTTCTTGGGGACAGATGTTAAGACTGAACGAATGGTAGATCATATCTCCGTCCACCTCCCCTGTTCAGAGAAGGATTCCTTTACACCTCTTTCAGACAATCCGTCTTCTCCAGCTAAAATATGGACATCGTTGTGTTCAAAGGAGTGTCCTTTGTCCTTCAGGTGTAGGTGGACTGCTTAATCGTTTGCTAACAAGCTGGCGGTCCTGTGTTGAGGACCTGTCCTTGAGGACATGCCTGCAGAGCGTTTTCAGCAACATCCATCCCTCATTCCACCCTAGCTCAATTTTCTCATCCAAACACTGACTTCAAAATCCAAGATGGCGACGGATAAAATTCTGAACTTCAAAAGGGTAGTCAACAAACTAATGGCTGACATCACTGTGGCTATGTCCACTTCTTATTATGAAGTCTAGACTTATAAAGTCTATGTGTAAGTTGTTGTTCTTGCTATTTTAGGGACAAATTTTCCTTTTGCCTTTGGAAAAGTTAAAATAGTCTTGCATAGTTTTGCAAGGCACTTTACAGTGGATTTATATCTCTTACTTGCAGTTTCACCTTTCTGCTGCATTCCTAATATCTAATAACCATAAGCCAACAACGTCTTTTCAAAGCAGGGACATTTATAAAATCAGCAATGAACTATGCAGACGACCATAGCTCTTATACAGTATTTATGCCTCTGTGTCCCAAACTAGTAGCTCCATCTAAGACGAGAAATCAGACAAATCTATTTTCAGGCCACCGCACACCTCATCAGTGCCGTGTATCAAGCTGTCAGAAATTACAGTTTAACCATCCGTCTAGCCTGCTTGGACCGTATCATATGACCGGCCAATTAAATTAAAGTGCATAAGGTTGACTGTCTCACTGCTGGGTTTTCCAGGCCTTAACTGTGGCTTACACAGCTGTTTCTACCCTCTTCTTCATCAGATACAAGGGGAGGGGTCCCTCAAAGAAAGAATTGTCTGAGCTATGACCAGACCATGAGGCAGCCCACTGCATATCAATTCATCTTTGCTGACAATGATGCAGTAGATGCACGTACTCCCAGGTATGTTATGTTTGGTAAATTGCCACCTAGGGCATTGTGAGCCAAATTATTTCACGGCACGTTCCAGATTAATTGCACGCTAAAGGGGAGAGAGTATTCATAAATATTGAGGGGAAACAATATTACATAAGCCTTAATGAGTAAACCGCATTCCACGGCGTTTTTAACATCACAACTGGTCGGGAAAATTGGGAATGAAGGAACCACCAGTCTGTTTATTTCATGTGTTCTCTCCCTCTCTCTCAATTCAAAAAGTAAAATTAACCAAACCACCGTAATTAAAAAAAAAAAAAAAAAAAAAAAAAAAAAAGTTTGCCACTGGTAATAGATCAAGTTACAAAGTCTGCAGTGAGGGACTACATGGTGTCACGAAGGGCTGCATATTTCTGCGGTTCTGCCGTCTCTACACGCTTGTGACCGAGATCATGACGCAGGGTGTGTGGGGAGCGCGTTTGTGAGCGTACATGGGCTCAAATGTTTGCTCTGTGTGTTTATTGCCCTCTTAGATCTACAGCTCGACTCATATTTCATGTCACATTTAGCACAGCTTTGAGAAGGAAGAGCTGGCTGGCAAAGTGCAAGTCCCCTGTCGAGTGGTGACGGGTGGGTGGGGGGAGGGCAATCAACCATGCCAACAAGAACTCGAGGACATTCTTGTATCTTAAAGCAAACAGGGAAGGAATCCATGTAAAGGAGGAGAAACTTCCCTTGCAAATGTAGTAGCGTACGGCCCCGGCCGACAGAAAAGCCCGATCCAGCCATTTGGACTGCTTGGCTTTCTCTGAGTCCGACCTCTTGGTGGCGCCCCGAGGGAGTCTGGGAGCATACATCATCTGGGCAAGGCAAACCCTGCTCGCCTCCATCACTTTTTCCACTTTGAAAAATCGTCTGAATCCCTGCTATCTTTGGATGGCTTGAGGGACTGCTTGCTGTTTTTTTTTTTTTTTGCTGAAACCAAATGTTTAAAAATTGAACAGAGGGTATTCCAAAATGTTCGCTCTTGTGACTGTTGGCAAACTACTGTAAATGTTCTGAGAAGATCACAGAGATACCAATATACACTGCCTTGCCAAAAACAAAAGTCACAGTAATATTTCGTTGGATCTTGTATTGATAATGGGAGAGTCTGACCACTGCACAAAGCCTTCTCCAGCACATCCCAAAGATTCTCAATGAGGTTAAGGTCTGGACTCTGCAGTGGCCAATCCATGAGTGAAAATGATGTCTCATGCTCCCTTGAGCCAGATGAATCCTGGCATTGTCATCTTGGAATATGCCCGTGAACATCAGGGAAGAAAACAACCATTGATGGAATAACCTGGTCATTCAGTATATTCAGGTAGTCAGCTGACCTCATTCTTTGGACACATAATGTTGCTGAACCAAGACCTGAGCAACTGCAGCAACCCCAGATCATAGCACTGCCCCCACAGGCTTGTACAGTAGACACCAGGCATGAAGGGTGCATCACTTCATCTGCCTCTCTTCTTACCCTGATGCCCCCATCACTCTGGAACAGGGTAAATCTGGACTCATCAGACCACATGACCTTCTTCCATTGCTCCAGAGTCCAATCTTTATGCTCCCTAGCAAAGCCTTTTTTCCCCAGTTATCCTCACTGATTAGTGGTTTTCATAAGTCTACACAGCTGTTCAGTCCCAATCCCTTGAGTTCCCTTCACATTGTACGTGTGGAAATGCTCTCATTTTCACTATTAAACATAGCCCTGAGTTCTACTGTTGTTTTTCTTCGATTTGATTTCACCATTTAAGTGATTACCGATCACGATCAATCAGGATTTTTTTTCCGACCACATTTCTTCCTTGAAGACGACAGTTCCCCACTATCCTTCCAGTTTTTAATAATGCGTTCGACAGTTCTTAACCCAACTTTAGTAGTTTCTTCAATCTCCTTAGATGTTTTCTCTGCTTGATGCATGTCAATGATTTGACCCTTCTCAAACCACGGGATGTGTCTTTCAACATGGTTGTTTAAGAAATGAGAAGCTACTCATTGCACCAGTTGGGGTTAAATAACTTGTTGCCAGCTGAAAGATAATCCCCCATGCACTAATTATCCAACAGGAGGCTCGTACCTGTTTGCTTAGTTAAATCCAGGTGGTGACTTTTTTTGTCCAGGCAGTGTATATACTGAATATTGCTTTAAACCCTGGGAATTAAAGTCCACTTACGATCAAAAACGTGTTTTGTTCAGTGTTACTTGAGTTTTATTTTCAAGGATAATTTATGTTCAGGGTGTGACACTAGAAGGCTGTTTTCTAATTCCACTCTGTACTTACCTAAAATATGAGTTTGAGGCGTGAACCTGCAAGTGGAATTTATGATGCCCCGATTAGGTGGAAGCGAATAGTCCAATAAATAATAAATGTGATGTGAAAACTTGAAGCCTACATTGTACATACAATAAAATTTGTCTTCGCATCATGTAGTAGACGTCTTATACCCAGAAAAAAAGGTCATTTTTGACAAATTCTTAGATGATTGATTTATTGATGGTAGGATTTTTCAATTGGGGAGAAAGTCAAGACGTAATTTAGCAAATTATACTGTTTTGATATGGAAAAACCTTATAGCACATGAATTATTCAAAGAGTATTTTTCATATATCTTTAACATGTCTGCACAGCCTTTTGAAGAAGGCGGTCTAAGAATCACTATTTAATGTTATTTCAAGGATATTTATGAAGAAGAAGGATTTGTGGTTAGGGACTGTACAGAAATGATTTGTTGAAGTTAGGGCAGTCTGACTTCTTTGGGAGAGAAAAGGAGGGGTCTCCATTTTATTCTTACCCCATATTTCAACCCTCCCTCCCGCTTCTAAGATTTATTAATCAAGAGGCATTTGTGTTCTGAAATAAGCATCGACCGCCTAAGAGCTCCGATGCAAACGTGCACATTTTGCACAAAAACGTGCGGATGTTTGAGCTGTTCGTGACCGAATGCCGACTCCGCTGAAGAGAGTGTCGTTTTCTCACTAGCCTACGAAACTGACACAAGCCAGAACTGATACCTGGGCCTCACACGGTGCAGTTGCTGTACCGTGAAGTAGCTGAAAACTCCATATGGGGCTTGGATATTTGCCAAATTTGATTCTATCCCTGGAGGTATTGATGGAGTACATTGCAAAAAATTGGGTTCCACCAATTGTGAAGATATTTTTTCTCCCTTTTTTTTGTTAATAGTTAAGGGACATAATTCAGTAGTGTAGCTGTGTGATTTTGAGATACAGATACTTGGGCCAGCAGTAAGGGAGAGTCCAAATATGATTTTACATTCATACAGTCCCTTAAAGTTTTGGAACTAAAATGAAAAATCACTTGGCATCAAGGTAAGCCGTTTTTTGGCTTAAGAACGGAATAAGGAAGAGCTCAAAACTAACGCTGCCCCTCGTCTGTGGACTTAACTAAATGATGCATGTACACAAACAAAATAAACAGAATCAGCGAATGCCATTGCTCACAGAGATGCCCGCAGATAGTGGTAAGACTAACATTAACAATGGTTTGCGTGTCAGACAAAACGTTGGCAAAATTATAGCTTCCTGCCGTGGCATGTCCCAGTGCTTTTTTTGCACACCAGCCCGTTTTATTTGTAGTGCCTCTTCTTATTAGGCTGATGGAATACAGAGCAGCAGCATCTGTGCCCCTCACCCTCCATCCTCCCTGCCTGCTAGGGTGGAGAGGCCTGGGGCACAAAGCCACAGGCGGCGGTGGAGGGATAGCATGTGGGGAGCGCCTCAGGGGTTCCTAGTCTTCTTTGCTTGTCTGGAGGCCAGAATTTCCATGACACGGGGTGAGCGCTGGCATCGTCGTGCATTGCTGATTTGCAATTGTTGACAGACACTGGAAAGTCATTCTTACATTGAAAACGAATGAAAGAGGAATTGTTTCGTGGAGACAGTGGAGGCTAAATTGCATTATAAATCAGAGAGCATGCATGCTGTATTTTGCATTTGGCATATGAGGGTATCATGCCAATAATGCTTCACAAATTGGAAATACTGATTATATCAAATGTCTCCCAAGAGGCCCTAAATGACAGACTGGTAAAACCGCTGCAACAGCACAGAAAAATGTCCATGTTCAACAGCAGATGAGCTGTTCCTACAAGAAAAAGTCCCTCTTTTCCATTTCAATCTTTTTGAATACTTGTGGGTGAGGAATGACGGAAGGTGAAGTTAAGCCATCACAAAGGGGGCTTCAGTAGCCTCCCGACACACACTGGACCTTTGAGTCCACTGTCGGCCGTTTGTGAGTCATCTTTTGTGTGGACGATTTGCCACCCTGCTCTGAAAGAGGCCTTCCGGATCCGGGGAGAAGGAGCATCAAGGGGGACCAACGGCGGTGATTTCCCGCTGGAGGTGACGGGGTTATGTTGCATCACATGCGCCGGGATGTCCCATGAACATACAGACACCCAGCCACCCACCAGGAATGGTTATACGACGGTAGAAACTGCTTTTGTGCGGGATGAAAGAAGGCAAACAACGCCGTAAAAATACAAACTCGGACCTTTGTTCAAACATCTTGCCTCGTACTGTGCAAAGAAAACCATAGAACTGTAATCCAACGACTTTGCTTGACGTGCATTCACAGAGACCTTACTGAAACTCAAATCAAAACCGCACTGGAATAAATTTGATCCACCTTTAACAGGCTCAATCTCATTGTCCAACTTTATGCTTTAATGGTGCAGGAAACCCTACTTTTTCTTACGAAAGGACTACTTTTGGAGCAAACGCACTGCAAATAATAAAAAAAAAAAACTGGACACTATTCTTTCATTCAATGGCGGGGTGTGCCGTTACATTGCGGTGATGGAAACCCCTTCATTTAACTCCAAGTAGTAAGTGCACATGCGGCCAAGACAGGATCTCCGAGCTTCCTGCTTTATTCTGCTCAAAATGACGACTGAGGATCACCGCCAGGAAATGTTCAAGGACACATGAGACGAACCATTAGGCACGAGCATTTTGATTCTCCGCCATTCCTTCGGCCCCGCCGCGCTCCCGGCCTGAGGTGCTTCAATCTCCAGCAGAGTGCTGTTGTGACATCGCTCATATAAAAATCATGTCGTCTGCTCTCCATTCAGAGTGTCCCCTTGGGTTAATGTATAGTGAAAAGGGAAAAGTGTGCCATCCTTTCTGGGCCTGCAGTCGTTTGCGGTGCTTTCAGCTGGCATGCCTCACCATCTCCCATAAAAACTGCCATGTCAAAGGTATAAAGAGACCATCTGTGCTATTTCCAGCACTCTGCCCTTTAAAAATCAACCTTGTGTGAGAATTGAAAATTAGAGCAAACGTACAACTTCTGATGATTCATCAGGGCAAATCATGCCATGTTGATTTATTGGGACTGATGTAAAATGTGAGCTGAGTGAGTCAGGCTTTTCATGCATAAAATGACCCCCTTCAAGAGGTTATTTACAACGTGGAGTGCGTTGCGCTCATGATTTATATGTAGATACACTTATAAGCAATTGAGCCGCAATCAAAATCCTAATTGCCCGTTCGCCAGGGCCTCCAGGCGAAGCTTCACAGGCACCACCGTCATCTCCGGCCTCGGCTTGGTCGCAAAGACAGCCGGACCTGACTCGCTTAACCAGGAGCAGCTGGCCGCGGGTGGCTACCTGGACGTCTGCTTAGCTTTACCTAGCACTCAGTAATTACATGGCTATTAGGGCGCCTCCCAGCATCAAACCACACAGAGGGCTTAATTCAAAATCTGTCAGTGATTAATTACCTGTTGCCTACTAAGGTGAGGATATCTGATGGGATTGGCACAACTGTAACTGTATCAGGGCACTGGGACTGCACACTTTGAGAGGTGGAAAAGGGAGTGTAACCCAGCCAGAAAGTTATGACTTATTAGTGTGTGAAGTTTCGCTTCTGGTGATCAAGTTGTCAACCGAGCAACAAAAAAAAAATAAAAAATAAAAAAAAAATACATCTGCTTGTGATTTAAGTTTGAAATCTGAAGACAAAACATCCCGCTGTCTTGACCCCCTGCTGCATCTTTGCACTTGACAACTGGCACTGGGTGTTTATTGGGGAAAAACAAAGTCGCCCACATTACAGGTTACCGTTTTCCCAAGAGCACTTTGGGCAGCGTCTAGCTGCCAAGCCTTTTGAAACGTTAACTTCAAGAAACGCTGCAGAGTGGGAAAATGGGATGCATGAGGGGAGGGGGGGGTGGCTAGGTAGGCATATGGGTGAGTAAACATGGAAAGAGCAAAGCAGCGGTGCTTGCTGACTGCACATTTTATTGTGGTCCCATTAAACAACAGCCCCTGCTTGGAATGCAGATCCCAAGGGAGGAGAAGGTACAAACACGCACACAAACACAAAAAGAAAAAGAAAAAAAACAAAAAAAAAACAGCCCACCAATGCTGAATTATTAGAAGGAGCCTCGCTCCACGGTGCAGAATAAAGTGGGTGTGACTTCAGACATTTTCACACCATGTTGGTTTGACGAGTTTGCTTTTCTCCCTAATCCCAAAGGCTAATTACACCAAGGCCACCGAGAATAAAAAAATTCCCATACTGTGCAATCCAGACAAAACTCTGGCATGGAGCGCCCTAATAATTTTGCATTGCTGGACTCGCTGGACTAACAATGTTGTCATTGTTATTTCCTCATGCAATTCAGCCTGCTTACAGAGTTACGTCCCCATGGGAATTCATGATGATTAATCCAAGAATGATGGAGAGATTTCATTACTAATCGCAAAACTCAACCTCATAAATTGCACAAGGGAACCGGCACACTCATGATTGATCATCCAAGAACCATGAACGTGCGTCCCAAACTTTGCTCCAAACCATTCAGTAGTTTTTGAAACATTTCACTGCAAATCTAACATAATGGCACGATGGTGGTGGTGCTAGAGAAAGAGTAGCGTTCAAGTACTAGACCGGATGACTGCGCTGCCATCCCTAGAGCGCCATTGCCCGCAAGGCTCCAAATCTCAGGACGAGAGCAATGTTATCAGCCCGAGTGTCGAAATGCTTTAAGTCACTCAGAAGCTAATAAACGAGTGCTAAATGACAGCGACGCCACACACTGTTAAAATGATGAACAGCACCAGCGCCCACCTTTTAACCAAGAATCGCATTGACGTGAAGGAGTTCGCAGTACGCATTCTCTAGTGAAACGGCCAAAAACTTTCTCCGATTCAGGAGCAACCTATAAAATATCCCCAAGCTACGGACCACTGCACTGTCTATGTAACCACTCCATCTTCTCTGACAGCAATAAAGTGAAGACTGTGAAAAGCACATTACAGTACTCCTCTCAGAGAAAAAAAAAAACACATCTGAGCCACAGGCTGTCTCCTAGACAGAAGAGAGGATAGAGTGAACCCATTCATAGTGCATAAAGTTATTTGGCTGGGATAAGCTCACGCTAGAGCAGAGCGGCGTACGCTGCAAGTTGCATGTGTAAGGCACTTTCACTGAATGAACATCGCAACATTAAAACGCGCAGCAGACTCTTCAAAGCGCACCGACGATATACGGCGCATGAAGTCATAGTTCAGGCGGCCTGACTCGTTGCCAGCTTCCAGGATCAAGCTCGGTGCCGCCTCGGCCTTAGCATCGCCGCGCTTCATTTCATGTGAAATGTTTTCATTGTTTTATTTCTGCCCTTTACAGAAATGCGGTGGGAGAAAATAAATAGCAGACATATGATAGGGATTGAGAACAGAGAGCAGCGTGATTGGGAGAGTCTCATTATGGTTAATACTTCCAGTACTTCTGGCTCATTAATTCAGGCATGCCCACTCAGCAGATGAGTCATTAGCAGTCGATAAACCGCTTGTGAAAACGAAAGAGTTCGGCTAATTCATTCAGGATTATCACTCCCCTCTTTTACTCGCGTCTGATTATGGCAGATGTAATCCGAATTTTATTGTGCTGCTATTTATATCTGGTGAATCTTCTCCCCGAACGCGGGGTCAGAGGTCGCAACGGAGCGGCAGCTTTGGACGGGGCTCGGCATCTCTTCTGCGGCGCAGATGCTTGCAGACACCTGGGTTTTCCATTAAATAATCCAGGCTGCACTCTGAACTGTGGCTCTTCCGCAAAGGTCATCTACTGTATGTTCACACTTAACTGTGCAACATTCCCAGCTGGAGTCGTATGAAGCACACTGACCCCTCTTCATCAAACGATAAAAAGTTGTGAAACCGTGTCAGCTTCCTGCAGCATGTAGTGTTCCTAGTGGTTCAGCTGTGTAGTTTCACAGACAGAAAGAACAGGTTCACATGCGGTTCATTAAGAGAAATGTCACTACGGTGCTGAATAGTGACATATTTACAGTACACAGGTCCGTGCTATTCACATTTAAAAGAAGCGAGGAGCCCGTTTCACAATCATTAACACTTCTGGATGATTGCTGGTGACCTTGGAAAGAAGTTATCTGAGGAGTAAGTAATGAAAAAAAAAAAAAAGAATGTACGGCTACAAGTAAACATCCAAATATGCGCGTGTGACAGAGTCCTAAATATATTCCCGTGTGCTCGCTGCTCTTTCAAAAGCATATATCTCCCAAAACGCTGACATTTTTACGAGCTGAGAAAACCAGCCCTGCTTTCGTCTTCGTAAAGACGCATTTTTAAGATGATCTGGTGGTTTTATTGGTTCATTTGGCTGAAAAAGCAAATTCTCTGGACTCATTAAGAAAAAAAACTCCGCTGTGGTATTTAAAAAATAGCAGATATGATTTTTTTCCTGCAACAATTGTACAGTTATTTGTCTGCTCTACACAATGATAAAAGTCTCTAAAAGGTCAAAATATTCTTTTATTTCATTAGGTTCTATATTCTTAGCTTATATAGTGAACAACTAGGTCTCACATTAACTGAATCTTACTTTAGGAGTGGATATTGGCTCATGTGCTCACAGTTTCATCTCCATACCATCAGAAAACACCTACAGACCTCTTACTAGGTAAAAAATTCCATCTTTTCACTGTCACATATGGAGTATCAGCGCCGAGTGTCTTCTCTGAACGATAACCCACAATGATGCTCGGTAATGGCTGGGACATTTGAAATGCAAACGGGCTCTCGCATTTCAAATCCAGAGCATTCCCTGTGACATCCTGGAGTAAAATATCCCACACTGCTGTACTGGCTGACCTAAAATGATCAGAATGCTGACCCACACAGAAGGAATAAATGTTTCCATCTACTGGTGAGAAATGCGAATTTCAGGTTTTGCCCCCTCTAAGCATGCAACATAACAAGTCAAAGAATCTTTCAGCGCCTCTATGTATAGACTGCCGTTAAATGCCTTTCTTTCTGTTAAGTGTAATGACCGGTCAGCTGCTTGCATCCTTCACAGCAGAGCCACCACGCGCTATCAACACTTTCCAGGCAAACTGTCATACGTGTGTCAATGAAATCAGCCAACAAGAAATCTCCCATTCATTTTTTTTTTCTCTCTCTTTGCATCAGCTCCAGTCAAACAGACAGCAGCTCACACTCATCCATGCAACCACACGCCCAGAACACACTGGAAAAGTAGTTTCCTTTACCTGGAGGGCAGTTGCATTCAGGTGATGTTTGTCTGGCGGTTCGAATCTTGACAAAATTTTCATAGGAGCGCTGAAATATTAAAAAAAACAATGCATTTTTCATTCATATGTGTGCAAATAAATAATTTTTAAAAAAAAAGCATCTGCGTGGATTTGTTTACCAGGTAGAGTGACGCGCAGTAACGCGCCCAAAACAATTAACTCACGGGAAGCAAGTGCAAAAGCCAATGTTACCTGAGAGAGCAGCTCATCCACTCTTTGTTGAATCAGTGAATTGAAGTCATCCATGGTGGAGTAGCCGGCGGCATGGATAAAGGTGTGCTCGCCTTTCCCACTCTCCAAATCCACAACTCGGTTCTTGATATCAGCCGCGTTAATGCTCAGAAGAATGCAAAAAGCGATGGACGCCACTGAGCATAAAGACGTGATAATGTTCAGCGCTGCCGTGCGGCAGTGCTGTCGCTTCTGGTGCGCCACTTCTTTCTCCATTTTCCCCACGCACTTAGATGCTCCTCTTGCCTCCGCGATCTCCATTTAACTACAACTACACGCGCTGCTGGGAGCAAGCCGCATCTGGCGCGGAGTCACGAAATGTATGGCACACGGCTCCGAGAGTGTGCGCCCGCGACGCTGCGTTCACGTACAGTGCCTTCGCGGTGACAGCGACAGTTAGATGCGTGGAGCGCCACTCCGCTCCAGCCGAAGCGAGTCAACCTGCCTGACGGGGCTCTTGCAAACTTGTTGCGCGCAGATTTGCACAGAAGTCTGGTGCAGAGGAGGCTTCTATTGTGCACAGTAAAGTACAAAGGCTGGCTGGGGGAACAGACGGCAGTGCGCACGTAGTGGAGTCGGCATTACCACTCGGCGCTTTTCCATGGCGCAGGCATGCTCCCCCTCATTAAGGCAGCAACACGCCTCCAATCTGTCCTGACTGATTAACATAATTTATTGCCACGCTCCTTTTGTGCCCTTAGCGCAGTTGCCATCAGTTGATACGAGGTGCAGTTATGGGGCAAAGGAATGCTGCGTAAAGAGGCTTATACGGGATTAGAAACTCCATTTTAATATGGTTCGTTGC
Source organism: Chelon labrosus (assembly GCF_963514085.1). Taxonomy (NCBI): domain Eukaryota; kingdom Metazoa; phylum Chordata; class Actinopteri; order Mugiliformes; family Mugilidae; genus Chelon; species Chelon labrosus. Next base: position 15,533,123 of record NC_140337.1, read on the forward strand.
GAGGACACTGAAAGATCGGAAACACGTTTAAGAAACAGTAAAACATTTATGTGGCACCATCAACGTGTTGTGTAGAACTGCGTACTCTGAACCAGCGCGTGGCAACGTTGAAACGTGGTTTTGGCGCTGCGTAAAAACGCACAAAAATCCTAAATTCTCGGTTTTTAAGGCTTACCTGGACGGAGCTGCAGGGGAAAATGCAACATCTTATCGAGTGACAGTGATTAATGGTTCTCACTTTTAGAAAATAAAAAGCCACAAATCTTAAAGACTGGAAGACAGGCGCCTGTCTATGTGCCTTAAAATCCACTGTCCGTTTCACTTCTTTGCTGATGGATTCTGATATGATGTTAATCAGCATGGAGGCATACCTGTCCAGTTGTTACTCGATGAGCACAATTACAAACAAAGCATGCAAGGCATGGTACTCAACTTTTCATGCTATTGGGGAATAAACCATGGTGGGTGTGGTAATGTACATGAAAACGCTTCTAATTTCTGCCACAGTCTAATAAGGATCTTGCACTTTGCATCTTCTCTAACCCACATTCTTTCGGAACAGTTTATTTTGACAGAAACAACAGGAATGTATTTGCATTTACTGGGCTTTGGCACCACCCTCCGGCTCACGTAAACACATCAGCACAACTGGAGCCCTCTAATGCGCGTCAAAGGTGAAGGTTATAATATTACAGTGACGTGCGCGTTGTTGCTTTTCATTTGCGTTGGTTTGAATCTAGTGTTTCACGAACGGCAGGGGCTGACAAATCCTCAGCCATCTGCCAGAAATGCAAACCAAAGAATCGCCTATTTTTTTTTAAATGAAATTACATTTCATTTCGTTTTCTTTTGTTGTGCAAAACATAGTCGAATTTCATCGAAGGAGAAGTGCACTCTGCACGGTTCACTTGTTTTCAGATGTCAAAAAGTTTTCCGAGTGATGCTGAATGGTGAAGTGTTTTTTCAGATGCGGTCAGAAATTCTAAATGCGTGAGGACTTCAAATATCCATAAATCCTCGTCTGACCCGACTCCTAATTCTGAGGTTCTTTTTACATTTTAATACAACTTCGCATCGAATAACTCAAGATGAGGGATGTGAGTGGAGCGGAGCGGAGTGCGGGCACAGCCGAATAGTTATCAGTGTGGAGTTGACTCACCGTTTGTGTTCTTACTTCCCACAACTCATGGAATGTGTTTTTCTGTGTAAAGAGGGGCTGCCAAAACCTTTATCAAGTCAAAGAACATGTCCAAATGGAAAACATTTCCTTTCAAGAGCGTTTTGGCATTGCTTGGCATTGTCTGTCAGCAATGCTAAGAAACCGTAAAGGAAAACCCAGTGTAAATGTGCACACCATTCTCATTTTGCCCTCACCTGATTAAGATTCTCCAGGTAAGGACTGCACTGTTGTACCTGTTGGGGCAGGACAAATTAAATCTCCCTCGGAATTCTTACTGGTAGATTAGTTCCCGAGTAATTTCATTCGGAATAAATGTCTAATCAGCTAAAATGAAGCCACTTCCACCCTTGTATATCAGCAGCCATTTAGCCTGTCAGATCAGGTGTAATTGATCAGTCTAATTGTGGTGCTGTTGTGTCTAGTGCCACAACCATTCCACTGAAATAGCATCGAGCAACACCTGCTCCTTGCCACAGAGCCCTCATTTAAGCTATTAATGGCACCTGTTTCCTCTGCTTTAACATGTCAACATGGCCGCTGCAGAAAAGTGTCTATTGCACTGCCTCTTTTATTTTATTTTATTTTCCCTGTTTTTATCTGTCTTTTTTTCTCTACAATTGGTCTTCACTTTGTGCTCAGTGTACTATTGTGTGTCTCTGAGGGTGTTTTATGTTTTATGTTCCTCTGCGTCTTGTCATTCTACCGTGTATCCTTGTATCCATGTCCACCTTATGTTATGTCCTTCCTTGCCTATACCTAATTTGTACAGTGTCCTTGGGTACCTTGAAAGGCGCTTTTCTAAATAAAATGTATTATTATTATTATTATTATTGTCCATTAATCCGTGCTTATTTCCAGGTGATTACTCATGCATTCATTAGATTAGCCAGCATACTAGTCTGGCACAGTCTCATTAAAAATTGGCACTATTGGCACCATTTCCCCAGCGACTTGACGGGTTTACCATCTAAAGTCACTGATTTATAAAGCTAAATGATTATCTCACATTCTAGTATTTTACTTTTTTTTTTTTTTTTAACATGTATTTATGCTATCCTGACAGGACTGAGGAGCAGCTTCAGTGACAGACTGCTTCACCCTCGATGTGTGAAGGAAAGATACAGAAGGTCTTTCCTTCCTGCAGCTGTAAGGCTCCACAACAGCACTCCTAATATGTGCAATATATCTATTATTTATTATATCTCTGTCATTTCTGCATGCTGTTGCAAACTGCAATTTCCCCATTGTGGGACGAATAAAGGTTTATCTTATCTTATCTTATTTTAATCTAATCTTAGACACTGTCGCCATCTAGTGGACTAACGAAGCATAACATCCATCTTGTAAACGTGTAAATGTGTTCCTGACTTCAGCATCTGTTTGAAAAACCGTTCGGGAGGTCACAGGATCACCGGGTCAGCATCTTTTTTAAGGCTGTTCCCCGGTAAGTGTGCAGGCCTAAATCCCGTCTCTGCCTCTGTGACAGATGGAGTCTGGCTGGCCACCAAGTCACGTTGCAGAGTGCACGATCCGCATAAAGCATGATTAAAATGTTAATGTTGACTTTTAAAATCGTAGTTTTATTTATTTATTTATTTATTTATGAAATCCTCATTACGCGCTAAAAAAGAAAAAGAAAAAGCGCATCTCCACGAGCAGCGTCACCTTGACAACCAGCCTCGCGTTGGTGTTTATTTTTAGAAGCGACTCTCCTTCGACGCACATCCCATGTTGCTGCGGTCAATAATTCATATGTAGCAGGCCTGTGCACGGCGCAAGAGTCAGAGAGAGCCGACTGCTACGGCCGCAGGATGCCAAACCCCCGGGGTGCAGCGACGCGCCCCAAGATGCAGCAGACGGCTCAGCCTAACCGGGACCAACAAAAAGCCACTGTCAGGTGAGCCCATCTAGCCTTGTCTGTTAAGTTTTTATTTGTAGAAACACAATTTGATTGGGTGTGAAGTGCAAAATACCTCCTACAGCTTGTGTATTTTCAAAAACTGTCTGTGTGGAAAGGCAGGAAGCCCTAACCCAGGCACCAAAAACCAAAAGCTCCTTTAGGATATTGTCATTTGAATTGACAAATTGGATCCTTTACTCGTTTTAAATCCTTTGCATGAGGGTTTTTTTTTTGTTTGTTTTAAATCATCACCTTATTATGGTTAAAAATAAAATAAATAAAACCTTGCCTTGGTGTCCAGGGGGCAGCCCCAGAAACAGGCCTCCACGACCAAATATTACCGATTTCACATAACAAGTGTGTGTTTCAGATCCTTCTACGTCAAACAAAAATGGACGAAACATCCCCCAGCGGCCAATGGCCCACCAGCGGCCCCTCGTCCGCCAGCCAAAGACTTCAGGAGACGCAGAAGCAACCTGACCGCTTCTGAGCACGGGATCCAGACGCTACCTGAGATGGACTTCGCAACGGTGTACAATAGTAAGCAACTGCAAGATCACCACTGGGAAACAGTCAAGGGACGTTACAAAGCACATTTCCGAATCCCAAATGAAATCCACCGTCTCTTTTTCTAGATTGCTTCAAACCTTGGAAAGTGGAAAAGCGCCAGCCGTTTAAGTTGGAAGACTGCTTGAAAGCCAGCGAAGGATTTGGCTCCCAAGACAGAAAACAATCCACGGCAGCACCCTTTGAAAGCATCACCAGCTACAGAGCGGACTACACAGCCAAGACCCCGCAAGGTGAAGGCTGCTTTGCAAACCAACAAAGTCGTCCTGCCGTTAGAGCTTGTGTCTTCGGAGAGAAGGCGGCTTGCGACATAAGCAGAGAACTTCTTAATGGAGCCAGTGAATTCTTGAATCAGTTCAATAACTGGACTCTTGAAACTAAGTTCCAAGGCCAAGTCAGGGGTCCATCAGCAGATCACAAAATCCAATCCACGGCACGCATGATCCAGGACGCCAAGCCAACCTCACCACCACTGCAAACCAGGGACAAAAGTAAGAAAACCTTGCAGGGAGTGACCCTGAAAGCTACCAGCCCACAATCTAAAATGACCAAAACCACAGAGGCTCCTCAGTTTCCTGCAGAGAATACGGTGTTTACTAGCTGCGAGTGCTCCGTTGGAAACGAAGAAGCCAGGATGTGCTGGTCCAGCTGCATGGACAGAGGTGTGACTGAAGGGGGCGGCTGTGTGGAGCCATCCCAGGCCCAACAAATAGCCTGAAGCGACACGGTTTCTAAGAGAAGCTAAGGCTTCCTCGAGACCAAGGCCGCTCACAGGGGTGTGACGGTGCCACACACGATCTCACGTAGCTTCTAACTCTGCCAGCAATAAAAGCATAAATGGTAATGAGATTGTGTAACGGCAGCTATTTTTAAACCAGCCAGCGTCTCATGGACACTCCTCAACACACCTAATATTGACTGCTGTGTGCCGAGCCTGTTTAAAGTGCTAACAATGTGAACAATAATTAATATGCAAGTTCAAACGTCTTACCTGAAGTGTTTTCTATAATTCCACAAGCACAAATATGTTTTTAAATATACGACAACATATGATGTTAATGATGAAATCAGGACATTTATTTAAAAAAAAAAAAAAAAAGGTGGTGATGTGTCCACTTCTTCACTGGGAAAACTTTTAAATCAATTATATTTACATCTATACTTCTTTTTTCTTTAAAAAAAAAAAAAAAAAGGGCTTTTAATTAAAAAAAATACACCAAAATATGTCTATGCATAGCAGCAATTCTTGTTATCTTGGGGGATCCAGTGCAAACAAGAAAAAAAAGGGAACGTCTGAACTAACTTATTCTTGTTCAAGTTTCCATTATGTTCTCTTCCAGCTAAGGACACATATTAACACCAACTGCCCCCCACTCCCTGTCCCCCAAAATCAAGTCCACAGCGTTAAACCTGTGGCGCTTGGCAAAAAAAAATATTTTCAGTCTTCTTGGAAACGGATGTGCTTGTTAGCCTCCTTGGCCCGGGCCATGATGATTTTTTCGGCTTTGGATATGAGCTGAGGTGCGACAAGAAAATAGAAATAAGATGTGACAGCAGATAAACAACAGCTGGATTAGCTCAAGTGCATGGTATGCGAGTGGGTGTGTTAAACTGTTATTGTTATTTTAAACTACTAATGAGTACCAAGAATAGGCTGCTGAGAAAATACACATTAGGGCTTTGACTCCGAACTTCGTTATTCGAATATAATTCGATTATTTTAAGAATTGAAGATATTCAAACGAATTTTAGGGATCTCTTAATATTCGAACCTGTATGGGAATTACTTTCAATTCAGATTCCGAGTTTTTTTTTTCACGCCTGGTGTGACAGTGTTTTTCTTTCGAAATCATCATTGACTTACGAAAGGTTCCTGTAAGCTTGTGTATTTCCGATGGAGCGTTAACTGTGTCGTAACAGCATCTTCTGTTATATCCTGCTTGTTACATCTTCATTCCGACACGGCATATCTTGTTTGCTTAATAATAAAAATTTTAACACGCATAAATACTCAGCCTTTCGTGCACGTAGTCTATTAACATTGACTGATACACTGCCCTCTGGTGGACAGAACACATAGAACTTAAGTTTGATACCAATATCAGTCTTACTGAAGACATTTAATGGTCAAAATATAATTAATAAATATTCGAATATATTCGAATTTTAATATTAATAAACAAACAAACTTCGAATATGATTTTTGGGCAAAAGTCAAAGCCCTAATACACATTCCTAAATTACAAAAGTCCAAAACTGTATACACACATCTTTATTGCACTGACTGCAATGACAGTATCACAGATTATGCAGTATATTTCAAATCGATTTGCTATTTTTACTTGGAATAAATAACTCTCACTTGCCACTTCATTAGGTACACAACTGAAAACTAATGCATTCTAATATAACTGCACCAAATCCCCCTTCGTGACTGTTATAATGTTCAGGTTATGTTGAAACATCGTCAGAGCGGTGGTAATTTAACTGAATGATAATTTTGGAGGACGTAATTTGTGGTTTTGTTAAACTGGATTGCATTAAACGCTAAAGAGTGTTTCTGATATTAAGCCTAGCCCACTGAATACAATAGAAACCTGTATAATAGAGCTACAAACAGCCTCCAAAATGAATCAACAGCTCTCAGTTATTTTAAACAAAAGCTTAATATCATGATCTTCATAAAGCTAAGATTTGGTGCATTCCTTTTCTATTAGTGTACCTAATAAATTGGCCAGTGAGTGTATATATATTGTTGCACACTGTTAACACGTGTTTGCTGATCTCACCTTCTCTGTACCTCGCTTCTTTTCTCTCGGCCGATTCAGCTTGACCTGTCGGTCCACCAGGATCTTCTGCCAGTATCTCTGCTCGTGGTCACCTTTAAAAGGAATTAAACCGATCGCACGAACAATTGAAAGTGAGTCTGTGAATCATTACGAAGCCTTTCTAAATACGCAGAACTTGAGACAAGCTGATGCCTGGTACCCCAATAAATTATTTTCGCACCATCATCAATTATGAAAACCAAAGGGCTGGCTCAGTCATCTGCATCCTCCACTTACGTTAGACTAGACGTATGCAGGCTGCTACACACAAAATAATATGAAGAAGTTTAGAACTCATACCTGAAAGAATCTCAAGCTTCCAGCTGTGCTTTTTCTGCAGTTCAGCTCTACGCTCACTGACAGCTTTAGCTTCCTCTGGGGTGTGAAAACGGATGTGTCCTTCAGCATCTCCTTCCAAGATGTCAATGTAGGCCACTGGAGATACCTTGCTCAAGGCATCCTGCACACAAAGACAAAGAAACGGCACGTTATATAATATTTCTTGAAGCGTAATTCAAATCCAGTGAGTGAATTTTCATAACCAACTGCAGATGGTAATGGTGAGTGTCATTAAAAGCTGATGAGAAGGGTGTTCTGTACTTTGATGATCTTCCTCGCTGGCAGCGGCTTGCTGTCTGTAATCTTCACGATGACGCCGCTGGTAAACTGAGGACCCTGCTTAGGTGCTTTTTCGCCGTCGCTGCTCTTCTTAACTACACAAAAGAACAAGGGACAACATCACAGCTGTGAACAAACAGTATCAATCTTGCAAATCCTATTCTAACGCACTCTGCGAGCACTCACACCTTTTAAAAGATGAATATCACCACAAGACGAGTTTAAAGTGCATTTTCTGTCCATTTCACAACTGTCTATTTCACAACAGCGAACATTCATATAGTACAAATACCGATCCGCCATAACATTATTATTATTCCTAATATTGTGTAGGTCTCCCTTGCGTCTCCAAAACATTTGTGAGAATGGACATGGGCCTTCTGAGGGTGTCCTGTGGTGTCTGACCTTTGGGTCCTATGGGTTGAGGGGAGGGGCCTCTGTGGATCATCCCACAGATACTTGATGAGTTTGGGATCTAGTGAATTTGGAGGCCAGATCGATACCTTGTGCTGTTTTTCATGTTTTTTTAGTTGTTCCTAAACCATCTTTGTGTCTGTGTCTGGCTGCATCCTGCTGGGGATGGCTGCTGCCATCAAGGAGTGTCATTGCTATGGGGTGGGGGTGTCTGGTCTGGTCTAGGTGGGTGCTACATGTCTAAGTAACATCCACATGAATGCCAAGTCCATAGTTTTCCAGCAGGAAACCCTAACCCTAACCCTGTTGTCACAAGATGGTCAATGTTATTACTTCTCCTGTCAGTGGTTTTAATGTTCGCCGTATATTCTGCACCTGCGTAAAAGACAATAACTCTTCATACCAGCAGGTGGCAGTAGTCGGTGTTGATCATTCAGAAACAGAAAAGGGAAGAGCTACTCTTAGCTGGGAAGAGCCACAAACCATGGCACTGGGCTGGCCTCTCCTGAACCATGTTGACCGACTCTTCTACAGTTCATTCATTCTAGATGATCATGTTGTTGTGAAAATATTTCTGAATCTTAAAGTTTAACTGAGATACAGCTGTAAACGTTGCCATTTTCTTTGTTTAGGGCAATAGACACAGAAAGAAATACAAATACAAAATACTGAACTGAGTGAAAAGGTGGCAGAGATCTGATTAGTGGTAATGGTATGAGACACACTGTCAGAACTAGGGTCACAGACACTCACAGAAACTCACCACCAGACCGACACTGGTAAGCTTGGTGTGTCACGTCACTGTGACTAATGTCATGTGATCTGCAGCTTTAACTCTCTCAGTGTCATCTTCAGTGATGTCACTACATATGATATGTAAATTTCCAACATGGAAAGGACCAGCTGTGTAAAAACTTTTTAAATATTTCCCAAAAAAAACAGTCTTTGAATGCATGTGGTGTGTTTGAACATTTCATCTCATTGAGCACTTTCAGTTCACATGAAACCTTCAGTCATTTTCATTTTCCTTTTCCTTTTCCTGGGTTCACTGACAAATGACAGTCGGTAAAAGTGCTGACTTGTGACTGTGTTAACCAAACAGATACGGGAATTTTATGGGGTTCATCAGTTGTGCGTTTCTGATTCACGTCTGGCCACCACTTGGGTTTATTTATTTTCCACATCTGCAGTGAAACTCACCATCTGCATCTTGAGGACCACTGTCCGTCTCCATTCGACTCTTGTGCTCCTTCTGATCCAACTTGCTAATGCACTTCTTCAGGGACGTCATGCTGCGCTTCTGCAAGGTCAGGTACTCATCCTTCAGTTGAAGCCACTCTTTCCTTAATGAAGACAAATCAAGGAATCACGAGTGTTACGGTTATTTTACTCTAAAAAGGGGATTTTCACCGATCATTTCCCAACTGACACACGAAGAAGCTCTTACTTTGATAGAACCCGGAGTGGGATGACTTCTTCCCCGATTTTCAATTTCTCTTTGTGCATCTTTTTTCTCTTCCTCTTTGCTTTGACATTTGCATCATCTCTGTTTTCTTTCCCCTTCTCAACACCGCTCTGTGTGTCACTCTTAGTGGGTGAATCTACGAGGGGAATAACAGAGTTAACACAATATATTGCAAGTGATTCCTCAAGTAGGCCTTGATTGTGAAACTGTTAGTTCCTCTTGACATTTTGAACTGTTCATAGACTGGGATCACTTACCACTCGTTGTTGCATCTTTCCCCTTCCCTCTAGATTCACTCTCGCTGGTTTTTCTCATCTTCGATGGTACATCACTTTCCGATCCCTCTGTTGTCTGTGACCGTCGTCTTTTTTTCTCTGACAGTTTGCCTGATGTTTTCGGAGTGTCGGCGACCTCTGGTTCAGAATCTGCCACTGCTGCCGGGTGCTTCCGCTTTTGCTCGGACGGCTCCGCTTCCATCGCTTGCTCTTTGACTTCTTGTGCAGACGTCTGTACCGTTGCGCCTTCTTTCTTTTTCTTCTTCTTCTTCTTTTTCTTCTCTTCTTCTTCACCTGCAGTACACGAATGTCAAGAAGTGGGGGTATATAAAGCGCATAGCACCCGCAGCCATTTACTTGATATTGTACCAACATCAAATATCTCATTAGTCACATATGGCATCCTATGATTTTCATGAACTTTAGTTTAACTACTTCAGAGCTAATTGTCCCAAAAATAGCAGCCTTTATAATAGCATTATGGTTATGACAGTATTTGTCTTGCTAGCATTACCATTAGTTAGTGTGGAAGCAGCCAATTAAATGGTGAATTTCAGCTATTCCATTGGGTTCATAACTGTAAATCTGTGCCTTACCAGCCACGAACCTGACTGCACGGCACTGGTAGAATTTGACAAACCCAGTTAGTCAAAATCTTGGCATGTTCAGACTCAGTGTATTATAATAATACACACGAGATAATACACTGAGTCACAGAGGTCAGCCCCTACTACACATTAGGTCTGCATTAACCGCTTTAGATTCTGTAGTTAAAACAAGTTTGAGACCCTGTGAACTTTACCTGATGGTGCACTGTCAGCAGGCAGCGGAATAGTCTTCCCACTTCTTGTCTTGGGAAAAATCCCTGGTTTCCTAGGTGCATCTTCTGGAGGATTGTTCAGCATCTGTTTTAAAAAAACAATCAGAATTTCCCATTAGGTTCCCTTCAACGAAATAACAACTTCCAAACTCACATAACTCCCAACTTATTTCAGACATTAACATGAAGAAATGTTGACGTAACAAAATGTTAAGTGTTCACCTCTATGGCTTTCCGCGCTTCTTCCTCTCTCTCAAACTCGACAAATGCAAAGCCCTTGGGGTCACCGGTGGACCTGTATCTGGGGATGCTAATATAAACCACATTCCCGCATTTCGTAAACACTCTTTCTATCCAGCTGTGTGTCACATCCTTGGGCAAAAGTTCCTGATAACAAAAGAAAAAGAACAGCATTATTTTGGGATGTTACAATATTTTCTGGAAGGCACATAACATGGAACAAACTCACCAACAAATTTAGAGTCTACACACAGTAAAAGACTCAACATCAGGTGTGAATATATAGTAATAATAATAATAAAATCTTTGTTCTGTATAGATGCAAATTAGACCTACAGAGGTCACTCCCAGTCAATATATTCATGTGAAAAACAACCTTAACAAATAAAACACCAACAGAAAATATTTTTACCACATAGACTGTGCGGCTGTCTTCATCACTTGGTTTGTCTCCAATTGGGAGTTGACGTCTCACTTTAGTTCCCTCAAGGTTAGTCTGAAACGCAGAAAAGCATTTGTTTGCATGTATATTCACTTGAGCTGAGATCTGGACCATCATTGACTCTCAAATTATGCAAACACAGTGATAATTGCAAAAAATATAAAACATAATGATTCACTGTACCTCAACAACGGATGAATTTTTCAACGCTCTGGCAATCAGCTTTGTGTCAGTTGTGAGCTCCTTCATTCGATTGAAGTTTGCCAACACAGATATATCAACATCTACAACAAATATAGTTCAAGAGTTAAAAAGGCAAACACACACACACACATCTATATATATATATATAGTGGCGTATTTTTCGTGTACAGGTTGGCCCTTACAGCCATCTTCTGAGTCCTCAATGAGCTTTTTCAGAAAGCGATCCTTGTGAAGGTTGACATCTCCGAACCAGAATTCCACTTGCTTCTTCACATCAGCCAGCAGATGTTTGACACGGGACCTCTTCTTTTTTTCTATGTCCTTGTTCTTACTGCTGGGTTCTGCAGTATGGGCATCACCAGCTCCCCTCTCTGTGTTTATCATCCTGGGGGATGGACTGCAGGACTGCAACACACATCAATAACACAATATTACAATGAGATAAAAAAAAAACTCCAGTGTTGTATTTAAGTATTTAATCTTTAGGTGTAATCACACGAATTCCTGGCTAGTCTTTCAATGTGGAGTAGATAACTTACAACCCTAACAGGCAATGGTATATCCATGAGTGCTGTGTGCACTAGGAAACAACACTCATGCTGCACACACCCCTTTAATAGCAATTATCAATAATGGCAAATCCTAGTAGTCCAATATTAGTAGATAAATTCACCACTAGCTTAAAATTTCTTCACTATGTTATGTGAATGCTTAGCTGGATAGCTAACTGTTTGCTAGCTATCACTAACTTCGCAGTTTTCGCAGTAATTGGTAATTCGCGGGTAGTCGCATTTTAAAAATCCTGCAGTCGTACATACGTTTTGAAATCCCCCAAACCTTCCCTTTACATTCAAGAGTCCCTATCAAACACGACTAACAAGACTCACCCTATTTAAGATGAGAGAACAGTCCAAAATGACACCGCATTAACAAAAAGCACATTAAACAGCAGCTAGCTGGCTATCTTCATAAAAACGGCTTCGCTTCCTGACGTCGCAGAGTGACTTCGTCATAAAAGCGAGCCGTTTACTCAACTTCCGGTACGGTTTTACCAAAACAAAAACAAAAAATAAAAGCCTGATAAAAGTCTATGCCAGTACGCACATGGTTTCCACATTTTATTGACATTTGTGCGGTAGTTGTAACAAATACAATCACGTCATTTAAAAAATGTAAAAAAATAAAAAAATAAAAAAAAAAACACAACGGAATACAACGCCCTTCACGATAGTGCATGGACATACGATCAAAAGTAAAGTAGAAAACACATCAGTAGAAGACACACTTGCATAAATAACCGTTTTAAATAGACAATCTGAAAGAGAACAATATTGTTAGTTGTAGACCAGAGCTTAAAAAAAGTTTCAGCATGAGTTCAGCTTATGACACGGTTTGACCTTTTATTTGGAAGGGTGGAAACACATCTAAAGCTTTGCTTTTTTGCCATCATTGGTGAGTGGAAATTAAACAGAAAATATCTTTCAGTTCTCCGTCGGTAACTATAACGTTACCAACATGCTATCGTCGACTTCATAAAGCAAGATTTTTCAGCGGTGCAACATGGCCGGTTAGCTCAGTTGGTTAGAGCGTGGTGCTAATAACGCCAAGGTCGCGGGTTCGATCCCCGTACGGGCCATCATCTTTTCGCTCTTAATCCAACGAATAAAGATGCTGATTACACTACAAACACTACCAAACGACTTTTACATTGCATTACGTTCAAAATGGAGAATACCATTTAAGTTTCATAAGATATACATTCATTCCAAAAATGCATCCAGACAAATGTACGTGAGTGAATCTGACCAATATATTGTATTTGTGCGTTAATAATTTAATCAAGCTCTAGTTGCATCATCAGCATCAAAATTGACATCTACAGCTTATTTCTCAAGGCTGGTGTAGGCTTCATCATAGTTTCAAAGTGCTCTCAAACTTTCTGAGCTTCTTGCACATGTCGTCCTCGGTGCAGCACTCAATCCTGCTCTTGATGAGGTGTGCTAGTTGACTGTAGAAGGTCATCACCCACTTGGCTTCCAAGCAGTGGGCTGATATGTTGCACACTTTGTGGAGCACCGTCAGTAACTTCTCATTGCTGCAGAGCTCGCACCTCTTAAACACCCACTGCACCCACGCTTCCCACATACTGTCGTCTGTGAAATTCACGGTAATGCTGTCTTGGGTGCGCACAGACTCTGGCTCTACATCAGTTAAGTCGTTCCATACGGCCCTGTGCGGAGAGGGAATGGACACAAGCTTCAGGATAACATGCATCGTTGAATTATAATTTATTATTTGTTTGAAAAAGCCATTCACTCACACAACTTTTTCGAGAGGGACTGGGGTCAAGTCACTGAGGGAGAGAAGGCCTCTGTAGCTAACTCGATTCCCTTCCATCCTGTGAGAGCAGACGGGCAACAGTAGAAAAGGGTTTCAAATGTTCTGTCATCTCTGTCCCTAACTTATCATGCATTTGGGCTCTATGAAGTAATTGTACTGGTTTGGCATTTTATCATAACCTACTTTAAAAAAAAAAATCAGGCAATCATCTTCAATGTGGGAATACTTTAATTTCCTAATATGTTACGGCACATGCTCTCAAAACCACACAGACAAATCTTACCACAATTCTTTAAGCTTTTTTTTCACCCGTATGGCGCTACTAAGAGCCACCAGCTCATCATCGCCAATGTTTGACCACCCGATTCTACATGGGGAACAGAGAATGTGACTCATCATGAAGACAAATGACACTCACTAACAACGCCTGCAAAAACAGTCTTACCCTAGATGAGTGATACTTTCTGATGCTTGCAGAACATCGGAAAGGACCCGGACTGTTTCCATATCAAGGTTGTTTTCGCCAAGCCTTAAAAAATATATGTAGAAATAGAGCATGAATCACATATTGTGTGATGACACAGTTCCTCATTATTTTGATATGCTACATCACTATTTTGAGATACTAAGTCATTATTTTGATTCATTCATTCATTCATTCATCTGCTGTACCCGCTTATTCCCGTTAAGGGTCGCGGGGGTCTGCTGGAGCCTATCCCAGCTGTCATCGGGCGAGAGGTGGGGTACACCTCTCGCCCGATGACCCCGCGACCCCTAACGGGAATAAGCGACTATCGCAGGGCCAACATAGAGAGACAGAGAACCATTCACACTCACACGCACACCGCACACCTACGGCCAATTCAGAATCACCAATGAACCTAACCAGCATGTCTTTGGATGGTGGGAGGAAGCCGGAGTACCCGGAGAGAACCCACGCAGACACAGGGAGAACATGCAAACTGGATTCGAACCCGGGAACCTCGCTGTGAGGCATCAGTGCTAACCACCTCGCCACTGTGCCGCCCTCATTATTTTGAGATTCTACTGAATTAATCTAAGATACTATGTCATTCATTTGAGATGCTCGCTTGATTTGAGAAGGTTTCTGATTATTCTGATGTTCCGATTAATTTTAAATACTATTCATTTCACATTATCACTATTATCATGACAATTCTGAGATATTTATTCATTAATTTGAGATCGTTTCTCATTACATTAAGGTGCTGAGTCAGTGAGTCAGATGTTAAGTCATTCTTTGAGAAAACCTCCCATAGTGTTGAGACGCCATCTCATTATTTTAACATACTGAAGCACTAAATCACAACTTTGAGAGACTAACATCCAGGGTTGGGTAGTAATGGATTACATGTAATCTAGATTACGTAATCAGATTACAAAAATCAAGTAACTATAATCAGCCCAGATTACAATACAAAAATTGTGTAATCAGATTACAGTTACATTGTTGGGGATTACCTGATTACATTTTAAAAAGAACATGTTCACTTTTGTTCTATGATATGTTTACAGACTTATTTACAGACTTATTTTGAGATTTTGAAAGACATGTTGTGGATATGTTATGAGAAATGTTCAGAAAGAGAAATATGAGAAAATATAGAAAAATGTTTTAGGAATGTTTTTAGTTGTAAACATTCAATATGATGTGAGAAAAGAGTTAAACAGGTTGATATGAGGATATGGTCTGAAAAACGGATATGTTCAGAGTAAAGAAAGTACTTAGTAATAAATCTAAAGTTTTTAGTTAATACAGTTTTTAGTTCATTCACAAAGGAATGCTTTACTGAGAGCAAAAAGTTTTCTTAGATGTAATGAAATAATAAAGAGAAAAATAAAAAGAGAATTCATTGATCAATTCTGTGACGGTGTCTTCTACTTAAGGTGCATATTTATTGAAGTAATCTAAAAGTAATCAGATTACGTTACATGTTTTTGGTAATCCAACTGATTACGTTACTGATTACAAAAATTGCCATGTAATTTGTAGTCAGTAATGGATTACATTTCAAAGTAATCTGACCCAACCCTGCTAACATCTTATTTTGAGTGCAACTTATTTCAAAGGCTTCCTGAGCCTTTCCTATTATAACCTTAGGACAAATTGACTTCAATAGACGATCGATGGCTGTAGAGAACTATATTTTACACAGAACTCACCAAAGACTCTCACATCTGAGCAGCAGTGGCTGAATATCTCTTAGTGCCTCATAGGTAACTCCAGTCCCTGTGAGATCCAGCTCCTTTATGTTGCCTTTTGTGAGGTTTAGGAAGTACTTGATAGCATTGTAGTCCGTTTGAGAGAGTGTTTCATCGCTGACATTAACTCGTAGTGTCTTTGGTTGCACATCAAGTGCTAAGGAGGGGTCCTGTTGTTCAAACAGACAGTGTAAATAGTTCAGCATATGGGCTCCATTTTCACAGAGCATTGTAAGTTCCGTCATGATTTTGCGACGATAGGTGTCCACTTTTTCTTTTAGGCAACACAGCCCCACCTGCCTTGACAGAAAGCTAGCATTGCGCTCGGAGAGGATTCCAGACAGGAAGCGGTTGAAAAGATCCAAGTGTCCATCGTTTGTGCCCTGTCCAAGACTTGCCGTGTCTTCAAGTCCATCAGGTATAGGGTGATCTGTCACTGCGCAGTACATTGCGGCAAAGAACTCTTGAACAGTAAGATGAGCGAAGGAGAAAACCTCTTCGGTGCAGCCAGGCTCTTGTGCAACTGTCTTGTCAAGGAAGGTACTAACGAGGCTGCATCCCTCTAACGCTGCAACATCTTGGTCACTGCTATAGAATAGTGTTTGATGCTCCATTAGCTTTTGGAAGGCAAGTCGACCCAGCTTCAGCACAGTATCAGACAGCTGTTGGGCAGTTTTTGATCCTTGGCCCTGAAGAAAGGTTTCAGCTCTGCCTTGGGTGTGAGAACGAAGCAAGGCCACCAGATACTGCACGTAAATATCCGTCATGGTCTTGGGGCTTTCTCCACAGAGATCTTTGTTTTCTTTGAGGATACAGCACACGATGTAGCAAAAGGCAGGTATGTAGCAGAGCGTGAGCATCAGTTCGTTTTCTGATACCAACATGAACATGCGGTCGGCAAGTGCTCTGTCTTGGAAATAACGAAAGAAGAAGTCTCGAACTTCAGCCAAGGAGAAGCCAGCAATGAGCACGAAGCGGTCGATGCAGCCCACAGGGATGTGGCTGATAGCCGCAGGCCGGCTTGTGACCATGACAAAAGCGTTGGGCAGCAGTTCACCCTGCATTAAGCTCCCAAAAATCTCCTTCACCTCAGCATCTTCATCTGGCTCGGTCACAAATACGTCCACGTCACAGCTTCTGTAGTGTCTGAATTCATCAAACCCGTCCAGGATTATGAGCAGTTTGTTGTCATTATCCAAGATGTTGTCTAGTTCTTTAGCAAGGTGTCTGTTTTTACGCAAGATCAACTCCCGAAAGTTGGTAGGCTTGTCAATCAGATTTAAGTCTCTGAAAGTCATGTGGATGACAAAGTCAAATGCAAAGTAGTCCTTGTTTCCGCCAAAGTCGAACAGCATCTTCTGCACCAGGATGGTTTTTCCGATACCAGCTACCCCTGTCACCAGAACTTTCTTGACAGGACGGTTTCCATTTGCACTGGCAAACAATTCCTTCGGTGAGATCTTCCTGTGCGTTGCTGACTTCTGCTGCAAACATAGTCGCTTTTGTCCGAAGGTCAACACCTCGTGTCTTTTATGCTCTAAGCCCTGGTGTCCGTCTACTAACAGGAGGTTGACGTAATGTTCAGAAAAAAGGATTTTCTCTCCGTGTCGAGTGTTGTAGAAAAGCATGCTCTCGCTCCTGCGTCTGAGGACGTCTTTGTGTTTTTGTTTGACTTTGTTGTACTCTGTAGAAGAAAAGAATGTCTCGGTTACACCGTCTTCTTTTCCATGTAAGAACGTGTCGCTTGAAAGTTCTACATGAAAAACTACGCTCTGTTTAAGAACAAATAAGAACAATGTAAACATATTTGGATAGTTGTAAACAACTGGCATCACTATGGTTTGAATTACATACCTGTGGACTGAGGCCGGTCTTTGTTCCATTCTTGGGAGGCCTGGTGATGATTTCTAACGGAGAAAAAAATCCTGGCCGCTTCCTCACCTTTGCACTCTACAATATCCAACACCTTTCTCACTCTTGCCCTCGGTCCCAGCTGACACAGCACTTCCTCACGATCATCTCGAGTGAACACTTCCTGCCTTACTAAAACTTCCACAAGGGATTCGATCTGTCCCTCTAGCTCATCCAGGAGGGAGACCCGCAGCACCCTCACTGCTGTCAAACACGAATTACAAAGATCCTTTTCCACCATTACTAATCCCAAATGATCCTCAGGAACAAGTCAGAAGAGGCACGTCATTGTCAGCTGATGGTGCCAGTTGGAATTGCAGCATCCAGATTCATGCTGTAAAGCAATTTCACAAAGCCTGGAAGGATCTTGTGAATGCATGTCTCTCCTCCAGAAATGAGAAATAGTGTGTGAACTATATATATGTCACAGAAAGGGGAAGTGCTTTTGAAAGCACGTGTACAGACAGCTGTCATCATGATGTCGTAAGTCTCGCTCCTCTGGTTTACGGTGCAACCTCCCACTTCTACAGCGTAGTACTTTGAGTTTCACTTGCAGTCCGATTCTTTCTTATTTTCAGAGAGAGAGTCACAACACCGTGTAATAAAAAGGAATGTTTTATTTAATGATAAACCAGGCATGAGCAAAGAACAAGACATCAAGTCACCAGCAGAGGGTCCCCATTGCATGCAAGTCAAATACCATCAGCTGCAGAGAAATGAATACTTAAAACCTACTCCTGTAATTATTTACAAAACTATGCACAAGAACACACATGGAAATAAATAGTTACAACGACAAAACAAATATCTACAAAACTTATAGCACATTTGACATTTTTCCTCCCACGTAACCACATTGCAATGAAAGGCCAAGTAATCTCCTGCTAGGCTGTGTGCTGCACTCAACGATGAATCATTGTGGAACCCAGGACGTAATGTGCAAGCGCTGATAATGATCCTTGCAAATGACCCAACACGTGAATCTAACGTTTAAATTCAGGCCAGTATTCAAATCTGTCCAAGAATGAATGAAAAAACATAATTTGTTGGACATTACGAACCGGGCTCAGTCACACCAGCGGGGAACCATTGTGCTCACCTCAAATGTGCTTTCACGTCGCAGAGTGGTTAAAGGGACATTTCAACAAAAAATCATTTCAAGAAATATCATATACAAACTAGATTTAAAAAAAGAACAAAAAGAAAGAAAAGAAACTCTGCAAGCCATGTTCTTAACAAAGACTTGGATGAGTTCTGAGTGCAAAACAAGTGTCTTTTTTTTCCCACCCAAGCATTTCTTTGCTTCAGTCATATGCCTCCTATAGTGCAATCCATGCAAGAGAAGTCTTTACACTGTCGTGCTTAAAACACCTGCACATCTTTATTCCTTTCTGGTTCAAACGACTTCACCAATCATCGCATTCAACAGCTGCTAAATGACCCAAGATGGTAGTAGTGCAGACCGGGAGGAGGCTGATACCAACTGCATACCATTTATTCAATACTAAGCTCAGTCATGTAAGCTATTTTTCCATTTATGACTAACATTATACTGGTTTCACCCACACTGTGTTAATAAATGCTCTTTAGGCATTAAAGCTACTTAACATCACTGTTTTGGAGACCATTGCAAAAAAGACAAACACGCAACTTTCCAGTGGTTATCACATGCTCAGGGGGTTACCCACAATTCCTGGGTATTAGTTTTTAGATATGTCTAATTTTCTAAGCACATTCAGGAGTAAAAAAAAAACATGTGTGTGGAATTTCTTGATCGTATGCATCCTATTTTGCACATGAATTGATGGTGCCAAAATTGCGCCATTCGTTGTTCTGTTTTATTTTAGGAAAACCCTGAAAATACACCAGATTAAATGAATGTCAACTGCTTGATAGTCAATCCTCCAGTTCTCCTTTACAAAACCGCATGGTCACTGCAAGTTTCTACTACTCACAGTGGCAATGTATCATAGGAAATATATATTAGGTTTGTCTAATTTAGAAATGAAAGGAGTTGACACGAACTTCAGATTTTTTTTTAGAAAAGGGAAGTAAAACTGAAGCCTTCATTTGCAGACGGGCCTTTCCTCCGATGATACTTCCAAATTCAAACTGGCATCTTTGAGTAGATCACAACCACTGGCAAACCAAACATTCCTCCCCACTCAGGTGTCCCCGTCCTAAGCTGATCGTTGAAGACAGTGATGGCTGTTAGGGAGGTCTCCGCTGACACCTTCCTTCCACCCCTGATCCAGGTTTTTCCACGGCCCCTCGTCTCACGCCTCGTCTCAGGTGTTTCGGCAGGAGAAACAGCAGCGGCTCTTAAACTGCGGCAGCGGGCAGAGCTCCAGCTGTCGAACCTTCTCACAGTACCTCGTACTGTCTCGGCACTCTCCGTCTGGGATGCACAGGGGATAAAGTTTACCACACAATCACCTCTCCCAAGATAAACCAGCAAGATTGTGTTGTTATAGTGTTTGGACACTTTCACTTATGTTAAAAATACCAACTTCTGCAACCCAGCTTTTATGAGCAACACTCAAAAAACAAGACATCGTCAAGTCTCCCCAGAAATAACACTGCATTTGTCACAGGCACTGATTCAGCTAATTAACTGGCACAATGTTTCTGGAAATACCTGCTGGCACAGAGATTTTTCAAAAGTAAACATTTATGGCTTTTAGCGGCACAAGTGAATTTCCCTGAATAAGTATTAACGCGGGGTTGCCAGCAGATGTGTAAGAGACTGATACTCCTAAACTTCATGAAACAGCACATGAAACTAAAACCGTGGGTATTGTGGGATAAGCCCAAGTGCGAGTTGGTTTTCCGATTTTATTTCTTTTCAGTTCCAATCAAAGTTGTTGTTATTTTACTACTTTATTTCAGGCCAGACCTCACAAACAGTCCTTTAATGTAACAGTGACAGCAACCAGCTTGTGCTCAGCGGTGGAGGAAGTATTCACATCCTTTTACATAAGTAAATATAACTAGCCACACGAGAGAAGCACACTGTCAGAAGTAGAAAAAATACTTGTGATAAAAATGTTACTTCACTAAAATGTTAATCACGTTTTAAAAAGTACATCTCTTATCTTATTTTATCTTATACTATTTTTTTAGTATACGATTGCTAAATCTCATGATTCTTGATCCATTTTGTTCTAAATGATTATATGTTCATGCTGTATAAGGCCACTTTTCTAGTTGATTAAGCTGACTAATAAAGTTTCAGCTGTTTAATTGATAAAAAGACATACCATTTTGGAAAGTCTTCATATGTTTTGTGAGCAGAAAATATAATTTGTCAAGTAAGATGTAATGAGTGTAAGTAGATAATGACAATAAAAAAAACACGCACAAGTCCTTATAGTATACAGTAATAAACTCGAGATCATTCTAAACTTAGCATGTCTGTTTTTTTCTGATTCAAAATTGACAAAACAGCTGTCACAACATTTTCTTACCTCTCCCGCAGGACAGTATATTGCATCGCTGCCAGCTGGGAGGACGAGGCCTCCACATGCAGTGATGTTCCCGCGTGGCCTTCCCGGTCCGGTGGTGCATGCAGGTCACCTGCCGTGACTGGAAGCCATGCCGACCGCAGGTGGCGGTGCACTGTGTCCATGGGCCCACACGCCAGTGAAGGGCACACGCCCCCGTGGAGCAATTCTTCAGCGAGCTTGGCCTGAAAAAACAAACACATATGAGGCACAAAATTTTGCTTTATTAAAACATAAAGCATTTTAAACATAAATCATCACCGCTTGAATATCTAAGATTTGATGGTCATGCTTACCTCTGGAGTCCACTGCACATCCTGTGGGGGACTTTGGTACCATTAGTGTCTTGGCAGTAAACGTGGCGGTGCTGCGTGGCCAAACTGGGACCAACACACTGGCCATGACACTGAAGGAGAATCAAAATTACAAATAAGCTTCAGCTTTTAGTATGAACGTATATTTTTGTTATGTTGGCATTCTTAAGCCTTCTTGCAGTGCCTCATAACATGTGTGTTTCTGCTCAGTAACAAATGGACTCACCAGCCCCCAGGAGGTAGTGGCCCATCTGGCACAGGGGAGAAGGTTGCATAGTCTAGTATCTGAGGGTCTCCTCCCTGTTCCAATGCATTGCTCGCTCTCCACCTCTCTTGACCTGCCCTCAGGACCCTTAATGCAGCGTACACTCCTGGTCTGGGATCCACCGCCACAAGTGGCCGAGCATGGTGACCATGAATCAGCTTGCCACCTAATCCAACCACAGGAAATATCAGTTAGTATTTAGGAGTTAGGATCACATGTCCGAACAGAAGACGTCTGAGTGAGATGCAACCACTGTAGTTATCCAGCCACAGTATTTAACATATCTAATCGTGCAAACATGTAGTGATAGCAATCCACCTGAGGGGGCAGGCTTGTCCTTGGCACAGCTCAGCTGACAGGCTGATGTTACTCCTTTCAGAACAAGCAGGGCCATTTGTTTCCATACTGTTACTCTGGACACAGCTTCTTCCTTTGCCACCTGGAAATACAAGAGACCAAATGGGTATAGATACTGGCAGAAATCAAAAGAGGACAAGATTTAATTTTCTGTTGACATATTTAAAAGAAAACCACCATCACACAATTGCAGTATTTTGAAAAAAATGTTGCTGGACGAATAAGATGTTGCAATGCCTAACTAACTAATATTTACATCTCTGTATGTCTTTTAAATGAGTTTCCTGTTATTGTCAGCTGCTTCATTCTTCTTCTTTGATCTCATTAAGATGGTTGTTTTTCTCTGTATATAACTACGGAAAGGTTGATGTTGTTCAGACTGCACTTTTCAACAACCTAGAAAAACAACGTACTTGGGATTGTCTTCTTTTTCTCCTCCTAAAACTCCTCCGCCTCAGACTACACCTATTACTGTTTCTTTAACTGAATTTAAGAAAATACGGTTGGGACATTTTCTGCACTTTAAAGTCTCTTCATCCTTTCCATTTAGATTAGCTGAATGGGCTACATCGAGTTAATCTCCTTTGAAACATTGCCTGGAACCTCTAATTGTTGCCGTATGGGAGAGGAAAAGTGCTGTAGAATCAGGAAACCCGCAGTCGAGGTGCTTTGATGTGAATGCAGCAATTTTGAGACAGATCATGCTTCAAGGAGACGAAGGACAGCACAGCTCAGAGATGACCCGAGTTGTGAAATGCTCCGGATATTCTGCATCACTGAATCATCCAGATGAGCCACTGGGGTACATAAAAGCTTATGGGATAACTGTGTCTGTAGTTACTCATGTGTCCACAGTAGAAAACACAAAGTGAAAACACAATTTTCTGTAAACGGAACTAATTTAACCTGGCATTAAGACAAAACCACTAAAGTCACTGTGATATTTTAACCAACAAACTGTCTCTGAAACTTCTTTACACTTGAAGTAACCTTAAAAGGCATTGGTAAGACGTATTTTACCCATGGACAGAACCAGGTTAGCTGCTTTCTGCTAAGCTAATAATCTTCTGTTGCCATCTACGCTACACCCAGGTGTTAGAGTGGTATCTATCTTTATGTCTTGGCAAGACAGCCACTGCTTTTTTAATTTTTAAACCTGGAAAGTTCCAGACTGATGGACTTTACCTGTAATCTGCAGCCGAGATGAAAGAGACGTACTTCCAAGACGGTTCCTGGCAGTGCAGGTGTACAAGCCTTCGTCTCCTTTGCCTGGAGACTGGATCTTCAGTGACCCCGTGGGCAATAGGCCTACTCTGCCAGCACAAAGACAGAATAGCCACAGTCAGCTAGAGCTTTTGCACAAAGGAGCTTATTGAAGGGTGGTTTTTAAGCCTACCTGCTATTGTAGTGCAGCCGTTTTCCATTCTTCGTCCACACTATGGAAGGTTCAGGGGTCCCCACTGCCTCGCACCTGAGCTCCAAAGTAGACACTTGCTTCTGCAGCAAGACTGGCACTCCCACATGAACTATCATTTCAGATTGCGGAGCCACGCCAACCGTCTTGGTCCGCTGGATTATCACTGGGTTTCTAGCTCTTGATGAATGGGTTTTGATGTGTGGTCTATAAATGAACGGTCCTTGTGTGGAAGATTCTGCACTTTCCGTAGGGTGAAGAGTAGACTCGTTGGTTTCACTTTGTGTCATAGTGAGCTCGCTGAGTAACTGAGCAATGAGCTGTTCCCCTTGTGGACCTCCAAGGTTGTGTGTGATCTCATCTAGTTGCTGGGGGTCAGCAATTATTACAACCGGGATGGACAGTTCTGAGCTTGCCCTCTCATCCTCCGGTGTTGATCTGTTCTTTTCACTCGAGTGCGGTTTGTCTGCAAGGTATTTTTCATCTTGGACAGAGCCTTTGAGCTCAAGCAAATGCTCAACAATGTTGTCATACTGGTTTAAGGAGGTGGGGAGCTCTTGAATTCTTTCTCTGGTTGAGGTCACACCTGATCGCCCAACCTTTTGTTGTCTACTCTCAAGGAGCCATGACTCTGGAAGAGAGAGTTTTTGCTTGCTGCCGATGATCTGCAACAAAAAATGTTCTTGTGCCTGGCCTGCGATGCATGTGTATATTCCTGCGTCAGACGCACGGACCTGGTGAATCTTCACATATCCCAGTGATGTTATGGAGAGGTGTGGGAGGCTGATCAGGGGCTTCCCTTCCTTTAGCCATCGGATGTAGCCCTTGCGGAAGTGGCGCGTTGGGCAGCGAAGGACCACAGTTGTCCAGGGTAGGAGGTAGGCATAACCTCCAACAACCAACTGCACCTTTTTGGCCTTCCTCCACTGGATGTAAACCTTCCTCTGGGCCAGAATGGTGGGATCGGGCTTGACAGAGTCTATAATTAAAATAGAGGACAGAGGAATTGCTTACTTATTGCTTCTGCTATTCTCTACATTTGTAACTTCACATTACGCCACTTTAAATCTTTCATTCATGATCTGATGTCTTAACAATGTAAATGATAGAGTAGAGTTTTTACTTTCACAGTGGTTGAGGGAGCATGGCCGGATTCTGATGGGCCGTGCCAGCAGAGAACAGTTCTTAGGATCTATTGTCCAGTATTGTCCGTTCTCCCCTTGTTTCCTGCATATGGCCTGCAGGGCCTGAACGCCATTTCCACAGGTCACCGAACACTGGACAAATGAAGGAATACACGACATGAAAACAGTAATATTTTTAGATCACTTGAGTGACAGAAACGTGCAAAAATAAAAAGTAGGCTACCTGGGACCATTCAGTTGTGAGCCATTGAGGTGGGCATTCCTGCATGCCGCAAAGTTGCTGGTTTGAAGGGCTTTTCGAAGGGCAAAAGGTGTCAGGCAGCTCCAGGATGCTGCCATCTGCCAACCGCTGTTTGCATAGTACCTGCCTCCTCTGAACTCCACCACCACAGCTTTGGGAGCACTACAGCAACAAATGCACAGAGATACTTGCTTAGTTCCTGGGGTCTGATATTTATAGTGATGGACTTCCTAAGTGAGATCCTTTACCTGTCCCCAGTCACGTGTTGCCCACATAGGAGGGCAGTCAAAGCGGTTGCAGGCTTGGACAGGACTGGGCTTGGGGTTCTGACAGTCTTCATCTCTCAAAACTGCAGTGTTGTTGCTGTCCCGAGAGGGCCGGTGAGTGCAAGCCACAGTGCGTGTCATCAAACCCACCCCACAAGTAGCAGAGCATGAACTCCACTCCCCTGTTTCCCACCTGTGAAAACAACGTTCATCATCAGACTGCTCATTTAACCATATTCCAAAATCCTCTGTGGCAGTTACAGTATTTATGTACGTATATACTGAATGTAAGCAATTATCAAATCAGTCAGAGTGCTTCATGTTCTTTTCCTGATCCAATGGGACACCACTGCAGTCTTGTGAATATATGAATTCATGAAAGTGAAGTTCATGAAAGTGAATGCGAATGAAAAGGTACATAAAATCCCTAATCATGCTGAATTTAATTAAATTTGAGAAATGCCCACAGCATTACTCTTTCACTTGATGTCCAACACGATTTTAAACTGGTCGTCCATCTAGCATCAAACATACTTTGACATTTCTATTCCAACCTGAGGCCTGTGTATAAATATTTGCTATGCCTTTAAAGCATTTGCTTTGACCAAAATGGCAGCGACTTTACTTTTGGCTTGACAGATTAGGTGATATTTCAAAACTATTCATTTACTCAAGGGACCCGGGACTGAGGAGAATTGGGAATGAAGCTTGTTCATGGACCGGTGCTATGCTCAAAGCAAAGTCTTATGGCTGTTTCCCTTCTGAGGGAATGCTATCCAAAGAGTGTAGCTTAATATGGGAGGGTGAGGAGGCCTAAGGGAGGGAGTAAAGGGCCAAAGGAAACAAGTCCAATACAGCGTTTGTTGTGCCTAAAAACAAGACTCAAGGCCTGGAAAAACAGGCAAGGGCAGGCTGCAAGCCTCTGGGTTTTCTGACAGGAGTGTGAGTGGTGGAACACTGACAATGCACGCGGTGTTAACTTGAAACGTGTGGCCTACCGCAAAATCCACTTGCCGTTTATCCACGACTCACTTATGTTAATCCACATGCCATTTCGCGGTTTAATATTTTAGGTATTTCATTTTGAATAATTTAGTTTGTTTGATTCACAAACAAATAGATCTCTATTACCAATTACAACAAATTTGAAATTCCAACAATGATCCTTTGAATAACCCTAAATAGTTTCGGCTACAGCTGTCAAGTCAAAATGGAATAATATTCATGGTTCCCCTAGAAAATGTGATCTCTTGACCTTTTGACCAGTTCAAACTGACTGTACTGTTGACCATGGCATGGCATTTCTATGTATATACTGATCAGGCATAACATTATGACCACCTTCCTAATAATGTATAGGTCTCCCTTATGCCTCCAAAACATTTGTGACTCGTTAGAGAATGGACATGGGCCTTCTGAGGG
Source organism: Chelon labrosus (assembly GCF_963514085.1). Lineage (NCBI taxonomy): Eukaryota > Metazoa > Chordata > Actinopteri > Mugiliformes > Mugilidae > Chelon > Chelon labrosus. Next base: position 15,559,477 of record NC_140337.1, read on the forward strand.
TGTCCTGTGGTGTTTCGCAACAGAATGGTGTTAGTGGGGGCCTTTGGGTCCTATGGGTTGAGGGGAGGGGCCTCTGTGGATCTGGCTTGTTCCAGTGCATCCCACAGATTGATGAGTTTGGGATCTAGTGAATTTGGAGGCCAGGTCAACACCTTGTGCTGTTTTCCATGTTTTTTGAGTTGTTCCTAAACCGTTTTGTTTGTCCTTGATGGCCATCAAGGAGTGTCATTGGGGTGGAGAACATTGCATTGTCACAAGATGGTCAGTGTTATTAATTTCTCCTGCCAGTGGTTTTAATGTTGTGGCTCATCGCTGTATATTCCCCTTGTTGTTCTTTATGATCTTTTCTTAACAATTCTACAAGTTTCCACATTAACACAACCATTTAAAATGATTCTGAACATTTTTCCACAAACAGTTTTACATCTCAGCCTTATAGGTATAGCTAACCACTGACATCTGCATAAGGCCCAAGTTCCCGCTCTCAGTGATACATCCATCCATCTCTGTCACTCTACTTCAGTATCACTTGGACTCAAGCGGCACAAATTGTGATTTAATTGGCCCAAGTGATTTGATCTGAGAGGTATAATCTAGTGCATTAGAATCATTTGAACGTCTTTTGCGCATAACCCGAGATAAGTACAGAGTAATTGATTCAGCTAGTGGGATGTGTGTTTTTCATAGTTAAGTAATTGCATGTGTATAACCCAAGAATGCTTCAAGGCTCTACATGAATGCCCCAGCTTCATATGGCGAATATTTTTGGCAGTCCGATATAGCGCACAGCCAGATTTCAGTCTTGTTTTTAATTAATATTTTTGTCTTAAACGCAGCCAAACCCATTCTTTCCAAAGAACTCATTTCCTCCCCATTTTTACAGCATCCATCATTCAAGTGCATTTTAATGTCCATGCACAAACCATTTTAAACTACGTTTAAACGATAATGATGATGACGATGAGATTTGATTTGAGGGTTTGATTGTACCTGGGTGGGCAGGGTTGGGTTTTGCAGTCCTGGAGGAGTTGTGGGGGACGACGGGAGCTCACACACAGGCTCTGGTCTGCTGCCTCCCTGGTCTGCTTGTTCAGGCAGATGACCACAGCCTCTTGCACACCTGGGGTTAGACAGCACAGAGCAGCCACATAAAATAACCAAAAACCAAAGTGTTAATGTACAAATTCAAAACTTTTGAGCGACTCTTTCTTACTAAGTACCTCAGATATATGGAGCAGCATAGAACCCAGACATTACGCTCCTCAATATCAACACAATTAACACTAAAACATACAGCCGTCTTCTAAAGGTCTGTGCTAACGTAAGGTCACAATGAAAGTAACATAAATCTCTGAGTCTGCTTCTAATGCTGGGGACAATAACAGTGAAGCCGGCACTTCAAACGCCACAGTGGTGTGATGGTCCACAGGAGTGCAGCCCTGAGGGTGTGTATGTGACATCTGATACCAGTCTGTAATCATCCCCGAATGGGAGTTTGTTGAGTTTGGGGGAGCTCACATACACACAGGACATTGACGACAGCCTACGCCCATGTGCAGAAGTCAAGTCACAAACGCACACCCGTGCAGACGCGAACACAAAGACACACCGTGCAGGCGCACAGGCTCGGATGCAGAGGTGGGGAGATTAAAGTGGGACTCAACGCATGTTGGCAGGATGTTTAGGAAAGCTGTCTCTGTCTGGCCCAGCTTTCACTGCTGCTGTGAGCGTTAGTGATGTATGGCCTTTAGGGTTAAGCTTGGTATTCCATCCATTATCATCTCATATCACATAACTTCTTCTTTTCAAAGCCTGCACTGAAATGGCTTCAGTCATCTGTTGACATAAGGTCACTGGTTACTGGCAAGAGCATTTCATTCCTTTTCATGTAGCAGCCAGGACAAATTCAGAGATATAATCCGTTTTCTTCACTTACACAATAAAAACTTGTGATCCAGTGATTAATGTAGGACTCTCCTGACTGTTTGCTAACAACGCCTATGGTTGCATCAGGTTTTTTCCTCAGCTTTCTTCTTTCGGCCACTTTTGCTTTCTTAAATGTTACATGGATTGTCATGAAATTTATAGGGATATTCATGGTCCCCACAGCATTTACCCTACTGCCTTTGAAAATCCAGATTTGTTTAGAAAACCATTTAAAAGTTGTAATGTGCCCACTTCTTTGGGTTATGGCCAGATACATGCACAACCAATGGAAGTCCCATTAACCTTCTATTTAGTACCATAGCATGCTAACATGCTAAACTAAGGCTTTGAATATTATTGAAAGTGAATGTTATCATCATCAGATTTTAGATTTTAGCTTAAAGCAATGATTTATACAACCTCAACGAGACACTGCCATTTAAACTTCTCTTTCCTGTTCTCTCTACTTTCTTTACTATCCTATTTTAGAGAGTTCATTGAAGATTCATACCTCCCCCACAACTCTCCGAGCACTCTGTAAACCCCTCATACTCCCAGTCGTGCAGTTCTTCTTTTTGCAGTGTCTTGCCCTTCTCCTCATCCTCCTCCTCCTCCTCCTCCTCCTCCTCCTCCTCCTCGTGCTCTTTGTCTTCTCCTCGTTGGCCCAACACTCCAGAGCAGGGAGTGCGATAGCAAGGCTGGCTTGTGGCAGGCATATCCCCCTCACATTCATCATTGGGCAAGTCAGCAATAGTCTGGGAGAAGGAAAGCAGCACCTGGCACTTGACCGTCCGTCGCTGAGTCCCGGCGCCACACGTCCTGCTGCAGGGCTGCCAGGGACCAGGGACGAAGCTGAACAGGAAAAGACAGAGAGCACGGTCACAAATACAACAAATATCATCTCTTTTTGGAAAAATACTTGCATATTTACGCCAAACTAGTTTGGAAAGAAGTTCACTTTCAATCTGAAAAGGGTTGTTTCCAATCCAGAACTGCTCACATAAGAGTTGTGTAATGGTGGTTCACAGGTTTTTAGCCGAGCCCGTAAACAGATTTAATCCATTTGCTTCCAGGTCTCATAAACTCATTAAGTATTTACAGTCCTGCTGTGATTAACTGAACAGCTGTGAAGCATTACTTTTAGCAACTCTAGGATAAATGGCATTCATTTGCATCCTTCCTCATCCTAAGGAATGGATCAGAGGAGGAAATATGAAAGGCACAGAGACTGAGCTTTCACCCCTTCAGCAGCTTTAGTAGACATGGAATAATGAAACAGAAAGCTTTTAGATCTTCAAATTTCACTGACAAGAATTTAATGCACAGAAAAATGTTTCCTAAAATGAAAACCATCGCCTTTGGAAGGATCAAGGACGCAAGACCTACTTCACACCACAAGATTTGCAAAGATTCAGGTTCACATCAGGTGATGGAGGAGATCATAAAAGCTGTTTCATGCTGTGCTTGTGTTCATTAAGTGCTTATGAAATGATTTACTTATTGAAATATGGAAGTATAAAACTTGTACCACACGTCTAGCTGTGATCCCCTAATGATAACTTCTTATTTCTTATAGAAACCATTAAGTCCTACCTTTTAGTCTACTTGAAATTAAATTAAACGAAGCACAAACCTTGAAGAAAGAATGTGTCCAATTGTAGTTGGTGTTGAACAACAGAGAGATGTATACGTCCTCCATTCTTTTTTTTTTAGGACTGCACTCACAACTTCTTGTGACTTTTTGAGCGACATAGTTTAAAATGTCATATTAGTAGTGTTCAGTACAAATACAATTTTTCAAGACCCCAGAGGATCCATCCACGATCTATTACTGCTTATCCTCTAAAGGGCCGAGGGGGACTGGAGTCTATCCGAGTTGGCACTAGAAACTAGAACCTGTGCCAACCACCCTGCCACCAAATTCAATTTCATTTAACTGGATTTTACAGAACTTTGAGTCTGAAATACCCAGAGCGAGCACAAAGGCAATGGTGGCAGGGAAAGAAAATCCCTTGGGTGGAACTGACTAAGCTGAGTCACAGTTGTAACTAACTCTGTAGTTACTGAATGGAAGTTGGAGCTTCTAATCTCCATGGGAACGATCATAACGAACAAACAAATGCCATATGAGCTATTAATCTAGTCAAATGGTTGATAGGTCTAGTTTGCAGCAGACTGCATTTACTCCTGAACTGAAGACCATCAGATGAAGCACTCGAAGATTATAGTGTTATGAAAGGTCACACAGTGTCTTGTGGATGCATGTTTGAATGCAGATGATAATGAAAAGTGAATGATTTGATTTTAATCAGCAAAGTGACGTCCACCTCTGCATCTTATAATCGTTTGGCTCTGTATCTCACTTCATTATTATGATTAAGTATCTGGATTTTTGTTCATTTGTTTGTCAGGCCCTTTTACCCCTACTGTTACCCCTAACCCCAAAATGTGAATCCTCCCCTAGGACAAGGTTCAGACCAGCAAGAACTTTTTCCAACTGACAGAGGTTCAGAGTTTGTCAGAACATTTTCTTTTAGGATTGTTTGGACTTTTGGCAGATTATTATCGGGACTGGAAAATGACGGTAGCACACGGGGAGAGGAAGAGACGAAGTTTTTAATTGTTATATGGCTCAACGACCTCATAAAAAGTCATAAAAACGTTAACACTTTCGAGTAATTGAAGTTTGGTGACGTTTGCTGGTTGCGATAATAGGTTATTATGGTAGTAGCGTATGAAATTAATACATTGAAGTGATGATGTGCATGTGCATAACTGCAATGCGAAACCAAAACTGGGTCAAATGTCGCAGTGTCTTCAACCTTGTTTTCTACTCATGTGTGACTGCGGCCACAGAAAGCACCAAAGTGTGTTTTCACTGTAAATATATAAACAAAAAAAAAAAAAGAAAAGGAACAAGGCAGCCTTCACCAGTGTGCAGCATTCTTCCTTATTTGAACAGCCTGACCACAACACAAGAGCACCGTGCTGTTTTATAAGATGCCTCAATAAAGAGCTCATAATCGCAGCGGAGTTGGCTCTTTATGAGAGCTCGAGGACTCGTCGTGTTTTGGACAAACTAATGAATCACCGGCAGTTAGGCCTTGGAACGGCAACAACAGAGTCAACAGGCAGAAATGTTTGTCTTCATGCGTAGTTATAATACATCTGTCAGTTCAAAAAAACAATCTCCATTTCACCCGCGGAAGGAAACAACAGATTTGTGTAATATCCGCCGCGGCCCAATGTTAATCATATCAATTTAGTTTCCATCAATTACTGTTTACTCATGGTGAAAAAATCCTTTGGCCGGATTGAGGGACCTGCGCGGGTTTAATTTTTCAAGCAGTTGCACAGCGGTGGTTCGGTTCAGGCATAAGGCCTGGCAATGAAGGTGCAATAAGTCTAGCACAGGAATTTCCTTCTCCTTCCCCTCACATCCGTAACCTGGCCCCATATGGTAGGCAGATATTGTTGTTGGCTTGTGAATGATGGCATATTATACACAGATATTTATGTGCTTTTTGAGGAAAGACATGCTTTTTTCTTTTTTTTCTTTTTTGCAGTAGAGCAAAATCACATGCTTTGGCGTCTCTTTCTCTCTTGCCTCCTCTCTCCCTCTCCAAAGATAAGTCAAAGAAACAGATGTTTTCAACTGGCTAACATGGTTGCTAATACAAGTCATGCAAGACGCTGGGTAGAGTCCAGATATTGTCCATCTTCAGGGGACAGCCATTATTAGTCAGTTGATATGTGGGACAAGAACATCTGGAACTTCTGAGGGCTTGCTGAGGTAATGCTGGTAGCCAGTGACCGAAGGTTTCCAAACAGATTCTTTTTTTCTCTCTTTCACCTTCAGTTTACCCCTTTTCGCCTTAAATGACCTTATGGAACATTTTCATTTCGTACGCCTGACAATACTGACTTCCACTGAAGTCGAAAATGAGTCAGTTTTACTTGTCCCGTCCAAAACAGTTGACAAACACTTGGCATCCAGAAGGTGCGTTCCGACACTTAAATTGAGGCATATTTTGACAAGTGTCTAAAAAAAAAAAAAAGGAGCCACAGCTGTACATTATGGCTCAGAGTTGAGGAAAATTGCTTCTGACAGGAACACACCCGTGATACTGTGGCGGTTTTGTGGCAGCCACTGGGCCCTGTCTGTTTCAATTTCACCTGCAGGTAAGTCAGGTTGTGAAAACAGTTGTTGAAACTATCTGGGATCTGACTTCTGCTTTTTTTTTTTTTTACCCCTGAGGAGCAACAGTAATTCTATAAAGGGGAAATTTACAGCATTAAATTCCCACTTCATTTTCCGGGTTATGAACTTTCAAAACCTTGTATAGCTTTAGCAGTTGCATCTTCCCATAATGGTAATTTACAGCTTGGCCCGAACCCCTGTGATAGTCTGCACAGCTGTATTAGGTTTAATAAAAAAAAAAAAATCATATATGAAAGTAGATTTTTATAGCTTGAATTACAATTCCTTCTGCTTTTCATAAAAGGAAGCAGCAAACAAAGATGCTGAGAAGCGATCAGTGTTTTTGGCGATGCACGGTTGCTACTCACGTTGGTTCCTCAGTCACAGTCACTTCCTCCTCCAGCTCTATGGCCTGCTTATGCCACACGGGCTTCGCCTCGACAGGCAGCGTATCTGGAGCAAAGGGCAGAAAAGACGAGTGCGAGCTCTGCGGTTAAGCGGACAGTTCTGTTTATTTGCCGTGGGGTTTCATGTGGGTGTTTTACCTACACTAGATGGTCATCGGCATGCCACCGCTTTGGAGAAGCGGGCCAAAGCCGAACAATGAACTGTTGTAGCTGAGGTCAGGACCAAACCGAATTTTAACCACCTTCTACAATTCCCTGTCAGTTTAAGTGTAAGCTAAAAACTGCGTCACCCCCTTGTTGAACAGCCTTCACTAATGGGGAACTGTGCAGTTATAGCAACCGCACCACACATGCAGAACACAGAGTTGCTAATCTAATGCTGTGTCATTGCTATGGGATGGGGGTGCTTGGTCTGGTCTAACTGGGGGGTCCAAAAGTTTCCCAGCAGAACATTGTATTGTCACAAGAAGGTCAATGTCATTTACTTCTCTTGTCAGTGGTTTTAATGTTGTGGCTGTTTGGTGTAGGTGTTGTTGCTGACCCCATCCACAGCAGCTCTGTACCAACACTCCTATCTCCTTCTCCAAGCGTGGCCACATACCATCCACCATCTACTGTATCTAATATTGTATCTGACTATGGCTGAGAAGAACCTCATACAATCCTACTTCAGAGAAACCAAACTATCGCTTTAAAACATGACAAAACACTCAAATTCACTCACCTATGGACTTGTAGCAGGGCACAGTCACCAGGCACTCCTCCTTGATATGGGGTTTGGTGGTGGGGTTACAGCCTCCAGCGTGGAGTCCTCTGTGATCGATGCATAGCACCACCCTGTAGCGCAGGCCTTGACCACAGGTGACCGTACACTGATGGTCACAGGTTATAAAGCTTGTTACCAACTGAATGATGGTGAGTCTATTGGTCTACCTTTACTTAGGTTAATTCCCGTGGTTTGATAGATAGTCTCAGTGTTCGACTCAAGGGAAAGTTAAGTAAGAAATCCTTTAAAATCGCGGCAGCTCTCTGCTCAGGAGTGAACTTTGTGCATATTCTGCCAAAGCAAGCCTTTTAAAGGCAGAGGAGGAATGTGCTAGATAAACAGCATCCCCAGCATTTTAGGGGGCCACGAATGTGGTTCACCAGGCTTCTGCATGTGCCTCTTCAACAGGTGAGGTAGAAAAAATTCCCACGAGGAATTTATATCGGACATTTATAACAGGATTAGTTCATGTAGCCGCAGATTTAAGAATTAAAGCTAAACATGTAAGATGTCCAGAACACTGATCTAGAGCCACCGCCAGGGTATGTGTCACGGCTCAGAGCGTAAAATAACTCAGTGTGCTGTTGACTGGCGGTTTAAAAACGCTCTGTGTGTTTTGGATGGTGAGTTGAAGGGCGAGGGGTAGCAAGGGACACACAAATTGGGGTTAGCAGTGTTACTCTTTATCACAAAGTAAGGCTGTGTTTTAGCTTAAGCTGCTGCAAGCGTTCGTGTCCCGGTCTGGATGATGTTTTTTTGTTTGTGGAGCCAACAAAATTTCAAGTTGGACAATTTGTTGAGTACATTTTTTGCTTCTCGCTGAAATAATTAATCTTTTTTTTTTCTCATTGGTTAAATAAGACTCCCTATGGTGACAAATGAGATGTTTGCTAATATTTGACTTCACAGGTAGTAACAGCTACAGAACACAAGGAAACATTTACATGTGTACATTTGGCTCCTTGGTGTTTTAGCTGGACTCTCTAAGCGTTTTTCATTTCGTATTCTCACAAGGGGACTACTTTAATCATGGAAAGCTCAACGTGGCCTTTTTGAAACGTTCGAAAACAAACTAACGAAGGGCACCTACCGGCGACCACTCCTGTGCCAGCCAGGTGGGGCAGTCGAAGGTGTTGCAAGGCTGCAGTATGGCCGTCTTGGGCGAGTACAGACACTTCCACTCCTCTGTGGGAGTGATGGTCCCCTGCATGTCTTCCTCCACACACGACACCAAGCGACTCTGGATGCCGCCACCGCAGGAGGTGGAGCACGCCGTCCAGGGACTGCTCTCCCATCTGACCTCATAAAGACAAAGGTGTTAGGATTTGCGCTGTGAACTTTTTTGTACGTGTCACTATTTTATCTGGCGGTAGTTGAATACACACCGAGGCAGGGGGTGGTAGAGGTCGTATGGCATAATTTGCTTGTAGCCATCACTAAAAGGAAAAAGAAAATTAGGGCTTAGAATGCAAACAGTGGAAATTAAGTGTTTAGTCCAGGTAAATCCCCTTAGAGATGTGGTATCCCACCTGTCCAGGCAGGGCTCCATGTTACACTCCTGCAGTTTGGGCTTTGGTTTGACATTCTCTGGGTAATAATGGCAATACTGGTCAACAACCACCCTGCCACTTCGTAGATCAAAGCACTCCGCTGAGGTTAGCTGGTAACCTACAGAGAAAGAAATACCATAATTTACACCGTAATTTATCTAAAACACCAGCAGAGCGGCTGCTGCTTACCTCCACCACACGTGACGGAGCAAGGGAAGAAGTCGGTCTCTCTCCAGCGGTGGATGATGGGCTGGTAGTAGATGTACTGGATCACGCTGTCTGCTCCGCTGACAAACTGCACCTACGGAGACAACGTTCAAGTGTCACCGTTTAATTATATCCTGAGAGTTTACACCGTCATTAAACATTTTCAGCTCATTGTTTCGGTCAACCTTCTGTACAGTTCAGTGTCCTCTTTGGACAAAGAATGACCACGGGATATTCCTCACTTACTCAACTAACACCGCCGGTATGGTTAAAATTAAAGTGTGAGATTTAAGGGGAAAAGATTTAATTCAGAGGCAATGTCAACAAATGACTTTAAAAAAAATGACTGTTTAATGTGGAAAGACTGTCTGGCAGCTTTTTTAACACGATTTTCTGTCTTTGTCCAAACTTTTTCCATCATTGTGAAATGAACTGGCTTTGGTTTTGTTCAGAACAGATGAGAAAGTTATGGCTTTTATAGCTTCTCAGATTTCGGTTCCTATTTATTATCTGATCCTGAATAGTGTTTATGAGGGCGGAAGTTTTCACAGTCATTTCCTTGTCTGTGGCCTGTGACCTCATTTTTAACGTCCACTCACCTGCCCTCAACAGAGAGGTCGTGTGTGCATGTTGTAGCATTTGTGCCACGGCGCTGTAAGTCTGCTGTATTTACGAACCCAGTGGTGTCATGTTTTAACACACAAGTAAAAAGCATCATTAAGTGGCATTTTCGACGTAGAGTAATGTTACTTGTGGCAGCCAAAGATATAAGACCATGTGCAACCACCATAAGTGCATGGCACACTCTTTCAAAAATATCCTGTCCCTTTAAGAGAGTAAACGAACTCATTTCTTCGATTTCATATTTAAGCGGCTCAAACCCATTCCAATCTAAATAAATGAAATCAGATCTGCTTTGAACTCAGTTTAACACTCTTGGTTCACCAAGAGTTCATGAATAAAAATCTTATCTGAGCCCAGTTTGGCTTGGCTGCACTATTTTCAGAGGTCCCAGTCAGTAATGTGGGCCGGTCAGAAGAGCGAAGCTGATTGGGATCGTTTGGAAGCAAGCAGATTTGTGGGCTGCTGCTTTTAGCTACCTGATAAGAAAGGTAAAGACGAGTAAACTAATTTGTCTTAAAAACAATTAATTTGAGTCTCAGCAATCAGCTGCTAATAAATGGGAGCCTAATAATTAAGTTTTTTTTTTTTAGTTCAGCTTTGGTCTCCACTCCCTCTTGAGATATACCTGTGTCTCTTTGTCCGCTAAATCCACCTATATGTCCACCAGCAAAAAGATTCTTACTTTGACAGTGAAGTCGGCTCCGAGAGGGCCAGTTATTCTCAGGATCTCTTTATCTGGGAGTTTCTGGTAGTCCAAGGTGGTGTTCTCCAGGTGGTACTGCCCAGATTTATCCAGGATTACTTCACCTTTTAGCCCCTCTAGAGTTTTACTCTCCACATCTGATGAACAAGAAACAAAAGCAGATAACCAGAGCACAAGTTTGACTATCATCATCTGTCATCGCATCCTCAGAGTGTCGTTATTCCCTGTGCCTTGTTTTTTAATCAGAAATAAAATGAGGCTTTTAAGGTTAAAATGTTTAGAAACTCAGAGGAAGACTTTCATTAACCACAGGCCGTTTGACCCAGACCTTCATTCGATCCAGTAACACATAAAGAGTGCAGTCGGGCTGTTGTGATTGGAGGCGAATACTCTCGCTCTGGCATTGCCAGGGGGGTTTTTCAGGTCAGTAAGCAGGCCAGGATTACAGTGAGCCTTTCCTCGGTTTGACCTCACTTCACCACTGGTTTAACAAGGCCTCGTGTGATTCCAGCGAGGACATTTGAGCAAAAACAACAGAGAAACACAGGAAAAAGCAGCAACCAGCCGCAGTCATCATAGGCCACCAGATGGTTACAATTTAAGTGCCTTCAGGGTAAAAAAAAAAAAAAAAATGGGGGGAAATATTTAATGAAAAATACGTCTATTCAGGAAACGGCCTTTAAACTAACTGTGGCGTAAAGGATAGGTACTACGGAGATGAAACATTTGTTATCGATTTGATGCACTGGGGAGTTTGTTGCCAGCACTTTGACATCAGCGATATTTGCTGGAAGCCTTACGTCCTCCCAGAGCCAGAGTAAAGGGAAGAAATATATACCTCTTCTGGTTAGTGTGCCCTGGGCTACTTTTAAGAGCAGTCTTTACGGGAGAGGCCAAAATTTAATGAGGTTAATTATATTGGTATTAGTGTGAGCAATTACAAAAGGTCTGCCAAGTACAACAACATGTTTTCTGGAAAAAGAAAACGTCACGAAGTCTTTTTTTTTTTTGAACATATATAAAACAAAAATCAACACTCTTTATGCATCAGAAGTAATTAAAACATAGCTAAAGCTTCAGAGTAATACAGAGTACCCCGTGTTCAGTGTGCAGCATTTGTGCAGCACTAAAAAAAAATTACACTGCCAAATATAATGTTCAACTGAATGGAAGGGCACCCTGGACCTACCAGGACTTACACAAGTGATCCGGGCCTTTCAGGACGAGACGAGCGTGGCGACTCTTGTAGGGGATGATGACCACTGTGTCCTCAGCTTCAACAAAACAAACAGAAAAAACAATGAGGATGTAGCAAACCAGTACTCAGAGATATACACAGAAGTGGGAATATCTTGAAGTTTTAGTAACATGATATAGTATAAACTGCAAAATGACTCAATCCTATAATACCCATGATGTATCCCAACTTTAAATGTTTAAAGGGGAACAACTGTTTTTTACGACCTGGACCTTATTTCTAGCATAAAATACGATCGTTTACTCACCTATATAACGTATGTGTAATTTGTAGTCCATCGGGAGATATTTAGATCCACGTATATCCATATAGTGGGAGTGACTGGGGCACCGGAACGCAGCCTCTAAATAACGCATTATCTGCTGCGAAACTCGTTCATTTCATAAATATTTTGTTATTGTACGCTAGTGCTATTCCCCGTTGAGTCCGGAGTCACCTGTTATCATGATCCGGGGTCTGTAGATTGACCTACAGACCTTGGATGATGTCTTCTGACCTGGACGATGTCATCTCTGAGCACCGCGCGCACTTGCGACGGTCGGCTTGTTTACCTGTAATTTGCTACTGCTAGTTTTTTGCAACATGGCTGAATATTTTTCCGATTCTGAGGTTGTGGACGAACCATAGCAGTAGAAAACGTCGCGGTGCATATCATAACAAAATATTGGTGAAATTAACGAGTTTGCGTTATTTAGAGGCTGCGTTTCGGTGCCCCAGTCACTCCCACTATATGGATTACAAATTACACAAAAGTCATATGGGTGAGTAAACAATCGTATTTTATGCCAGAAATAAGGTCCAGGTTGTAAAAAACAGTAGTTCCCCTTTAAGTCTCAATGGTTGAAGACATTATTTGTGATCATTTTTGTTGCAAAAGTTCTAGCAATAGTTTGATTATTTTTTTGTTTTTTTGTTATGAAAGAAAAAAAATAAAGACTGTCTAAGAAAAGATTCTGTACTTTTTCCTAAAGCATGCTGGGACTTGTATTGCCCTCGCATAAGTCTGCAGGATAAGCCGTCGCCGTTGCAGACACCGCAGTTGTCCTCCTTCACTGTGCTTCCCAGCTCATGATCACAACCAACAATCTGTAACACAAAGGGAAAACAAATTAACACCACCACAGACATGAAACCATCAAAATTTGAGAAAACCCTTTTCTTCACACCATGTAATGTAATGTACACACAAACAAACCCTCTGGTTTCTACAGTATTCATATCAATTGGTTGTATTTCTAAAATAGCATGAATTATCTCTTTAGAGATGATTATGTTTCCAAAATACATTCCTCCTTTGTTTTTTTTATAAAACATTATCTGCAAGTGTCCACATTTGATTGATGAAGTTTTTCGCAATTCCTGCTGGTAAGAGGAGATCCCTGCGTGTCTCTGCACACACACAACACCTTGGGACGTAATTCCATTCAACCGAGGAAAAATGCATTGTAAACTATTTCCTGGCCTGTCAGTCAAAGGCCAGATCTCAAACAGTACTCTCATTGAGTATTCATTTGCAAAGCAGATGGCATGTTGCTAGCATAAATCATCCTACAGTGTATTAGTCTTCTTGGATTTACTTGCTTTGTACCTCTTGCATTCAAATGCATGGGAATGCAACAACCATCTAAACAATTATCTAAAGGAAGATATTTCTTATTCTGAAACGGACAGCAACTTTGGTGGATGCTTTTTTGTCTGATTACTCCAAAGCAGTACCCCATCAAGCCTTTCAAGTATTCACAATCCATGTCCATTATTCTCAAAACTATTGAATGTCAAAAATACCAAAACAAGACATTCCCACAATATGTTAATGCTGGTTATCAACAAAAGGTAAATGAAAAGAAATGAATATTCTTGTTGATTCGAGATCCTTTTTCCCACCTGGCAGACTCCACTGATGCACATGTCCAGAGACTCGGTGTAACAGCGTGTGCCATCCAGCACCTTGGGCGCCAACTCCACCACAAGGCCCGGGCCCTTGGCTTTGCATTTCAGAGCGCACGGGTTGTCCGGGTCGTTGTACATGGGCAGCCACTCGTGGTACTGACCCTGGTATCGCACGTCTGCATGAGCTGAACACTGCTGGGCACGGAAGTCACCAGCTTCTGGAGGGCAGTCCTGAGAGTAGCGCAAGAAAGAAGATGAAAACACGTCCCACAACTGATCTGTATGTGGGAAGAGGATTGTTAGCGCAACATATCTTGGCGGTCTGACTATGAGACTGCCTCTCACTACAGGAACTGCTCACTTTCCTCCAAACAACAGTATCCTAGATCACTACATTGCGCAACTTTAAAGCTCTGTTAACATCCATTACATAAAGATGAGTCTGCTAACTTACCACATTACTGCATGTGCGATATTTGATATTCTGCCCTTCGCAAGTCCTGCAGAAGAAGAAGAAAAAAAGAATATGTGGGCTTTGGGAATGATTGATAAAACAAACCACAATGAACACCAATCATCTTCAGTGCCCAAAGCAGCTGGTAGTGTATCCACTGTCTCTTCGTTTGAACCGCTGAGAAGAAATCTACTTGGATGAAAACATGAGTGTGTGGTGTGTTTGCAAAGCTTGAACTGTCTAATTCACACAACGTGACTAGGCGAAATATGAGGGGTGACGTCTGTGGTAAAAACACAAACCGAGAGCAGGACATAGATACAAACAAATCTGAATAAACTCCTAAATATCATCTTTAAAAGTAATACAAAAACAATGCTTTATGTAAATTTGTGTTAGCAACAGAGTTTAAAGCCGTGACACCACTTCTGTGAGGGCGTATTTGGGGTCAACAGTGCTTTGAACAAAAGGCTAAGTTGCCTACTGTAACAATGCTAACACAATGTTGTTTATCGGGCAGGATGGGACCACAGCTGCCCTCTTAAGATTGATTTATACTCTTGTAACGGATCAACGGCATAGCCCTTGGACTATGCAACCATTTATACTTGGTGTGTCATTGTTCTGTGCTAATGCCGCTAAACCGCTAGCCAGCTGTGTTGAGTTACTCTGAGCGCTTCAAACAGTGGCGATTGGAAGTAAGCGGAGTTGAGCGGAGTAACTTCAACTCCAACATGAGTAATAAATATAGGACAACAGTTCGTTTTACTGGAATCACTGCATGCAGAAAATTGTGTGGATTGTATGTTCCTTAATTTCAAACCAACATAGCCTACTTGTAAAAGCAGCTCAAGAACTTAAAGTAGAGAGGATTAACTAGCTACTGGAAATACTCTAAATGCATTTTGTCTTGGTGTAGAAGTCTCTAAAAACATCTTTGCTCTATAAACCAACACTACTGTGCACACAGTGGTAAAGCAGACAGACTAAAGCCCTCCAGCCTGGGTCTGCTGAACAGATTGGAGCAGTTTGGATCACGACTCCCTCCATGACAGTCTGCAGCGTTTCTGCCCAAATTATGGAGCGAACCACTTACTGAAAATGAGGATTCCTTTGTGCTTTGATGCCGAGTGATGATAAAACATTGATGTGACTATGATAGGCCAATTATCCGAGACCTCGGTGGAAACTAATCAAAAGATATTCTTTTGAGTTCGGGAACTTGAGAGGAATTCCAGTGTCATCTGCGCTCAGCTAATCTTGGACCCGTGATTGGAGGCAACGTCGCAGAGTTTGGACTCGCTGGTGAACGGGGGGCTTAAGGATTTTTACAGTATTATTCCAGAGAGTGAAGGGAGTGGATGTGGAGCGTGTGGCATGGCAAGAACATTAGAGCCTGTGATGAATCCAGACAGTCCCCACTGCCAAGCCAAACAGTAGGTTATGGAGCTTGAACCCAAACAAGAGACTTTCAAAGAGCAAGAGTTGAGAGACAGGTAGCAAAGATCGGGATCAGCGTGGAAACTCATACTGGGACAAGCAATATATGAACTGGACATTAAAAAGAGGCAACGGGAATAAAATGAATTTCCCTTTTCATTTCCTCTTCATTTTGCAAGCTCCAAAGTGGAGGCTAAGCAGAAGGCCCGGACTCGAGATCCACCATGGCGTCATCATAAGTTAGGGGAAAAACAACTTGGTTAAAATGTCAGGACTCCTGCAGCATATAAGACATAACTCATAGTCTGTGACGCTGCTCTTTTCTGCCAAATACACACAAGAGGACACAGCTACACATAATGTGCTCATCAAGACTGCACAAAGAGTAGATCTACCATCTAGAATGGCGTTCCGAGCTCCTTCTCAGGCGAAAAAAATAAAAACCAATTTCAACCATGAAAGATCCTGAGTAGTAACTGCTTATAATACCGGCTATGCAGTAAAATTTGTCAGGACGAAAATATCCATATATGTGTCATCGACTCTTCTCGCTAGATTGAAAGTAATAACAAGCAGGGCTCAGTAACCTTTGCCATAATATTGATACACTTTAGGCATGTGGGCACATGAGGAGAATGCGGCTGATTTTGTAATGCCTAAAATATGCTCTCGCGGCGAGCTCTGCTATTGATCAGTTTGGGAAAACAGAGCAGTCAGGCCTCCTCACAAGACTAATGTGTGGTTGAGAGAGATGCAGCAAGAACAAAAGAATGCACTGCATCTTTCCTTTTGTGTACAAGCTTCGGTCAGTCCAGCACTTTGGTGCACAGCCAGAGGTCTGTGGCTTAGAGTATTGTGGCATTTGGTATAAATGTTCATTGTTCCACGGGGATAATTCATAATAATTTGGGTAATACTATGTCCTTTTAAAGTGTGCCACTTTATTCCATGAAATATTGTATTTTTTTTTTAAATAAAGACAAACCTTAAGCCCTGCTATATAATAACACTTAAGCAAATGTACAATATTATTGCAATTTTGCACATTTTGAGAGCATTACGATAATAGATCTTGCAACTGCATGCTCAAAGCGTGTCTCAATATATTGCAGGAGTTGTGCAATGTTCGTCAGACCTCTGTGAGATCACTAGCTACTGTGGTCACACATGAATCTGCTGCTGGGATGTTCACCCTTTGCAAGGTATTGCAACACTTGCTCACACTTTCTCAACTTTAAGCTGCTTTTCTGTCGAGCCTTGTGACGGCTACGACTGTGAAAAACCTTTACAGTGAAGTCACCTAGGTGGGTTCCAGCGGCTTGGGAATGTATGTCACGTTCACAACACCCTCGGAGGGTTTCGTTTTGACTCGAATCCTATCCGCCGCACCCATGTCCTTCATCACTCCCTTATCTAAAGAATCAAAAACAAGTCGATACGTTAGATTTAAGTGCAGGTGGTTGCTCATCTGATTTCTTTCTCCTTGCTTTTATCTTTTGTTTTACCACCATTGCACATGTTGATCATTACCATCAACAGCAAAAAGCATCCATTACACCAAAAAGCAACTGATTTTAATATTCTAGCGCTGATCGATGCTTGGCGTCAGTGTAGAACATCACAACACGAGGCTGTAAAAACACAATAATCCCCTACTTCTCGTGTTTATGTTCTCCTAAATAGAAATCATTGGGTGCTCTAATCTCTTTCGTCTGCTACTGGTTCAAAATGAACAACTTCTGTATATTTTAGACTTTCATATGGTGTGATTTAATGTCGACATATTGCTGCTCAAAAAGGCTCACTTCCTTATTTGAAGGTTTTCTTCCTTTTAAAATTCTGACAGCTGCCTTTTTGAACTCTTTTTAGATTTAGTTTGTATTGTTGTTGATCCTGATATGATATGCGATCAGTTATACAGTAAAACACACAGAGAATGGACCCACGTACGGTAAAGTAGGAGATCAAATCTTGGTCCCCGGCCCAAGTTACTGTAATTAGACAATTCATTGCCTTGGAGAAATTTCCCTTTTAACTTCCTTAGCCTTTAAAAAAAGACTTTAAAGCATCTGCGGCATTCCTTCCAAACTGCCACAGTCATTTAATGTCACTGCTTGTAATTTCTGCATATAAGTGACCCAAAGAGTGAGGAAAACATCCTTCTTTTGCAACTTATAGGTACTTAACTTTCTCCCTGCCCATTACGGCTCATCTTTATTTCCTGAGTTAAGTTTATTGCTCTCCTATGACTTTCTTATACGGAGTCGAATGTAAGTTAAAACGGGCCACTTTTGTATAAAATAAATGCAAAAAAAATTAAAATAAAGAATAATAAAGTGTCTGCCAACTACTAGCCTCATAAGTAGTGCTTTCTCTTGCCACGACACCCAATCCATATGTCCACACTTGCTCCAGACCGGCCATGCTGTTGTTAATAATGGAGTTTGTGATCAAGTGAAGCGTGTTGTGCGGATGCGACTAATGAAGGCCAGGCGATCTGTGTTTAGTCTGTGCTTCGCATGTGCCTTTTCTGGGATGTTAACTGAATCGCGTGTGTTTCTGAAGCAGCAGTAAGTCATTCTATGTGCGTGTGCGCATAAAAAAAAAAAGACTTGGAGTGGTTTTGGTTTGGAGGGTGTTGCAGGCTCCTTTCCAGTCCCTTTTTCCAAAGAGTCACACACACACACACACACACACACACACACACACACACATAAGGGGTCTTGTGCTGTGCTTTTTAATGACACTGTTTGATCTGCCACCCGGGACCAGGCTACTGCTCCCTCATTCCCACGCAACAGCGGGCTGAGGCGGGACGAGGTGCGATGGAGGGTCCTACCATTTGCCTAAGAGCCCCATACACTACTGTTACTGCCAAAGGACGCATGAGTTTGTAAACATACCCGTCTGAGCCGAGACGAACATGCACATCTACACACGCTGCCTACGTCCCACGCCGAGACGAAACCCCAAACACCTCTTAACACGTCTATTGCTTTTACAGCCAGTAGCATTTTGAGGTTTCCCTGACCGATAAATTCCAGGCAGGCAAAGAGAAGTGGTTGGTGGTGATATCATGAAATGAAAACGCCATTGACCTCAGTGTTTACAGTGCCGTGCAGAGGGGGCCTGGCACGCTGAGTTTGAGGTTTTGACAGTTTCATGCATCTCAGAATTGTTCTCCAGTGCCAGTACAGATGGAGTCATGGTTATGAACCACCTTGTGGTACGTCCCAGTTGTGACCCCTCCTGTCAGGCCCATTGTTTTATGAGCTCGCTGGCTGCTCCTGTCCTGCACTCTGGAGCCCCCAGCAGTGAACCAGAGGTGACTTTAGAAGCAAAGCTCACTGGCTACCTTTAGAGAGTGAGCAATACATTCTGGGAACTGTAAAATGGAGGAATGTGGTGAAGTCACCCTGCAGCTATTTCCCAGCCTATAAATGTGACAACATTTCTATGGAAAACATACCCTCTCACTTCTTCTATATCTTTTTTTTTTCTCTCTTGTTCCTCAAATCCATATGTAATTGGCCACTTTACCCAGCAGCTTTAATCTTGAAGACCACTCGGTTAGCTTGAAGCCTAGATTAAAGGACCAACAGGTCCACGCCGCAAGTTCCCGTTCTTCCAGAGACATAAGCCGAGATGATGAGCAGCGGGAGTACATCCAACTGTTTGCAGAGCCTGGAGTTAATCACACTCAAGGGTTATTGATTTAAATTGTAAAAGCGCCATGTACTTTGGTCAGGGGCATTGATTGTTTTGCTCTGATTTGTGAAGAAACGTGTCGGCACCATTACCGAAAACCAGATCCTAATTGTCGCTGATGAATTCAAGGTTTAGCCTTGTACGGCTGTCTAGACAGTTCCTCAGTTGACCCCTCAGGGATATTTAGTGAGTCACATAACAGTCATATGCATTTTGAGCACTCACATTACGGCCTCAAGGGAACGGAGGGGTTTGATTGGAGGGATTTACTCACACTATCAGGAAAGCTGCCTGAATCTTAAAGCTGTGATATTACATTTTAATCAAAATCAGTTCCAACCTCAGTCAGGACTTTCCTCTTTAAAAGAAGAGATTACCTCGGATAGCGCTTGAGTACACGCTTACAAATTGCCCATGGGATGTTTCCATTTATCTGAAGATCAATGAGCTTCTAACGTCAACTTAACCGTAAATCCTCTCCTCCTGTGATGTAACCAGCTTTTTTAATGAGTGAGACGTATTACAGCGAAGCAGACTCACAGCCCCATATTTTAAAAACGTGACCGTTATTTTATGTCTCTGGCTTTGCCGATGCGGACGACCGAAATAGATGAGGAAAAGGGATAAATGGAGTTAAAGAGCAGGAAAACGAGCATGCTAACAAATGGGCACAGCAGAGCTTTGAGCTAAATGCTAATGTCGGTACGCTAACATGCTCACAGTGGTACAGTGCTGTCACAATAATGCTAATGGTACATGTCTATATAGTGTATATGGAACAGAAATAAATCAATAGTCATTTTTGTTTCTTTATTAGATTTTATTTCTATTCAGCAAATGTTTGAGTATGTAGCATCAGGATGTAGTTTGAGAAGCAGCAGAGAGGTGAGCTTACTTGGAACTGAGGCATCGTCTGAGGGAGTACGATGCGCCTCCTCCACAGGTACGAGAGCACTCGCTCCACGAGCCCCAGGCGTCCCACAGCGTGTCCCTGTCCTCCTCTGATCGGGCCGTCCGTGAGCTCTATGCACCAGAGAGAAGTTAATGCACGTGAGTGATCTGTCCGTCTGTTAGAGATCATTGAGTTGTTACCTGTTCCCATCAGCCATTAACAACACAAACACATACAAAAGAAATTACAAAATTTGTTCCTTCTTTATGCTGGATTCAGATCTAAAGACCTTTTAGACTTGTTTTTGTGGCCTCCTCATATGAATCTTTAAACAGTTCAATAAGAATTCACAACTGAAGCCTACTAGCTGCTGAAAATAGGAGTGCATGTGACAGGATGAGAGAGGCATTAAGAGGAAGTAATCAGGAGCTCTTGACTTCTGGCCCTTTTGTATATTTCAAATGTCTGAGTCATCCTTGGGATTATGAAATCATAGTCCTCTCTTAAAGTTCGGGGCTCTCCTCTGTTAATTGCATTGGGATGTATTTGGCAGTGGCGGTAGGAATATTACAGCAGTGCCCAAAATCAATATTATGAGAAGATTAATTTTGGGCCTGCAAGGACAATGTGCGTCTCAAATGTACAATAGGCCAAGAAATGAAGAGCTTCCCTTCCCCTCTATCTCACTCCGTTTCAGCTCCCGTTTGCCTTGCGATGTCTTTTTGATTTTCAGAGCAGCTCTGACTGGACTGACTTGGGTGAATGTTTATTTGCAAGTCTGGCACTGCCGGGTAATTTGGATCACGTATGGGTGCATATGACTTGTAGCTCTTTCTCTTGGCTTCAGTCAGCCTAGCTCTTCTCAATGCCCTTTCCAGAGCTGGCTGAATGAAGTTAGAGAGCTGCATTTTCTGAATACCAGGCACAGATTAAGTGAAAAGGAAAACAGCTTGCTTTTGCTATCTAGAACAAGGACGGCTTAGCACGAAAGACTCAAAAGCTGCCAGCAAGACTGAGGCAAAGGAAAAACTGCTTCTTTACCTGCTGAATGCATGAAAACTTGGAAAATAATCTATATATATAAATTTGGAACTTGGAATTAACACTGGGACAAATCATCCACCTTCTGTGGCAGCAGGAATGTGGCTCAGTGGAGTGGAGGTGCAAACACACATTCAATAAAATAATCTGCCATTCAGCTGAGGTTTGCGGCCCTCAAAAGGACCAGATGCATATAAGAGAAAATTATCATTTCCCACAATGTGAGCACTTCTTTATAGAGTTGGTGAGCCATGAAAGAATATTTAAAAATGCGGCTATTGTGCGCTTTAGACAGCTGCCCACTGTGGGATCTTTATGCCATGAGGCAGCCCGATTGCTTGTATATCCAACAGAGTTTTTTAAAAACTCAAAATCCTGCAGATTAGGCATGAAATGCGAGGCACAACAAGCACACTTTGTGTTTAACACCTGCTCTAAAGACGTACGTATTTAACCCACAGAGCTGACAAATAGTTTACAGTGAAGGTCCAGTGCATTTGCTGCACCTTGAGAGTTTAGAAGTAAAATCTCAGCGAATGCCAAGTTAGTTTGACCTCTTTAGCCCCCTTTTCTGAACAGCATGGCATTGTGCTTAGTCTACAAAGATGAATGGATCCTGCAGAGGGAAGCAGATAGAAGGTAATAATAGCGCTCTGATTATTTTCTTTGGGTCATGGTAGCAAAAACACCCATGCCGTATGGAGCGGGGAGGGGCGCTGGGTTCACAGTATTAAAAGTGGGGACTGATATAAATGGCTGTCAGTGCCGATGACGCCTGAGGAACAGCAGAGGGGAACTGCAAGACCTAAACATACAGCCAGCGGAGCGTGGGGCCAAACATATCGCAACGGTGCTACTTTCCGCACGGGCCAACTATTTCAATGTTTGGATCGCGGTAAATAAACACAAGCTGTGCTCCGGGCAGCCGGTTAGCACACCACCTTCACTGGCCTTTGAAAAGCAATCAGTGGATTTTGCACTCAATTACGTCCGAGAGCCGTGGGTAGCAAAGCCAAGAGAACCGGAGGCTAACGAGGTTGGTGAGGAAAGAGGAGGGGAAGTAGATGAAGGATGGAGGGATGGAGATGAAGAGGTTGTTTGGCTGGCTGCACTGCTATTGTTCTCAATGAAGGCGGAGGAAGACAAGGCTCCGCTCGTTGGACGGCTGTCCTGCTGGGATTTGGATCCAATAATCAAAAGTCTCAGATATCAACTTGGAGTCTTCCTAAACCTGCATCACCACATGACCCACCTCTCCTCCTCTGATCCCTCCAGGTTTTTATTTGCACTGGCCTGCTTCGCTGAGGGAGCATGCACCGTGTGGTGTCAGGATACACCCCGTAAACCGACTCACAATGCAAGCTCAAACCCAACAAAGCATGAATATTTAAACATATTTGTTTTTTTGGCTCCTTCACTGTGAGAAAAACAGAGCGAACACACAAAGCCGCGAGATCTTTGTGGTCCTATATGTTCACGCTGGGTGGAAAAGAGGAAATAAGCATATGATAGAGGATCACTTATCTCCATGTTATTCCGATGGACAGATTCTATTTGAGTCACCTGTCAGCAGCTGAGACTAAGTAGATTTTCCTTGAAGATGGAAAACTCCTCGACAGGGAAAAAGAAACCCGAGCCCGGTGCCTTCTTTTGCAGGCTGTGTCAATATACATACGATGGCCTTTTCAGTCGCCGCGACATACGATATTTGCACATCTGCTGAATCCCTTGTCATGTGCTCCACACTGCACGCCACTATACCCACTGTCACGCTGCAAGCCAGTCACAGTAGTCTTACGGGCAGCCCTAAACTCAGCTTCAAAAGTTTGCTGATCTGCACATGCATGACATGTCTCTTTTTAGCAGAAGTAAATGAGACAATTCACTCTACAGACTCTGGAGAGTGCATTGCCAGTCCTCTAATCATAAAATATGCATGCACAAACAGCAAAGGAGTGTATTACGGTAGACCTTCTACTTTAAAGTAGCTTAAGGGAGACTGACAACTAAAGATAAAATACAAAAATATCACATTACAGTACCAGGATGAGAAGAGCTGTCACCAGTAGCTTGCAGGATGAAAAATCTTTCTCCATGTCTTTTCAATGTGTGCGACAGGATCACTCCAGTTCTGCTAATTTGTGTGTGTGTTTGAGAGAGAGTCCGGCGTGTGACGGCCTCCTCTCTGGGTCACTCTGTGTGTCCTGTGCGGCTGCCGTCTCCTCACTGACTTGCTCCCGTCCTTCCTCGAGAGTAACTTGGAGAAGGTGGTGGGAGGAAGGGAGGGAAAGAAGGAGGGAGGGAGGGATTGAGGGGGAATAGGACTCTGTGTGTGTGTGTGTGTGTGTGGGTGTGGGTGTGTGTGTGTGTGTGTGTGTGTGTGTGTTTCAGTGCGTGCGTTGGGTGAAGGTTGAGGGAAGTAATCGGGGATGAGGGGGGTGAGATCCGAGCCCCACGAGTCAGGTCTGGCACACTAGCCAATCAATAAATGGGCCTCATTTAAGCGTGCTAGTACAAACATGGAGCTGGGCCAGCTGCAGCTTCACAACTTCACACATTTGTGAAGCGTGTGTGTCACCGAGTGAGAGTAGGAATAACGGCAGACAACTGTTAACCAGTTTTTCCTCTTTCCATCTCTCCTCTTAATATCTCAAATGCCCGCTCGCTTGCCTTCCTCTCATTTCATTCCTCCACCATTCTCGCCCATGCCACAGTTTCTCGTTCCTTTCAAGTTTTGCTTCGTCTTTTTCCAGCACTCTGCTCTGTTTTGGAAAGGGGTATCATCAGAAATAGCTTTATATTTCCGTGCAGAACTGGTGACTTCAAACACACATCTCAGAGACATATTTGGCGTCACATGATTTCACGTCCAGCTCCAGACTGTGTTTTGTTTCTTTACGAGGAGTTACATGTGAGAGCCCCATGTAAATCAGATGACATAGTCTGGACACTGAAGCTATCAGGACAGACTTCTCTGCCATGGTGCCTTTTTTTTTTTTTTATCGCTTTATGAGCTAAAGGTCTACTTCAATAGAGCCTTTCATAACATCTGGCAGTTTAAGCCGGTGAACATTTACACGGTGGAGGTGGGGAACAAGCCAGGTGTCCCCTGGAGGGACAAATCCTCTGGTTATAGAAAGAAAAAAACACCCCATTAGATGGACAGCTCTTGGCACAGAGGGAATATACCATACACTGAGTGGCCTTCCAGTTTCTTTTAGCAGCGGCGGAAAACAAAAACAAAAATCTGAAATATTGAAAACAGAGCCGTCAGAATTAGTGCCAACCCACCATTGCTCCTTGATGTGACTTACGAGGTAGCAGGCCATCACTCAGGCATTCAACCCTGACGTTCCAAAGACAATAAAAACTCTGTGCCCTTCAAATCAAGACTTCAAATCTGCCTCCCAATCAAACACAGAATCAAAAACCACATAATTGCTATCAATTAAGGCTGCGAGGAATGCGCAGCACTCCAGAGCAAACAGCCAGGAACTCTAATCACAACATCGGAGCGGATGTCTCGACACTTAACCAGTACACACTCTTTTTATATTTCAGTGCAACACGGCGAACCTTGGAGGCCTAACTCACTGCTGACAGTAAAGGACTGTTTGATTTGGTAGAGGGGGGTGTCTGCACGTTCTGCGAACTGGGGAGTTATCTAAAGGACACGCGTGCACACTAACCCGACTATCCACTTAACACCAGTGTATTCTGCAGTGACAGCGGGGAGCGACGTGGACGTGCACACTTTCACAGGCTGACACAGGGGTTATATCCCCATGCAGCCATAATCCATAACCTTCTGATATTTGCTTTCAGAAGAAATCCTTCTCATATTTGCAAATGTGTGACTACAGAAAATAAACTGTGGCATCAGTGATGTGCCCGAAGTTTAAAACTAAACACCCGAGGAGGAAATTAATGTATTTGATTGACATTAGCTTGGAGCCGGTTCTCTACCACAACATTGTTGGAGGTGTCTCCTGACAGTTTTAACAATAATCCATGATGATGAGGTGAGAAAAAATGATATGGTGCATTGTTTATTTAACACAAGGCAAGCTCAGATATTAGGTTGCATGAGGGAAGCATGCAGGATTGGGTGAACGAATTGACCATAGACAAAGGGACAAGGGTTTTAAAGGATAAAATTGTGCTTTATTACAGCTCAGGGTCTACTATTGTAGTTTTGGCCATCTTTCCTATGGGCTATAATAACATTGCCTGCCGCAAAGTGATCACTGGGAACAAGGTAGAATTATGACTGATCCAGGAACAAAAAGATGTAAAGACTGACTGTTTATGAAGATGGATGAACTCTCCATGACATCCCCGTTGGGTTCCCTGAAGAGGTTTGAGATCTCAGTGTTACAATAGTGTAAAAAAGGTGAGCTGAACCAATGAGGTATAACATTATGACCACCTTCCTAATATTGTGTAGGTCTCCCTTGTGCCTCTAAAACAGTTGAGACTCATCAGAGAATGGACATGGGCCTTCTGAGGGTGTCCTGTGGTGTCTGGAAACACAATATTGTTAGTGGGGGCCTTTGGGTCCTATGAGTTGAGGGGAGGGGCCCCTGTGGATCATCCCACAGATACTTGATCAGTTTGGGATCTCGTGAATTTGGAGGCCAGATCGATACCTTGTGCTGTTTTTCATGTTTTTTTAGTTGTTCCTAAAGCGTTTATGTGTGTGTGTCTGTGTCAGGCTGCATCCTGCTGGGTACGGCTGCTGCCTTCAAGGAGTGTCATTGCTATGGCGTGGAAGTGTCAAAAGATTCCCAGCAGAACATCGAATTATCACAAGATGGTCAATGGTATTGACTTCTCCCGTCAGTGGTCATAATGTTATGCCTGATCAGCATATATAAAAACGGGAAATTATTTATAAAATCATTTGTGCAGCAGGCGGTAAACATATCTATTCCTGCTGTGAAGTTGGACATTTTTCAATGGGGTCTATTGAGATTGACTCGCTTTTGGAGCCAGGCTCAAGTTGCCATTTGAGGAACTGCAATTTCTGTTACTTCCCCATTTATTTATTAGCCCAAGAGGTTGTTGCCAGCAAGACTCAAGAGTACATCTAGTTGTTGTTAATAATCCCTTATGGATTTAGCTGTGAGGAAGTGGGTTCATTTGGTCAATAAAGCTGCAATAATAACATGAATAAAGGTCAAAATCAGAACAATGTATATACTATAATAATATACACTCAGCATTATTCTTCCATAAAGTAATTGCACCAGTCAAAATTTTCTACATTTCTGCATAACAATGACTCAAAACATCAACAAATCTCCTGAGAGTCCTGAAAGTAGACAAAGAGAACTCAATTAAACAATTAAATATTATATTTGTGCATTTACTTATTCCAGAAAAAAAATCAATCATTTGTACATAACCCTGACCCTAACCCCTAACCCTAACCTCACATGGTCCCTTTTGAGGTGAGGTTGCGGTTAAAAATGTAGACTGAACATGCCGTAAATAGCCTTGATCACGTGTTATCCCTCACATACATTATCTTTGCAGTCCAGTGCCACAATATGATAATAAACTTGAACTGCAGGGTGTGCTGTAAGAAGCGGCTGCACAGCTCTAACTGCTGCTATGTTCTAGCGAATAATATGTCATCGTCTGCATAATATGTAATATGTATGCATGTAACTGCTGCAAAAGGAGTTGTTGATCCTTATTCAGACAGAACAAAATGTTACTGTTTGACATAAAGATGTGAAACTATCCAATCAATATTCATGCAGGTTTTAAATAGCATACCAACATTGCTTCTATCATCACTCTTCATATGGTAAAATGACTCGAGTACAGCTCTCTCATGCTAAATGTTTTAGGGGGTCACCAAGCAGACTTTCCAAGCAGCAGATATTTGACTGATTCTTTCCTCCACTCCTCTAAATAAAGGGTCAAATTAAAAGATATTATGAGGCGGCGACCCGAGTTAACAATCCCAGGGATCTCAGAGGGAGAGACAAATGAAGCTAGAGTTCCCGACGACTGACATTATGTTCCACTCAAGAGCCCGAAGCCCTCGGCTCCCACGAGGAGACTTAAACGGTTCAGGCGGGATAAATGGTAGCCTCCCACCACCCCCCCAGAAGGTGCATGTGCTCCAGTCATGTTATACACCAAAGCTATTGTTTAAAAAGCTTTCTGGGCTAACTGTATAAAATGTTTTACCAGGACAGGGATTTTACGACTTGCAGCTGAAAATCAACCGCACTTCCCCATCCCACCGAAACCGGAGGATTAAAATAAAGATGTAATTCTTTGACAATCAGCTAAATCCAATATAAGCCAGATGGGAGGTGAAGTTAAAAATGGCAGCCCAAAGTAAGCAGTATTACATGTGGCTTAAAATACTCCCTAAATATTTTCTTTATTCTTTATTGTCTTTGATGATAAGGACTGAACATTTTTCTTCAGTTTAGCTTTTATTTCTTCCACATCCCCATGAGTCCAACATTTCCTTTTATTATTCATGATTATTTACTGTTATACCGTATACTCGATATGGGGGGGGGGGTCAGTTGGATTGTTTTGAAAGTAATGGCAATATTTGGTTTGGTAGTTGGTTGTAATATGAAGATGACAGATTTACAGAGCCATAAACACACCTTCTGAGGACACTGTATTATGGTTTAGGTGGGAGGAAGAGCTGCGCTTCGTGCAAGTCCGTGGCATAAATAATGCGCTCAAGGGAAAGACAAACGCCAGCTCCGAGTTTAACGGACCCATCTCTGCTGGCATAGAGTCCTGCAGGTCTTCTGAGTGAACTCCCTGTAGCTATGCAGAGGAAGACATTTGTTCTGCCTGGATATTGGCCCCAGAGCTTTTTACATCATGAATGAAAACAACAATGATTTGTTTCTGAGAAGAGCAGGCGTATAGTCAGTTCTTTTCAGCTTGCATTTCCACGGAACATTTGGTGGGGTTATGCTGCATAGTTTACAACGGTTTCAGCACTTAAAATGGTGACTTTATTTTATTTCGGCTATTAATCCAGACCAGAGGAGTAGCCCGAATTATCGATTGATAAATCTGTGGGCTAAAATGAAATATATAGTATACTGCATATGCACAGTAAAGTGCATATAAAGTTCAGCTCTTTAAGTGAGTAAGCAGAATGTCTGAGGTTATTCATTATTTTGGTTTTCCTGTTACTGGTATTAGACATTTGCATGTCAGCACAATGTGAGACAATGGACATCGACCTTCATGAAGTCAACCTATGACAGGTGAAAAAAACCTTAGGCAGGTATCAAGTAGTAATAATATAAACCTTAAGGCAACAACATGAAGATGACGACCATTTGGAGTGATTGATATAGATAATGAGTTCCCCAAACATTTACCACGAGGCAACACTGTCGACAACTTTGGTTCCTACCTTCCCGATAGTGGGCTTGGAGCATCTGGTGAATTCACCCAGAAACATCTGGGGTGGAAGTTATGCAAGAGGGTTACCCAGGCAACCAGAACTTGGTTGACCAACTGGTGAGCCACAAAGCAATGAGCACCAAGCAAATCGCCTTCAGGCGCTTTACCACATTGTTAAGAAGTATGCTGCAGAATTACAGAAGGAGCTAAATGGCCAGCATTTTTGGCAGAGATGACGGCATCAATTAAGTGGTTATGAGTTAGGTTTTCCAAAAGTGACTCCTACCTAAGGCCACAAACTTACCATTCACCCCTTGTAAAAACAGCAACAGATGCAAAACACAAACCAGAGCCGAGGATGATGAGAAGTCATTCATTCATTTATTTTCTGCATCTGCTTGTCCTCTGAAGGGTCGCGGCGGGGCTGGAGCCTATCTCAGCTGTCACTGGGGAAGAAGCAGGGTACACCCTGGGCAGGTCTCCAGTCTATCGCAGGACTAACACAGAGAGACAGACAACCATTCACTTTCACACCTATTTAGAATCATCAATTAAACTAATCAGCATGTCTTTGGACAGTGGGAGGAAGCTGGAGTACCCGGAGAGAACCCATGAGGACACAGGAAGAACATGCAAAATACACAGAGAAAGGCCCCAGTCGGCCAGTGGATGTGAACCCAGAACCTTCTTGCTGTGAGGCGTCATTGCTAACCACCACACCATTGTGATGCCCTAGTTTTGAACGGCATGAACAAAAACATTTGACTAAATGAAATTCGGGCCCTGACATTCGTCAACGCTAGACGAAAAGCCAGGTCACCGAAGTTTCTGCAAACCACTTTAATGTGGAAATAAACACATGTCTCATGTCACTGCAAATTCTTATTGAAAAGAAGGAGAAGTCTTCATCCTCTGGGGACCACGAGTTCTGTGGCAATCCACAAGATGTTTCCGCTGGACACAACCAACCCTCCACAGAGCCATGTGGGTATTTTTTGACGGAGGAAGGTCAACATAGGCAAAGAAGGCAAAACATTTGTCTTTAAAAGGCAACCACAGCTGCAGCCATTGCACAATGTGATATAATAATTTCATCTGCTCTTTATGGCGACATATTGAATGAGCCAGCAACCACAGTCTGATCCAACCTGGGCTAACCTCTAAAACTTCACATGCAGCCCACAGCGGAGAGGAGGAATAGGCCACGTAATTAAAAATCAGCAGTGACATTTACTGCTTCCTGAAACTGCGTTCATGTGTTCTCAGCACCAAGCTTTTCCCATTAGCACATCGAACGGAGCTCATATGTTTTAGCAGCTTTCTCGTGAATGCAAAGGCTAACTCCATCAGAGACCCCCACCCCAACACCCACTTCACATCCCTCTTTCACCCAGCCACGGCCACTGTGGCGTTTTAAAGAGGTTATGAAAGGACGGAACGGGCATAAATTAGCCGTGTAAAGCCGCTAGAGTCGGCTAAACTGGCCCGCCAAGGTGGGCCAGAAGGAAACGGGGAGCGTGGGACCAGGATCCAGATCTGGGCAGACGCTAAGCACCACAGCTTATTTATGGACTAGCCACCATCAAGTTGATCCCCTGTGCTTCAAAATGGAGACCATATTGCCATATCATCTGGATATTATAGGCTTCTAAAACAATTAACACATGTTCTCTGAAACTGTAATCCTTTTTTGGAAATCAATAAAACTATTAAAGCTGGTTTAACATTCTTACACCCAACAACAGAGTGCGTAACTGACTTGTATATGAACTGGGCCACCTGTAATGATGAACCCACTTCAGAATTATCAGTTTGATTCAACTTCAAGGTCTTTCGGCTCATTATTTTGGTTTAACCTCCTGCTGCTTTACTCTTTTTTTCCACAATTTAGTTTTTGGCATTGGACAGCAGCTGTTTTATCGCAGTACAAGCCTAAACTTCCTCTGTATGCTACTTGCCTCTCAGCAACAATCGTATTTTTATATAGTTTAATTAGAACAATCTAAAATTACCCATCATAATAACAATATCTGCAATAAAAACTATTCAGAAAAAAAAAGAAAGTTCATTCCACAGCTGACACTGCTGTATGGTGAGCAACAGTTTCTGTACGGCAACAGTGATTGCATATCCTCTCCCTCCAGGTCCCGTGAAACTGAACAGAAGACATAACCGCCCCATCTGGGGCTGTCCACATTTGACACGCATCCTGCCTTTGTCATCTCTTTTCTCTCCTAAGACCGTCCTGTCTGAGTGACTAATTTGTTTTGGTTTCCTTGTGCGTTTCACAATAAATTACACTTAAGTCACATGTATGCTGTAGAATAAAATCAGAGTTTGGAAATCGATCCTTCCTCTCTTAAAAGGTTTTAAAAATATATATTTGGTAAGAAGTTTAATAGCTTAACCTAGGAGAAATTTTTATTCACACTTTATTTTATTCACGTCCAAGAAACCTTGGACGGGGCGTTCAAGAAGCTTCCTGGGAAACCTTTTGTTCTTATGGAAAAATATTGCAGCCATTTGCGCTAATCAACTGTGTGAAACCCAAGCTTTTTGGCTGCAACAGCCTCCATCAGTATTGCAGAACTGTAAATATGACAAGCACGATCATGTCAGGGTTCGCGGGAGCTTTTAAAAGACCGGCTATTACAAGAAATGAGAGAGTGTGAAAAATGCAGTAAACATGAAAAAGGCAAAAGTTACATAAATGCTCCAAAACAAGAAAACAACAACGGCATGAGGCACAGAAACAATATTAGGACTAATTATCGATGATGTGAGACTCCACAGAGGCGATGCTCAGAGCCCCAAAGCAGGTCTTCTTGAACTGCAGACATGAAACAGACCCTCTTGTTAACCTCTTCCGTAATTGCAAAACAAGACACAACGGTTCCACCGGCTATTTTTCGAGCCCAGACACCAAGGAGCGACTCCAAATAAAAAGGCACCTGGTTTGTCTCAGCAGCTTATTATTCATGGTGTGCGAGTGCGGAGCTTTTACACGCGGGGCTAGCCGAATCTTTCCTAGCCGCAAAAGACGTGTCTGATCTCCCGTACATGCTCCGCACAGCTAAGGTTTCAGCTTTTAACCCTAAAATTAAGTCACATCAGTAACATGTGTTTTTCATTCTCCAAAATGTATTGTGTGTTGTCTTTGGCTCTGGGACGATCAGAGAAAGTGATAGTAATATGATAAAGGTGGTCAAAGGAGGCTTTAACCCTTGGAGCGTCCTCTGAAATCTGACATTTTCCACCGTGTTAAATAATGATGCAATTACATGGAGAGCAACAGGGGCGTGTGTACTTCAGTTCCTTGTTATGACCTGTGCGCGACCTACAAATATGGAAACGATTAAAGGAAAAATGGATGACACCTCAAACACATTGTTCCAATTCCCTTAGTGAAACGCAAAAATTCACTGAATCTGCATGCACACAAGCAGGCTTTCAGCAGTACACCTCTCAAGACATTACTCATTCTCTGATGAAGGCTTTGTCTCTGGCTCAAACATGTTGGCCTTTATTGTTTTTCGAATAAGTACTACCCGTTTAAAAAGTCTGAGAAAGCTTTTTTGGACCTTAAATCTTTTTGACTCTTAAACGGAGCAGGTTTTTTTAATCTCTGCCTGCGTGCTAGAAGGTTCAAATGACAATATCCACCAAACAGAGAAGAAAAAACAGCATAAAGAAAGGACATTTCTTTGCTATTGAAGTTTAAACAGCACCCCGTGGCCTTCAGAAATAAAAGGTGACGGAGGGATTTTTTAAAAACACCTCAAAATTAAATTAACTAAATCTTTACACTCAAAGATTTTGTTTCAAACTATCGCCACTGGGTCCAGGACCGGTCGCTCAAGTAAATTCATCCCAAGAGTAGAATGTTAGATGGAAATACACAGATCAGCCGCAACATTAAAACCACTGACATGAGAAGTAAATAACATTGATCATGCTGTGACAATACAATGTTCTGCTGGGAAACTTTTGGACCTGACAGTAATTCATGTGGATGTTACTTAGACATGTAGCATCCACCTAGACCAGACCAGACACCCCCACCCCATAGCAATGACACTCCTTGATGACAGCAGCCATCCCCAGCGAGATGCAGCCTGACACAGACACAAAAACTGTTCAGGAACAAGTCAAAAAACATGAAGAACAGCACAAGGTGTTGACCTGGCCTCCAAATTCACTAGATCCCAAACTGATCAAGTATCTGTGGGATGATCCACAGAGGCCCCTCCCCTCAACCCATAGGACACAAAGGCCCCACTAATAACCTCCTGTTGCCAGACACCACAGGACACCCTCAGAAGACCCATGTCCATTCTCTGATGAGTTACAACTGTTCTGGAGACCTACACAATATTAGCAAGTTGGTGATAATGCTATGCCTGATCGGTGTAGACTCAATCTCACTCGACTTGCTTTTTGTTTTAGGTTTTCATCTGTGGATAGTAACTGGTGTTCCAAGTGAGCTGTGTCAGTACAGAAAGGTTGCATGAAAACACTGCAAACCAGTGATTGGAGAGAATCGCCACAAAAATTGTTGCGCGTCAATTTGAGTCAAGCCGTATCGTGCAGTAGAAATTATTATTACATTTCCAAGAACCCTCAAAATGCCATTACAGGACTTTCAGGTAATTGTTTGTGTCAAAGTACGGAAGTGATTGTATAAAGTTGACCTGCATGGGAGGCATGTCAGGAAAAAAAACAAAAACTTTGCTGCTCAAAGGGAACATTAGAGCAAAATCACAGTTTGCTAATAGGCAAAGACAGGTCAGAGGTAGAGTGACAGCAGACCTGTTTGGTGCTTTTCAGAAGAGGAGCCTCACACTCACTGACTGTGAAGTGTGTTGGCAGAAGTGTCACGGTTTGGCGTTGCTTCCCTGTCTCAGGGACTGGACAGCTCTCAGTCAGTGATTCAACTATGAATTTGGTATCATGTCAAACTGTGATTGAACATAATGTGACGTCTGTGGACATTTTAATGGTTAATAAAAAACAACCTGATTAAAAGAATACTTCTGAACCTACGTTCACAAGCTCTAAATCTTTTTGTCCATATAAGCGATAAGCTTGTATTGTACCTCTGCGTCCATAGCTTGCCATGGTGCCGGGAGTGCTGACAGCTCTTTCAAGCAGTCACACTTCAACACATAAACTGGGCTTTGTCCTGTAGCACCCACATTCAGAGAGGGGAAACTATCCATCAGCCTGCCACAGCTCTGCTCTGCGATCAAACATTCCTCACCCATATGCTTCTGTAATCGACCAAGAAACACACAGATGATGTAACCGTGCTGCAAAAGAAAAAAGGTCCAAGGAGGACATTTATCCGCTAGATTGTGTGAAGTGTGAGGCTATCGTGAACTGATTCTCATTGAATTAGGCTAACTTTATCGCTCTCTATTCACTCAGTGTGGACGGGAAGGAGGATGCTGGAGGAGACCCTGAGCGAGAGCAGTGAAAACAGAGTGGAAAAAGGCACACTGTGACTCAACTCACCCGTGCACAGTTCCATTTTATTTGCATTTTCTCGCTCCTTTTCAATCTGTCACTCCATCCAGTCCTCCTCTTTTCTCTTTCCAAAAATCACTGGATAGCGTTTCAGCTCTGTCTGTCAAAACCCGCTGAGCAGATCACAGATCTATATGGAAAATGCACTCACAAGCACGCCGACCGGCCTTTCTTTGCCAAAACCACTGGCATATCAAATACAGAGTGCTCACCAGTAGGTCAACAAGTAAATATGGCCCGTAGGACGCATATTATGGCTTTTCCACCAAAGCCTCAAGATAAACATGACTTAAAAAACGTTCATCCTCGTCTCCAAAGTTCCCCTCAGACCCCTGCCTGACAGTGAAGACGAGCTTTAAGGCTGTTCTTTGAGGTGGGAAAAAAAAAAAAAAAAACATGACAGGATGCTGTTGTAGCAACGCCAAGTTTGGGAAAATCGGAACCGAATAAGTGTGACCACAAGATAATGGCAAGAGAAAATAGCTGACATCACTACTCTTGATGTAACCAGTAGCGAAACAGTAGAGCTACTACAGAGGAGTAAGGCCAACCGAATGCTGTCCTGGCCTGAGCTGTGCAAGGTTGATTATTTCCATGTTATTTACATACTTATCGTACGTGCCATTAATGTTTAAAGCATAGCAGAGCAAGTACTGTATAGACAGAATAAATTAAGATGGCAGGTTACATTAGTACAGATAAACAAGGTCCACATAGGGAGGAGGTCAGGGTGGATTGATAGGTCAACAAAACAATGGACTCAACACTCCAAACCAAAAGTTAAAGCTGTTGTTTTATGGTATAACCACATGGTTTTTATTATAATTGACATTCTAGCTGAATACTAATTCTAACTCTTACAAATGATATTGATCTTGTGATAGGTAAGTCACATTAGAAAACAGTACATCGCTGCAGAGGACATCCTCAATGACATGTTGGTTGATTTCCAGGTTTTCCAAGGGATTTACCAGCCCTTGACTTTACTTTTTTGGTTCACAGTCAGACTGTAGCTCAATGCATTTAATGGTAGACAGATAAACTTAGCACTTAGCCGCTAAGGAAACATATATTTCATCATGAAATATTGTAGAACATGTGTCATTGCTGTGTTCACAGCTGGTTTCCCGCTGCTCTTAATATCATTCATTCATTCATCTTCTATACCCGCTTAGTCCTGTTAAGGGTCGCGGGGGTCTGCTGGAGCCTATCCCACCTGTCATTGGGCGAGAGGCAGGGGTACACCCTGGACAGGTCCTCTTGATATCAGAAAATTTAAAGTGTCAATCAAAAATGTTTTGTTCTCTTTGGCGACACCTTTGGTCAGAAGTGGTAATTGCAGGTGTGTTTTTGATCCTCACTTCTGAGATCCGAACACAGTCTATAGAGCCAACAGGCAGAATTAAATTTATTATTTGGTTCTGTGTTATCAGATTCACATCTATTTTTCTTTCATGATCAGATTATTTTTCACTTCCATATGGTATTTTTCAGTTGCACCCTGTTGGCCTTGATTTTCTGGCATCAACAGTGAAGGGCATGGAATCACGAGTGACAGCGTGACGAAGACAGGAACCTCCTCGATCACGCTGCCTTTAGGAAGCATGAGTGATACTAGATATATGACTCAACACTCTCTATGATTAATAAGCAAGTGAAAACGTTGCGTTTCGTGAGGTAGAGAGGTTTCAAAGAGATATTCTGCAAAATCATTCCAAATACTTAAAACTTGAAAGTCATTCAGTGTACAGCCCAAGATTTTGCCTTATATATTGTCTTGGCAGATGGAACATTTGTGGACAGGTGTAGACTTAATTGGAGCGTGTTTCAAGCAATACAGAGAAAAATCATCAGATCCCGAGACCAACTTTCCCCCATAAAAAGATATAAATGGAATATGGGGGGCAGGGAAAGTTAAGGCTGGCTCTCCAGCTAGTAAACGACAGTACTTTCATGTACTTTCGCCAAAGTGTCAGAGGCTCAATCACCATTATTATTATTTTTTTTTTTACCTCATTTGGCTACAGTGACTTAACCGGCATTTATTTTCATGAAACACTTTAAGCTTTCCACTTTAAATCTGTTAAATCAGTAACTTAGGCTAAAACTTCAATGCAGCAAACCCACAGTACATGACAAACAAACAATGTATCCAATATCTGGAGGACGGTGGGTAGTGGCTGCACAAGGAAATGTCAAATTAGCTCTTATATGGAGTTACATGATTTGTGCTATAATGATAGGTTGCTGCTAGCCTCGGAGGCCTGTGTCTTTGCGTCTGTTGTGGGTAATGTGTTTACTGGAGATTCAGGCAGAAATGCAAAGAGAAAGACATGAGGAACTGTCTGTGTCTGTATGTTACTGTGAACTGTGCACATTTACGTGTCAAGTAATACATCATTCCCTTAAACACACTGTACCAAAGCCAGTTTCTGTTTCAAAACTCACACCTAGGGCTATGTTCCTTTATACTGCTGTTGAACTGGGAAATTACACCAAATTTCTCTTTCACAGTTTACACAACAAAAATCACCAAGTGCACGCTCCGTGAAACGAAACCTCATGTGTCCACCTTTAAGCTGGTGTCAAGTCAAAAGCTTGGCCAGGTGACGGAGAGGGAGAGGGAACATTTGGACGCATGACTCAAGAGTAAACCGCACAGGAAAGGAGCTGCAGTCTGATCAGTTCACCCCCGTTCCATCCCGCTCCCACATAAAAACCCCTTTACCCTGTTTTCCCAAGAGCTTTTGGGCTCACAGCTGTCCAAATACGCTACTGTAGTGAACTTCCAACCAGAGAAGTGTTTGCACCGTTGTATCGGCAGCAGCTCAAGCGCTAAATGTGAATAGCAGGAGAGGAGAGGTCGACCATGTTGGTGAAAACTGCAAACTATTTTCCAAGGGTTAAATTATCTCTCTTATACAGATGGAATTAATAGACATTATATAAAGGGATGTGACCCAAGTAAAGGAATTTAGGAATCTGGATTGTTAGTTCATTAGGGAAATGGAGTAGACTGGTGCGGCATCAGCAGAAATTATTCACCATTGTGGTGAAGGGGAAGTTGAGACATAAGGCAAAGCTTTCTATTCACCAGTCGGCTTAGGTTTCAGATTACAGCAATCATCATGAACTTTAACTAGTGGCCTAAAGAAGGGGATTGAAGATACAAGCAGCCAAAATGAGTTCTCTCTGCTGGGTGGCTGGGCTCAGACTTAGAAATATGACAATGAGACTTTGCTCCTTCACATCAAAATGGAGCAGTTGAAGCGTTTTGGGCGTCTGATGAGGGCCTTGGTGCCTCCCTTTACTAGGCATGGTTAACTGGGAGGAGGCCATGGGGTAAATTACATTTCTCGTTTGCATCCCCAAGGAGGGTGAGGTGGTTAGCACTGATGCCTCACAGCGAGAAAGTCCCGGGTTCGAACCCCTGGGCCGACTGGGCATTTCTGTGTGGAGTTTGCATGTTCTCCCTGTGTCTGCGTGGGTTCTCTCCGGGTACTCCGGCTTCCTCCTACCGTCCAAAGACATGCTCGTTAGGTTGATTGGTGAAATTGGCCGTAGGTGTGAATGTGAGTGTGAATGGTTGGGTTAGCCCTGCGATAGACTGGCGACCTGTCCAGGGTGTACCCCAGCCTCTAGCCCGATGACAGCTGGGATAGGCTCCAGCAGACCCTGCGACCCTCAACAGGAACAAGTGGTTACAGAAGATGAATGGATGAATGAATGAACAATATGTGCCTTTTTTTTTACTTTGTCTGTCAAACCTTACCAGACTTCGACTTAGACAAACTTTATTCATCCACGGGGGAAATTGTTTGGTCACAGTAGCTTAGTTGAACATAAAAAAACACTCTCGAGAACCACAAGTAAAAAGAAAGATAAAATAAAATAAAATATAAGTAAAAATCTAGTAAAATAAAATAGTATAAGCAAACAATAAACAAAATTAGCATATGAACACATCACTCGAGTTTAAAATCTTATGTTCCCTAATTAGAGCTCATATTCCCGCCTAAATTTTAAACACTTAAGGTTGTGGCATCATGTAATGTTTTAACAAGTGGAATCATTCTGTTGGTTACCAAGTGCAAAAAATAAATAAATAAATGATGAAAATATATTACACCTAATTGATATCATGTAGGATTGGTGACCTTGCAACAATTTATTTATTAAAATTAAATTTTATTCAAGTTCAGCGCTGCACATTGTGGTTAAAATCTGTGTACAAATTCTAATGACACTGTTTCCACAGATCCTTTTGCATTGCAGTCAGTCATAGACAAACAAGAAATGATATTGAGTTATTTCTTCTTGCTTCAATATTGGTTTTGTGCCACAAAATTCTTCACTGACTTATCAACACCTGAGCCAGTTTCTGTTGCGGCCTTCGTGGCTCAAGAGCAGCATCTTGTGTCTGAGAGACTAAACTACAAGTCCCTTTCAAGCTTGTCGCTAAACCTCAACTAAAGCTTGTGGAGTGTCCTTTCACTTTCTCATAACTGCGTTTATTCAGTTGGGCGTTTTGACTCTGGCCGTAGAGAAGTCAGAGGAAAGAAGGGGAAAGTCAAATGAAAACAGAATAGGATTTGGGGTTTCTACAACAATTCTCTGCGGACACACAACACATAAAAAGTCCACGGTTGATGCATGACACACGCTGACGAGACATGTCTGCGGGTTTGGGGTGGTCCAAGCCCGCTCGACTGTGGCAGAGGTTTACATAAACCCTTAGCTTCTGGCATCAGACGCAAAATGAGAGGGTGCTAAAATAAATCTTCACCCTCGCCACCAGACAGAGCAAACAAGCCCCTACATCACACGCGTATGTACACACTCTAAATCATTAGCAGCCACTATAAACACAAACACTTTTCCCTCCCTTCGCTATCGTCATCGAATTCTTGTACAGTAGGGACACGCACAAAATACACAATCCGAGGGGGGAGGGAGGGAACGAGTGTTTCGAGTGCTGTGCTGTGTTTGTGTCAGACAGGAGCCACAGGCTGAGCTCATCTAGCCGGGCTTCACTCCGCGCCTCCCTCTAATTGGTGTCTTTTGCCGCGTGCCGCCATGCAATTGAGGGTTAAAAGCAGCGCCAGGCCTTAAAAACCCTCATCCCTGTTACCCCCTCCACCTCAGCTTCCCGTCACTCCATCAACCGGGGCTTCGCAGTGAGAGATGGAGTGGAAGAGAAGCTCACCGACTGTGCTTCATCCCCTATCATTATCTCAGTGAGGTCATTCAGGGAAGCTGATTGAGAGAAATGCCGCTCATTTGCGTGCGGTTCAACCTGTAAAACCAAGGCGCCACATATCTAACAGCACGAAGCACATGCTTAACTTCAAGGAACTAAAACTGAATGATGTGGAGGTCAACGGGAATGAGCTGAAAAAAAGATGCTTCTCCAGTTGTTGGAGAATTTAGTTCCAACATATTTTCACGTGTTGCTGAGTGGAGATGAGCTGTTGTTTAGCTTTCTGTAGAGTATTAATGATTTCATCAAATGATTGATGGCTTTATATTGTTACTCCAGATATTCACATTTGGCTCCAAAGTGATGAAGTGAAGATTAATATTATAAATCACAGACAGAACAAGACAACGTAGACCTTTCGTCAGGGGACAAAGTAACCAAAAGTTTGTCTTTAGTCCACTAACACCCTGGCTCCCAGCCCGAGGCCCCCGGACAATGCTTTCAGCATGGGACCTTCATCGCTCACTATGGGGCTCATAAATCTGGAGGCTTCAATACTTTGCGGGGTCATCTTTCATTGTGATTTAGTTTGGGCTTCAGATAAAGAACCTTGGGGATAAGGAATCCAGGAAGTCTGTACGCCTGTTGTGGGAGGATGCACGTCGCCTTCAGCACCAGATATATGAATAGTTTTTGTACAACAACTGTATCCCTTTCAACTTTTGAACAAATCTCCAATTCACTCTGTTGTTTAAGCCTATACCTCGAGTTTTACCAGACAGGAGAAGAAAACAACAGCAAAATACTGAACTTGGCACAGCAGATGGGCTTTGAGTACTTTTGTTGTGGTACGCATATTAAAATCTCCCTAATTCAGTGGCTATGTTCTGGGAAGCGTTGCTGTAATTAATTAACGATGCTGCTGGGTGAATAGAAATCCGATTCTCATCGTAACTCAGAAGCAAGACCAACTAAGGCACATTGAACTTAAAAGGACAACATGCAAGATCAGGAGAAAAACTACAAGCCCGTGTTTTCTCAAACCATGAGCTCGACAAGCCTGTGAGACGTCTTGCATGCTGAATCTGATTTCCGAGGAAGGAAATATTTATAATAAACACTGATTAGGAGACACTGAATATCCTTCAAATACGTCACGGGCATTGCATGCCGCAGGATATAATTTGGGCTACGCGTCATCGTGCCGTTTGTCTTAAAACCAGCTCTCTTTGGAAACTTTTAATTGGTTTGGCGGAGGTCTTTGTCCGCAAAACCGCAGCTAGAAAAGTACACAAACACGAGTTAAAAAGGGAGTAATCGTATACAAGAAAAATACATTGACCACTTCGGCAAGGTTTCCATCATTTCTTTAGCTCTGATCCCAGAAATGAATGAGAAAGAATACAATAAACTACACAATGAAGGTATACATGAAAACCTATCTAGTCGTATCAGAGTCGTTCACTACAACAGTGACATAAGAGAAGGTTTTTTATGACTGACTGACAAGCTTGTGGCCAACTAACATAGAAGAATCTCCTAAATCTCCTAAATCACATTTATTTTTCTAACATCGCCCCCCCTCTACATTTACACATTTGACATTGACCATACGTCGAGCATACGGCTCGCTTTTTTGAAGGAGTTGTTCTACAGTCTGTCAAGATCATGTCATGGATCTCGTCAGCAGTTTCCTGTGTGGCGATGGTGACTGGCCTTCCAAGATGGTGGTTATCTTCTTTGATTTCTCTGCCACGTTTGAGTTCGGTGGCCCACTCTTTCACCATCCACACCAAGTATTACCACCATGTCCTCACTGAACCCTTTGGGTGGTGAGCCCTCCAGACTGAGGTGGTGGGTGACCGCACAAAGGCTGATGTTGTCCATTTTCTCTTCTCCCCAAAACAGAAATGGCAAATGATCATTTCTGCAATTTCGACACAATCCCAGAAAAATGTTATACGAGATCTGCAACTCATCTTCTTCTGCCTTAAGGCTGTACTCTTCTTTCTTCAGTTTAATGTTGCTCTATTGGCCATGCATATAATAGACTAATGTTTTAGTAAGGAGACCTTTGTTGCATGTTTGTCTACTACATCTACATCATTTCTTCTGCTATCTAATAAAAGCATAAAATGACCCAAATAGTATTAACTTCAAAAATCTACTTCAGTGAGGTCTTATATATTAAAACATTACACAAACTTATTTAAAGGGGAACTACCGTTTTTTTACAATCCATATAGTGGGAGTGACTGGGGCACCGAAACGCAGCCTCTAAATAACGCATTATCTGCCACGAAACTCGTTCATTTCACTAATATTTTGTTATGATACGCTAGTGCTATTCCCTGTTGAGTCCGGACTTACCTGTTGTGACACTAAATGACACCAAAGTTATATGGATGTGTAAAACGATCGTATTTTATGCCAGAAATAAGGTCCAGGTTGTGAAAAAC
Organism: Chelon labrosus; assembly: GCF_963514085.1. Classification (NCBI taxonomy): domain Eukaryota; kingdom Metazoa; phylum Chordata; class Actinopteri; order Mugiliformes; family Mugilidae; genus Chelon; species Chelon labrosus. The sequence continues at coordinate 15,601,133 of NC_140337.1, forward strand.
GGTAGTTCCCCTTTAAGCACTACTTTATATGGAACTAAAATTCTCCAACAATACACAACGGCAGTTTCCACTGCTTTATGTCCTACAGAAAGAGTGTTTGGGGGACTCAAATGAACACAACCTAAAGAGTTCCTTAAATTATGCCTATCTGAAGTGAAAGGCTTACCTCTGTGTTGTATAAAGATCTAATCTAAGTGTGCCCGTCTTGTGTTGCAAGCATTGTTCACTTTTCAACTTGGAAGAGCGTCAGGGTCATTTTTCAATTTTGTGGTTTGTGAACAGATTACATTCTCTCCCTGGGCTCCTTGAGAGTGAAAACTCTCTGTGAGCGTGTGCAGGAGAGTGCGAGCTCTGCGGACGCGCCAGCCATAGGTCTCCACACACGCACTCCGAGGTCCTGATTTTGCTCAGAGTACTTACAGAAGTTTGCGGAGATTAGTTCACATCATGCACCAGAGGGAGACCACCATGTTTAGGCCAAAACCTTCTTTCAATTTACTCTAAGCCCCGTGCAACCAGAGACGCTGAGTGGAGAATCAGCCAACGAGAAACCTAAACTTGACACTGATGCTGATGCACGCTTTATGCACTGCAGAAAATAAATTACATTTTGGAAACTTGCGCTTTGCTGTTATTCAAAGCAACTTATTCATGAGCTGAAGGATGCAGTGGATACAAAAGCCTACACAGATGGATGTTGAAATGCAAACAAATTTTTTATGAAACGACTAATAATGGAGGTTGAGGTGTTGCAATATGGGCTGTAATGCATATAATGTGTTAAGTTAATGTATTAAGACTAAAAAGATGAAATTTGTCCAGTCCAAGTGAATATTTGTGCCAAACCTGAAGACATTTCATCATGGCTGTACATACGAATGATCTGAAAATATATTGTGTCTGACCAGGGATGCCTCCAATGTGAAGACATGATGAAAAAAGCAGCAAGACACAAAGTATTATTTCCTGGTGAACTGCAATAAATGTATTATTATCTAAATCTGACGTCCAACAGTGCTGCATGCAATGTTATAGAGCAAGAGTTTGGGCAACAGAGTAATACGCCAGGAAGTGAGTTGCTACGTTGTCTAATGTTGTTATCTTAGGTTTGGCTTGTCTCATTTTACTCATACTTTCTCGTAAATTGAACTAGGAAACACACTGAATGGGGGATTTATTTGAACATTCACAACATCGCAGCTGGCGGTTCTCATCCAAGAGTTACTCTGCACAATCCAAACCTATTCAGTACACTCTTCTTTTAACACTGTGTTACATAATACAACACAATCAAAGTAGTTTAAATCGCAGCGGCTCTTTCCCAATAAATCACCCATCTGCACTGGATCCAACAACCGAATCCTTCCAGGACCAAAACTGGACATGGCTTTCCAGATAGAAAAAGTGGAAGATGTGTTTGTTCTGCTACTGTAGTGTACATGTCCGCCCACCACCGTACAGAGAAATACGAGCCCGCGTTTAAGAAAGAAGGGACATGCTTTGGTTCTGCAGCGCGTTCACTTCTTAACCTAAACTCTGCTCCGCATGTGCGGCAGGGATCATTCAGCGGCAGGTAATTACTGCTGTAACTCAGGTTAACGCTGTTGCTTACACTGGAGGCTGGCTACATACTGTGGCTGCCTGAGCCAAGTGAGCACTATGAAGAGCTCCTACAGAAGCTTACGTTGGACTTCCACTTAAGTTATTAAAGTTGTTACTACCTCCCCGCAGTTGGTTTATTTCAAGTCAAGTACCACAAGGTGAAAAACAACTTGTCCAAGAGACTGTTTTGTTTTAAAGTAAACTTTATTTTTTTTTTTTTTAAATGGCACTAAAGCCAAAGAGTAAGAAGAACTTGTTAGACTGAGGTGTTCTTATTTGGCTGTGATATCAGTGTTTTGAAAACTGTGGCTAATTTTGCTGTTATTCAATTCCCGTCTACGTGCCAAAACACCCATCGAGCACCAGAAAATAAAGGCCTAATTGTAACAATCACTGCCACTTGGAGGCAATTAGCGTGCTCTGCGCCAAAACCGAGAGCTGAGACATCCAAAACATTCCTGGATGAAACTTCCTGGCATCAACACGACCCTGTGTGTCTGTTTGTGTCTGTGCATGCCTGTGTAAATGCATGCCAAACCCGAAGACGAACACGAACATCTGCAACGAGGAGGGCAACCTGAAATGTAAACAATTAGAAATCAATCACTTGCACCAGAAAATGTGTGCGTGCCTTCACACGTCATGGAGGAGCAGACACTGCAGAGGGGTGAGGAGAGAAGACTGCGGGGGTGATGGGGGAGTATTTTCCCATTAATCAAAGACAGTTCTGCGCGAGGTGGCATGTGATAGTGTTGAATGCTAAAGGCACATGAATCACAAACACGTGGATTCCTGTGTAACAGTGCAGCATGTGCACATGTCAGCGTGCAAACACAAACAGCTATGGGATTACATGAGGGTACGCTGAGCAAGAGCCTCTACGAATGGGAGTGTGCATGGAGCAGTAGCCAGCAATAGACACACTGCTGGTTGAATGCATTTACACACAGCCACATTTGCTATGTGGGTGTTGTGGTGAGGTCTTGTCCCTGGTGGTATTACCTCAGCAGCACCACTCCAGTACCCACAGCGCACTGATGTGGGACCACATCAAGCAGGTTGAGATATTCGCTGCGGCACGGTGCGGGCCAAGGATTTACTGAACACATATGCTGATGGAACAAACACAGGGGTGAGAGAATGATCCCCAGTCCAAAGCCACGTGGCTTTACACCACATTCACCAGCGCTCAGCACTTTCTTCAAGAGCGCTGGGACCGAACCTCCAAACAGCACACAGATGTGCCAAACACCAGTCAGCTAGCCAAAGCGTACAACCCAGGAAGGCTAATGTCTCCTCGTTCGCTGCTTTCCTTTTCAGTACTTTCTTTCTCTTGTTGTAAAAAAAAAAAAAAAAAAAAGCTGGACAAAATCTCCACTGCAAAGAGAGGGTTTCGTCTGTTCAACAAAGTCAGTTGATCTCCCATACAGCTGGCTCTGCAAAAACAAACATTTGCATTTATGGCTAACTGGAGTCACAAACGTAGCTATAACTCACCGTTTACTCAAGGTTTTCCAATCCAGCTCCAGCATGGATACAAAGAGGCAGTGTTTCTAATAAACAGCTCAGTCAATCGCATGCAACACGGACTGATCCAGGGAGGCTGATCTCTCTAAAGAAAACAAGTCTAATAATGAATAAATACTCGGAAAATATGATTTCACAACGCAGTGATGGGACACGGTGTTTCATATCTTTACATACACGTATCTAGTGGCCCTGCATCTTTTATTGATTGGAATAAAATCAATAATAAAGGAAAACTCTAAGAATATCTATACATTTTGTTTCAGTGTAAACAACCAGTTCACCAAAGGTGAAGGGAAAGTTGATGGAATTTGCTTTTGAACAAAAAAATGCAGGCATGTTAGCTTAGGTTAGGTTAGCTTAGCTTAGCTTAGCGCAGAGACAGAAAACAAAGAAGCCTGGGCCCATTGCCACAAGAGAGACTCCAGGAGGTTACTGGAGTCTGACCCATAACCACTCTTAAATCACTTAATACACTTATTCAGCTGTATTTTTGAAGTTAGGTACTTTCTCTGGTTTCCAGTCTTTATGTTGAGCTAAGTGAACCATAAGCTCTTCTTATCCAGCTCTCAGAAAGATAGCAAATAAGTGTGCTTCCAAAAAAGTCAAACTTTAAAAGTATGCCCCAAAAACAAACAGCAATATGTTCATTGTTTCTCACCAGCATATTTTGTGTTTATTCTTGACGCCTAATAAATGTGTTGAGTACATTTTCATTAGCAAAAACTATTCCTAATAATCATAATCATTCTTCGCTTGTCAACAGTCCATGCACCGTGCACATGACTGTCTATGTGCATCCTTACAGTATGCAAGTGGTATTAAAAAGTATTGGCTAAATCTAAGAAGAAATACCTTTGAACATGGCGTGCATACATATAGAAGCAGGCGAATAGCATATAGTGGAAAAAAAAGGTTTGAGTCTAAACATCCTCTCTGTCTGCCAAAACCAACATGTCCATCCTTTTAATGAAGACAAATGAAGTGTTTAATTGCGCAAGACTGTCGCCCTTTCCACCTGGCTCAACATGCAAAACACAGCTGCCAAGCCAGCACGCAGCTCAGCAACGGGCTTCGGTCTTCGTGAGTTACTGCTGCCATGGCCACCGAGTGCGCCCCTCTTTGCTTGCCACTCAAACCGGGCCCCTTGGCCCTACTACCATGACAACCAGCCAAAAGGCGTAACCGCCTCAGTTCTTGTTCACCCTGATGCTTCTCAATAAAAAAAAAAAAAACATAGCACTGACGGTTGCTGCTCAAGGTGCAATTGAGCATATAAAGACATTAAAGCCTGAACTGCTTGGCATGGGATGAAGAGAGGGCAGAGAGGAGGGAACATCTAACAAAACATCCAACGTATAACAGAAAGATGAGGGAGAGGAAAGGTGTGAAAATATAACAACAACTTAGCAGGAGAACTGAAACACCACACCATGAAACATGTGAAGACAGGCGAAGCGGAAGTGTCCTCGCTCGCGCCAGGCCCGGAGTCAAATCTACAAAGTGGGGCTCTAATGACTGTCATTTCCAACCACTTAACTGTCACAACCCGTAATATCCTGGTCGTTCTTGGTGTGTTTAAAACAAAATGTGACCCAGAGCAGCAATCAGTACATCCAGCCCCAGATTAAAAACAGGACAAATGAACTAAAAGACCCTTTTCAGGTCTGTCAAAGTACAGGTGAAACAACATACAGTTACAGAACAAAGGTACAGGTGATTCAAGTGTTAAAACCGATACGGCATACTTTCAGATCTTAAATCTTTTTAGAAAATCTAGTCATGAGATCTAACCCAAGTACTCGAGTAAAGCTTTTAAAACTGATTTACACCGATCAGCCATAACATTATGACCACCTTCCTAATATTGTGTAGGTCTCCCTTGTGCCTCCAAAACAGTTGTGACTCATCAGAGAATGGACATGGGCCTTCTGAGGGTGTCCTGTGGTGTCTGGCAACACAACACTGTTAGTGGGGGTCTTTGGGTCCTATGGGTTGAGGGGATCATCCCGCAGATACTTGATCAGTTTGATATCTAGTGAATTTGGATACCAGGCCGTTTGTGTGTGTGTCTATGTCAGTCTGCATCCTGCTGGGGATGGGAGTGTCATTGCTATTTTGTAGGGGTGTCTGGTCTGGTCTAGGTGGGTGGTACATGTCTAAGTAACATCCACATGAACGCCAGGTCCAAACGTTTCCCAGCAGAACATTGTATTGTCATCAGCCATCAGTAACCCACTTCAAAGCTGCCTGTTGACAGGAGGATCATATTAGCCGTCTAAACACTTGTCGCCGCGTGTTGTGTCCCTCATTCCACCTCCTTTGTCATCTTTTTTTTTTTTTTTTTTCCCAGAGGCTATTTCTTTCTGTTCTAGCCCAACTCTCACAGCATTAACAACACTTGTTCTCTGTCCTTCTTTGTCTTTCATTCACCGTCAGTCATCAAGGCTGAGGAGCAGCTGTCACGTGTATCGGCTTTTGAACAGGAATTTTCAAAGATCTAGATTCGATCCCTCACTGCAAATAAACCGATTTGTCAATAAAACACACAAGTCAATAAAATCAAAAGCCATCATTTTAAAACATATCTTGACAGTATTTCAGTAAAATACAGTTCTCAAAAGTGCGGCAGATCAAACTAACATCCTAGGGGGGAAAAAAAAAATAATTCATGGTCAAACAATGAGTGGGAGCGAGATTTATGAGCAGCTTTTGTGTTTATCCTCACAGCCTGTCTCATTCAGTCTTGTAACACAGAAAAAGAAACTTTCTCAGACTTAGCAGCCAGCATTTCAGCTATCAGACCCCCCACACACTTTGAATCAGGGACCTCTCAACCCGGTACACTTACTTAATATGTGTTTATGAACGCTGACATTACTGAAGCTTTACAGCGCATGCATGCCATCACATAATGAATATGGGTTAATTTACAAAGGTATGTTAGAGCTTAGTTGTGTAAGACAGCTCTATTCCTTCGAAGCGACTTGCGTCGAGGCTGCCAGGAAAAACACTTTCCATCGGAGAGAACAATTCATCTGTGGCCCTCTTGGGGGATAGGATAAAGGGTGCTGGGGAGGTCAGTCTTACTGCCCACCAACCGACCCTGGCATATAGTCATGAAACAAGAGAAAGCGAATACACTCTGGATTCGGAGATCCGCCTCCTGGGTTTGCTCGCTAATTAAGCTGCGTTTATCTTGGCTTTGAATCAAGCTTAATATTGAACCTAGATCCAACGTTGAACAGCGCCACAGGCACAGTGAGACTGAAACCAGGCGAGTGCTGAAAGGAATCACAAGTGCGGCTCCTGGGTGTCTGTGCGCTCGTCATCTTAAGACATGTTAGCATCAGTAACACCATTCAGATTAAGAAGAAGTCAGTGTGGAATTATACACTGGAGCCTGAATATCCCGTAAAATGACATCTTCGTCTTACCTGTTTTGTCATACTGTAACTTTCTCTGATGCTTATCCCAGCAAGAGATAGTTGACTCATCCTTTTAATTCACAGGAAAGGCAAATCTAGAGTTTTATATCAAAAAAAGCACCTGTCTGATGACGGCAAATAAAATGCAACCAAAGTCATTTTAACAAATCCCATGAAGAGTAACTGAGGCTTGGATGGCTTGAATACAGTATGTCGGAGTGGATATATAAATACCCTTCGCATGATGTTGGGTTTGACAATCGCTCAAAAACTAGCTAATGCAAATTCAAAAATTCACTTGAGGTCGGTGCATCATAAATCACGCTGCAGCTTGGTTACAATTTGAAATCCAACAGCTGTAAAGATTTGTTTGTGGTTTCTAACTACAGTGCGGCGCGCATGAACCACAGCATTTAAATTCTTGACTCTTAATAGAGTTTTGAAATGGTTTTTCCATTAAGGCTGGCTTTGGGACACGGACGCGCACGTAAAAAGCAAAAGACGGACCAGAAATACTGAGGAAATAGAAATGATTTAAAGACACCGGGGCAGGGCGACGTTAGCGCGGATACTGCAGACGCTCGCTCTGCCCGGCTCCGATCCGTAAGTCTATCCGGCGCATGCGAGTTGTCACATAAGCCCCCGCGATCCTGCTTCAAAGTGCAGCGTCGGGTTCAAGCAGATTTTTTGTTTCAAAAGAAAACACCGCTGCGTTTGATTAGTGTTCAACACGCGCTGAAAGCTTTCTGAATATTCAATAAGCCGAGGTCAAAAAGTCATTTGCTGGAGCGTGGAAGCTTGGGCAAGACGTGTTTAGAAGGACTTTCACCTTTCTGAACAGGTCGTATGTGCGGGTAAATGCACATAAAGCAGAAGAATGTGAGTAAAGTCAGGTCAGTTACATAATATCCTCACTGCGGATAGAAAAGTGCAACACTAGAATTCACCTCAAGATAGAGTTACTGCTTGTGATAGCGTAACACTGTTCAAATACCTTTGATCAGTTTTAACAGATTCCTCTAAAATTGTGCTCGTGCCCCGTCACAAAGGAATGATGAGATAGAAGAGCTCCATGTCGCTGTGTGGGACAGCAGCAGCTCAAACCCTCCCTCCTTCCTCCTCCAGTTAGATAAAACATCTGGGTGAGAGGCTGGCTCCAGAGAAGCGCTACGGGCAGGACTCATGTCTCATCAAAGGTGATGACAGAGTGGGAGTAATGTGATGCAAGAAAGGCACCCCACCCTCGCACATGCAACGGGTGTCAAGTGTGTGTGTTTGCATGTGCTGCCCTGTTTCACATCAAGCTGGGTCAGCCCGCAGTCAGATTACACCTCCCCCTCCTCCCTCCCTCCCTCCCTCCCCGACGTCCCACAATCATCATTCACTCGCGCTCATTACTGAGGTGTAATATGGAGGATTTTTCACTCCTATGGTGCGGCGTGTTATCTAAACACGCTCTGATAGATTTATTAGTTGATTTAGTTTCATCTGACATCTCCGTTTATTTCTTTGTTCGAGTTATAAAGGAAGGAAAATGTGAGATTTGGAGTTCATGTTTAAGGAGCAGTCGGGTAGAATTAAGCTAATACAGTAAGTGGAGAGTGTTTTTTTCGGGATCGAGAACTTACCGAGTCGTCTGGTTTCGGGCTGCCGTCGTGGAGGGGCTCTTCGGGAAGGTGGTCTCGACGAATCAGAGTGAACTCCCTGATGAACACAGCTTCTCCGTCGTTGGACCCCACGGCAACCTGAACAACAAAGACACAGTTGGTTTTAAGTTTTAATAATAAAGATTTTGCCAAATGGATAATATAAAAAGGTGAAGGTTTCCAATCTCTACTTGTTTTTCTTTCTTAGGGAAAAAGCTCCATCACTGAATTTGTTCATTATTTGTTCTTTCCTCTCCTGTTAATCATGCCATTACTCCTCACATTTATCTGTATCTAAAACTGTGTGCAAAGTAGTTTAAACTAGCAAAATGAAGAATCTCATGAGGTCATGTATAACAATACACACCGATCAGCCACAACATTAAAACCACTGACAGGAGAAATAACATCAACCATCTTGTGACAGTACAGTGTTCTGCTGGGAAACTTTTGGACCTGACATTCATTCATGTGGATGTTATTTAGACATGTACCACCCACCTAGACCAGACCAGGCACCCCCACCCCATAGCAATGACACTCCTTGATGGCAGCAGCCATCCCCAGCAGGATGCAGCCTGACACAGACACACAAAAAACGGTTTAGGAACAACTAAAAAAAAACATGAAGAGCAGAACAAGGTGTTGACCTGGCCTCCAAATTCACTAGATCCCAAACTGATCAAGTATCTGTGGGATGATCCACAGAGGCCCCTCCCCTCAACACATAGGACCCAAAGGCCCCCCACTAACAACACTCTGTTCCCAGACACCACAGGACACCCTCAGAAGGCTCATGTCCATTCTCTGATGAGACACAACTGTTTTGGAGGCACAAGGGAGACCTACACAATATTAGGAAGGTGGTCATAATGTTATGCCTGATCAGTATATCCATCAGAGGGATCAGAGCAGTACTTTTATTTTAATACAGTTTGCTTCCAATACTTCAACTACATTTTTACTTGAGTCAGATTTTTCATAAACAACCTGTTTGCAATTTAATATTTTAACATTTCTATATTGAAGGGCCTCAGTGTGCTTAGAAGGGAATGCTTGCCAGATCTAACACAGTGTGAAACATGCCACCTCTCAACGTTCCCAACGTGGGAATGTGAGCAGCAAAAATGTGAACAATTCCAACCATTTGTAACTGACAATTCCCGAACCTTTTTTAAAAAACACACAAAGTTGTAAAAAATGTGCCACAAACAGGTCACAGAAAGCTCAAGGACTGCCGCTGAATGAATGAACTGCAGCAGGGGTTTGGTTCATTGTTGAAGTATGCAACAAGCTTTTTCTTGGTCATGTCAAACAGTTTCCACCTAATTTCATCACCTGACTCTGGAGCAACAGTGAGGGATTTAAAGAAGTAAAACTGAGCATTGTGTGTTTTTCCTTAAGGTTTGTTCTCTCGACCGCACATCTCCCTCGATTATCGTTACAGGCTCCGGAGAAATTCACAGCACATGAGATCTGATATCACAAGACGCGGTGGCCCACGTCTTCATTGGAGATTGGTAGGGGGGCACGAGGGGCATCTCGGATAGGGCCCATTAGCAGCACGGCAGGGCCCGCATTCTGCAGGATGCACACATTCACAGAGCGGGGGCCCTCAGCTGCTCTCTGTGGGTCATAAACACCCTGTAATGACCCGGGTCAATTGCCTGCCTCCCAGGCATGTGCTATGGCAGTGCAAACCAGAGCAGGGAATGTGGGTTTGGGGTTCTTGAGGTTCTTCACATTGTAGGGGTTGCAGATTTTTTTTGCTGCTAAGCAACTGCAACAAAACTAGTTTCTGTGGGAAACAGCCACAGAATGACTCTTAAATAAGACAAATCAAATCTGGTCTAAAGCCCTACACTCAGCACTGCTTAGTTGCCGTCACTTAGACTGTTGTGGCTTCTGTAACGCATAAGTCACGGCGGTGCAATGTGGACAAAAGCCTCCTTGGATGACAAAGACCATAATCATTTTTGTCGGTTACAAATGTGAGGATTTGGAAAATTTTGAATGTGAATAAATTTATATATTTCAGACTGGGCTCTGAGCAAATTGCCACATGCAAAGTGCAAATCAGGAATGAGATGAATGAGTGTGACGACTCATCCTATACTTGTGAGAAAGCCATAAAATATGCGTCTCGAAATCTAATCTAGCACGTTTCTCAGCACATTCTCAGAGCTATATACACACATTATGAATTTAGCACATTTAATATGGGAAACCAAATAACTGATGAGAAACCTTTATCAAAACACGGCCTACCACTGCACGTCTGAAAACAACATAAGATCTCCGCTATGCTGCAGCGAAGCATGTCCTCTCCGCCTCCGACGATGAAAATTAAAATGCTGAACGACCACAAGCCAGGGGTAAAGCAAACATAAGCCAAGCGTGCGAACTTTAAGAAAGATTTTGTCGATGTGTGTGTGTGTGTCAGCTAAGATGTACTAAAAAAAAAAAACTCTTGAGTGACCAGATGTCCTTGCTCAAGGCTAAATGGAGGCCCCGGCTGAGATGAACACTCCGATTGTGTCTTTCTCAAGAGATTTTCCCCCTCCCCCGTTCACATGAAATTATTTTCTCCCACACTTATAGTGTCTTAACACCAGACAAATCTGACAGCCGTTTCCTTGTCATTCCGAAGCCGGCATCCATCCTCCTCCTTAAAGAAGTGGGATACGCTGGAACGAGAGAGAGCTACACGCTAATGGTGCATGGCAGCTACACTCTCCCTCGCTGGAGTCTTGAAAGGGGGATCTATCAACTCGTTTCCCTAAGAAAACAAGCTGGCTGCTCAGTGCCAATGTCAAGCATCCTGAACACCCCCACTGGACAGAAAAATTAGGAACTGAAAGAGGACTTGATATTTCCAAGAGAGCCAGAGTTCAGACTTGTGCTAACATCCGAGGAAAAGGAGGTTGAGCGCCATCCTTGATTTGCAAACAGAATCCTCAGCAAAAAAAAACATTTATATACTATAAAACTTGCTTGTATGCTAACTGCACAAAACAATCAAGTAAGTTAACGGCACTTGGGTCGGTGGGTCAGTCTTCTCAGACCTCTCTGTTAAAATACCACAGTTTACAGCGGAAATAAACATGTTTGCAGCATGGTACACAAAACTATTTTGCTCTCTGCGGCTCGTGACCCCATTCACGTCAACTGTACGAGTGCGCATTTTATATAGCTCACCTGTTTACGCATGATTAAACGCGTAGCTGCTTTGAGTGACAGGTTGATAGCCTCCTGCTTAGGCTACACCCACACACTGAGCTTTTGAATGAGCCGGGAGTTAGGCGGAGTCGTGCATGGGCAAGTCGGCGACGCCCGGTGCGAACCTTTGAGCTTCAACACCTCCTATCCTACGAGTGACCTCGTGGAAAGCTCAACCATCTTTATACACAGTTCACGGTGGAGAGCTCCAGACTAGATTTCCCTTGGAAGGTGGTAGAGGCCAAATACAGAAACAAAGGAGAACAATTTCATATATTTCGTTTTGTTTTTTAACTTACTTTATTGATCATTTTGGGGTAATTCTTTCTCTTTTAACCCATTCATTTGTTCACACCCAGGAGAGAAGTGGGTTTCCACCTGGACGGCGTGCAGGATTTGGGGTTTAGGCACTTGCTCAAGTCATATCAGCCATAGACGTAGGGGAGATGCAAACTTTGGCCCCGAAAACTGGTCCTCTAACCACTACTCAGTGGGATTCAAACCCACACATCCAGAGGACACCTGAACGCAGCACCTTAGACCGCTCGGCCGTCCTGACACATTCATCCATGCACTTGCATTGTATTAGACCTGTGACCCACGGGTGTCTTGCGGGAGCCTCTTTAAACACAACTACATAGAGCCTATATCCTCTACGGGACCTAACGAGAGCGTAAGATCTTTTACATGCATGCACTAATGTTTGAGTTCATTTCAAACGAACATGACAGGGGTTAAGAAAACACACACTCCTGGTTTATAGGGTCACAGGCCTTTGTGAAGAAACCAACTCAAAGTGGCATCCAGAACTAAACGTTAGGCTCAAAAGCAGCGCGTGAGTGTGTGTGTGTGTGTGTGTGTGTGTGTGTAAGTCACATAGAGCAAGGGTGAAAGTAAAACAGGCAACCAGGCCGGTGATTCATTAACCTCCAAGACGAGTTCGATTTCAAAGAGCTCTTCTCAACCAGGGAAGAGAAGAGGAAGTGAACTCTGGGGCAAGCCGGGTCTTCAAAAGCACATAATCAACAGTAATAACATCCAACCTGATATTATAATTGAGCTTTCCTATAACGTGGTGCCAGCTTCGAGTGTTTGGGTGGAAACTGTGAAAAATGAGCGACTTTTGCCATGCTACGCTAGTCCAAAACCGAGACTTATGTTTCGCACTGCTGCCTTTGATTAATAAGATTCCATCCTGTGTTTAGATAAGGACACCTTTTTTTCTCTAGACCGGCTCCTGTCTGAATGAAACCTAAGAGCTAAAGATATTTTTGCTAATCCACTTTGAGTGGGATCCATGTGAGCTTTCACTTAGCACATTTCGAAGGAGGAAACATTGTGGCCTCCATTTCCTCTCCTTCTCTGCTCCTCTTTCATAAGCAAGGAAAAAGGGTGCCTTTTTGTTTTTTTTCATCCGAGAACTTTGACCATATCCATCCCCGGCCCTCACACATCGATCCGCTGGAGGATTTTGCAGCTCACCATGAAAGAACCATAACATTATGAACACTTAGTTGAATATTTACTCATTAAAGCCCATGTCTGCGTCAGGACTTAATGACTGATAAAGGTAAGAGTCATAAAGGTTGCGATAGAGTCTTGGCATGCCTCTGCAAAACAAAACACCCTCCAGCAGAAAAGTGGAGAAAAAAAAAAACTCCTGTTTACAATTTTCACTTCAGACATTCACACAGGATACCTGCAACGTAGCAGCTCCTGGCTAAGCTCTCTGAGAAAACTAAATAAAGCTGGAAACCTCTTTCATCACATTCTCTGATTTCTGATGGATTATTTCGTTATCTAATGTTCTTCCTCAGGCGGCCTTTGAAGATGTACCATCTCCTTAATTTCCCTGCCAGATTTCCCTCAACTTGATTTACTAGAGTCCGTCTCCCAAGTGCAGGCTGTCCGGCAAATGTGCGGAGAAGAGCGTCAGGGAGCTCAGCTCGTCGCCAGTGCTGCAGTTTTCACCTCCATTTCTTGTGAACAGCACAAGAAATGAAAAAGCCTCAAGGAAGTGAGAGAGAAAAAAAAAATCTACCTGTGATAGATGAAAATCTTTCCTGGCACCGTCATCACATCCCTTTGGATTCACGCTCTGTTTAACTCGTGTTTTAATGTCTCATAATGATGCGTGGCACCTACCTAATGATGCATGAGCTCTCTGACACAGCGTTTCAGTGTGCTCATGAAGCTTTGCTTATAGTTTGACACGTTTTCTGGTGAAACGGGATACTGGCGCGGAGCATAACGCGTGAGCAGATCAGTTGAAAGTGTAACTCAAATGAAACAGAAAGCCTTTTGTAGGATTATGGACCAACTTTTATGTTTATTTAGGTAGGATACGGGCGGTACAGTTCAGACACGACGCACTAGTTACAGCAGCTCGAAGCATATACTTTGCATACTTGGGTCGCATCTATGCATCAATGTGCCTTTGTTAAGCTCAGGTTCTTGTACTGTAATGATAGTGATGCCTTATCCCTTTGAACTTAAAACAGCACATTGACATTTTTGTAAGACCAAGCTTTTGTCAGTAATACAGTTAAAGCATACTGTTGCAGGACCATGATTCAGTGCACCATGTCCATATATAGCTATCAGTGAAAAAAGAAGCGCACCATACAGAAGAAGGAAAGATAACGCTAAGAATTCTATTGGGTCCTGGGCCTTACAGAGGTCTTATAAACTTGAGACAGAGTGTTGGCGGCGTCAATATCCTCAATAAACTAAAGACTTTGATCGCTGAGCACCTCGCTTGCAGGAACACATTACTTAAGTCGCTCTACGACAAGCTGAGCAGTCCTTTTCAAATAGACGGATACAAAGGAAGACCACTCTCACGTGTGAAGGCTTTACTTCTGTTCGTTAAAAGCCATGGCAGTGGAATCGACCATTTCACCTGAACCTCACGGCCTCCCATCAGCCCAGTCCAGGCGCAGACACAGGGAAGAAGGCCAAAAGAACGAAAATGTGAGGAAGAGGAGCTCCAAAGACTGGTTCCCTCCAGAGATGGCCTTGGTGAGGAGCAGGCTGCACATCAGGAGGGTGATAATGGACAAAAAAAATCAACGGACCGGTCATGGAGATATTATTGACACCTGCCAGGAACTGGAGCGTGTGTTTGCCTTGGTGGTCTTCAAGGCAGCAAATGAAAATATAGAGGTGAGAGCTATGGTCACATTGCTTCTTCAAATAACATATATATATATATATATATATATATATATATATATATATATATATACATATATTTTAAACACATACAAATATTGCATTTTAAATGTGTAACAGAGTTGTACAATGTATTGCATGTGCCAGTTAATATTTTTTCTAAAGTACTACAAAAAGCAATCTTGTACACTCTTGAAAACTTGAAAAGCAAAGGTGGTGATGATGCCATGTGTGATGAAAGGGTCCAATACAGTTCCGGCAAATCAGAGCAAAAACAATTTCATGGCCACCTTTATCAATGCAGACGCAAACAAGTCGTGCTTCATACGTAAGCAAGGGTGTTTCAGTGACGCACATTGTAAACCTTCTAGTTTATTGACGTCTGCAACGAATGACTCACAGCTGGACAATATACTGTAACTGAACGTGGTTGTATGAGTTGTAAATGCTTATCTTCTCCTCTCAACTTCCTTTAGGTGTTTGGTTCTTCATCTGACGAGGAGCAGTCCGCAAGACATCCACACCTAACAGACATTGTCTATTACTGATACCGGCAGTGTGCTGGGTTTATGACGTGTACAGTATGAAACTTGTATGAATGAATGAATGTATGGCTTATTTTTGCTACAATATTTAATAAATACCTTTTTATGTATTTGTAAAAGGGTTGAGTACTGATGTTTTACAGATATCTCAAACAAAAAAATGAGGAACCTGTATGTAGCTAGAGGGTTGTTAGCCAAGCTAAAGTTAGCATAAAAACAGAAAACTAAGAGAAGATGCTGACATTGTTCTCTCTAAAAGTCACTTCTCAACCTTGCTGTGAACATTTGTAGTCTGGAAGCCGGCCCGAAACCTCCCTCGCACACAAAATGTTTGTGTTGGTCTGGAGTCGCTCCGTTGGGAACTCATTACGCTCTGGCAAAGATCTGCCAGGCAACATGGTCATCCACGTCATCTGAGTACCGTGGAGCTGAAACTAAATTGCTCTTAGTGGTTGTAGGGCTATCCAATTACCCATATTCTGCTACGAGTTAATTCCGGCTATGCCGGGCCAGAACATTTGCTTAATCTGTACACAAATGTAGAAAATGGCAATTAAGGGTTTTAAGTCGATGCTAAGCTAAGGACCTCCCAGTTTGCAGCTCCTTCTTAATGCGCAGTGGTATAAATCTCTTCATTGAACTCTCAGCCAGAAAACAAAAGAGTGTATTTCACAACTGAACTGTTCCTTAAATCATCTCATATATTATTTTATTTCATCCTGA
Source organism: Chelon labrosus (assembly GCF_963514085.1). Classification (NCBI taxonomy): domain Eukaryota; kingdom Metazoa; phylum Chordata; class Actinopteri; order Mugiliformes; family Mugilidae; genus Chelon; species Chelon labrosus. The sequence goes on from NC_140337.1 coordinate 15,616,997, forward strand.
ATTAGATGACCAACTAAACTGTTTGGGGACTAAATAGATGATCACAGAACAGCCCTTCATTTCTTACATGGGAGTGATTTTTCTTTATGGCTGCAGCCCACTGACTGTGTCCAATGGTTCCTCTGTGTAAGGCAACAGGATAACGCATCTGAAGAGGTCATCATCGATCATTTTATTCAACAGTTGTCACCAGCCATTTTTCTTCAACTATCCTCTGGCTTTTACAAGAATTCCTTCTCAACCGCAAAATATCAGCCTGCAGTACAAACAGAGACAAAATACTGTAATGCTCACACCGGCTGTGCCTTTACAATAAATCACAACTCGTCACTCCTGAGCTGACCACATGCTGACTGCAACCTGAGCGCTTGACCCGTCCAAGTGTGCAACATTAGCAAGTAGCATATTTCCTGCTAAGCAGACAGGTTAGTCCACCTGCTGGCCATGTGTGAGGTCATGAGGGTTCACCGTGGAGTTCCTACTTTAGCGAGGAGCTCATTATGTGGCGCGACAACACACTGCCGACAACCCCTGGCCTGCACTACAGATGGAGCTATGAGATCCTCTGCATCCCGTTAGCCAGCGGAGAGACATATGAGCAAAAATAGCTTTACTGCTAAGATTAATCTCTGCACCAGACCTGGTGTGGTTTTCATGCTTAGGTAACGACCGCTCTTATGTTTAATGTGGAGGTTTTTAATAAAGCCCTCAAAAGAAGTCTGACAGCTCAAAGAACAGCATGGAGTCCAGTACCAGAACATACTTGAAGACCGCAGAACCATAACCATTTTTTATACAGTATACTGTATACTGCCGCCACTGTGCTGATGATTCTGCATGAGTCTCCCTCAGTGGTGGTTGAATACAAAGTCAAAGGAACAGCTTTGTATTCTCCAGCTTTGCTGTGTCAAATCAACACCTTAGCTGATGTTGCAAAGATGCATTTAACAGCTGTGCATAACATGTCTTTTTGATTTAATGTTTACAGAGTTAAACGAAGAGCTGGGTTACCAGCATTTCTGTCCACGTAAAAGACTCAGTCTACAACATGAGCAAACTGACAGATATGCAAATGAGACAGAAGGGAAAATATAAGAGAAATACAAGAAGTAAAAAGGGTTAAAGAAATAAAATACTATCCCAGGAACCTATTCCAGCTTTCATCTGGCAAGAGGCCTGGTACACCCTGGACAGGTCGCCAGTCTATCGCAGGACTCACACTCACACCTACGGCCAATTTAGAATCACCAGTTAACCTAACGAGAATGTCTTTGGACTGTGGGAAGAAGCCGGAGTACCCGGAGAGAACCCACGCAGACACAGGGAGAACATGCAAACTCCACACAGAAAGGCCCAGTTGGCCCATGGATTCAAACCCGGAACCTTCAATAAACTGATTTTTGCATGAATAATTAATCTGATTATTACAGATTATGTGAAAGGTGGCCCTCATAGTGAAAAGTACACAGGTAGCTACAGTCTCCCAGAACTTTAAAGACCAGTTTAGTGCCATTCAGGTCATTGTTTTGGTTCAGACTTTTTAGATGAGATTTTAAGAAAGTCTAATAAGCAACTGTTTATTGACATGTCAGTATCAGAATGTGTATGTGACCAGTCAGCCTCTTGGGTCCAAAACTAAAATGTGCATCTTCAAATTAAGACTACAGCTGCTGTAGCATGCTCGTTGAAAGAAACCGGAAACCACAATGATAAGACACTGAAGAGTGACTTGCACTCAGGACCCTACCAGCTGCAGGAAACGGTGACAGGGTTCCCACAAAGATGCCAGTTAGGTCAGAGAGAAAAGGCAGCGAAGGGCAAGACCAGATCCTGACACACCACATGTCATTTCCTGAAACATCTAAGTTTCCTGCAGCAAACGATGTTCTGTGACACGCACAGAAGGATCATCACTGACTTAAAAGTTGAAGATTTTAGAGAAGTGCAGGCCAAGAGACAAGAGATAAAACTTTCTGATGTTCATTGCTCTAAAATTGAAAACATGTCTTAAACCAACACACTGAACTCAGTAGTTGATCAAAATCTAATAATTTAAAAGCACTATTCTGGAAGTTGGCCCTGACTCATTAAATTAAATGTAATATATATTCTGCTGTGGTCTAACTCTGCAGGGCCAAGCTCTCCATCAAACGAGGGGAAGAAAAAAAGAGGCCTCAGCTGGACTTTCTTTGACGCAATACCCCTGCTTTAAGACATCCGCCCAGTTTCGCATCTTCCATCACACCCACTTAAAGACAGAAAAGCCGCTGCCTCTGCCCATGATGGATGGCCTTGGCTCTTTGTTATAGCCGAGTCCGCTGGGTAGCATAGGCGGGAAGATTATGCAAGTGTGTGAAACTCAAGCAGGCATGGGTGGACAAATCATGACCGACTCACATTTTCACAGGAGGAGATAGTTTACCAGAATCATCCATCTCCCGCTCCTCTGTCTGTCTTCCCGGCCTTAGGCTCAAAACAGATTGTCCAAATCCATCATGCAGCTTCACACTAAGAGGAGCATTTAAATGTTATAAATTACAGCAGGAGGGGGTCAGGGATGAGTGGTCTTAAGAAACCATGTGGACAGCCATACAAGCATATCCTTATCTGTGCAAAAAGCAAAATAAATGTCTCGGGATAGTATTAGATAAAGACTTTCTGTGGCCTATTTGCTGCAGTTAATGCAATGCATCTTTAGGTCTAAAGAGTGAACGCTGTATACCATCATATCAACACAACCCTGGAAGCTATCCAACCATCAGACATGGACAGAGGCGAATCTGCAGCAGCTGTGTGACTGCTCTCCCTCACAGCTTTTAATTGGCCTCATTGATTCACTGGCTCGTCTGCAGCTCTATCCAGTGGTGTTAAGTAACTGGGACATTGCCTTCTATCAGTAATGAAGCTGTGTGTGTGCGATGGCGAGTGTGTGAACACAAGACCGCCCGCCACGACCAAAGCAGCAACAGAGATGGATGCTGCAGCAGTGGATTTCATTCAAAACAGTGTGCCGCACAGGCACACACACCCACACACTCACAAACATCTGTCCTGCTTCGTCATATCAGCTCATAGAAGGATTATAATAGACAGCTGGGTGGCACAATTACAGCAGCACAGTGTTCCACTCGGAGCGGGCCAACGGGTTCACGGCCTAGTACGTGTGTGTTGCCGCAACGACTGACTCGAAACACCAGGGTAATTTCACACATGAAGGTGACTGTCACCGGATGATTGATGATAACGGTTTATAAGGGTTTTTGTAGTGGAGCCCCAGAAACGCTCTTAACTTTCCATTCAGGTTCAAGTCTTCAGCTGCTCACGAAAAAAAAAACATTTGAGAGCTGAATCTGAACTATTTACACCAATTATTATTTAATTCAAAGCTGATCTAGACATGCAAAAGTTTATACTGACAAAGATGTTAAAACTTCCTGTCTTATGCCTGGATTGCCCCATTCACCCTTTTAAGTCTAAAACATGAGAAAACATAATGAATTAAAATAAAATGACATGCTGCATAATACAGTCTGTATTTTGTTGTTTTCAAGGGCCAAAAAAAGTAGTGGCATTGGTGATGATCCAGAAATGTTTCCTGTTCTATCTGTTATTCAATATAAATGTGCCATTACAAGCTTCTGCAGAATTGTCAGTGGAAATGTCCCAAACATGGATCCCTCCATGAAATACATGCAAGCACTTTAAAGCCAGACCTCCCAGAAGACCAATCCAGTAATTGCTTGTTTTCTTTGAAATGGACAAAGAACCAGCCTGGCAAGATGTTAGCCCGAACTGCGACCACAAATAGCTGAAGGCCAAACAGATTAAACTTTGAGGGTGTTCCGCAAGGTACTGCAAAAGGACTTCTTTACTAGTGAATCAATCTGCAAAGGCCAACAGATTTCTTCCGCAGTGTTTCCCAAACTGGTTTTCACCAACATCAACATGCGCTACCAAAGCCCTGGTCCTCTCCAGAGCGCCGTCTGCGGTCGATGCCGAGTTGCTGCTGCATTCCTGCTCCCAAATTAAGCCCCTCATTTGCGGAGTTGCCTGACCATCCAACAATCTTAATTTCCATTTTGTGTGGCATTCTCGAGCCCTGATCTCATCCGGCTGGCAGCGACGCAAACAGTGAAATGCTGCCCTGCCTGTAGCATGGCATCTTTAAGTATCCAGCACTCGGCTCCATAATCCACACTCCATTCTTCAGTTGTGTTCGGCATTATTAGAAGCCAGCTGCACTCTGGGCACAAAGTGGAAGGAATTTTGGATGTTTACCAGTAAGCTGAGCTTTCTGCCAGTTACACAGAACTAAACTTATTTTCAATTGCTTTTTCTTTACAGGGTAGCCGCATTATTCAGCTCTTGAGAGTTGTGGGAATGGTTAACTGTTAAAAAAGGGAATGTTAGATATTTCGAAATACATTTACAGATTATTGATCCCAAGTCATATGAGACTTGAGGGATTTTCTTGGTCTGGCGATCAGATTTTTAAAACCCTTCATGCTCTGTGGTCTCAGAAGGATGGATTACTTCAGCATTCAGGCTCACAAACAAACAAATTTAGTATAAAGCTTTACAGAATCGTGCTCTCTGGAGCAGGTTTTATTCAATGAGCTCTCTATATTTGGCAGCATTTGTTCCGACCAATGTCCTCCACTACCGCAACGTTTTTTGTTTTTTTCCAATTTTTCAAACCAAGCACCTTCTTTTTTATTTTTATTTATTCCCATTCTTATTCTTGTTCTTATTTTTATATTTATTTTTAGCTATTTTATTTATTTTTTATTATATTTATTACCCATACTACCTCTGCAACAACATGTAAATATATAATTCCTGTTTACATTTGCACTTTATTCACTTTATAGTCATGTTTAAATCCTCCATGGACGGTTTAGATAGTTAATGGCATTTTTTTTTTCTTTTTTGTATATACTTTGTATTGTTCTATTTTTAGTTTTTTGTTCCTTAAAAGTGTCTTGTTCTTGCACGTCATGCTGCTCACTTAAGCTGCCCCCCGGGGACAAATAAAGTTTTCTGAATCTGAACCTTACTATATCATGATGTTACCACCACCGTGCTTCATCACATGGATGTTATTAGCCACATGATGAGCAGCACTTGATGCTCTATTTATTGGGCGTAGCTAGCTTGTGTCTAGTTGCTCTAACACAGAGGCCGGATTGATGTCCTTAGTGCTGCTAAGACGGTTGTCCTTTCGCCAGGTTTTTCCACCACTGCAGAGGACAACCATGGGAACAATCAAAGCTTTAGAAAAATGGTTTTATACTTTTGCCTTGATCCAGACCTCGCCACAGTTTTATCATGGAATACTTCATGGTTTGGTATTTGTCCTGGTATGCAGTGAATTGTGGTCTCTTATATACATAGGTGTGTCCCTTCAGTTTGCCGCAGGTCTACTCCACTCAGGTTCTAATCACATGTCAAGGATTACTAAAGCAAACAGGTTGCCTCTCATGCCAGTTTGGAGTGCCATAGCGCAAGTTCTCTTTATAAATGAGTGATTTTAGGTCATAAGGAGGAAAGGCAGACCTTTCTGCCTTACAGACTCCCCCAGACATCCCCACTTGACTCAACATTCTTCTGCGGCCAAACAAACCACAATTTCGCGACTGCGCTGACAGACGAGCTGGGGAAAACCCAGTGATTTGTCTAGGGTCCTCTAAAGATGACAATCTCCCCAGGGGACCGTATGTGAGACACAGACAAGATCAGAGACAACAATGTATGCCCCTCCAGTCCATAGCGATGCAGTCAACTTGATGCGACAGCTTAATGTTGTCCACCCATTGTCTTGTCAATATGCAGAGATTCCTGAAGGTGCAATTATCCCAGAAGACTGACACTCACTGAAAGGTGCTCTATGAAATAAAAGAACAGAAAAAAGATCTCAGGAAAGGTCGATATGTCATCAGAGATACCACAGATAGAAGGCACTTCAGAAAAATAGATAGAAGAGCGTGAGTGTGTTACGGCTCTGCAGTTGATGCAAATAATGAAGGATGATTGCAGTGACTTGCGACAGTGACGGCACGTCAACAGAAATTATTCAAACATCCCTGTCATTCTTGCGTAATTGCCGATGAGAGGGAGCGGTTTGATGAATGACGTCCCTGACATCTGGGACACAGCCAAAGTGGCGTTTGAAAGCGGCGGAGTGCAGGGCGGGTGAACGGGCGGGTGAGGGGGCGAGCTGGCACATTTTGTCCTTCACATTCCCTTTGTGTTAAAGAGACAGATCAGAGGCGCCATTTGAACTCTTAAAACACACCACTGGAGAGTTATCTGACTTTGTGCGTGTGAGTCCACTGTATGAGCCCCTGTTTGTCTAACGTTATGTATGTGCATGTTACTTATGCAGTGTCTACCGTCCTGATTTATAGTATTTTTCAGGTCTGCAGTGATATTTGTGCTGCATTCTTTTAACTGTGTTGGGTTTTCCTCAGTTTTTCATCTGTGCAAATTCCAGGAACTTATTCATTGCATTTGATGCATGACAGGTCACTCCTATACAGACGCAGCAACTGTGAGAGACAGCATACCACATGTTTGTTTATGCATTAAGGCTCTCAGCGGGCCTGTCGACAACTGCGCCATTATCTCAGCAAAATCATTTAGCTCCAAACCAGAGCCAGAAGTATCTTCACCCGCTGTCTACTACGGTCAGTTTATATAAAAAGCAAGGCCATGCTGGTTCATCGGAAATGGAAAGATTCAGTCGTCAGGGTGTTACTGCACTGATCTCACCCCAAAGCACTGAGGAGATTCTTTCAAAAACAAACTACTGTCAGTTAACACTTAACTTGTTCCAACAAAAGGAGCACTTGAAGGGACAGTCTCTAAATATGTGGAGAGAATTACTCAGCATTCTTGAAGGAAGTCCCGTTCCTGTGTGTACACAACTTGAACGTGGAGTAAGTGCGGTGTGACTTTTATGTGTGGATAATTATGACGGGCAAAATGCGTTGCCTTCAGCAGTGTTTTTGTATTCGACTCCCGTCAATGTTCCGTGTTCACAATTTGGCCGAGAATCAAGGTTACAAACATAAAGATCAGCAGCTTGTGTCTGCGGCGTGAAGTCTGCTCGTCAGGCTGACGGCAACATGATAGTCCACACTTTTCTTACTCTTCGCACTGCTTTTGTTTCCCTAGACAGAGGCAGGGAGCCTTTTGTCTGTAGACTGTATCACTTGGCAGCACTTTCAAGTTTGACGGTTAACGTTACAAAGTGGAGACATGAAGGAAAATTTTGGTTTTGTTATATCTCTCTTTGTCTTTTTTTTTCATTTTTTTTCTTTAAACAATGAGTTCTTGAGTTCATGCTGCCTTCAAATGTGTTTTGATTGTGGCATTTATGAACTCTTGGTAGCGTCGGAGTTCACAGGCATTGACGTGTTTGCTGACATTTTCAGAAAAGGCAGAGTTGGACAGTAAGTTAATATTATAATGCAACTCATACTTACTTGTCTGGAGTCTTCCTAATTTGTCTTTGGAAAGCGCCGATATTCCTAACAGCTGCCTCATCCTCTACATGAAGTTACCCTGACGTTAGCCTGCAGCCTTGGTGGCTTCTCGGAGCCAGCATCCAAAAATATTTGCACCACCACAACTAATTGCTGGTGTTACCACTCGAATGCCAAGCAGTTTGTGTACATAAATTCTCATGCCGCTCCCGTGCAGTGTTTTGCCTCTGACACAAAAGGGTTTTAGGATGAGCTATAACCAATGTAACCCTACAGATAAAGGGTGTAGCCAGGTTGGTGTAGTGTAAGCTGCCCAGAATCCAGTAAAATCTATTTAGTCTCAAATAAAGGTTCTTGAAAACACGGAGATGACATAAAGATATACAAACTTCCAGTCGCGATGCCATGATTGGACAATTGTTGTTGGGGAAAAGTCAATAAATGTACCGAGTGTAGTTCTGTCATTATCAGCAGAAATAATAATGATAAAGAGAAGGCTAAAACTGTGAAAATAAAACTCGACGAGTGGGCGAAGGTTAGCGAAGGTAAAATAACTCTGAGCCGTCCTGACAAAAACATTTGACGAGTGAGCGGCTCGCATCCCCTCCCTGTTGACTTTGGTGGTTCCCCTTCAAATAAAATGGATACTCACTGTCACGCCAGAATTTTGCGGAGAAAAATGAGTAAAAGGCGGAGAAATTAATCTGACAAGCAGGGGAATGTTCACATGAGAGAAATATAGAGGAGAAAGAAGCCACAGTAGTGCATTTGTCAGCCTTGTTGGGCCTGGCGGTTCAGCGCGTGTGCGCTACAGAAGGCCGCTACTGAAATGAAACAAGAAAAAAAAAAAAAAAAAAAGAGGTTCAAGGCAAGGCAAATAATTGGATTTGGCTCAGCCTGAACGTGAGTGTGTGCTCAGCAATGTGGCTTTGTTTGCACAGCTGGAGCGTGTGCCCAGGGTCATCTCAGCAGGGAGCAGGGTTTGGCACTGCCGGGCACCGCTACAGTACAAGCTGTAGATGAAGAACACTGCATGCCTCTCTTTTTCAGCCGACTGTGAAACAGCATTTCAGATACGGACAACATTTTTATTTTTCTCCCACCCCAACTCTGGGTCGAAATGACCTGGCTCTCATCCCGTTTTGGTATCACAGAGATACATAAAAAGAATTTTTGGTCTTTATCGTATTAAACAAAAGCTGTGTGGGCCTCATCCTCTGGGTACCAATTAAGTATGTTTGATGGGAGACAGCATGAGCAAGGAGCTGACAAAAGTGAAGACTGGATTTCATTTACTGCTCTTGTGAAATCACACTAAGAAAAGCATTACTAATGCCTTTCTTTTAAACCATTACTGCAGACTCAAGCTGCACCGATGATATTATAGAAGTGATGCCTTTCCCAAAGAGGGACTACAGTTCCAGTCTAAATATGACAAACTTGACAGGTTAGCTGAAGGAGGCAGGTACGTTTCACCCTAAGAGATCTGTCTCTTAAAACTCGCTGGCTGGGGCTTCAGTTTGTGTAAGAAATGTTATTCTTTCAGAGTGAAGAGCAAACCCCCGGTGGCATGAAACCCAAGAGCCGCCAAGTGGTTGGAAGCCGTTTCTCGGCAGCACTGAAATCTACACAAGCCGAGGCACTGAATCAAGGTTTATTGTCAGAAGGAGCAGGTATGACATGCGTGTGCGATGTTTCCGTACACTGAATATAGTTTCTGAGAGATATATCATGCTCGACTTACACCACTAACACACACATCGACAGGACGATAGCTAATAAATCATTCAGTTTTTTCCCCGTATTACCTACATGCAGTCATAAGTGGAAAATCCCAAGCTAATAAAGTGCAGTATGAATGTGTATCTGGGGGTTGCAGCTACCAGACCCTCCCTACAAACTGGAAATCAGAGGGTCCATTTAGTTTTGGACCATGCATGGTGACAGAACAGATAAGAGTGCCCCTAAAATGAATGGAATAGTATTACATTGCAACCTAACAACTCATCTACTTATGGATATATAATACGATTATCCTTATCATGGACATTCAGGCTACCTAAATACCCAAGTGGCTTCGTTACAGAAAAACCCAAAGTTAAAGACAAAGTTCTTTAAATACTGGAGACATTTGAGATTCTACAACCTCATAGTGGCATCTTCCACTGCGATAACAATTGTCTGGCCATGAAAGGGTATCTTTTTTTTTTTTTCTCTCTTACATTTAGAAAGTAGCTTTCAAAAGACGTACACCCCTCTTAGAAATTCCTGACAGAATTGACTTGCTCTGGCCTCTTGAGTTTCAATCTGATAGCTCCAAAATTGCCTCTGCAACCAAAACCTTCAAAAATGCCGTCCAAGCAGCCCTTCCATTGTTGTCGGTGTGTGTAACAGAGATGGTTTCGGATTCTTTGCGGGTCTCACGTTGGCCACAGATATCCAGGTGACATGGAGATCCTGAGGGTATATCTCAAGTCAAGAGAGGGACATGAAATCAACAAGGGCTTCGGGCGCAGCTTTTTGGTAACCTTGTGCCGCTACCAAACCCCCCCAATGTGCGCTTTGGAGCAAGGGCACGACCTCTGCAACAATTTTCACTGCCACAAATCAGTGCACAAGCCAGCAGTTTTTTCATCTTTTCACTCGGAATAAAAGTCATAATCATGGCACAATCGTGTTGTGATGCCAAGAAAACACGATACCCAAATAAGGCACGTTAAATTCCGTTATTGATACAGGTGGCCTCCCAGGCCGAACAATGGTAGTTCCAATAACAGATCCCCTTGGAAATTGAACAGCCTGACCTTGGCCGGGTTCTCCATTTCTGTTTCCAAGGATTAGAAAACCAACTGGACCCTTGAGATTACCCCGGTGCCCGTAAACGTGATGCCTCTAGCAGGTGGACAGGTAGTGAGTACTCTGTTAATCTTTAAGAGTTAGGTGGGCAGGAAGAAGGGAATTATGGGTCACGGAAAGGACAGAGAAGTAAAGACATGTGTTGGCCTGGTGCAGCCTAGGCAACGTCGTCGCCTAGAGCTGCGATAAAAAGAGAAATACGTTTCATCGCCTTTTCTATTTCAACTTTTGCACAATAATAGTTTTTCTTACGACAACTACATACTATGTTAATTTTGTCCGTGATAAAAGCCTTGAAATATTTACTGATAAACGTCTTGTCATAACAAATGTTTATAGAATGACCGGCAGGCACGCGAGGAATCATACTCCCCTCGTTGGTAAAACAACATCCCCACTCATTTCTTCTTCAGAAGTTGATTTTTGTAGGTGCTTTTTCCTGACACACAATAAGCAACATGTACCAAGTCAGCCTTTAGTATACATTAGTGGATGTTCCCAGTTCAGATTCCAACTGTAAATGAAAGACGAAGCCTTACAAACTGACAAACCATGAAAGGCCACTATGCCTACATTTATACAAAGTTTAAGGGGAACTACTGTTTTTTACAACCTGGACCTTATTTCTGGCATGTAATACGATCGTTTACTCACCCATATAACTTTGGTGTAATTTTTAGTCCTTCGGAAGATATTTAGCTCCAGCGGAGTGCCGCGTATATCCATATAGTGGGAGTGACTGGGGCACCGAAAGGCAGCCTCTAAATAACGCATTATCTGCCGCGAAACTCGTTCATTTCACCAATATTTTGTTATGATACGCTAGTGCAATGCCCCGTTGAGTCCGGAGTTACCTGTTATCTATCTAGCTGTTCCTCTCTCTGCCGCCGCATCCTCCTTTCGACAAGCTCTTCATCCATATACTCAAAACCTCAAAACCGTAAGGACGTCCATCATAAACAAAGTCATCGTTCACAACCCCAGAATCGGAAAAATATTAACAGGTAACTCTGGACTCGGAATAGCACTAGCGTATCATAACAAAGTATTGGTGAAATGAACGAGTTTCGCGGCAGATAATGCGTTATTTAGAGGCTGCGTTTCGGTGCCCCAATCACTCCCACTATATGGATATACACGGCGCTCCACTGGAGCTAAATATCTTCCGAAGGACTAAAAATTACACCAAAGTTATATGGGTGAGTAAACGATTGTATTATATGCCAGAAATAAGGTCCAGGTCGTAAAAAACGGTAGTTTCCCTTTAAGCTTACATTATTCACAGACGAACCATATATTTAGACTGTTGAAGCCTAAATTAAAGACTAACCTCAAGACTAGATTTATTTTGCCTTTGTAGGAACAGCTAGGGATGCCCCCAATAGCATTTATTATTATTTTTTTTGGGTTACAGAAGTTCAGTCGTGATCAAAGCTGTTGTTCGTATTCGGTTGAACAAGTGCCTTTGTTAGGGGCCAAATGAAATATAGCGCTGCAACACGTGTCTTTCATTACCGTTAAAATGACGGGCGTGCTGTTTCAACACAGCGGCTAGACAACAGACATTATCAAACTTGTTGACTAGTCTTGTAGGGGACTTCAGGGGACTTTTTGTCCTTGTTGTGTCATCACGGTAGGCAATTTTCAAATCACATGCTTGGGACATTGCCTTTGTGTTTTCCTTGCTCAATTTAAAGTGTTCCAACTTAGCTGAGGTCTTAACAGATTGTGTTTGAAGGTGAACTGGTTGTCAGGCGCGAGGCACAGATGGTGTATATTGCCCCATTTAATAGCACAATTAAAAAAAATATAGACAACAGGACAAGATTGGTCTTTATCGATCACTTGCACTAAACGGTTCAGCTCTTGAAACAACCACAACTTTATTAGGAGACGCATTAATGAAAAAGCAAAAAATAAATAAATAATAATAATTTAACAACGACTTTGGAAGACATTTTGTCTTTAAGACTTTAACATTCTCCACGCGCCACAAGTGAGAAAAAGCTCATATTCAGTGGTCACATTTTCTTGGATCAGGAGCTCATTAAATTTAAGAGTAATAAAATGTTTTCCATGTGAGGAGGAAAAAAAAATTGGATAAACCGTGGAGGGAGTTTGGCACCACTGGCTGTGATATTTTCTGGTCCTGGTTTCTGACTATTTAAACTGTTACTACTCTTGGAAACCTGTCGTTATTTGAGCAACGCATTATACACATTTTAATAAAGTGTCTCATGTGTAAGCCTTATAACAGTTTTCTTTTTTTCCAGATCATTTTACTTCCTCTTTAAAAGTGTACTTAAGAATGAGCATAAACCATCTTGACTCTAATATATTACCACAGAGCAACTGAGTAACTGTTACCGATGAAGTAGTTGAAAATGGAAGCATTAAGGGGCCATCTACACAGCAGCATTATGACAACAGCTGGGTGTGCCTGATATTAATGAGACACAAGTGGTGGATCTGCCCTGATTCACTTGCGTCATCCAGATAACTGGGGCATGCAAGTTCACAGAGGGTCCATGAGCCAAGCTGGCTTCTTGCGTACAGTTAAAGCCCTCGACATGCACAGCTGGATCCAAAACTCTGACCGATATAGCCTTTAACAAATCAGACACAATGTCCTGCCGACGGGGGAATGTTGTTGCCCCGTGCAAGTGTGCATTCGATTGTTGGGTTCATTTGGTTTGCTGAATGTGGGCAGTAACTGGCTAAGCCTCTGCAGCAACCTGGATTAGTGCAGCGGAAAGAAAAACAATCCATCCTTTGCCCTGGATCGTCACATGGAAGCAGGGACATGCCCTTCCAAAGTATTGCTGGAAATGTCAGTGACTAACTAAGTGCACATGGGGGTTGCAAATCCAATCTGATGCCACTTTGAAATTAGGCTGTCAAGTTTATTGGAATGCACAAATGTTATTGGCATCAGCGTCTTTTACCCCATTTGTTATAAAGAAGAAGAAAAAAAACGCACATTTGACTAAAACGCCCTCTGTGGTGCAGGAAATCATCCCGCCATCATTCACACCTTTACTCTGCAAAGCAAAGCAAAGGAACAGGGTGGGGACCCTCCAGGGTATTCACACACACACCTTCACCTTGTGCCTGTGAATGCTGGGTCATCCAGTCTCCATCTTTTCCCTTTCACACACTAACAACAGTTTGACCTGTGAGGAGCAGGAAGCCTGGGAGCTGAAGCAGGTCAGAGCCAGGAAAAGGGAGAGGCTGTGGATGAACCCCCAGACCAGGGATCACAGCTCAGCAGGAGCTAAGCGAGTCAGCCAGCAGGCTTAGAAGGCCAAACCGAGATGTCCATCATTGTGGAAAAAGGCCTTAAGTGTAACAGAAACTGACGAAATCAGGATATACGGCGAAAATACAGATAGCTTTATAGTGTTTGCTCGGCTTTCTACACAAAAAGCGGACCTAACTGTGGTATGATAAAAAAATGACTGACATCTAAGCTCACACTTGCATATTCACTTTCAAACCAGCCCGCAAGATAGCGGCATGTTGGAGCAAGAATCACCTGAGGTTGCGTTGCAGACACACATGGCTGCGCAGATAAAAGTTAAAAGCGACAAGCGAGACAGTTTTGGCACACATTGTTAAACATGAACCTACATCCTCGGCTGCAGCTCAAGGCAGCGTTTCTTGCCTAACGCACCTGCACGCAACAGCAGCTCCGGTTACCCAAGAGCTGGGGAGACACGCAAACAATAACTTCAAACCTATGCAATGCACGCTGTGTTAAACCTTTACATTTTAAATAAGGTAGAACGGCTCCACTGAAGTGCATTGCAACACTTGAGCAGCTGTCGTTTGCTATCAAAGTGCTCTGTAAATGTTTTGTTAGCATTACCCAATTCCACATCTGCTGTATAAATTAGCGGTCGGCAAGCCGAGTCTGGTCTTAAGGAAAATATTCTTCTGCAAAAATATTTGTTGTCAGCGTAGATTAAGCCGCCGCAATTACCGCCGCGTACTGTAGTATTAAGACTGGGCGAGGGAGCGAGCAGCGCTGAATATGAGTGGCATTTTTGTTAGCTTCGGGCAAATGCAATAAATTCCAAACCTGTGAAGCCAAAAAGGCTCAAGGCCAGCCACATTTAGGTGTAACTACAATGTGCTCGGACAAAACGCTGAGCCCACTGATCGTCCAACAGTCGTGCAGTTGGCTCCTGATTAACGTGTTGTGTGCTATGGGAAAACGGTAAAAGCTTATTACATTTACATTATCCAGTTTTTATTAGGAGAATTTCAAGGCAAGGACTATTTGTTAAGAGTGTTGAGCCTTTGTGGCAGCTAACGCTTAAAGACTAAAACATGCAGACACATGCAAACCTCATATGCAAGCCATTCACAATACAGAAGTAAAGAGACTATATACAGTAGAAACATTCATTAAATTGTGACCTCATCCCATCTGTGAAACATGGGGGTGTCCATGTTTGGGCCCGTTTTGCTGCATCTGGGCCAGGCCGGCTTGCTATCATTGGTGGACCAATGAATGCTGAATTATACCGGCGAATTCTAAAAAAAGAGAATCTGGGTCATGAAGCAAAACAACGACCCCAGGCGCACAAGTTGTTAACGTTTTTGAAAGGCCATGTCAAAATCCTGATCTTAATCCAACAGAAATGTTGTGGAAGGGGCTGAAGCAAGCAGTTCATTTTGGGAAACTCACTAACATCTAGGAACCGAAGCGGTTCTTTAATGAGCCCTGTAATCCAAGCCGCCGTAGACGACGGATCAGCAGTTACCGGAAACATTTTGTTGCCGTTAATGCTGCGCAAGGAGAGTCGCACCAGATTCTGACAACTAGGGTTCACACACCTTTGCAGCTCACAGATGCGTGCAAATGACGACTTTTTCTTGAATAAATAAATACACAAATGTAATATTTCTGTTTTGTTAGTTCTCTCTCAAAAAAAAGAGAGAAGACTCATCTATGGTTTGAAGACTTGAAGACTTTGTCAACACATGTAAACCAGTCTCTTGTAGTGAAAATTACCAGGGGACAGAGATCAGTGAGACTTTCTTTTTCAGTTATAAAAAACATTATTTAAAAAAAATCTGTGTCTGTAATCAGAGCTGTCATCTGCCATCTGAAGAGGACCAGCTGTCGTTGCATAACCGGAGAGGAACTATTTATGGTTTAATTAAGCGAAGGGGTTTGAGTCATCTACGGCGTGATGAAAAGGCTGTCCTTAATTAACACTAGTGACAGAATAACAACAAAAATGTGGCACAGTTTGAGTCGTTTGAAGGTTGACTATAAAAGTTCATCTAAAACCCGACTGATTGCGCCATGAAGCCGATCCGCGTATGTGGCGTGTTTGCCAGCGCTAGCCTCCCACGCCTCTCATCAGTCAAGCTAAAAATCGTCATCCAGTGTTTATTGTACGTTCACCCTCTCTGTTTATGATCCGTCATTCTCTCCATCATTTTCTCACAATGACTTCTTTAGGGGAGATGCATATTTGGCACGGGCTCCGTTTCCCTCTGATCATGTAATGATTTGCCCGTAATGATTACTTTCTCGTGCGATGATAGAGCAGTTTGTACCTGTCTTTCCTGCAGAGAGCGGCAGCCAGCCACATTCCTGCTGCGCTCCGCCTGCCAATCAGCATCAGCTTGTCTCGCACTGACACACTCATCTTTCACCAGCTCGGTCTGTTGCTGCTGCACGAAGACAAAACACAAGAGTGGAGCTCGCCTGGCTCTTTGCGCTTATACACAGAAAAGCCTTGAAAACATCTTTGATTTCTCCGTGTACCTCTCCCTCATTCCAGCTTCCCACAGCGTTAACAAACAAAGTCACACCTCAGGCGTGATGCCACATTGGTCGGCATTTTAACTACACGATTTACTTTCAAGCTTTATCTAAATCCACTCTAAAGTGTGATGTTAAGCCGATGCAGCGTGCACCTGGATCAAATTCAGTATGAAACATAGAGTGTGACACATGAACGGACAAACGTTTCCCTGCAGTGATATTAAATGTCAGCAGCTAGAATCAGTCTTACTTAGAAACCAAGTCGAGTTAGGAATCGAGAACGTGCACAGAAGTGAGTGAATTATAGATCAGGTGAAAAGACAAACATTAAGAAGGAAATGACTTCGCCGAGGTGTGACTCAGGACCCCTGCTAGTAGCGAACAGTGGTGGAAGAAGTACTCATAAATGTTAGTTAAATGAAAGTAGCAGTGCTAAAATATATAGACATGCTTGGTCGCAGGCACCCTGCAGTAGTGAGACTCTCTTATCAGAATGTGAGTCTGGTAACACACCGATAGGATTTCAGCATGGGGTGAGTTTCAACAGATACACAGAAGGAAATACCTCTACATGCAATCGGATAGTCCTACAACCAACCGGAGTCATTTTGTTGTAAACAACCTCACAGACTACACCACCGTTACTCTTCTGTCCGTCACCGTACCGAAAGCGTCTCAAGCGATTTGATTCTCCCCATTAGTGTAGTGATTCAAACCCTACAGTCGAAAGGCAGCTACCGTAACTGTAAAGCAACTAATAACTACAGCTGTCAAATATAATAATGCGGTAGAAGTACAATATTTGAAGTGGTGTTGTAGTAGAAAGTCGTACTAAAATCAAAATACTTGATCCGTATAAACTTGACGCTATACGATAAATTTGAGTCCGAAATGAGCTGATTGATGAGCCATCAATCAACTTGGCAGCAAAATCAATCCTCGATAATTGAGTCGAATTCACTTATAGAGTAAGAAAAAATATATTATTATTATTATTATTTAATTATTCGTTTATATTAGGGGTGGGACTCGATTAAAGAAATTAGAGGTTTTGTGATTAATTAATCTCGACTTTCGATTAATCGAGATTAATTAATTTTATCGATTAATCGAGATTAATTAATCACATATTTTAATCGCATTACAATATTTACCCCAAAAAAGCAAAATCTTTTAATTTAAATGGATTTTAGTGGACGACTACATCAATTAATTGACACAAACATGAATATTGTAAACTCAAGCTCTTTTAATGTCTGGAAAAATGCATTTAATTGCATTTCAATTCAAAACAGAAGAAAAAGAAGGAAAATATCCCTGGCTAAAGCTGAACAGACCTACACTTAAAGTGTAATTTTAAGTATTTTAGGTACTTTTTCAGAATAGTATTGACTTTGAATGGATAAAAAAAAAAAAGTTTGGGCTGCCGACACGTCTTGTCCGTGGGGACTGCTAGCGCTAACAGCTCCGGCGGTTTCAGTGCTCACTGCAACATGCTTTGCATTTAGATGGCACCGTATGGTTGAAGTGCTTCGGTGGTATGCAGACTTTTTTTTTTTTTTTTGCACAATTTGCACAAAACTTTTATCAAGGCTTCCATCAGGTTTTTTTTTTTTTTTTAAATAAAATTTGCCTTCCATCAGTCCGAGCAACGTGTCTTCATCCGATTCTTCCATTTTGGTAGCCGTTAGCTGAGCTCTGACGTGTGCATCAGTGTAATCGGTGTACCAGGAAATCTTGCACTGACATAAGTTCCGTGTTGTTTGGACTGCGATTAAATGCGTCCATTTTTAACGCTACAGCTACAGTTTATGTTTATTTTTTAGTTTTGAGCAACAATATATTTCACCACTGAAAGATGTCATTTATGAGGCTACTCCCAGATGTACAGATGCAGAGCGCGTTGAGAGATCTTGTTGATAACGGTTAGGGAACATCGAACACGAAGAAAGACTTGCTCTCCCATACCTCACTACTGTCTGTCTCTATGTTAGTCTGTCAGTCCATCTGTCTTCTTCCCGCTTTCAGCTGCAACGATCTGAAGTCGGATTCTTTCATACTGAGCTCACTCCCGTATCTGTCATGTCATCTAGGTGGCTTCACAGGCCACCTGGTCACCACAATCCGAACTATTTCAGCTATGAAGCAAATCATGTCGAGATGAGAGGAGAAACTGCGCTGATAACACAAGAGACTTCATTTTAAGAGAGCGTTACGGCTCAGGGAGGTGGAGGAGAATGAAGGCTGAGTGACACGCTCAATGTCAAATGTGCACTTTTCCAGTTGCCAAATACTTTTCAAGCTGCATACCTGTCATCAGCGAGGCGGGAGGGGAAGGAGGGAGGGGTGCTGAGAGGATCCCGACCAGAGGACGACAGAGACCCCGCTGTGGGTGATGTCCCCGCACAGAGGTACGCCGGGACAGAATTACCCCCAGTGGCGCTCGTAAATGCAATACGGAGGTGAGTCAGAGGCTGATGACTGAAAACCTGTGGGTGCATTTTTGTCATAGGCGTAATTACTTTAAGGTCAGACATCAGTCACTGCAAAACATACAAACAACAAGACCGTACAGGTTTACTGAAAACACACCAACTGAGACAGATAAAGGTCAGTTAAAGTTTAAGGTCAAGTTCACTCCTGGTTCCCACCTGCTTCTAGAGACAAGATACTACCAGTAACACAATGCTGCAACGCATGCTTGCACCTAATCTACAGGTCCCGTCCACATATGAGGCAATTCGCTCGTCGCACATCACTATTGGATGTTTCAAGGCTCTGGTTGCCTAGGTAACCCTTTGGTATATATCCAACCCAAATGTTTCTGCGTGTGAAAGGCACAAAATAACTTGCTTCCTTCCGATAAACGTTTGGGGAACGCTCTGCTTGTGTCACAGGTCAGTCAACTGTGTCAGCCACTCCCACCGGTCGTCGCCTCAATTGTGAGATTAGTTCCACTCTTCTCCCATCACCGCTTCAACTAAACCGAGTTTAATTATCATCTCATGGTTTTCTAATCGCCACTTTGCCGCCAGTCGCTTCCTGCGTGTGCAGCCGTTTAGATCTCCCGAGTCTTGCCCTTTTAACCTTTCACGCTCTGACAAAATAACACGTAAACACACTTCAGATGCACACATGATCCGAGACCACACAGGTTTCCCCAGACAGGGGGAGTTTCCTCAAAGGGGAGAGCCCGGGCCACTTTTTTAAGTGCCAGTAAGGCTTTGCTTCGGCACTTACATCTGCACTGCATCACTGCTCACCCAATACTGTGTGTATGTGTGGATTATTATTATTATTATGTGTGTATAGGTGGATTTCAAAGAGGTAATCCCCGAAACAGCCTGGGAATGAGGATCTTAGAGAGACCTTTGGCTCTTATGGTCACACCACACACACACACACAGAAGTCACAAGACTACACACACATACACGCATAGGTTTGGTGTAAAGTGTGTAATCACTTAATCTGTACAGAAGTGAAAGTGAGTATTTCCTTTTTATACTTCATAACATTTCAGGGTAAATACTGTACCAGTCCACTACATTACTACTACAGTTATCAATTAATTTGTGGACATGCAAATCATATAAATTATGATCCAATACTAGATTAATAAAATATGTGGCCATTTGTCATGTGCACGTTTGGTGTTTAAAGGAATAGTTTTGCGTTTTAAGTAAAACCACATTGGAATATGAAGCAGACGCTGCACTTAGCTTAGCATAAACAGTGGAATCAGGAAGAAACGGATAGCCTGACCAACTTTAAAGCTGAGTTATATTGTGTTTCTTTAAACCCTACAACCAGAAATAAAACAAAAAAGCAATGATGATGAGTTTAAAGCTAAGCTAAAACTTTGTCGCTTCATATTTAGCACGCTACCCGTGGCAACAAAAGCCAATAACTGCATTAACAGAGATGTAGAGAAGAAAAGAAATGCTTTCATGTGGATCACTTGCGGTTTCTTCCAACACAGTAATGGCTTTTGCCTTCCACATGCATGAACTGTATGTCCATGCATTGCTTCCAGCAAATTCCTTGCGTGTATTTACTCAGTCAGATTCCATATGGAAAAGAGAGACTCCAGCAGCAGCGATACAGAATGCAAACACATGCATTGGCTACTACTGGATGCATGCCAGCCATATATGTAAGAAACACAATGCAGGCAAGTAAATAATTATGTATTCGTACCACAGTATAGGGGTATGGAAATGATTCCAATGCAACAAAAATGCCTGCACATTTACGCAAAAGGCCCACACCTACTTTGCATGATTACATGCTCATCAATCTGCTTCTGTGGCCTAGTAATCCTAATACCACATCATTTGTATCGGGGTCGCCAGTGTTTAGCCGTGGCCGCCCAGCGTTTACTCAAAGCACATGTGGCCACGGGGGGAAACAGATGTGAGAACCCCAGGAAGCATCATTAGCCTCGCAAACATTCGCCTCAGCCAGCCGTGGAGACCCTGTCAGACAGCCGCGCAGCAGACCCTCAGTCAGTTATGTTTCCACGGGATTTAGACGTCCATCGCTCCTTTTACTCTCGTTCCTGACTCTTCTCACACTCATCTGCAGCGTCCTGAGCGAAGGAGTGAGGTCAGCGAGCAAGTTAACTATCCGTTTTTCACGTCAACCGGTCAGGAATCACTGCATCTCCATTTAGTTCGACACTTGAATATTTATGCTGGGGGCTTTGTTCTGCGCAACTCCTGCTTTGCTCTCGGTGCGTTCTTCATGGAACTCGTTCCCACTCACTCCATCAATATTGCTATTTTTTTCCGCTTCTTCAGACATCTGTATGTCTGTGTGTGTCCCTCTCTCCTCTTGCAATCGCATGAGTCCACATCAGTATCACTCC
The DNA here is from genome assembly GCF_963514085.1 of Chelon labrosus. Classification (NCBI taxonomy): domain Eukaryota; kingdom Metazoa; phylum Chordata; class Actinopteri; order Mugiliformes; family Mugilidae; genus Chelon; species Chelon labrosus. Next base: position 15,637,993 of record NC_140337.1, read on the forward strand.
ATTAATATTCCACTCCTTTGTATCTTATAACATGGCAGCCTGCTTCCACCTTTAAATCTCCAAGTCTGTGACAATTTTGTCTTTTTTTTTTTGCATTTTATTTTATAGACGTTACTCATCTTTATTTCTTTTAATTTGCTACATCTGCCTTTAGTGTGCCTATTTTTTCCTATAAGCATTTATTTTTCTCTTCAGTATTGTACCATTGTTGACCTTTTTGCTTCTCCTCTCTTCATTTCTTTTATCCTTCCATTTGCCAAAGTCCAATCTGGCTTCTATTTGTCTCCTGACACTCTTCCACAGTACTGTTTCAACAGACAGACAAACACTCACACCTCCTACCTGCACCTCCCCTCTAATTAGGCATCACTAGAGGGGCCCAAGTGCCGTTTCTCCCCTCTCGTTAGCAACACTCCCCGGCGCTCCTGTTGCAATCCCACCCCGGGACCGGTCTGAGGTCAAGGCCGGGGCACAGCCGAAGAGACTGAACCACATGCACATGCTGAAGCCGAGGCAAGAGCTGCACCGCTGCAAGGTTCTGCAGCTTCTGAGATCAGCTGCGCGTGAAAAAATGTGCGGGCCAGATGATGCACTGATGGCCCCGGCTGCCGCAAACGAAGCTGGAACACACAACAGGATAAAAAAACAACGCTCAATCAAGCTGATGGAGGGGACGTGGGCCCGCTGCAGATGGAGCCCAAGATGTTTCATCAGAGCAACAGAAGGCCAGAGGCTCGGCTTTCAAGCTCGCGGTTGCCAAATAAACCTTATGATGAAGGAACAAATACATTCGAGAGAGGCTCCAGAGGAAACCGAGCAGGGACACAGAGCAGCCACCTGCGAAATCACAATAGAGCTGACTGTCCTTGATGGGCGTGGGAGCTACAGAGGCCATCACTGCTGAACTGGACACTAAAGGTCCCTCTGCTGTAATGTTGCCATCTGCTGGCAGCTTTCTATCAATGCGTGACTAAAAAGAAATCTGAGTTTTGCAGTGTGTGTGGCAAAATATGACGTTTTCTTAGAACCACATGAAACCACAAAAACTCATTATTCTTTTTTTTTTTTAATATTGCAGTCTGAACAACATGTCCTCTTGTATACACGCTGGCACAGCACTGCAACATGATTCCACTGAGTTATGCCATTTACTGGCACAGGCGGCTCGGGGCACTCAGTCACAGCGTGTTATTTGAACTCGGCATCAAGTGATCGAAAAAGAAACAACACGATCGAGTTGCAGAAGCGTTTGGAGTGAAAACAACACATGCCATATTCTCCGATACACAACTTTTCAATTTTCACAAAGCCTGATTTGTTCATCAGCCCCTGAGCTCCTGAAGAAATAGTTTGACATTTGGGGAATTTTTGCCCAGAGTTAGACGGAAAGATTGATGCCAATCTCAAGGGACAATTAGCTAAGCCTAGTGCGCACCACAACTTTGTATTTCTGTTTGTCTCAAAAAATATGATATTATATTGTTAGTGGTTGAGCTTTAGAAATTCTGGTGGGCAGATGTTGTTGCCATTTGAGTTAGAGGAGAAGGCTGATACCGCTCTCATTTCTGTGCGCAAGGGGCATGAGATGGATAGCTTAGCTTAGCTTTTCGCTTAGCTTATCTTAGCACACATCTTTCGCACTTTTATTTTTGTTTACCTTAAAATATGATATGGCTTGTTACTAACTTCAGAGGTTCTGGCAGATGTTGTTAGCATTTGAGTTAGAGGAAAAGCTTGATGTCAATCTCATTTCTGTATGCTAAATATCAAGCAAAGGGCATGGGACAGTTAGCGCAGCTTAGCACACATTATACCTTTAAAAAAAAAAAAAAAGTTAGCCTTAGTCTTGAAAGAGCATTAGAAGTTATGGCAGGTAAACCGTTTTTATCATTAGCAAGAACAAGACCAGGAGTTTCCTTACTTCCAGTCTTATTGCTAAGCTAGGCTAACCGCCCACTGGCCTTCGTGCAAAGACATTGGCGAGCAAAAGTTTTTCCCAAAAATGGCAAACTATTCCCAAAAATGTGGTTCTGAGAAAAAGCGCCCTATCAGGTTTTATGTCTCTGCAAACAGAACAACTTTCAGTCATCATCGAGATTACTACAAATAAAAAGAAACTGTGTTTTACTGATTAGCTGGCACCAGCTCACAACTCAAAGAACTGTTGCTCAAATTTTTGATTTTTCTCCTGGGTCGTGTAAAATTTGTGGAAATTAATGATTAGTGTTTCCAAAGGGGCTCCTTGAAACAAAAGAAACAGGGAGTGTCAGGATTAGCTTGCGGGGGAAAAAAAAGAATACAAATTGGAGATGAGTGCTTCACCAGAGCCAGCTGCTGGTTTATTGCAAATACTCTTGAAATCAGATTTTCTTTGGGATTCAACTTCCAATACAAGCTGCCATCCCTTGTTCTGTTCTGCAGGACTTTTCCTTCATTGGCCCGCGGAGAACACTGTGAAGCTACTTCCTTTTGGCCTGACTTTATAGATTCGTGCACGCTCTCTGGATTTCCAGGGCTGGAAGAGCAGCACGCTGGCACACCTGAGTTGGACACTTGGGGAAACACAGCTACTGTGCCAGCAGCACTAGAGCGCTGCATGAAAAGTTGGTACCTTGGCATTTCATGCAAGCAGTGAAGTACCGGTGAATTTTGTCCTTGGCCTAAAAGCGCACACTCATACACCGCTTCCACGCTAAACAACCCTCAGTCTCACTCCGCAGATTAAGCACAGATGGGAACAATGAGATGAGTATAAAGCCCTTTGCAGTGTAACTGAAAACACTCGGTCTTGTTAACGCACTCCAAAAACTTGCTCCATCCATCCATCACTGGCCAGATGTTCTCTGAAGCCCTTTCCTTTACTCCTCAAGAGGGACCAATCCCTCGCAAAATTAATTCACTTCCCATTCCACTCGCGTCCACAACAAAGGCACTCATGAAAGCTAATTGGGTAGTTTGTGGTCCGTATGATCAAGCGATCGAGCCGAGGAGCGCGTCTCGGAGGACAAGAGATGTTGTTGTTGACGAGCGCCCACTGGGGACCGTTTGCTCGCTGTGACCCCACTTAATCCTGCCATTAGACCCCAAAGCCTCCCAATCCTGAGGACTTCAATACTCTCTGCTCGCTGCATTAAGACTCTGAGAGGGACCATTTCCTTGAATAAACATCCAAATCTGTTGCCTTTGTGGCTAATTTCCTTTTGAATTCCAGCTGAGTAATTAGAGGAAAGGCATGCGGAGAAGTGAGCGCGGCAGCCCGACACTGTGACAAAGTCTGATTTATATCCATCAAATGATGAAAGCCACATACCACATTATTCACCAGCAACTTCCAAAGGGAAAGTAGTGTTATCCACTTCAATAGAGATATCCCCATGTCTGTCTTTTATTTATTTCCAATAATCTCATGTATTCACCAGCGTTGCACTATATTCAGTCCAACACGTAGACGTAGATCGCTGCCGAAAATAAAATTCTGCTGAGCTTTTAAGTTGCGTCTCTGTTGCTTGTAATTAGGAATAAAATGACAAATGATCTGCTTTTGAGAAATGTCTTGCACACACGAACTGCGGTGGCGCTGGCCTGCATGTTGGGAGCAGGACACTTCAGCATTTAGAGGCACAGGGGATCAAACCACCAACATTGGCTAAGCGAGCAAATGTTTTCAAATGGTTTACATTAAATACAGCTTCCTGCACTGTTGAATGTTTGAAATCAGCTGCCAATACGTCTCTTCTTCCTGTCTGTGTAAATGATTGTAAAAAGGGCAAATTAATGTGATGCCAGTTTACATTAACCAACAACAACTATGTGATCAAATAGTTCTAAATCTTTGTGAATCTGCAATTTAATGCATTACATATTAGGTGTCTTTATAGCCCAAGACGCACCAAGCCAAAGGTCGGCCGGTGGCCAGCGTTGGGCCGTCAGCGAGTGTCTGTGGACCTTTGGCGATGTGTCCTGCGCCGTTGGCTCTAAATGGACGCCTCTTTGTGGCTTTTCAGCTCTTCCTGGCTTCACAGCTAATAGCAGCTCTTCTGGTTTCCCCCTTTTAAATGACAAATACAGACTACTGCCACCATAGTAGTATTGACAGTATTTTCCTCTCACTCTGGCACACAAGGTATGCGCCAGCTGGCAGCGGGCTGTGGGCTTTGCAGTGTGTTCAGTTGCAACTTTTTGGTCTAGACACAAGCGGCATGAGGCAAAGTCACAGTCTGACTTCATTGCCAGTAGTTCTTTGATGTTAGTTTGGTGTGTCAGGGCGTATGTTATTATTTTTTATCAAAAAAGTCCAATATCATACTAGGGTGATGGGCCGTTCAGACCTAAACTACATCCTCAAATGTTGTCACCTTTTCAGAAACACAGTTGGAGACTAGTATCAAAAAGAACAGAACTTACCGTACACGACGGATTTGCTTTGCTCCATAACCCTGGCAAATTCCAAATCACTATTTAAAGGGCACTAACTTAGAGAAATGCCTGGGTGAGAAAAAAAAAAAAAGTGTGTCTGGAAGGTTCCACTTTTCTGCACAAACCAGGGGGATAAAGCGAGATCAACAAGCCCCTCCAAGAAACACTTGAGGTATGTCATTATGTCACCCACAAAGGAAGGTCTATTCCATTTAGGGTTGGAGCCACAGGCCATTTGGCCCCCACGCACACAAATCACACCGGCTCAACCTCCAGCAGCCGTACACACAAATATAGAGTCTCATTCTTTTGCCCAAACAGTAACACAGAGGCTTTGACCCGAGAGCACGGATGAAAAGAAAAAGGCCACAGCACAGCGGAGTCCCTTACAGGCAGCACTTGTTGATCCCTGGCCCCCGGCAGGGAAGCGCTGGGTCGCTGCGGTGCGTGTGAACAGATAAATGTCCAGTGCTGACTCATACTGCACGCTCACACCTTGCACAGATGGGGAAGTCTGTCATCTGCTGAACACTTGAGCAAAAAAAAAAAAAAAACCTACGGCCATTTTTCAGCCGTCCTATTAAACAGAGACACAGAGTAATCAAATCACACAACAGTTGTTGTAACACAGAAGTCAGTTTGAGGATGTGTCACATCAGACCTTTTGGACGCTAAAATGAACAGCTCATCAAGTAGAGTTCCATCACTTCAGCCAAATTACTGTTTATTTAAAGAGTTTAAACACATACCCCTACTCACACAATCTTCTAAACACGTAAGGCATGATGATGTGGATCGTTTAAACTGTTATTATTTAGCAGGGATCATTTCATTTGTCCAGATTTCAAGATCAATTTCAGCTCTGCAGCCCCACACTGATGTTTATACCCATACAAAGCAAATTTTACTTGTTTTAGTCTAATATTTAAACCGTAACATCATCAAGCGAGCACTGGACAGTGGCCTGGAAAGAGTTGCGAAGCCTCCAGCGTTTCTCTGTCACCGCCATTGCCTGATTACAGTGTGGACGTGCTCAATGTAGCAGCCAGGGCGACTGAAGCCCCAATCACCTTGAAGTGCTATTAGCACCTGTCGTGGTCATTTACACACGCTGACAGAAGCAGTCCGCCCCTGTGTTCGAGCCCTAAAAAAAAAAAAAAATCTGTCTGCGTACCAGACAACTGCTTTGTGTCCCACTTGAAACTCTTGCTCAGCTCCTGCTGCCCGTGTCGTCATGCAGCATGAATCAGCTTTTACACAACTGGGCTCGCAGGATTGATGAGGTGTCTTCAGGAGATAACGTGTGAGCGTATTTCAGGGACGTCAAGCTGAGTGCGGTGATTTAAGAAGTTTGTTCAATGCAGGCCTGATAAACTGTGACCTTTCAGATCAGGATGACACACTCTCTCTCTCTGTCTCTCTATTAATTTCGAGGCCTGTGAGTTCAAGCTTCTTGTGTGATTCACTTAACTTTTAAGACAGGATTTAAATTCACAGCCAGTTTCTTGATACATATGAATAAAGTCACATTTTCTTGATCTTTTATCATTTACTTTATTCTGTAACCAATAATCCCTGCATTTTTTTTTTATCACCTGAAGACAAGAGTGTGGGGAAATATTATGTTTCATCCAGAGCAGCGTTCAGCATCAACAGAGGATGATGGAAACTACTTAAAATACAAAGGAAAACAAATGTGTAATAAAAATAAGAGAATAAATCTGTCAGGAATCTTTATTTTAATAGGGGGACAACGAATAGGCACCTGACTTAGGAGAAAAACATCACTGGCTCAATGTGAGTAATTAATCTGATAAATTAGAAATAAACTAAATAAAAATGTAAAATAAAACAAATTACATGTTGAGTTGAATTTTCCTTTAGAAACATGTTGCAGCTGAAGCTAAAGGCAACAGGTGTTTATTTAGTTTGATAAATAAAAAAATAAATAAACACACTGAACAAGCGCGCTACACTGGAGTGTCGCGCCTGCTTCTCGTGCGTAAAAATGACAGGACCAAAAAGAAACCGCAGCCACTTACCTCCGCACAGACCGCGACGAGCAGCAGCCCGGCCGCCAGCAAACAGCTCCCAGTCATCTCGGACCCAGACGCATGCAATGTAATTTCAAGCTGCTGAGAGACCACTGTGATCGCCCCCGCTCTCTGTCCCAGCCTGTCCGGTCACTCAGGGCGAGAGAGGTCCGCTCCGCTCCGCTCAGCTCTCCTCTCCGCGCTGCGCTTCGGCTCCAGTTTCCAGAGAGAGGGAAAGCTAAAAGTCAGCCAAGGCAGGACGCAGACGACATGACACTCCTCCGTGGCTTCCAGATATTTTGTTCCCCCGGCAAACACGTTGCTGCTAAATTTATGTTTGCATACCAGGCGTGCGTCAGGAAAAGGGTCTCACCCACCTTGCATTCTTAAAGAAACACGCTCCCCGGATCGTTGCGCGCTGATGTGCTGCGCAGCGCAAGAGTCGAAGTGATGCGTTGACTTTCATTCTCAACGGAGGGGGCGTGGGGGGGTCACTTTTACCTCTTTACCTGTGCTCCGAAATTGATGTTTTTAATAGAGCTCACAAACCAAAGAGATTTCTGATCAAGTGTCAAAGCACACAGGACATGAAACTGCATGTCCTGTGGAACTGGAAATGATTTCTGATAGTGGACTCTTGTGCCTTTACTCAGACTTTTTGGGAAAACATGTACAAAATAATCTCAGAAATCTTGATCTCTAGCATTTGTCTATGTTCGGCAGTTATCTGAAGGGGTGAGTAAAGAGGATACCTATCTCCTAGAGATCGTCGGGACAGGCAAATCAAGTATTTGTTTGAAAAGAAAATGAGAAAGGGGCCCCCCCCCAGATCCTGCAGTGTGTGGTAGGTAGCCCAACAAAGCGACACCTCTGGGGGATAGCTCATGCACTTCTTCGCCTGGTGCCCACCCAGAACCCAGGATCACCGCTGCCTGCTTTATTCGATCACTAAAAGAAATCGGAGAAAAATGGTAGAAGAAATGTGGTGTTTTTTTAGCCAATGAGACGAATGCTGTCTAATTATTGACATGTGACCTGTACTTCCTTTAATTTTCTCTTAGTAATGTTGTACTTTTGTACCAAAGATTATGACAAAGGTTTTCTACTTGGGTTTGAACATACATAACATACATACAGTGAAAAAAAACAGCAATCCTTAGCTCCATATGCTCAAAATTCAAGTCTAATTTCAGATCCAGTTGCTCCTACACCTGATTTTGGTTTCATTTGGTTTGTCTCTTAAAAGAACCCATAAAGAAAAGACAAGAAAAGAAGAGGAATTTAGACTCGGGCTCAGTTCATTGCGATAGAGCTCCCGTGGCTCCCTTTGCTGCAGTTATTTAACAAACTAATCCTGAAAGTAAAACAGCAGAAGGAAAGGTCGATTTCTCTCCCGACATCATGTGGACGACAGGTTCAAGGGCTTCGGCTGGAACGCGGGCCATGTGCTGTCGGCTGCGCACCGGTTGCTGAGGATTGTGCCTACTTTTCGCAGCTTTAGATTTAGTCACAAGTATGAAATGCATTAGGCTTTCAAGTTAGACGCCCAGCGCTGCCAACCATGTGCCATTTAAGGTCAAGAGGAGTTTTATCTGAATCCGGCTCTGACTGCTTATGAACTGAGATCAACTGGATGGAATTCATACTCTTGGCCTTCGCTGGCATATGACTGAAATCCGCTGTTGTTTCTGATTTACCTTGATGAGACCCATGCCATTCCTTCCCAGCTCCGATAATAACAGCGGTTCCCTCTTGGTTGGCGAGGGGCCTCTTATGCACTTGAACTCCAAAAATGTTTGTCCAAATTAGGGTCAGATAGTGGCCCTATAATTCACATCGAGCACAGTAACTTAACTTTCTCCTGGGTGTTAATGTGATTATTTGACAACATCATAACTCAAAGGGGGCCACAATGCGTTCCACTTCAGCGAGGAAGGAATTTAGTCTTGCAATTGATGGCTGAGGCCGGCAACTCCTCTTCCGTTTGATCACATGCCTTCGTTAAACCAAGAGACATTAGGTTCTTTGAAGCCTGGAACACAGTGGTAGGGCATTAAGTGTTGCTTGTCGTTTTTGAGGCTGTGCAGGGTCACCGCAATAACAATGTTCCTAGAAAATGTCATCCGTCCTGAGCCAAGCTCAAAGGCATGGGAGGGATGCCCTTTGAGAGGCAAAAAATAGTACAGGTATGTATGGTATGAGCTACCTGAATTGCTGCTTGACACGAAGGCTTGAATTCAGCTTAATCTCTATTAACACACAGAGCGCAAGAATGTAAATGTTTATTTCCACAGGAGGGAGAGAGAGAGGGAGAGAGGAGGGATCTTTACCTGGAGACTGAGGTGGGGGTGGAAGTGATTTCTTTTTCCACTTCAGGGTTAACTTAACACCCTCAGTAGCTCCTTGAGCCTATACGTGCCCTCATCGTGAAAAGTCCAGTGTCTTTGAAAGCGGAAACGCTCTGCGAGCCTCTGGTTGAACTTTGCCCAGCTCCGGCACCCTGAGAGCGGCGCAGACACCCCACAAAGCCCGAGCAAGCAGCAGATAATGCTCCGAGACGTGAATAGTTTACATTCACTCGGGCTGGCGGTGCACGGCTAAGCCGGGTCCTCGTGTTACAAATGCTGTTGCTCTTATTGATTGACGCGTTCAGCGGGATCACTCGCTCGCAGCTCCCATCAGCGCTGTTGCAAAATCACCGCCCCGGGGCTCAAATGTATTTTTAGGGACTCCGCGAGCTTAAATAGCATCTGTCAGTTGTTTGCTCAACAGATTTTTCTGTGTGGGAAGACAAATAAGAGGCCGGGGCAGCGGCTAATGACAGTCTTTTAGAGGAGATCTTTTGTTTGAATGCAATGACGGGGCTTGGATGCTCAGCAACGCTCCTTTCAGGCCCCTTTTTCGGAGACTCTGCAGAACACACGGGAGCACAAGCATGAGTTTACAAGTGCAAAATAGGGCCATGGTATGTACAGTACATGTGTTGGTTTCCTAGCTAAACATACTCGGAGCAGGCCAGCGCCCCCCATATGAGTAACCTAGTTGTCCCCCTTTAGCTGACACCAAACATAGCTGTTTGATCAGTGATATTTGGCCTGAGAGTCAAAGAGCTGCTTGTCACATGTGTTCAAAGAGAGGGCAGGAATTTGCCAGATACGAGGGAGAGAAAATGCCCTTCACGGGACACAAGATGTTGCTTGTTTTTGCATTAAAGAGGCAGCTAACAGATTTCTGAATTAGCTGTTTTTTCCCACAAAAAAAAACAAATATCCCTTCATTTTAAAGAAGAAATAGCTCTAAGAAACCTGTAAACAACTTTAACTAACACATTAAGTCACATTAAGAAATGTAGCCCACTTTGTAAAGCAGCACGTGCATTGCGAGGTCTAGAGGTGCTGTTTGCCATCTTTGTGCTAAGCTAACCCGAATGTAGCTTAGCTTCTCAGCTGACTCTAAAGAACGCAAACGAGGGTGTTCCCCTAAAATCTCGCACTGCAACACAGAGCACACACACTCCTGCGTCGCTGCACCTTGTGGTAGCTTCCAATCCCTCTGCAAGCAGTTTAACGCCACTCGGTTTCTCATCTGTCCTGATTGCCTTTACGGCTCTGCGGAATTTGGCACGCCATCTGTATGTGTGTGTTTGTACGTGTGTCTGCTCATGCTTGAGACTCCAGAGGAAACCAAAGTTCCTGCCACTGCTGGGCCTCAGTGTCCCGGGAATGCCAGGCTTGCTAAGGGTACAGTGACCTGTCTGTCACTGTCTGTCAGCGCAGATCAGTTTCGGCTGCAGGCATCGCCTTCCATCGGGCATGTCGTATCAACTGCGCGCCGTCTGAGGGCATCCTGCCACGAACCGCCGGCAAGAAATGCAGACACTGAGCACAACAATCTTCACCCCACTGCCAATGATCAGTCAGCTTGTCTGAGAACCTGAGGGCATGGGGTGTTTTTTTTCCCTCTCTCTCTTTTGGGAAGCGTCTAATTACACAGAAACCCTGGCTTAAACCAGACACGCAGCTGGATGAATATTCATAAATGTTCTTAAATAACTTTGGATCAAATTCAACAAAACTGAGGCGCCATGATATACAAATCCAGCACACCCAGTCGTCTTGTGACAACATTAACCTGTGATACAGTATCTGATGCCTCAGATTTTCCACAGATATTGTAGAGCATCAACAATAATCAAGTAGCTATTTAAAGAGAGAGAGAAGGGCAGAAGGAGAGCGAGAGAGAGCAGCGGAAAAATACACTCTTCTGTTGCAGATGAGTGTCTATTGTTTCAGTAAATCTACCACAGGCTGGTTGCTGGCAGAGGAACTGAATTGTGTCATATAGGGAATTAAAAAGAGATGGACTTTTTGACCTTTTCCTTCACCTAATGTCTTAGCTTGTTTCATTTTAAAGCCTAGAACTGATACTGTACCAGAAAAACAGACTATACGGTCAGTTAGAGAACAAGGTTTTAGCATTTAAAGCTTTGCCTTTTACGTATAGGAAAGCTACGGTTTTAAATAATTTTTTTATATAACCTACATAATGCACCGATCAGGCATAACATTATGACCACCTTCCTCATATTGTGTAGGTCTCCTTTGTGCCTCCAAAACAGTTGTGACTCATCAGAGAATGGACATGGGTCTTCTGAGGGTGACCTTGTGCTGTTCTTCATGTTTCTTTTGAGTTGTTGTTGTTCCTAAAGTGTTTTTGTGTCTGTGTCAGGCTGCATCCTGCTGGGGATGGCTGCTGCCATCAAGGAGTGTCATTGTTATGGGGTGGGGGTGTCTGGTCTGGTCTAGGTGGGTGCTACATGTCTAAGTAACATCCACATGAATGCCAGGTCCAAAAGTTTCCCAGCAGAACACTGAATTGTCGCAAGATGGTCGATGTTATTTACTTCTCCTGTCGGTGGTCATAATATTGTGGCTGATCGGTGTATTTAAACTAGAATTATTCATCATTCATAACAACTCCACAGAGTGAATGTTTATACAACTCACCTGTTTAAATTATATCTAGGGTTAAAGTTGTGCGTAATTAAGGGCGTGGCCTATTTGAGTGACAGGTGGGTTCTTCTTATTGGTTGTAGTCGTGCGCTTAGGTGTCATCCGTACTCACATTCCTCCATGTCTGAATTAGCCAGGAGCGAGGGGGAGTCAGGCACTGCCAGAACGAGTGTCGGTCCATCTTCATGTACAGTCAGGAAAAGGAGGTTTTTGAGTCAGAGCCAGAGAGATGTTTGCGGTGTCGCCGTGACTCTGACCTCTGACCATCATCTGCACGTACAACCCCCAGACACAACCCAAAAACCCCACGAAATGCAAACACTCTCCATATAGTATATAGCATGTATAATCTGTATAATATTCCGAGCGTGTATAGTTATTTAATAAAATATTTGATTTTGGGGAAGCTGCACCACATCACTTGACTGCAGTCAAACACTTAAAAGGAAGCACGTGAGATCCGCTAAGCTAATGGTCGCTGGTGCCAATAAAAAGATGTAACAATATTTTTTTTGTACAGTTTATCGTAACAATACTTTAATCAAATGTGTAGCAGCTGCCTTCAGTGTTTGTTTCCTTTCTGATTACTTCCTTTGGCCTTGTAATGTACAAATCACATTAGCGGGACAATAGTTGAAATATAATTAGGCAGGTGCTCCAAATGGGCTTTCAGGGTACGCCGGTAAACATGTGTGCTTGATATTGTGTCAGAACATCGCAATTCCCATGACTCATTTATTTTATTTCCTGGAACATTGAAAAAACCTTAAACGTAGATGGAAAATACTGAGGGTCATACAACACTTGAGCACCGCAGGCCCAGACCTCACAGTGAATGCTGCTAACTGCCAGTGTGGTTGCTACAAATTTAAGCATCGTGCACCGTGCTGCAGACCCCTGGCTGCTCATTTAGACCACCTGCGCAGAGGCAGGATTGGGTGCATGTCTTCTATTGACTGGCTGTGAAAGAAAGAAGAAAGACGGAGGAAAAAGAGGGGAATGACAGACAGCTTGGCCCGGCTTGTCAGCTGCCACTCGGTTCCCATTACGACCTGTCTGAGCCTCGTTCCCCGGGTTTCTTCAAACTCCTGCACGCCTCAGGTACTGTTTTGGACGCCAGCTGACTGTCCGTCTGACAGAGAGACTGCAGAGGAAAAGCCCAGAGAGAAAGCAGAAATGAAGTAAGGGCCTATTTCCCACGTTGTTCTTGGCTCCTGTCTGCCCCCGAAGACTTAAGCGAACACTTCCAAAACAAAGAGATTGTCTGTGTAGGTGCCCAAATGGTCAACCCACGCATGTATGCACACTTGCACACAGACAGAGACACACTCACATGCTGGGACATAAAAAATGTTATTCTAATTCCTTCTAAGTGCCTCTTTAAGCAGCTGTTTTCTGTAAACACTGGCCCGGACAGCGGAGCTCGGACATTTGGTTTTAGATCATTCTCAATTATATTATAATTACTAGGTCTCGCTGTGGTTGTCAGCAACAGCACCGGGAGAAAATATAGCTGTGAATCGCTGCCCGTTTGCCAGCACAAACAGCCGGCCTGCTAATCCCGGCACGGCTCTGCGAAAATGCTCTGTGATGGGATGCCGTTGAAACATGGCGGGGTCATGTGGGACGGTGTCGGAGGCCTTGCTGTGGTCATTGTCTGACCTGCCATCTGACACACTCAAAGGTATGTGCTCATTGACCGACTCCGCAATTATATCTGTCCCTCACAGGCCAGCGACCAGCGCGTTGTCCCTCCGACTAAGCAACGTGAGCCTTCATCCTTCCTTTCTGAGAAAATCATTACCGAAAATAATCATTAAGGTGGAAGCGGGGTCGGGGTGTGGCGCCGCAGGAATGCGGAGGATCTCATTTTCAAAGCGAGAGCGGACAAATACCGACCTTTTCTCACACTTTTAACCATGTACAGTGTCGACTCGTTATTTGACTTGATCCTCACAGTGGGAAACAGAGAGGGTTAACTCGGATGTCTTAACTAATGAGCCGCAGTCATTATTTGAGGATTACATGTGACAGGTGCACAGAGCCCTGCTTAATAAGACTCTTGTCCGTATTGTTGCTGTAAGTCTGAACACATATTGTCCGCGCAGATCCGATGTTTATTAAAAGCTTGAGTAATGGTTATTTCAAGAGGCCAGGCGTCACCTTGTTGAGGTGTAATTCATTTCTGTATGCACGACCCTGTCCCTCCTCCATGGACTGGGTCGACGTCGGGAAGAATAATAAAGTTAAATTTAGCAGCGGGGTCTACAAAAGCTCTTTTTAGCTATTTTTGGTCCCAGATGTTGAAATTCCAGCGTGAATTTACTCCGACAGCCAATATCCACCCCTCCTTGATCAAAATGACAGCCAGGCCTCTCTTGACGACAGCAATTCTGTTTTGTTTTGTTTTGTTTTTTTTGTTTTTTTGAGTGTGTGTGTGTGTGTTATTGTAGAATTATGCTGACATTGTGCAATTGTAACAGAAGACTGTGATTATAAACAGAGTAACAGAGCTGCAGCTCATAAACAATATAAATCAAATGAATGATCAAAAATAAGGGTGTAAATAATGAAAATTGAATAAACTGAATGTTATGAAGTTGCAACATTCATTAGTAATTGGCCAGAAACATACTCCTGATTATTGTTAATGATATTAGATGTCTGGATATGTGAACGGTTTGCTGTACAGCTGCTGTAATCTGCTTAAAAGTTTGATATGTCCATGATGTGATTACAGGTTGTTTCTGCTGCCACCTAATGGCCATATGAGTCAGTGCAACTTGATATGTTGGCAAGCTGCTTAAAAGCGATAAATCTGGATTTTTAAAATTTGCTTTGATGCTTTTAGCAGTGTTCACCTGAGTCCTGCCCTCATTTGAAATATGTTTTTCTTTTTTTAATAGTTTTAATAGTAATATGTGTGTGAAATAAAGAGCAATTTAGACCCTTTACAGTTCACTCATGGTTTGTTCTTGTGTTCAGTTGAACTTGGACAGGGTTCCCATAGTCAGAAGGACCACAGACCCACTGCAGCATGAGCAAAACCCGGGTCGAAAAACACATTAACATCTCTATAACTCTTTTATCATTTATGAAATTATACATTTACAAGGCGTGGTGGCCAAGTGGTAAGGCGTTGGTCTTGTAAACCAAAGATCATGGGTTCAAGTCCCATCCATGCCTTTAAACAACTGATCTTTAGTATGTTACTGCTACTGGATGCTTGAATTTCCCTCGGGAGCAATAAAGTATGTATCTATCTATCTACTGAAAAGTCTCATCCAGTGTATTAACTGAATCCACAGTCCCCTGTTAATAGTCTGATGGACAGCTTCACCCACCTACTGGCACGCAGGCGGCAGATGTATTCACATTTTCAGCACCGTTTGAGTATAGAGTTCACCAAAGCATACCACAGCACCAAAGGCTTGTCACTTTCTTTCTCCTCTGCTTTAAAGCCGCATCTCTGCCCCTTTTCCTGGAGATCTGAAGAGCATGAAAGGACGGCCACTCACCCGCTGTCCTTCTCTCTTCCTCTGACAGTGTGTGATCCGGAGGTGTAACGCTTTCCCAGTGGCCCACAGGTATCCGTTACCCAGCCGGGAGCTCTTGGCGCCCGGCCCACGTCTCTACCTGTCGCAGAGGGCACAATAGAAAGATCACTAGTCCCGTCACTGCCAGCTGCAAACCAGCAGACCCCCCATTGGGAAACAGGTGGACACAGCTTCCATGAGGGATCTTTCTTTTAATCTCGGATGTCTGCAGAATGAGAGAAGCAGAAGCCTTGGATCAGATCATTAGTTCTCTGGAGCTGTGGTCACGTCTGTAGAATATACGTTCTTTCAAATGGTTAACTCTGTTCAAATTGTGTTTTTTGTCATGGCAGCAAAGTACAGGAGTCATTTTTTTATATGCTGATATCTTTATTGGTACATTGTCCGGTACGTTCATAGCAGGTGAATTAGGTTGTGTGTTTTTTAAAATGAAGACTAATCATACTGGAGTCATGTACTGCAGTCATGTACCGCACCAGTAACACATCAATCAGTAGGAGAAGGAGAAGTAACATCAACCATCTTGTGACAATTCAGTGTTCTGCTGGGAAACTTTTGGACCTCGCATTCATGTGGATGTTACTCAGACATGTAGCACCCACCTAGACCAGACCAGCCACCCCCACCCCATAGCAATGAAACTCCTTGATGGCAGCAGCCATCCCCAGCAGGATGCAGCCTGACACAGACACACACACAAACGGTTTAGGGACAACTCAGAAAAAACATGAAGAACAGCACAAGGTGTTGACCCGGCCTCCAAAATCACTAGTTCCCAAACTGATCAAGTATCTGTGGGATGTTCCACAGAGGCCCCTCCCCTCAACCCACAGGACCCAAAGGTCACCTCTTTGGATGAGTATGAACTTTATCTACATTGGCGCCATCTAGTGGATTAAATCTAGAACTCATGAACTATAGCGATCCTCATGAATAAATTATCAGTTAAGGCATGTATTTTGTTGTTCTGTGTTAAATTAAACCAGTTATTGAATTATTTTACACTCAGTTGCATTTCCCACTGATCATTATCTTCTTATCTGTGGAGGACTCGATTCCAGCCATAAAACACAGTCACAATATTCAGTCTCTGGTATTTTTCAGAGGAAATAGTGTCCTTTTTTTTCCATTTTCAGCCTCACTTCATTCACAGTCATTTTGCATCTTGCCTGGACAGTGACATTCACCAAGTAAAAACACATGCGACGGGCATGTGTGATAAATTATTTCCCACATGTTTCACTCCTATTGTGAAATAATCTTTCCCGAGTTGTTAAGAAGTCTTTGGACCTTTCCCTTCATCTGGTAGATAGCAAGATCATCGGGTGATCTGAAACAGGTCAAGTCAGGACAGTGACCCAAAATGACCGAGACGATCATGTCATTTTGAATGGTATTTACACAAGGTGGGAGATCAGAGCGTTGCATGAGCATGACTCCACTAAGCTGTGACCAAAACACATCTTACGTGGAAGGAATTTAGTACATCATGTCTTCTATTAGAGCTTTTGTTTTTATATGGTACAGGTTATTAGTAGCTTCATTAGCAGCTATCAAATTCGTCTGTCTGGAACTGGAAATAAATACGTTTCTTGATCTGTGAACCATAACCCACCTGTTTTTGAATGAGCTTGGTTGAGTTTTTTTTTTGTTTTTTGTTTTTTTAATGGTTACACAAAATGATCTCAAACTGTGTTCTGAAGCAAGTCCAACTGTAACACATTTAAAGGGTGCACATTAGGCGAAATCCACATTTTAACTGATTTGACACACATGTTCCAAGTGCATCTAGAGACCCATAAAATGTGAGGAAAGAACATCTCCTTGCTTCTTTCCCTTCTCCATTGGTCTCTCTGAACAACCCTCCAGGTTTGTAGGCCCTTTACGACGCACAGGGGAATAAGCGCTCGCCTCCAGCTGCTCCCAGTAATGGAACGCAGAGAAAGCTAAAGTTAATGTTAGCCACCTGCCATAGCAACAGTCATCAAGTAATCGTGAAAAAAAAACTTACACCAAATCGTGTTGTTGCATCCTGGTGATGCAACTTCTGCAGGATTCTGGTTCAGACATGTAAGGGCTGTGACACACCAAGCAGACAGTCAGCCGTTTTACTGTGTCAGGACATCTGTGGTCCTAGTTTTGGCAGCGTGTCCTGCACTGGTTCTAGCTGGTCCTTTGTTGGCAGTTTAGCAACCTAGTGCAGGAGAAGAAAAACGGATGACACAAGGGTAAGCAAACAGGTCAAGGTCAAGAGGGTACACAAAGGATTCATGTCTCGTATTCCATCTTCTTCTCATCTGAACCTTCCAGTACAAAATAATATTCATTCATGTTCTGTAACCACTTCTCCTGTGAAGGGTGGCGGGGGGCCTGGAGCCTATCCCAGCTGTCATCGGGCGAGAGGCGGGGTACACCCTGGACAGGTCACCAGTCTATCGCAGGGCCCAAAATAATATTTTAATGACAAGTATAACAACACTGTAGACAAACTGATTAGTAAGATTAAGGACAGGCCAGCTCTCTTCCACAGTTTGTAGCTCTTCCTAGTCTTCTAGCTAATAGTAGCTCTTCCCAGCCTCCTAGCTAATAGTAGCTCTTCCTAGCATCCTAGCTAATTCAGAATCAGAATCAGAAAATACTTTATTGCCAAGCATATTTGTAGATAGAAGGAATTAGTTTTGGTGTTGTTGCACCCATTATGCATAAACAAATAAAATAAAATAAAACAAAATGTGGAAACTCATAAATTGTAGCTCTTCCTGGCCTCCTAGCTAATAGTAGCTCTTTCTAGCTCACTAGCTAATAGTAGCTCTTCCTAGCCTCCTAGCTAATAGTAGCTCTTTCTAGCTCACTAGCTAATAGTAACTCTTCCTAGCCTCCTAGCTAATAGTAGCTCTTCCTAGCATCCTAGCTAATAGTAGCTCTTTCTAGCTCACTAGCTAATAATAACTCTTCCTAGTCTCCTAGTTAATCGTAGCTCTTCCCTTTAGAATGACAAATACAAACTTCTCCCACCTGCTGGTATGAAACACTATCTCCTTTCACGCAGGTGTGTAGTCTTTATAGCGTGTGCAGTTTTTTTTTGTTTTTTTTTTGTCCAGTCACTTACTACAAGACCATGGCCTTGTATGGAAAGAGGGCGTAGCTCATTTGCATTTATAGCTACAGACACCATAACCACTCATCTGGAAAAGGGCAGAACGCAAGGTTACACAGGCAGGGCAGATTGAACGATATGTGCAATATTTTGAGCTGAAACCCGAAATACACATTCTGGGGACGAGTGTTATTTACGTTAACTTGTTAAAAAGGGGTACAATTTGAAGACTTTAACTAAAGCCTTCGCTGAAACTGGGGATTTCAAAACATTCATGATGCATTCAGCTGAACCTAAAAACACAAAGCACCTTAATTCCTTTAAGCCCATAACATGTTTCAGATGATCTGATTACACAGAAAGATACTGAGCCAAGCATTACACGTCTGAACCCAACTACGAATGTGATAGATTGCATCATGTGATCCTGGTGAGTCACGAGTCCTGATCAAATAGTTGACTTTGATTGCCGTAAAATGATGTGAATGCTGAACAGGGCAATAAACGGAATGCAACGTGTACAATAAAATGCGATCCGAGCAATGTCCAGTACAACGTGGTATATGGAGTGTACAGGATGTGGAAGTAGGCTGCCGTTATGTATGTATTCAGCAGATTGTCCACCACATTGAGTTAAAAACTTTTCCTCCTGGATGTTAGTGTCTGTGATTTACTGCCGCCAACGTTTTCATGTGGTGTTGATTTGAGTTACAATAAGGCTGATAAATGGGCCCCAGCGGGTTCATCCACATAATCCAGCGCCCCGGTGTGTTAGCCAACTGGAGAATCTGAACTAAGCCCTGGCTTCCTCATCTGGGCTCCAAGTGCGTGGCGTCCAAAGAAACCGCATTAACACTTAATTCACATTTTTAATAACACATGAAGACATAGAAAAAGCCCTGACGAGAAGGAAAAAGGCCTCAAATTAGAATCAGAGCCTCACATCTGGCTCCGATGAGCTACTGGCAAACACGGATCTGTTTGTCAGCTGGTGAACCATTGATGTATGGTGCTATTCAAGCCATTAATTTAATCAGAAATGAATTAAGGGAGGTGTTAACCGGGTCAAATGTCTTCCATTCATTTTAAGAAATCGCCTAACGCTTCTCGTAAATTGCATGGGAACAATTATACAATTACAATGAACTGCAGACTTCTCCTGTTCAACATTGTTCTCATCTCAATTTCCATAGGGTAGGATAAACCACACAACTATAACATATATATTATATTAAAATGTTTTGTGCTATGATGTAGTATTGCCCCACCCAAACACCCAGGTACTACCGTCACAACATGCTGCCATTAGTAACTTCACTAACACCTGTTCTTTTGGTGCCAATAAAATGTTCTGCGGTTGTTAAAAAGTCATTCCCAGAAGTGTGTGTGTGTACTGTGTCTTAATATAGTGACTTGTATATTATTTCCAGTTATCTCAGTGCTTCCAGACACAGCCCCAAATGTTTTGCATGCATCAACATTCAAGGCCAGCACGTGGACTGATTTTGAGGCCTTGATTATTACCACAAATGTGGCACGTTATGGTCAGCTCTGAGTGTCTCATCATCCTGATGTGGTTCTTCACAATCCATCATTATCTATAATTTTATCAAATTGACTAAATGTAATATTCCGTGCACATTGTGCGGGTTTGAGACTAACCAAGCTGGCTCACGTGGCTTCCAAACAATGGGCCTGCTGAAGTCTGAAGCTGCTGCAGACTGAAGTATTGGC
Source organism: Chelon labrosus (assembly GCF_963514085.1). Taxonomy (NCBI): domain Eukaryota; kingdom Metazoa; phylum Chordata; class Actinopteri; order Mugiliformes; family Mugilidae; genus Chelon; species Chelon labrosus. Next base: position 15,657,842 of record NC_140337.1, read on the forward strand.
TCAGATAGACAAAAACTGCACCATGTGTCTTGTTGGTTAGGTTTTTGAGGATGTGCGATTGTCTTAAAGCTAGACCTAAAACAAAATAAGGTTGGATTGCCTTCATAAGCACACTCTTACAATTAAGAGTCCTGCATAAAGTACCCTATTTAAATAAAAGTACATAAGTATTTGCAGCTAGCTTTAGTTAAATCATTTAAGATAAAGTTTGACCCACTCTGATATATTATAATATATGACATCAAGCATCAGTGGGTGAGAAGAATATATCTGAAATTTATATACTTTCTAGGAACAGAAGAGGATAGTCAAATGACTATTGGGAGAGAAAGGATAGTAGTGATACACAAATCTGTTCTGAGTTCTTGGAAGTTTTCTCTGATCTTAGATTTTGTGGTGAGATATTAGATCATCTGAACATAATTTGCATAAAAGCATGTGAGAAGATGGAAAATCTCTTTTGGGTGGAGATGACCCCTACAAACAGACGTGAGACAACGACAAAAAAATGTCGGGTGAGTGTTAAACAGCGTGTTTTATCTGTCGTGTAATATCTTCAAGTCAAAAGTAAACGCAGCTGGAAAATACATGTAATGGAGAAAAAGTAGCACAGGTTGAAAATACTTGAGGAAAGTTTTGAATAAATGTACTGACACTACTGATATACGACATCTGGACAAAATATAAGTAAGAAGGCATTATGTTTTGGACATTATTGCACATAACAAGAAGCTCTCATATAGCCCCTGTACTATCACTATAGGCTAACACTGTATTTTAATATAGAAAACCAATATAAAAGATGATCTATTTTATTTTGACCAAAAAAAACATGTCACTGTCTTGTGAAACCATCTGAAATCAGACCAATTAAACGTGTCACTGCGTCTCCGTGTGAGTTTATAGGAATTCCCCCGGCTTCAACTTTTACCTCTTTCACCTTTGTCCCAGAAACCTTATTGCCGCTGACGTCAAGCCGCGGCGCCAGATCTCGCGATATGTCCAGACTATAAATACAGCTGCTGTCTCGTCACCCAGCATCAGTCAACTCACTTCGAGACTTTGGAAAACACTCGTAGTACACTCGGTAAGTTATATTTATTTAAAGTTTCTTATTCTAAATAGGGTAACGGATGTTTCTGCAACATAATTTGGACATAATAAGGATATTTTGTTTTATTGTGTCGGTAAAAAGTCGGAGTACTGTATTACGGAAGTGAAAGCTTCTCTTCGTAGACTTTAGTTTGTGTGTTTCTTTTAAAAAACAAGATATTTTTGTTGTTTCCTTGAACAGAAACAATGTTTTTTTTTCTCTTTACAGGTTGTTTTTAAGGAGAAATGGCAGCAGTTGAAGTCATGTCAAATCAGGTGAGTCAAGTGGAAAGACTTGTTACTGTTTAGTAATAACCTATAAACACAAATGGGGAAAATAGTAATTTAATATGATCAGATCAAAACTAAAAAGTTAAATTGTGATCCTGTCCTGCAGAGCGTGGTGGAGCGGGTGACCAACCTCCCTCTGGTCAGTTCCACCTACACCCTGGTGTCCAGCGTGTACTCCAACACCAAGGACAACCACCCTTACATCAGGACCGTGTGCGAGGCTGCGGAGCAAGGGGTCCGCACCATCACCTCTGTGGCCCTCACCACCGCTTCACCCATCATCGACAAGCTGGAGCCTCAGAGTAAGAAGAAGCCTTAAACTTAATGTCTTATAAAACTGTAAGGATCATTACGTAATCACCAGCATGACACAGACCTTGAAACAGGAAGTTCAGGTCAGGGTGCTGACTCTTACTCATCCTGATCTTTCACCCAGTTATAATAGCAGCTTAGATTTGTGTTTATTTATTGACATTTATCTTACTAATTTACTTCCTTTTTCCCTTTTGCCTACAGTTGCCATTGCCAATGACCTGGCTTGCAAAGGTTTGGACAAGATTGAGAAAACCTTGCCAATCCTTCACCAGCCCTCTGAGCAGGTACGTTCCACTTTCACGTCCAAGTTGCTCAGTGCGGATGTGGCGTAATCTCCTGAGCTGTCAGCCGTGACCTATGTCCCGTCTTTCAAAACATTTCAAAAATGCACTCGCCTCTTGACAGATTGTTTCCAGCGCCAAGGATGTGGTAACCACCGCTAAGGATGTGGTGACAGGCACCGTGTCCGGCGCCAAGGGTACGGTCTCAGACACCCTGACCAGCGTCGTGGAGAGGACTCGGGGCGCGGTGCAGGACGGGATGGAGAAGACCAAGGCCGCCGTCAGCGGCAGCGTGAGCACGGTGATGGAGAGCAGAGTGGCACGTCTGGTCAGCAGCGGGGTGGACACGGCTCTGAGCACGTCTGAGAGTCTGGTGGAGCAGTATTTGCCTCTGACGGAGGATGAACTGGGTGAGTAATATTAAAAAAAAAAAAAAAGATTTTCTAAAGCTTAAGTTTGTTTTCTGTAACAACTTGTATCAAGGGCATTATTAACAGGCAGCTGGAGTTCGTTGTTAAGGGCACGGTCCAGTTTCCAGGAAAACAGGACTTATCGGATTATGTATTTCAGAGAATGTAATTCTGCGTTAATGGCCTGTTTCTTCCCCACAATTAAAGGAGTTGTTGTTAAAGCTGAACCGTGGTGTGCAGCAGCTCATAATAAACAGTCCTTATCATTATGTTATTGTAAACGGATCTGTTTTCAGAGAAAGACCAGTGAATGACTACATTATCCAGGCCCACTTCAAGCCCTCAGCTACTTTCACATGCGAAACACTGCAGCCCTTTTAGCAGATTTTGCACACTATGTCCGACGATGAAGAAGAACGGCACTCGTAGCGGCCTCGCGTAGTTTGCCCTCATTTTTAATAAGATGTTGTATGTTTCTCTGCCTTGTTACAGAGCTGGAGGCAAAAGCTGTGAAAGGCTTCGACAGAAACGAGCCAAGCTACTACGTCCGCCTGGGTTCCCTCTCCACCAAGCTCCGAAAGAGAGCTTACACCAAGGCCATGGCCAGAATACAAGATGGCAAGCAGCGCAGCATGGAATTCATTTCTGAGCTCAACTCCACTGTCGACCTGGTGGGTCCCCTTTACACTAATAGTACATTTTACAATAAGAATATTAAGTAAATAGGTTTGTTTAAAGCATATTGTTTGTTTTAATGCTTCGACTGAAAATAAATGTTTATTTTCCTAGATTGAATATGGCAGAAAGAATATTGAAGGTGCGAACAAGATGGTGAATAACAAGATGAGCTCCTTGGTGGCATGGAAGTCCAACAGTTCAACCCAAGAGAACGGTCACGAAGCAGAGGTAAAACCAATACAGAATGAGATGACACGCCAAGCACAATGTACACACGTCTGTTCAGGATGTTTTTAAAATCTGTTCATTATCATCTTCTTTCAGGCTATCGAGTCTCGCACCTTGGTCCTGGCACGTTCCCTCACCCAGCAGCTCCAGACCACCTGCCTGGTCCTCGTCTCCAGCCTGCAGGGCCTCCCAAACCACATCCAGCAGGAAGCGCTCTCCCTCAGCCACTCCGCCGCGCAGATGTACAACAGTTTCAGCAAGGCTAAAGTATTAGGAGACCTGCCGGACAACGCGCTGTCCACCAGCAAGGCCACGCTGGGCAGAATGAAGGATTCTCTGGACAACGTCATGGATTACCTGGTCAACAACACGCCGCTCAACTGGCTGGTGGGACCCTTCTACCCGCGGATGGCTCCCGAGCCCGCTCACAGCTCCCCGCCCTCGCAGTCACACAGGGAGGAGCCGATGGAAGTGGAGATGGAGTCACTGCATTCTCAGCAGCAGCACTGATCCATCCCAGTTTTACGTTCGGTGTTTTAAGTCGTATATTTTGCGGCAAGACGGCTTTTTAAAAACATAATGTTGAATACTCAGAGTATGTAGTTTTAAGTCAAACAGATTTTATACTTTTTATTCTAGTTTGAATCACATTCCCCCAGAATAATGTGAGATTTGTCATTTTTTTATCAGCTTGGCAAAGCGTAAACTTGTCTTTATTTACAACAAGAGCTTCATATGTATTTAATTTTATTTACATGCAGAAAAACTACTCATTTTAAAGCGATATCCACTTTAAACTTGGGGACCATTTTGAGCAGGATGTAGTTAAGATCTTTGTCACACATTCACATGACATGTTTGATTTCACCTCGCATATGCTGTACTCCATCTACACATCTCTCATCACTAAAATGTTATGCTAGTTAGCAGATATGCTGTTATAAATGTCAAGAATTCCCTTTATAAATGGTCACAAAATTAAGAAGGTATAAGCAACACTGCATCGACTATCACGTGTGATATGTAGTAACACAAATCCAGCCGTGGCTGTATTTTTGTGATATATAAAAAGGTTATGAAGTGTGTATGAAACCGAGCTGGAGCAGCATCATTGCCACAGTGGATGTTCAGGCATCTTTACACATGTTCTTTGTTCTGATAATGAAACAAACTAACCCACAATAAAAGTTGAGATGAGCTTTCTATTGCAGTACGTGTCTAATTCTGCCTCCTTAATTGCATCCTTGTACTCTACAGAAAACCTCTCAGTCAGGCTTTTCTATCAAGCTCAGGTCATGCAGGGATCCAACGCTTAGCTATTATTTATAAGGCAGACTCATATCAACGAACAGACCGGATTCATGGTCAAACTTCTCCGGCTCCGAAAATGAAATCAGTCTGGCTTCCTTTAGAGCTGCATGATGATAACAATAACACAAAGTACACGTCCTTGTGCTGTAGTTATGGTGACGTGTGCTGCAGCATTGAACAGCGCGTATCTCCAGCAGATAGGACTGACCCAGATCAACAAGACTTGCATATTAGTGCACTTAAGTTACAGCTGACAATAACATTTGCAGTTATCAGGTTCTGACGGGGTGAAGCATTGCAATAAAATGCATTCAAAAGAGGACGACTCTATACAATATCTCAAGGTTTGTTTTGTAGACCAGAGTGAGACAAGTGTCTATCAAGGCCTGTATAAAGATCAACACGCTAAACTCACAATTTCACTCTAAACTCTAATCTTATATAAAAGGATAAGTTGCTAAATGTGAACATAGTCTTTTGTGTTCCTTTTCCTACCTAAAAGTTCTAATGAGCAGGTGGAAATATTTGATCAAATTTGCAAGATTATTTTTTCATTCATTCATTTTCTGTAACTGCTTGTCCCCTGGAGGGTCACAGGGGGCTGGAGCCTATCCCAGCTGTCATTAGGTGAGAGGGGGGGGTACACCCTGGACAGGTCAAGATTATATTTGCACCAGAAAAAAAATGTACCTACCTCTAAGATACTGGACGAGAACCTTTGGACTGGTATACAATTATTTGAAGGTACCTCAAAGATAAAAGCACAAATGAGGAGTGTTAAAATTAACATTTTGTGCTAAACTTTCTAATGTGCCTTCTACAGCGTCTTGGTTTTACTGTGTTTCTGGGCTCATTGGACTCGCAAAAGACATCCAGCAAACTCCACTCACCTTCAGGATGAGACTCCCTCCTCGACCAGTGAAAATCAAGTTAAAGTTCTTCGTTGGTCTGAAAATTTAAAAGCGTGCCCATAGAAATGTAAACTACGCAAACCACTTTGAGGAAGCAACAGTCTTTCAGTTATATGTTGCTATACCTTTTGGGTAAAAGCAAAACTTAATTTTAAGGGTTGTGTTGGTGCTGCTGAAATATAGCAGGTGGATAAAGGACAAAATGTTCACCATCGGTGAAATCAAGTCATTTTGAAAGAGAAAAAAAATAAAAACATTTCGGTCACGCAGTTAAAGCGGTTGCCAAGTATAAAACTATAAAACTAGATACTTGGTAAAACTCGTAAAACATACTGCGTGGGTTACTTTCTTGGGCACAGAGCAGGTCAAATGATGCAGTCATGGGGATGATTGTTAAAGATGTCATGTCTTCTAGTTTCCAAACAAAGTGCTTCTTTCAAGATTACTGTAAATGAAGAAACTTTATTTTAAATGCAGGATTGGTACCATGGTACCAAACCATGCTATATTTATTAAGGCTAAATATCCACAAGTAGGTCATAAATAGTATCCATCTTCTTGGATGAAGTCTGTATTTTGGGTATCTACACTGTCGGGGTGTACTTTTGTCTTTCATATTTATTCAGAACAACCTTGACAGTGCTCTCGACAGACGAAAAGAAGCAACAAATTGTAGCGTGGCGACAACTTGTTCCAGCGAAATGTGGAAAACAAATTGTATCAGGCAGACGTGCAAAGCCCAGGCCTTGCCCTTTTTGTGGCAGGGCTTCCATTGGGATGCACAAAAGCACCTCTTTTTAGTTCATGGAGAAACAAGACAAGCACATGAAAGAGGAAATATGAGAATAAAACTCAGGGACTTTCAGCAAAATGTTGCATGAAGAGCAGGAGAGAGCTGGGATGAAGAAAATGGAGGACAATACAGACAATGTGACGAGAACAAAGGAGAATTTGAAGTTGACCAGAAGAAACAGAATAAGAACTCAGAGCAAGAGATTTGACAACAAATTAAACCGACTCATTTCTTTTCGATCAGTTAAACTCATTTATTGCAGCACACTTAAGTGTAGACATTCATTTCCTTTCCACAGGACGGTAAGAGATCATTTAATCTATATTTAAAAAAAAAAAAAAAAGTCTTTACATCCTCTGCCGCAAGGGGATCAAATTTACAAAGTCAGTAGAAGGTGGAATCCCTTAAGACAGATTAAAAAGGGAAAGGAGGGGTGGTTAGTCATAAAAAGTCTAAGTTAGCACACTGTCCAGTAATACAAAAATAAATAATTGAGAATTTCTTTTTGTTTTGGAGGAGGAACCGTAGTCTGCTGCTAATATCCTGATTAAGCTCACCCTCACCGTGGTTTCGGGTCAGATCTATGCAGTGCAAACGGAGCATCTCAACATTATCTAATCTGTACAGGTCAGCTCCCAAATCGGCAAACAGTTCCATCTGTATCTGCACGCCCGCTCTGTCAGCATTTAGTGGAATGTCGTGTATCAGCAGTGCTAAGCGCCAATATTCAACGTTGCTACTGTGTAAAAACCATAGAAATCATCCTGTCTGCACAGTCTGCAAGTAATATATCCACTTTGAAACTATGCTAGAGGAGGGGGCAGCCTGAACACACGTGAGAGTTATAGTCATGATAAGAACTAGCTACGTTAGCTGAACAAGTACAGTAAGTTACTGTTAAAAATTAGAATATTAAAAACACGACTGCATCGAGGAGGCTTGTCTTTCTCTGCATGAGAACATGTGTCCTGATTAAAGTGTGGGAATCAGTAGTGTGGCACCTTTTAATTTCAGATCGATGCTTTTTTTTTTTTTTTTTTAATGATCTCTGCCTCCGAATACGTGGTTACGCATGTGGTTGCTGCAGAGATCGATACCTCTGTAAGACTTGCTCTGACTGCAGGGCATCTGGAATGTCGTAAATCATTTTTTTTTTTTTAGTGACTGATCATTAGTGATTGTCCATGGCCTCCCCAATGTATACTCCCGACACATATCTACACAGACAGAGAACCCCAACGTGAGACACTTAAACAACCTGAACATTCATTAAGACTCTGATCACACCGTCATCGAGACGTGTCGCCTTAAAAAACAAAACAAAATAATAATAATAATATATATAGGCAACCCTGGCTTCAGATTTTCTCACCGAGAGAGAAATATATACAAAAACAGATGGAGTTGAGTTATAGATATTTTTTGTTGTTGAAAGAAAAGTGCACAAAGCAACAGTCGGGGTCTGTACACTGTCACAAAGAACTCACACCAAGCACTAAGCACACACGCATACACAAGAGATATGTCTACACCACAGGGGCAGTCAGTACATTCTGTACAGTGATTATTCATTCTATACACCATCTGTAAGGACAGCTCAACTAGGCTGCAGCTTTCCAAGCTTTTTTACAAAAGCAGTCCCACCTGGAGGCGGCTGCTTGGAAACCCAAGTTAAGGTTGTAAAAAAAAAAGAAAGAAAGAAAGAAAAAAAGCAGGAAATGGGCGTCTTCCGAGACGAGGGTGGAGAAGAAAAAGAAGAAGAAGAAGAAGAACAGGAAGAAGTACCATGTTTAGGGGCGATTAAAAGTTCACTTGTCTCCCCACCCTGCTGACGCACACGAGCAGTTTCTTTCTCCGCCGTGAGGCAGCCGTGTTCAGATGAAGGGGGCTCCGAAACATTTAAGGCACCACTGGACGTTGGGGCTGGGCGGGCGATCGATGCGGTGCAAAGACTTGAGCTGCTCGGCACTCAGTTCGTCGTAAGCCTGGCGGTACTCCCGGTCGAAGGCCTCTGCAGATGAGGAGAGAGGGAGGGGGGGACGCTCAGTCAGAGAAGACAGCAGGAGTCAAGGTATCTCAGGTTTTATGTTCTATTAGTAGCTTTTAGGGAATGAACAAGTGAAAATGCTTTAAAAGGCATTAAAATGCAGTGGTGCAACTTAGGAACATCCCACCCTTTTCCTTTCTAACAAACACTCACCTACGTCGATGTTCTCCCGTCCCAAGGCCACCAAAGACAGAAACAGAATTTCTCTATAGATGCTCCTGAGAGAAATTCAGAACACGCAAATGAAACGTAAGGCACGTTCATGTTGAAATGTGAAAATTAACCGCAGCTAAATATTCAGATAATAGAGAAAATGAAAGAGTGGGAACATTGAAGGCTGCATTGGGAATATCGAGAAAGGAGCCGGGACGGGGCTAACCTCTGTCGTTTGACCCCCTCTGGACGCCGTTTAATCTCTCTGAGCAGCAGGTTGATCGGCCCGTACACGTCGTTGGTCTGGATGTTGCGAACGATCGTGTTAAGGAGGGTTCGAATATCCTGGTGGTCTGTTGGAGCCAAGGTCCCCTTCTTTTCCCCTGGGAAGAAACAACGCACATAAGCACCAACGTTGGAACGTCTTTATGCTTTTCTTTTAACAATGAGCTCTGACGCCCGTTGGTCAGCAATGATACCGCAACAAATTTATCCAAATTTAACAAGCCCTCAGGAAATTTTAAATTATTGTTGGGATAAATTAATTTATATAATTTTGTCTTTTAAAGCAAGTTACAAAAGTGGACCAAAGTCAGTATGCGTAGGATTTGACAACGGTTGACTTTGGTGCCCTCTAGTGGTCGGTGTAGTTTTCTACAAAACAAAAGACCCAGACTAAATGTGCATATTTTTGAGGATTTTTGTCGGCTTGACGTGTGTCTGTGTGCATACTCACACAAAGACCTCCAGAGCAGATAAAGTGGCTCTCCGGGTTCCTGGTGCAGGTTGATGTTGTCCCACAGCAGCTGTACATATACCTGCTTACTGTCCTGAGTCAGTGATGTCAGGGGCAGCTGCAACAAAGACGACGTGTTATTGCCAATGCGGTACAATCTCAAGTGCGTCAACATGAGGAATACTTAAAGACTGAGAAGACAAAAGGTTGAAAAACCATCCTACAGACAGACAGCATGTGGGCATCTAACCTGTACTCCATTGTTGCAGTGTTCGGAGGTAAGGATGAGACCAGGCAGGTGAGTGTGCAGGTCCAGGCGGCGGAAATACCACACCAGGTTCCAGAAAATGATTGGATGCTGGCTAAGGAACTTGTGAGTGTAGATCACCTGGATAGATAAAGGTCAGAGGTTGGACCGTACAGGATACTGTGTCTCTAGCAGATGTTGGCCATACAAGCAGACTTAGAATTAATCGGATGTGAGTACCTGATCTCCCTCATTCTCCAAAAGGGTCTCCAGCTCCTTGCGCAGGACCAAGGGGCTGAGATAGGGCACAGACACAGGCTTGGGATTTGGACGTTTTGTTCCCATGCCATCCTGAAAAACACACAGAATATTCAACATTAACTCCACTGGTTTCCTGGTGAAATCCTCAGCGACAGCTTTGAGAGAGTAAAGGAGACTGACCGACACCTCTTGCAGGCTACAGGGCAGGCTGGTGGTGGAGATGCCATGTCCAGGTCTCTGGGAGTAGTCCAGGCTCTGCAGGGGTCCTCCAACACTGTTGCTGCGTGTAAGTGAAGTCCCACTGCATCTCTGCTGATTCCCTGCTGCCTTGTGCTCCAGGAGACCCAGGGGGTCCGACTGTACCGGCTCTGGAACCAGACTGGCAACACAACGAGCAAAGAGCAGTCAGGAAGAGGTCCGGATGGATAAATGAATTCATCTCTTTAGGGTTAAAGGTGATTAATGTGAGGTCGTACCTCTTCTGTGCTCCAGGATGATTATCCTGAGTCTCACTAGATTCCTCCTCTGGGAAAGTGATAAGGTCTGGTGTTTTAATGTCAACTGAGCTGCTAGGTGTGGGCTGAGTACTAGTGCTGTGGATGCTATCTCCCGAGGCACTGGGATTCATGTAAAACCTGAAAAGGAAAAAAAGCACAGAATAAGCTCAAGGAAACTGCATTACTCTAAGATTTATGAATCACTGTTAAACAAGGACACGAGAAATGTGCAGTAGCTCAAGCACTTAATACCAAGACAGCAGATTCCTACCCGGTCACTGTGCGTAAGTCATGAAACTCGATGTGCAACAAGGGAAGAAAGGCCGTGCGGCAGAAAGGACAGTTGGTATTGAGGTTGGAGTCATCAGCCGTCCAACCCGCCATGATCTCCTCGTCGTACACCAGAGCTTCACAGGAGCGGCACTGGGAGCAACTGGACATCAGCACCTGCTCGCAGGGAAAACCAGTCAGGAGTTAATCCGATGTACCTGTGTGCAGGCAAGGGTTATTTGAGAATCTACAGTATGTCTGACCTCCAGTGCGCAGTTCTGGTAGATGCTCGAGGAGGAGGCGTGATGCGAGGAGCTTTGCTCAGAGTCGAGACCCCTGCCGGCTCGCCCTGGAGTTGGGTCTGCACGCAGAGACAATAACAATCCTGACAGTTTATACCAACAGGCCTGCTGATCCCGCATGAGAAAACTAGCAAGTGAGCACTTACGTGTCTGGTGGGTCCCTCTGCCTGTGTCGCTGCTGCCACTGCTGCTCCCCAAGCTGGTGCAGCTTTGGTTTAGACCATTAGCCACCAGACCAGGGATGGTCCTTCTCTCAGGACTGTCATCCAAGTCATGTGAAGACAGCAGGTTTTCATCCAGACGGGCTGGGAAGCCACCACCACCCTGAGCTTGTTCATCCTGCAGAGTAAAGTTAATTTTGGATGCGTCAAAACAAAGCAGCAGATGAGCCGTGGGGTAAATATATATATATATGTTCGGACTGATCCTTATCGACACTCACCTCATCATCTGAGTAAGAGTAAGCTGACGCTACTGCCCCCCAGACTTTGCTGGCCACATTCGCCGCCTGCTTCATGCTCGACTTAAGCACGTCGATTTTAGGTCCCGACAAGAGCGTGTCCATTTTGATGCCGGAAATTGTGTTAATGACGGAGCCTAGTGATCCTCCTTGAGAGGACTTGACCAGCGCCGTCAGTGAGGACGACCTCGCTGCCGGGCTGGCTGTAGTGCTTGCAGATGTCTTAGACTTTACTGCAAAAGTCTTGGAACGAGTAACAGTGTGGGGGCTGCGTTTGGGCGTGTCGCCCGGCGAGCTAGTCGGAGTTTTGACAGGGGGGACTGGGAGGCTGGATCTCCGCTCTAGAGGCTGTTTGGGCTGAGGGGCGTCAGTGGAGTCTCCCTGGGACTGCTGGAGCTCCATGCTGGAGGATTTAGGCCCCATTGGGCTTCTCAGGCTCATGTACATTTCGATCTCCTCGGCCAGGTTACGGGACACCACGGCAGGCACGGCATGTGGCGGCTCCTGGCTCGTAACGGAGGCCGACTCGTCTGTCTCCGACACCAGGCGGGAAAGTGGGTCAGCGCCGACCTCCACGTCTGCCCTCTCCAGGATCGCTCCGCGCGCTCCCAACTCATCCTCTTGTGTCTCCGTGTGCTTCCTCTCTCGCTTCTCCATATTTACCTCAGTCCCTTTCACCTCTTTATCATCTCCCTTCCTTTCTTCCGGCGCTCTAGGGTCCTCTTCCTCCGGCAGCGTCCTAAGCGTCAAGCCCTGATCATCTTCAGGCTCTTCCTCCAAGTCTTTAAAAAGAGTTTTGGACGCACTGTTAGGGGGTGGACTTTGACCCGCAGAGAGAGCTGCCGCTAGAATACGAGCGTCGGCGCCCATTTTGCTGGCCATGTGGTCGACGCCTTTCTCCAAGAGCATTCCTGCACGGGTCTCAGCGCTGAAGCTGCAGCTGCGTTCAGAAAAGGACTTCTGCCGCTGCGCTTGAGGCTGGTTCGCTACATCAACGGACGGCAGAGAGGCATCCTCATCGCACAGTGACACGCTCTCGTTCTGACTGTGTCTCCTGAACAGCTTCCCTGTACCTGCAGAATGCATCCAGATAATACAGAGGTTTTTCTCTTGAATTCAGCATGGCAAACGTTAAACTTGTGGTTGCAGAGTTTAAAGTGGTCAACTTGTGTTTTGTGTTGTTCTCACCGGTTTCCCTGCTGCCATCGAAGCTCCCTGTGGACAGTTTAACAATACTGGGTACAGACGGAAGTGCATTGACAGGACTGGGGGGCTCTGCCACGGCCACCGCACTGTCCACCGAGCTAGCAATGTCACCTCCTGTTTACAAAGAATGCAAACAGTACATGGAGCTCAGACACAATGCAGAACCAGAAGAATGTAATCTTTGGTAGCATGTGATGTTTTGGATTTTCTTACCATTATGCTGTGCTTTGGCATTGCTCCTCTCGTCAGCTGAAGGTACAGCTGTATGTGAAGGATCGGCCAGTTCCTGATGCAACTCATCCTTGGAGCCGTAGCCTTGATCAGACTGCCTTCCTGTGAATCACAAAATCACACAGACCAGAATGTAATCCCAGATATATTCAGTTTAAAAGAGGATTGTTTTGCTTTAACTTTAAGGGCTTGAGACCTGCAGCTTTGGGGAGTCAGTACCTGCGTGGCTGTCCGTTCCGTCTCCTGTGTCGTGGCTGGGGGCGAACAGATTATGTTCCACTCCGTTGACCTCGCTCGAGCTGTCAGCACTTCCGTGACTCAAGCGGTCGGCGTCAGTGACTGCTGACCCACCTACTGATGCAGCTGGAGAGGGACACAGAGGGAAGAGTGAGAAACACAGGAAGCAAAGTGAGGAGAGAACTCAGTGTGCGGCCACCGTGCTTTTCCTTTCACACCTGTGGTCGCTAGGGCGGATCCCTTCTTGGAAGATGCGCGTTTTGGAGCATGTTTGAACTGGGTCACACCACGGAGCACGTTACGCAACTTGGTCCACATGAAGAGGCCGCTACGGTTCCGGCTTGGCCACGGACTCTCTAACACAGCCTGCCACGGAGCAGAGACATGTTTTTTGGTGTAAATGTTTAAGAAATGCTGTCTTTAAATCAGAACTAAATGATCAGCAACATGTGTAACCTTATTGTAGTATCCATATGTGATGGCATTGGGATGTACGCCAGCTTTCTTCATCTCAACCAGGACTCTCACAGCCATAACAGGAAGACCCCACACACCACAGAGCTGCATCACCACTCTGTAGCACACCTGAAAGACAGACATGTATTTGATATTGTTTAGAAAAATCCAAACACAAAAAAAAACTCTAAAATGTATTCATACACACTGTGGCCGTACCTCATCCAGCACCTCCACCTCAGTGGTCCTCATCTTCAGTAGGACGTTGTAGCCCTGATGCATGGCCCTGGTTTTAGACTTAGCCAGCCGCACAGCTGCTGGCAGGCAGATGAACCACAGGCTGTAGCAGTGACTGAACAGACAGCGGGCCCATAGCGGTGGGTTGGGGTAAAAACGTTTTGCCATCTTGTAGGCTAGCTTGATTTCCTGTTGGATTAGTCAGACATTTAAAGATTTATTAACACCACAAATGAGTTGATGCGCACATTTACTTACTAGAGACGCTAAAACAGCTTGCCCAAAAGTAGCATGTACACACCTGCTTTGTCCTCTTTGCGAGTAGTGCAGGGCTGCTGGACAGACTGGCCCCTGCTGCTCTGGTACTAATCGCTGGACGCAACTCTTTAGGACGGTCAAACAGATCCACCTGCAGCTTAGGGAAACCTTTATACCTGCAGAATGCAAAATAAGATCAGTGTAAAGTCACACGAGTGCTCAGATGTTTTGCTCTTCTCACCTAAAAAAAAAAAAAAAAACCTTACGTGTATCGAGGAGCGGGTTCAGTTCCATCACAAACCGGAGGTTCAGGGGGCATGACGAAGACCGTGTGCTCGCTCTTTTGAGACTCATCCAACTCCAGCAATCTTGTATCCTCAGATGACTCTCCTTCAACCTGCAGCAAGAATCAAATCCAAATTCTTAAAAAAAAAAAACACTCAGCATGTAATTATGTAATTTCCTGTCTGATGGCAGGAAGTAAACAACTACAGGCATGTTCCAATCTGCAATGCTTCTCTAGTCAGGCAGTAAAACATGTTTATATGATTGTGGTTAAGATTTTAGGGGTAGAAGAAAAGCAGGAAACGTCCATGCCCCTTGCAGAATACATAACGGAGAAAACTAAAACTTATTTATCTTTTACTGTTAGTCACAAACATCAAACATGGTGGGGGAAAAAAGCGGTGTGAGGAAACGTGATTACAGTGTAAGCAATTACCTTGGTGCCCTTGTCGGTGATTTTATCAGAGGGAAAAAGCTGCGAGAAGAGGAAAGAAAGCAGAGGGAACAGAATGAACCAGAGGAAATTTAGGCTTCCTTAGTCTCCCAGCGAATGAATGCTATTTTGCCAATAAACCAATGTTAAACAAAGGCATGTTCCTGAAGGAAACCACCGGTGGAAGAGAGAAACAAAAACACCAAAAGCCTGCTGACGCTGGGTCGGTAATCACCTTCTCGACGCAGTCATCAAAAAAGGCTAGGCCAGTGTCCTTGTCACTGACAAAGGTGCACTCCTCGATGAAGCGGATGAATATCTGAGTCTTGGTGAGCTGGGAGTAGAACTTCTGGTGGGCCCGGTCCCTGCTTTTGAGAAACCCTACAGGAAGGAAAGGAGAGATTATAATAATCTATTTATTATTATAAGTTAATTATATTAACTTAAAATAAGAAACACACAAAACAAACCTTGAACTTTTGTCCTTACTGTGAGTACGATTAAATCAAACGTGTGTCGCTATTCGGATGTGTTAAAAGGCGTTAAAATAGGCACAGTTGAGCGTCCTTCACTGATCTAAAATTGATCTGCAAGAGTGAAGCTAAATGGAACCAGTTTCCCAGCAACAAGCATTAGTATATTTCTATCACAGATGACGAGAAAAGTGACAGATATCTAAAAACACCTTCATAAAGCGATAGCTGAGATGCTCCTTGAAATAGACGTGACCATAAAAGAATGTGTCGCGTGTAGCATCTCCAATATGAGGTGTAAATTATGCACAGGTTACAAAGCCTTGAGGTTATCAACAAATCCATATCATCGGGCCGCGCATAAACAAACTCCGCGTTTACCTTGCAGGTCGTAGAGGGAGTCTGCCGCCGTGGCCTTCTCAGAGGGCGCCTGGGTGATGGGTTTGAGGTAGGAGCGGTAGCCCTTCAGGATGGAGGCCATGAAACGGAGGAAGGCCTCTTGGATTTCCATCTCCAGGGCCGTCTTTTTCTTGTGCCAGGTGAAGTCCGCCTCGATGGGGGTCATGTCCACCGCCGAGCCTTCCTGTGCCATTTGGCGTACTGACACTAAAACACACACACACACACACACACACACACAAAAATGGGTGATTTTAAGTTTGAACGTTTTCATTTTACACACACACACACCTCGAGGAGAAGTTATGATGTTAGCTTTGTTAGCGGCAGTTTGCTAGCTAAGATATTTCAGAGCTGATACAGACATATAGCGGTATAAAGTGCAGTCTATGAATAATGTGCACTAACTAAAGCCTGGTATTAAGTTTGTTTAGCTTGCAGTGTTTTCAGTTGAACTAGTTAGACACCATCCTCCCTCACTGCTTTTTTCTTTTTAACTAACTAGTCTGTGACTCAATTTTTACAGTGATGGGCCTCCATGTTTTACAATGGCGGACAAATAACATGAGTCCTGTAATGTTCTGATGATGATTTAGTTCTGTGTCTATTGTGTCCACTTCCTGTCAATCCATTTTCATCTTTAGACCAGCAGGTGACTGGCTGAGGCTTTGGTGTAAGGAGCAGTAGGATGCAGTTTGTACCAGTGGCCAGCTGGTGGTGCAAGTTGCTTAGTGAGTTAATGAGACTCTTGCAGGGCTTCTTTGGGAGGTTCTTCCAGTTGCTGTGTCTCTTCTCGTCAGACCTGCATTCACACAATACCTCAAAGTTAGTTAGCTGGAAGTAACAGGGCAGAAAAAAACACAACGGGGGTCACCGTTTAACAAATGTGCTGGTTGAAAATATACAGAACATTCAAAAGAACAGCATACAGGTAGATAGTGTTGGTGTCCAGGTCCACACAGACAACATCTGGCGGCGGGTCATAAAGGTCAAAGTAGCGGGAGTCCACACCCACTATGAACGGACACGGGGCGTTGAGAACGCCTGCTAGAGAGAGTGGGCACAGGGGGATGTAGGGACACTGCCACTGGAACGGGAAAATCATCTGAAGAGATGCAAGAGCAGAAAATGGGGATTACGACCACACAAGGCAAAATGAGGAGGACAGGAGCTGAAAAGAGTTTAAGTACGACTCTATAAAAGTTTTATTTTTTTAATGGTTTACCTCTTGAGAATATATCTAGATCAGACGCCAGATTTAAATCGTTGTAGCTGAGCCAGATATCAGGGGTCACACTTGCAAAACGCGATGCTCTTGTTTGATTTATTTTGTTCCGACGCAACGAGGGATTTTTGAGGATTGTGACATCCCGTATATTCAAAGGGACGTGGCTAAATTTTGCTTATGAAGTTGGAGAATAAACACCTTATCTCAGAAAAACAAATAGGTCAAAACCATGGGTTCAGATATAACGGCTGAGAGACTGATATAATAACAATATTAACTAATAAAACGCCACAAAGGTGCATTATTCACTCCTAATTTTGACAGATACGATATAGAAGATGTCAACACAGATATTTAGTTTGCACTACAGTAATCCTTTGTTTCGCAAAAATAGAAACAATTACAACATAGAAGGGAAAAAGGAATCTTATTGAGGGAAGTGAATATAAAGTGTCTAATATTAAACTTGCCTGGAAAACACTACACACCGCTGAGAGAGAGGCCTTTGTGTTGTGGGTTAAAGCAAGACAAGTCCTATTCTGAGTTAAGTTAGATATCCACGCTAGAAATAAATATTCTCTTGACTGCACAGTGAGGGCTGACAGAAAATGTCAAAGTAATAATAATAATAATCACAAATCCCCTTAATGCAGAACTGATAGGGTGAGTGGCATGGCTGTAATTGTTCAGTGTTACTGATAAATGTGTTGAATTCACAAAGGGCTCCTGGGTGGTAATTTGAAATTCCTGCAGCTTAGTCTCCAGACTAAGAAAACCACATAAAAAATAAGGCATGTACCTCCCCCACTTCCGCTTCAAACACTAAACCATCTCCTTAATGACTAATTCCCAATCTACGCATCCATAGCACAGGATTTATGTACTTATTAATGCATCCTGATGTTTTTCTTCTCTACAGTGCTGATAAACTGATAAACTAATGTAAGTATCGTTCGTAAAGGGAATTTATTGACTGCTGCTGAAGCTGCTCTTAAAGCTAAGTGGCCTCTATGTCTTAGAGGACATAATGCACAACAGAGATAAACTGTAAATGGACAGTGTTGCTAATTTAAGTATCACGGAAACATACAGTACATGTCCATAAATTTCTAATGTGGACACTAAAGTGAAGGTCTAGATGTTAACGGATTTTTGCAAGCTCCATATATTACTGGTAGCTGTAAAGAAAATATGTAATATGCATCAGTGCCTTGAGGATGTTATTGTGAATGCTAGCCAGGAACTACTTCTTCAGAGATCTGTGTCATGCAGAAGTTAATTTGTATTATTTTTGGGATTTAATCTAAGCCGACCGAACAGCTGCAGGTTTGCAAAAAATCAAAGCTTGCGTTTAAACTCCCGAGTTTATTTGAGCACAACTGTACGAGACAACTCACAGCCACCACGGCCTCGGCCACTCCAGTGAGCACAGCGGGCCGGAGCGAGTGCAGCAGGATCTTGCTCTCCAGCAGGACAAAGTGCAGCAGTGTGGCGCAGTTCTCCGAGCCCAGATTCATCAGCAGAGTGCCATAGTCTGCCCCGCTGACAGGGGAGGGAAGAGAACAGAGGACAGGAATGAACTGATGAGTTCAGACAGGGAACGGAAAACACGAGAGAAATCAAGGGGGGGACATGAAGACAGGGAGGGAAAAGAACTGGTCTGGACTAAAAGGTGGCTTGTAACTAGATGTGAGTTATAGAAGACAGAAACATGGGAAGAACAAATAATAAAATGCAATCTAACAACCCTCGAAGTAATGCTCAGTGAAGAAAAATCTCTGCTGAAACTGTGTTTGACAAGGATTCAATTTCTAAGGTTGTTTAAACAATAAGCGTCTACTTGATCCACTGTTCCAACTTGCAAATGCATCTTTATGTGTTTTGATATAATCTAATACGTCTATTGAGAAGGACTTCATAATTACGAGTCTCAAATAATTTCCCCTTTCATACAGTGTTTCTGTCAAATCCTAGTAAGGAGGGCTACAAAGGCAGCAACAAGCAGACTGTGTAAGCTACAACAAAAGCCTGTCAGTCACTAATGTTTTGAGCTTTCAGGGTTAGATAATACAGCATTCAGATGTAAAAACAGGGCAGCCAGTCACTGACTGACCAAACTGATTCTGAGAAATTGATTTTGTTAAGCACATTTATTGTAAAGGCCAACGTACCTGAGGGGTAAGGGAGTACAGACAGGCTGGGAGAGGATCAAAGTGTCATGTGCTGAGAGCTGCAGAAGAAATGTCAACAATAAGACAATCTAGAAACATAATTATGTGCAGCACAGTGTAGTGGCATTGGGTAAGTCTTTGGTGGTGGATTTATCTGGGTGTGTCAACAGTAAACAGTGAAAAGTTAAAGAAACTCAAGCTTCAGACCATTTTACAGATTTAAAAGCCCAGTGCATTGCTATAAAACCAGTGTTAAGGATCAGCAACATAATATAGCTGAACCAACATTAACGAAACTAGACACAGCTCTGCACGTGGAATAAAACTGGTCGATGGAAAAACCTTCAACCACTGGATGAGTTGGCAAGAATTATTCTGCCTCAGCAAGGTCTCTCGCAGACAGAAATTATGCAATAGACAGGTGTTTTTAAGAGTCATGTTCAACCTCTTTGGGAAAAAAGCATTGGGCAAGGTTGAGGATGGGAAATGCAATAGTTAGCCAGGAAAACCGCGCGCAGCAGATGAAAGACGCATCAAGTTGATGTTCCACAACTGACTTCCAGAAGCAAAATGAACAGAACCCTTTTAGTGGGACCCCTGGTACACCCATCTATAGTCCAGAGAAGTCTGGACTTTATGAAAGGCTTGAAAAAACAAGAAAAACTAATTTCCTTTGGTGTGTAAAGAAAGCCAAGCGGCTAATATCGGTATAAAAACAAAACAAATGGTGTGCAAAAAAAATGGCAGCAGGTGCTGCTTTTATTTTGACAGATGAGCCCATATTTGAAACAGAAGGCAGTTAATTTTCCAGAGAGCTGGAGAGTGTTTCGAGGATGTGCGTCTGCAGGAAACAGTGAAGAATGGCGGAGATTCATTGCAGGATTTTGGCTGCATTTCTGCAAATGGGGCTGGGACTTCCAAGTGGTCTTAGTACAGGCGGATGCTTATGCCGTGGGATGAATGTGGGGTTGATCAGATACTGTACCGCAAGAAGAGACAAAGTCTCAACATATACAGCCAGGGTAATGAAGAACTATCTTCAGAGACAAGAACAAGGTGATTTGCTACAGCCCTGCCCTCATTTATTTGAAGAGTAAGAAGAAAAGCAACAGCTTCAAGTTGCGTACACACAGGAAGAGACCGGCAGCGATGTAGAGACAAGAAACCATGGACGTTTATGAAACTGAGTGAGGCGATGATGAGGCAAAAGTGAATTGTGGCAATGATGCTAAGGTTGAGCGCCCAAGTTGAACTGATCTCAACTTTGAGGCAACGCAATGGAACCTAGGTGACAAAGATGATGATGACATGTGATGACAAAATAGAAATAGAATCAAAATAGAAATGCAGCTCATTATTGCCAAATCCTTGAACACATCTAAACTGTACAGTTGCACTCGTACAATGGCAACAATCCAAAAAGCAATGCCTTGACTTCTCTGAAATCATCTGAACTCCCTGTGAGGAAACATGTACGAGGGTTACTTAGGCAACCAGAGCATGGCGTGTCCACTAGCAGACCAACCCCCTGCTACAAAGTGTCGGGTGACAAGCAAATTGCTTTGGACGGGGCCTAATTAACGGCAACTTCTCTAAAAGAAAACTCTCTATAATGGTTGACCAACCTATAAGGCATGTACTGTACCTTGGAGCCAACGTAGGAGAATAATTAGGCTTCAAAGTTCACTTATTTGTGATAATAAATGTCATTATAAACAGAATGAGGAAAAATTCTCACCTGGACCAAGATTCTGGGTCTTTGAGGGGAAGGAAATGACACACTGTGCATGAAGTGTGAGATGTGCCTGTTGATAAAAACAGTTATTTAAAGTTAATTTCATTGCATTAACGTGCCTAACAAATGATATGAACGGTTCCTAGTAGATTCCTACTTTTCAATAGGCAGTGGGTGGGGGCCTGAGACGGAGAGCTTGTAGAGGAACATCAGGAACTTGCGGAAGGACTCAAAGAAGGGCCAGCGGGACAGCAGGCAGATGCATTTATTGGTGTTCACAGGCCGGTTGGGGATCATCTTCTTCTCCACCGTGGTGAGCAGGCCCAGATGGATCTTCTGCTTCTCGCTCAACAGATCCACTGAATATGGCTCGTAGAACTGGATAGCCGATCCATACACCTGGGGCACCAGAGATGGAACAATTCATTTCATTTTAGCTGAGGCCTACATTTTTTTTTAAAATCAATGACATCTTGGTTACTGCATCTCACCTTTTCACCTGAAGAGACAGTTAAGACAAATGTGGAGAAGACAGGCAGAGGGTCACGAGTGTTCGGTGCCCAACACTCGATATTGGCACCCATGGGCAAACAGAACAGAGGCACAGACTCTGACAGAGGGAAAGAATCGTAGTCTTCTTCCGGGTAACGAAAGATCAGACCTGGAGAACGGAAGAAAACTGTGAATGATACATCATGTAATCTCACGATGCAGCATAAAACTAAATACAACATACAGTTGGGGTGTTTATTCGCTACTTCTGAAACCTGACAGTTCACCAAACTTCTAAAGATACAATTCTCTACAAGAGACTCTATACTTTTATTTTGAGAAAGAAAAATGCTCAGTTCCACTTCATGTTTGGTGACACATTTTTATATCAGCTCGTGCATGCATAACCAAGCCTGAAGACGCACAAATTATGGGCGTGGCAGGAAGCGCAGTTGTCCGAGATGAATAAACAGCCGCCTCACAGGAAAAAGGCTGCCCAAGAGATAAAGCCAGCATGTGTGCCTGTACGGGTGTGTGTATGTGCACACACGCTCATGTGAACACTGATTATATGCCTGCGCAGCGTACCAAAGGCCAAGCTGTTAGGGAAGCGTTCAGTCAGTGAAAATGTCACACAACAGCTCAGAAATACCAGCTGTAAAAAGCAATTAACATCTACTGCAAGATCGCAGATACGAACCGAAGGCGCCGCTCGCTTCAGAACCCGGGACAAAAACACAAGCGGGGCCGATTGTGACGACACACAATGCGGCACCATTTCTCACTTCACAGCATTTTTTTGTTAACATGTCATTTAGCGGGGCTGCTCGCTGAGAAAAGACACATTAAAATAACAATAAACCCTTTTAACAACAATTATTATCACGCATACGCGGCCATTTATTCCAAAAACAACCATTATGTTTCTACTTTTAACTACTGACTGCATCCTTTTGTGTACAGCCACCCTTTTTGAACAAGGGTCAAATAAGAAGAGTTATAATGCGCATTAAAATTCATTATAAAATATCTTTTTAGATCTGGAGTTGCAGGAGAAGGACACAAACACTGACTCATGCACATGGTAGTGACTCAACATTAACCTCTCCTCTTGTTGCTCCTGGAAGATTTTAAAGGCGTGTTTTATTTCAGCCGCTTTGAGACAAAGATATGTTCACTAATGCAATTCCTACTGCAATAACACTCTGGCAGCAGACGTGGTAATTGCGAAGGAAGAGATCCAACACAAAGCTGGCAAGAGTGCAAGCTGATAAAAATGATAAAAGTGACACAAAGAGCACGCACGGGGAATAGATGACAGGTGTAGATGTGGTAACATTATCATATAACACAACCAGCTGTTACTCACCGGCTTTGTAACTGATGGAATTTGACGCAGACACTGATTTCTTGTAGCAGAGGAACACATTGGAGCCCCACTGAAAAAAAATCAATCACAGGGTTACACTGACATAATCCGCATCTGTGAGCGCGTGCGAGAGTCGAGAAACAACGTTCAAGATCTACCATGCCACAGTTGAGGTTCTTGTCCACTTTACAGAACGTGTGCGGTGGCGTCTCGCCCTTGCTGGTGACAATGACGCAAATGTCCGTGACCGCCAGGGAGTTCTGAGGCTGGACAGGTGGCGCTCGGCGTAAGGTGATGAAGATGCGCTGCGAGGTGGCCGAGCTGTTGTTGACGTTGGCGCAGCGGCCGTAAGGTGTTGCTTGGATGACCTCGCAGCCCTGGATCAGGCGCTCCTTACCTTCATACAGCACCCTGAGAGACACACAAACAGAAATGAATATGACAGTTTGGCACATGATGCGATATATTATGTAGCCTGGATACCAGACTCTCTGACTTCGCAGAGAGTCTGGCCTAGATCCATTGGCAAACGTTTATTTCCTGGTGGGAGGGCACAGTTTGAGGTTTAAAATCATCGGAGTTCCTTTAACCAATCACTAACGTTTGGTAATGACGTATGTTATGCGCCGGAGCCTTCAGGCTCTGCTGCCTCGTACTTCCGCTTTCAAGAACGCAACAAGTAAACAAATCGCTACTCTACCATCCCCCATTGCAATTAAGGACGCGAAATTGGAATAAAAGTACTGTAATGCCAGGAAGCATATCCACAACGGAGCGAATGGCTTCGAGTATATCCGTCTCCGTTCGTGTAAACATTTCAAACTCGGCGCGCAACTGAAACGTAATCGCTCTCAGACCCGCCCTCTGTTCGCTGATTGGTCCGCCAACCAGTTGGCCGGAGTAAACGTTAGCAGATCAAGCTATTCCAGACGGAGTACTGTAGGGAATGCAAATGAGCGGAAGTACGTAGGCAGGCGGAGCCAGGCTATATATTATGCACCGATCAGGCTTAACATTATGACTACCTTCCTAATACTCCTAAGACAGTTGTGACTCATCAAAGATAGCCCTTCTGAGCATGTCCTGTGGTGTCTGGCAACAGATTGTTATTAGTGGGGGCCTTTGGGTCTTATGGGTTGAGGGGAGGGACCTCTGTGGATCATTCAACCATCCAAGAGATACTTGATCAGTTTGGGATCTAGTGAATTTGGAGGCCAGGTCAACACCTTGCGCTGTTTTGTTCTTCATGTTTTTTGAGTTGTTCCAAAACCGTTTGTGTGTGTGTGTCTGTGTCAGGCTGCATCCTACTGGGGATGGCTGCTGCCATCAAGGAGTGTCATTGCTATGGGGTGGGGGGTCCTGGTCTGGTCTAGGTGGGTGGTACATGTCTAAGTAACATCCACATGAATGCCAGGTCCAAAAGTTTCCCAGCAGAACATTGACTTATCACAAGATGGTTAATGTTATTAATTTCCCCTGTCAGTGGTCATAATGTTATGCCTGATCAGAGTTTTCATATATTTTGTACAACAGGAGGAAAAAGAGGAAAAACTACAGAGGTGACCCAAGAATGTGTCTTTTAATAGCTGTCTTCAGACTTAAATCCAGAGCCAAGGTACCGTCCTGGAATCTGTTTGTCGGACGTGGCTTTCATTTTCCAAAAAGGCCTCACTGCCAAAGAGAAATAACTTGCATTCTAATGATGCAACAGTCCCCAGAGCAAATACATGAGGAGACTTGAGCTTGAATGCTAACAACAAATTAGGAATCTGACAGAAGAAAGAGCGCTGCTAAAAGGAAACTAGCTGGAGTTTCATTGTGGTGAACAAAAAAAAAAAGGAAATAAAAAGGTGCTTTCCACAAGTTCCTGAGAAATTAGCTGAACAGCCTGAAGTGCCGGTTTCCAGAAAATCCACCAATGAAAAACGACTAACGGGATGAATTCATGGCTGTCTTATTCCTCTTTATGCTAAGTTATGTTTTCTGAATACAGAGAATACAATATATTACCCTATTATAGGAACTGATACGTGTTTGAGGATTATATAAAGTGGAAACGTACAATTAAAAATACCCCATGGTGTTTAACAATGTCTGGATTATGTTGCAGTACAGGTACAGTGGAGTTTCTGTACCAGTACCAGTAGAGTAAACCCCTAAAAGATGACGAGAAAGGTGCTAAAGTGGCTCGTCAGAGTTTAGGGGAAATTCAGACATGGGTAATAAATCTTTGTGGGTTCAACACAAAGAACTCCAGCCTTTTCAGACGACAAAGAGTCATTTGATATCGGCCTTTATGATGATGATGATGGTGGTGATTAAGCAGAACAGCATCTCTGCAATGACTTGGGTTAAAACGCAACATTTCTCTGTGACCAGAATAATCTGGTTCTCCTGTTATACGGAGAAGATCAGTCTGCGGTCAGCGCCACCGACTTTCTTCCTAAAGCTCTGGTTTCCCCCTTGAGGCCTTGGTGACTAGTCGGTCTTCAGTGGAGGTGGTGATTCAGACTTATTTGCTCGCTGACTCATTCAAAACCTAGACTGTAAAAAGATCCAGCCTTGGACACAATAAACACTTTGAAGATAATGATATATTGTAGTTATGATTTACCTAGCTCTGACTGTTTATGATTTCTTCTGTGGAAAATTGCACAGCTAAAAGCAATCAGTGCCCCACTCCCGTGTTGGATCTTTTTGCGTGCCTGCAGGGCTTGTATGGCAGCATGCTCCAGGTCCTCCCTTTCCATCTGGACAATGCCGTGTGGGAGGCCAAAATAAGCTTTGACTGCTGCCCTCTTTAAGCTAACACTAAAACACATTTTTTTTTCATCTTGGGCAGGCTTCAGGCAGCCGTTGCAGATACAATAGTCCCGAAACACTCCATTTATTCTGAAAGGAGAGCAAGAAAAACCTAAAGAGGCCAGGACAACAGTTGCCAGCGAATTCTCATTTAGGCAGCAAAAACAGGGTCCTAATGGGCACAGAAAGTCGCGACGCTCCAGAGCCCCGGGCTGGAAATGCTTCGCTGACAGCAGAGGTGCCAGAAGGAGGAATAAATGATTTACAGTTTGCTAGGTTTACGTGCGGTCACGTAAGCTGTCAGCTGAAAATATGCTTCCTGAATTTCTATCGTACTTCAACCAAGTGAGCTAACCATCAGGAAGTGAGTTAAAGAACACTCATATTGCCTTTTAATAACAGACCACACGCTCATAAATTTTCCATTAGGGGTCTTTTAATATTATCTCTGAAGCAATTCAGATGATGATGATGAAATTTGTTATCCAGCCTCATTAGCTGCACCACTGATCTGGAGCCTCAACCGATGAAAACAAACCATAAAGCAGCTACTGTGCGTACGTTTGCTTCTAACCTTTCTGCCCTATATGTCTATTTGCATGCTAAAGAAGGATTTCACAATCTCTTGAAAGGAAACATGACTTGACATTCAATCTTCTGTTCATGTCCAGCGCACCAGCAGCTGCAAGCGTTTCATGAAGCGTCTCTCTACAGCATAAAAGTGCATTTAGCAGAGCGGAGCCTCGTTAAAAACACGTGAAATAAAGTATATTCATCACAGGAAGAAGTGAAGGAAATCAAAGAAGAAATTTGAATTTGCACAGTCAGTAGGCCGAGTGTTGTTTCTTGCAACTGGAAACTCCAGTTTGTAAACACAAACAGGCTTTAGACAAAGACTTGTGTGTCTGGAGGACTTAAATGCCTTAGGGTGTCACATTGTTGTACTCAGTGAAGCAAAACCTAGAATCATACTAGGATTTTACCCAGATCAGTCAGGACAGACAAGTTAAGCACTGATGTTAGATGCAGATTATATCTGTCTCAGACTTTGTTGGCTGCGCGGAGTAAATTATAAGAGGTCCCCTTTTGAAAGATAATAGAAGGAAGCAGGA
This sequence comes from Chelon labrosus, assembly GCF_963514085.1. Lineage (NCBI taxonomy): Eukaryota > Metazoa > Chordata > Actinopteri > Mugiliformes > Mugilidae > Chelon > Chelon labrosus. The sequence goes on from NC_140337.1 coordinate 15,684,249, forward strand.
AAAATTCTACAAAACCGACAGGAGCCAAGAGGTGTGGCAGCTGAGAGAGCGATCCATGACGAAATAAGGGCGAGAAAATCAAGTATTTATCACGCCCACTTCCTTCCATCTCTGAGAAAAATGTTTTGTCGTGCCTGCCAAAGTTAAATTGAAGATACAAATTGAACTTCTGTACTGGGGACAAACCTCACAAGGCCCCATTTGTCATTTTCTGAACTGTAAATAACGCAATCCAGTTTACTGGTTGTCACAATCGCATCACGATAGCAATGCTTGTTATTGAAATATTTTTCACCATCTAGGGGGAAAATAAATCTATTTTAAGTGTGTTTTGGGTCATCTGACCTTCATCCTGGTGCTCTACTGGATGTGGACTTGTGTCGAAATGTCAGTTAGCGATCCGCTCTGCAGCAGGACACTTGGGGGACTTTTAAACACATTATTCATTGCCGTAGTTGGTGATGCAGTTGTACGAATTGGGAGTCAAATTGTGCACAAGTGTGTTACTTTGCACAAGCTCCAGTTCAGGACTAACAATCTTGTCCGATTAATAGCACAACCATCAATCTGTTGGGGTTGATAACATCTTGTAGTTGGTGCGCTCTCAACGCAGCTCTGTTTATCCGGATTACACCAGGAAATAGAAGCACAGCTAAGTATGAATAAGTACAATTCAATTAATGTAAATGTGTGCTGGATATAGATATGTGCAAAGGGTATAAACATGCTTTGGCAATCTTTAATATATAATAGTGGGGTGAATCGACCAAGTACATGGTGGAAATACTCGATGTTCTTATGTTGTCATTTAACCTGGGCCCAGTTTCAGCAACAGACAAGTAAAACCACGTACACTCGTCCCTTGCTGCTGCAGACATACGAACACGCCAGATTAGCAGCAGCGCATAGTAACAAAAATAAATCGTTGACTCACCCGATGTCAATGAGTGGAGACTTCCCCCGGCTCCTCTTGTAGCACAGGAAGAGCTCGGGGCTCTTAAGACTGCCATGATTAAGGTTTGCCGGCTGGCCGCTGTAGGTGCTGTCGATGCAAGTGAAGCCCTCAGGAACGGTTTCTCCCGCCGACTTGTTGATGACGGCCAAGTCGGTGATGGGAGCTTTGGGCCCGCTGGACTTGGTCTCCGACAGGTCCTGCTCGAGAGGCGTGGACTTGTCTGTCAGCCCGGCCACCACAAAGTAGTCGGTCACGCGGTGACCCTTATCCTCGATCATGGCTGGGTGCACCTGAGAGGTAAGAAAATAAATTTACGTCGTTAATTTGGATTTACATTTACGAGGCATAGAGTAAATTAATTCACTATACAATTGCTGTATTGTGGTTTAACGTCAGAGACCTTCACTTTAACACCTGCTACAGACACTGCTAAAACCAAGAAGCTCACTGAATACTCAAAGTAAAGCTCACTTTTGGGCAGTGGGATGGACTTCACATGCAAGCATACGCAGAATGCTAAATAATACTGGTGCCAAGGCGATAAAGGGATCCTTTAAGGATGGTGCGCCCACAACGAAGCAAACAAACCCGGGGAAACACAAGGGGTAATGAAGGGGCCGGGTTCGCCGACATACACAAACACTCTTGTCATTGTATATCACTGCACCGCTTCAAACATGTTAAGAGCGTTAAAGCTGCGGTGGCGGCAGAGAGCCAAGGGAGAGCCCGGAGGAATGCTCAGAAATGCCGTTGAGAGTGTAAACCAGCCGGACACCAAAGTCCATAAAACACTTGAAAAATGGACTCAACTTTAGCTAGAACAATGGAAAATATAAAAAGAAACACAAGCCTGGAGCTGCCACAGTATGTTGTTTAATGCCCTTAGCTATTATGAACTGATTGTTTGATAAGTCGTCTTATAAACATGAGTCATGACACTAAGTTTAGACCCTGAAATTAAGCTAGACTGATACCTTATCAAATATATCAGCATCTGTGTACACATTCTCAAATATGTGCCGATATAACCACTTTGGGGTTTTTTTAAACAGAAAACAAAAGCTGAAAAGGATGCTTCGGGTCATTTAGATATGCCATCATTAAACTGTTTGCAGATGATGCAGCACTTATCTTATTTATCACTACGAGCGCCCATTTTCCAGTAACCAGTCACGCAAACGTAAAGGGCGCTTTGTCAGTAAACACCGTACATCTAAAAACTGCTTTTGTACTCTTTGACTAATCAAACATGATCAGAAAGCAGCATTGAAGACCAAGAGAAGCAGCGTAACTCGAAGCAAGCACGTCCACCTACTCTTCAAAGAGCTGTTAGGGCCGACAACAGGAAGTTCAATTTTTCCAGCAGTGAGTCAGCTGTGGCAGGAGGACGAAAAAAGAAGCTGGTTTGCACAGCCACGGCCGGCACAGTCAGCCCTGGACATCGTGACACAGGTTGCCAGAGTCAGCTTTTTGTGTGTGCCACGCATCTTATCTCATCAGTTTCATAGGATGTGAAATTTTGCAAAAACTATGCCACAGCGTGAAGCCACTGTACAGGCAGATTTGAACGATAGCAGAGCCGAACATAGAGAAACCCTAAGAGGAGTTGTTTCTGGTTGTGTCACAGGGATTTGTGTGGGCACAACAGTGTCTGCTGGCTGCAGCGCGATGCAGGATATCTGTTGGCTCGCGCTGCTGAAGCGGCAGGAGGTAGACCGACCTGCCTGGGAGGAAAACTATTCAGCCACAGCAAAATAGAGAACAGCCAACACTCTTTGCACAAAAAAAAAAAAGGAAATAAATCCAGGTTTTGAGCCTTTTGTTCGTTGACAGCATACGCTCTGGGTCAGCAATGGTTTTATGCGTGTGACTAAATATTTAATGTTTCATTCGTTCTAACCAGGATGCGATTGATTACCTAATTCAACAATACACAAGCAGCGGGGCTTTTTCGAGGTTAACTGGCACTTTGGCTGTGAAAAGTTGCCAGAATTGATTTGTTTCTAGTATACTGCCAGCTTTTAAAGTTGAGGTACCTTTCAAGGATTGCAGTTGGACATTTGCCCAGGATGTGCCCCCCCCCCCCACCCCCCCCCCCCCCGTTTTTCATTATAATGCTGGGAAAACACGCCAGTAAAAGAGAATCGGACTCATCAAGCCACGTAGTTTTATGTCACATCCAAGCTGAGGCTAAATGACTTCAACTTTCCACTAGCAGGAACAGCAATAAAAAAAAATTGCACCAGTGAATGTAGGATGGATTAGCCGGTCACTCTGACAAAGTTTCAAGGATCTGTCTGCCGCTTTTATGAGGCAGCCACCCGTTTATTTATAAGATATTTAATCGCGCCAGAGAAAGTCTCGGAAACTCATCCGTATTTGTTCTTGTAAATAAAATTCATGCAAACTCAAACGATTCCAGATGTGCTTCTTCACAGCCCAACAAAAAAAATTAAAAATTAAATCCCGTCTCTCTCTCCCACTCCATTAAAGAAAAAAATTATGCTAGTTTCAACTGGATCCAGCTCTTCTTTTATGATGATGCACAACAGCAATCAAAAGACATAAAGCTAAGAATTATTGCGCTGAAGAGATTTACTGCAGCGTCTCCATGGTTACGTCTCACTGGTCAAAGCGCTATTCAGCAGCAAACGGCTGTTTTCAGACAGCGTTTGCTCCTTGACAAACCGCTCTGTTAAAAGAGTTTTCACCGAGGGTTGGCCCATAAATGTATTCTGGTGGTTTGAGCAGTGACTGATTGGTCTTCCTGTGTTTAGTCTTCACAGCTAAAAGCACACACACCACAGGAAAGGGTCGGCCAGTGCATCACACCTGAAACAGCACATTACACACGTTTGTGTCGCCTGTCTCTACACTAATATTTTTTCCTGATGCAGGTATGTTGCGTGTTAGCATTACTGGAGTCAAGTTGCTGCCTGCTTGAACCAGTACTCATGCTTGTTTCAGCTCCATTTCTGTTCTCGACAGGAACAACTTGGTTCTTCAGCGACAACGTGGTGTCTATTATGTAAAGTTGCTCACAATGGTACAGTTTGCTGCTCTGCAGGTGGCATAGAGTGGGTTTTTAAAGAAATACAGCTGTCCACTGCTGCCCAACTGGACCGGTGATGAAACGGGACTAAAATAGTCAAGTTCCAAAACCACAAGCTATATGCAATGTTTGTCCAACAAATATAACACTCACTTATTTAATCCAGTTATCTGGCAGTGTTAATGGTCCACATTTTACTACATAAAGCAGTTTTGCATTTTGCAGTGTGTAAATATAGCTGCTGTGCATAACCCCAGTGAGTATACAGCTCAGTACTTGACCACAACCTGTATGCAGTTCACTCTATGAAGCTATGTAGTCCTGAAGTGAACTGCACCCCTCATATTATAAACAGTCATGTGATCTCTTTGATCGCACTGTTAGTCTAGAACTGCAGCTGAGTGAAGACACAAGCCACGACATACAGCAATCAGGTACAACATTATGACCACGGACAGGTGAAGTCACACCTTGTGACAATACAATGTTCTGCTGGGAAACTTTTGGACCTGGCATTCATTCATGTGGATGTTACTTAGACATGTAGCACCCATCTAGACCAGACCAGACACCCCCACCCCATAGCAATGACACTCCTTGATGGCAGCAGCCATCCCCAGCAGGATACAGCCTGACACACAAGGTGTTGACCTGGCCTTCAAATTCACTAGATCCCAAACTGATCATGTATCTGTAGGATGATCCACAGAGGCCCCTCCCCTCAACCCGTAGGACCCAAAGGCCTCCCACTAACAACATCCTGTTGCCAGACACCACAGGACACCCTCAGAAGACCCATGTCCATTCTCCGATGAGTCACAACTGTTTTGGAGGCACAAGGGAGACCTACACAATATTAGGAAAGTGGTTATAATGTTATGCCTGATTGTTGTATGATCATGTCTTGGTTAATGTGAAACTCATTTATTCATCATAAAGGCTGATCATCTTGTAGTTGCAGGTCAAAGGTCAACAGTAAAGGATTTGACTTCATGTGGGCGAACCACCTACACATCCTAAAGAAAGCGAAACCTTTTTTGACATTTTTTTATTTTTATTTTTTTTTTTATTCAACAAACGCTTCAAAAGAATCTCCTCCGCTGAAGAACGTGCACATTTTCACCTCTGTCACAAGCATTAACTGCTACATTTCATCCCTGAAACGGTATGAAAAACATCAAGGCTGAGTCACACCGCTTCCTGACAGCATGGGCACAGATCACCGCAAAGTGTCACAGCGGGGAACAAAGCAACGTTAACTGAAAAATAAATAAATAAATGAAAAAAACAAACACTGTCCCGGCCAGCCAGCAGATCTGTGCGAGTGGGATTTGAATGGTGCCCTATAAACGCTACCCGAGCCAATGAAACAACATGTACTTTATAGAGAACAGTAAACACTCCACCACCTTTCTCGTGAAATCTGAGATCAAGGCTTGCGTTTCACTGGTATTACTCGTGATTAGTGCATTTTCTTTATTTGTTTTTGAGCCGTCAGCACCAGAAACCTGACGACATATTTACCACTTAATGCCACATATGCTGTATTGTAAGTGCTGTTATCTTCCACGCATGAACATCCATATTTATGCATAAATGCGCCTTTTATGCGACTTAATGAGAAAGCCATTTAGTTTCTCAACCAAATATAGGCGAATAACACTGAACGTACCTTTGTACTGTATTAATACTAGTGTATTTCTGGTTGCAGGATGATTGAAATGCTTTCCTAGTAATATGATACAGCGATATTTATCTCCACAAAGAATGCCGTCCTATTATTTCCTGTTTAATAATTGTTCCAGTAGGAGCACGGCAATATTAGTTGTGGGCAGGTTGGATTAATCTTTGATATGTCCAATACGGAGGTTAGTGAAGCAAAGGCAGTCATACAAAGTAGGCTGATCTATTATTGCTGGTATCTGGCATATTGTGCTGCTTCCCTGCGAGTACAAACGTTTGGTGCGCTCACGACCACAAACCCCACTCCTGAGGCTAGAACCAGTCCCCTCCAGCGCCTCCCCACCACGCACGCCCCACAACCATACAAATATCTCGCTGCGTGACAGCCCACGATAGACAAACATCGACGCCGCCATAGCAACCGAGCCCCAACAATGCCAGCCTGCGCGACCCTGAGCTCCGACTAGTGTTACTCCCTCTGAGGAAATTGATCTGCGAGCCTTTCAAGGGTGCATTCGGCGTAGCTGGCATGTTCTCGGCAGTCGGCCGTCACGCTCAGAGAGCCGCGGCCCGGTCTCAGGTTTAAACGTACAGCAAATAAAATGGCAGAGCAGGATTGCTTTATTGGCCACTTTTATGTCTGGCGAGCGAATAAAACATGGTAGTGGCCATAAACGGTGGCGTTCACAGGGGAATACACTTTAAAAGCTTTAAAACTATTGTAAACATCACATTGAGGATTTTCTGTCCTCTTTATTCTGCACACGAAAACCTGTAAACCCGAGGAGGAACACTTTGAAGCTTCCTGGGTGTAATGGTAGAGAAAGTAGGCCATTGCATTTCCACTATATTAAAGTGTTGTAACGCGAGCCTGCCACAAAAGGTTGTGCTCTGCCCCTCCCTTCGCATTTGCAAACCTGTTCCTCTGTTACTCTTGTGTCCGGATGATCAGGTGTCATGCTCTTTGTCTGGGTTGCATTCAGGTAGTTGGGTCACTACTAACCAGGTCACAAAAGCTCCCTCTGGCTCTCACATACTCTGACTGACGAGTTACTCCAAAACAACAAGACATGCTTTTAGATTAGCCGATTAATTCATTAACACAACATTTGATGATTCCACATTTTCAAATGTGCCCACTTGAACGTGACAGGTGTGATTTCCCTCAAACATTTGCACGTTCTCCTCGAAGATCCATCACCCCACAAAGCTAAACCAACACCTGCTTGTCTTGACATGTGCACCAGATCACACTGAAGATGTTGTTTACATTGAAGACTGAAATCTGGTTATTCATAACCCTGTATTCATGATTAATACCAGTAGTACCTAGATTACTGCACGATGAACAAAGCCACTTGTTTAGTTTGCACATATAGCCACATCTTTAGCATTTTCCATTGTGACTGGTCATGCTCCACTGGACGTGCACCGGCATCCCGAAACCTGATTACTAACAAACATGAATAGGTCACCAATAAGATGCTTTACCCCATCATCTAAACTGCCAAGTGTATTTTTTATTCTTTCATAACCGAAAGACAAAACTCATTCTCTGGAAGCGAGATGCTATTCACTGCAGACACTGTTTGCGTTTCTGTTAGACTGCTTGCCTGCAGAAGCGCCTGCGTACTACTTACACATAACAGGCAGAGATAAGCTGTATACTGTACCTGCAGCAGTTTCCAATTTGCCAATAAACATGATGTTTACATGTGAAAACACAGAAAAAGGGGGGGGAGGTTAACCGGTACACTGAAGTCCATTTAAACTCATCCAGTGATTACTGGATATTTCCACCCAAACCAAATAAGACGCAGCTTCATAAATCTTCATTTTTGGGGGCTAAGTAGATTTGTAATTTGCAAAGTCATCCCTCAGTAGGCAGTTTCAGCTCAGTCAGCATGTCTGTTATAATGTATAATGAGAAGTAACGCTGTGATCATTTACAGAAGCACACAAGGGAGGAACTCCTATCCATATATATATATATATATATAAAGACTGGGCAGGATAAGATGTAGTGGAAAACAACAAAATAAAATGAATCACTGCCTCTGCTACAATAAACCACTCTTTTAGAAATCAGTAACTAGCTGTACAGGCGAACACATCAACATTTCAGGGCAGTTCATTAAAACCTAGATCTCTGCCATGTAAGTTGTCTTGTGTTTATTCTAATAGAAATGTTATGCAACAGATAATCTAAATGAAATCTAAAATAGATTATTGTCCTAACATCCTGACTGGTCCGTGCCTCGGAGCATCAGGTTTTCTTGGACTGGACGGTTTCATTCCTTGGCGGTGGCACTGGTCTTAACATGCTTGCAAATGTGCCAAATGTTGGCTATGCAGCCCAACAACCCCGGAGGGCAGAGGAAAACTCTCGAGTTGCCATAAATAAAACTGGGGAGGGCCTTCTCCTCACATTACTAAAGATGATGTTAAAGGCACCTGCCTCGCTCCTTTGTCCCAGACGTTCAGAGTGAATTCAGAGAGCTCTGAGAAATTAAGAGAAAGACAAGAAACAGAAACAGAGATCTTTCTATTTAAGTGCACAGAGTGGAACCCCTTACTCCATCCCCCCACAGTCTGCCCCACAATGATCTCATCCCTTCACACAAAAGAGCCTGGAGGCTCGTTCCCCAGGGGTGAAAGAGCCTGCCTGCGTGTGTGTGCGCATGTACAAGTCTGCGTGTTTTTGTGTATAACGCAGGACAACAGATAGCGCTGTGTCTGTCTTAGTCGTGTCAGCAGGAGCCGACCCATGCACAGCCACTCACAAACAGCTGCCGAGGATGACACACGCAATGCGACGGCGGCCATGCGCCGCACGTCAAACACTGCAAGTGAAACTGAAGAGCGACATCCCAAGTGTGCGCAGTCGTTGTAATTTCACAAGAGAACAGACTGACCTTTGGTTTTAAATAGCTGAAATAGTTGACATCAACCCCTGTATTGTGACGAGTGCACATGTACTGAACTTCTGTACGAGCGCTGTTTATTCTTATTCATGGAATAGGGTCGCTACAGTGCACTTCCTGAAAGATCAGAAATGCCAAATGACTCACAGCGAAATTAAAAAAAAAAAAAGGATAAAGGGAAAGATAATCTTATTTGAGCTGTAATAGCCTCAGACACACTACTACCCTTTCAGATCCAGCGGCTACTGCTGAGCCATCCTGTGTCAGCCTCTGCAGCAGCAGTGCCTGCTTCAAGTGGCACTCTGTAGCTCTGCGCTCTGGAGCATCTGAAGAACAAAGTGGGCCTCCCTGCCACCTGTCATCACAGCGTACTGTCGGCGGTTGAGGCCAGACTGAGTACAAGGTGCCAATGAGGTGATGCAAGCCTCATTTTACTAGGTGGGGACCACAGGGGGAAAAAAACAAAAAAAAAAAACACGTTGGTTTGAGCGGTTTGAACGAAAGCCAGATGAGCTGGCGTTCCATTGACTTCATATAGCGCGAGCTAGAGTATGCATGCACATGGCCGGCTGTTAAAAGTGTGGTCTGTAAATACCTCACCCCGCTAATTAATCTTAACAGTGTGTTGTGATGAGTCTACCAGCCCAGCTTGGTTGAGTGAGGCAAATAAACCCGCAGAAAATAAGAAAAGACTTCTGCATTTATTCCGAGAAATTTATAAAAGCAGGAAACCTATTTAACTGTTAAATATTTGCTATTCAGAGCGTGTGAGAGGTGGATAATTCACAAGTCTTTCTGCTTTTTAGCTCCAGATAAGCACGTGCGATAGCCTGGGACTATCATATCCATATGCTAACAACATGTCCCTTGCTCTGCAGGAGGGAGAACAAAGCAAAAGTCCCGCAGTGAACTCTGTTTCTCAGTCATGTTTGTTTAAACCCTCGCGCACGAACACGTAACATAGATACATAAAATCCAATTTCATTCAGAAGCTGTCAACAAGCTTCTCAGAATAGGCATCTGATTGCCAAATCAAACTGATAGCAGAGAGAACAGATGATGTTTGTTATTTATTTTGCTACAGGCCATTGGTTGGATTGTTTGAATCAGATGGCCTCTAAGGATAAACTAAAATCCTGTCAATATGTTTGCAAGGTGGCATCTTTAACATTTGACATTTCAGAAGCGTGAAAAAGTGAAACGTCAGTCCAACAAATGTCAAGATTTTATCAAAGCTAAATGCACACAGCGGGGAGACGTGGCAAAACCTCTAATAGAAGAAACTTTTCCAGTTTTTCTTCTGCGATTGCTGTGGGTCTGTAGTATAGACTGTATATAAAGATGGACGCCATGACAGCTCCTCAAAAGTGAAGCCAAAGCAAGTAGAGCTCCCCCTGTGGACAGGCTGCAGGATAGGTCATCAGCTCCACCTCCTCCATGTTAGTGGATGGGACTTGGGCCAAACTAAAACACTAAAACACTAAAATAAACATCAAATAAAACTTTTTTCAAGGACAGAAACAGGCAGACCACCAGTTGCCATGCCAACCACTCTGTAAAGCGGCCCCGGGGGGACTGTGAGAGTTGTAAAAAAGATTTAAAAATAAATACAGTGTATAATCCAATATTTCCTTGTAACTGGTGGAGGTAGAGCAGAGCTCAGTATTTATTAAACGAAAACACGACTGAGTCTGGACGAAATGTGGGAGGGGTATCGATGTCGTAGCGCCACTCTCGGACCGTACTGTGCAGACTCTGGTTCCAAATTCGCAAGATAGCGTCATTTTGGCCAATGCAAGGAAGTGGCGACACATTGTCCATATTTATATACAGTCTATGTTCTGTAGTTACACTTTGCAGAGGCCTGAGCACAAGACTTTAGAGGTAGGTGTTCTTTCATGTGACACAGTTCAAGTGTTTGCTGAACTCTGTCAAAAGCAACTGTCGCCCACTCAGCAGCCCGGGACGCCGCGCTTCCCCGCAGCAAGAGAAGCTCATGCAAAGACGGTGTCAAGGATTTTAAATAATGTTTCTGTAAAGTAGGACTTTTTACGGTTAAAAACAAGTTGGGTAGGTTAGGCAGCACAAAGCAGTGAGACTAGGCTCAGCGAAAAAAACGTCACAAGACTGCCTCCCTCCTGGAGCGTGACAGCCCGGCGGACAGAAAGCATTCTTTCCACTCTAAGGAGAAGGGAGAGAGAGGGCAAACTCACTGGCCTTACTAACTAGCGGGGCCTAACCAACTCAGACCCAGACCTGCTGAAAGGAAAAGGACGAAACGCTGGCACATCACAGTGGAGTACAAGGGTCAGAGGAGTGAAATGGTTTACCTGGGAGGAGTTTTGGCTGGTTTACAAGATCCTTGTTTTTGCTCTCTGGCTACAAGGGACTATCTGGAGTTAATATGTCCTAAAACATGTAAACAGGCAGCATAACAAAATGTACTTAACCGTTTCAGGTGCATGTTGCCTTCACAAGCACAACTTTTTACTGTCTCCTGGCTAATTAAGTAGAGACACTGGTATAAAATGTTTAAAAGCAGAAAAAATAGCAAGAAAAAAAGATCAGTCCTACTGAAGCGTCCTTGAGTCAGATTTGTTGCCGACTCTGACCTCCTACCCTTACGATCAAGGAAAAATTTGTTCAAAGGAGGTACAGAAACAGAATTTATAAAATTTATATTTTAAATAGAAGGTGTAAATATTCACTTTTAAAAACTTTTAAATAAGGCCGGGCAGATAGGTTTGTAGTTTAAGTGAAGGTTGAAATACAAATACCGAAAAATCGGACTTCCTGTTAGTGAATATTTTTATATTTTCCCAGTTCAATAATTTAAGTGAATCAGTTAATAAGAACAAATCTGTCTGCTCTATTAACTACAAGAAAGTTACAAGAACACCTCAAATCCTCGCATGTATGCTATAGCCTCGGAAGAAATATTCAAGCCTGTGAGAACAGTTAGCCCGCAATACTCCCAACGAACTGGGCAAATGTTTATTTATGGCAAGAAAACCTGAAGGCTTTAGCCCGCTAGACCAATTTCTCTAAACCGGGCTGATCCAGTACTTTTTGTCTAATTTATTCATTAATACACAGGATTAGATGTAACAATCCCTTGTGCCAAAATACCAGGCAAAACACATTTAGAGGCCCTGTCCAGGTGAGAAACCCTAACACACCTACAGTCATATAATATGACGCTTAACCTACAGTCTAAATAAACTAAGTAAATGCTGCTGGCTTGTATGGCCCGCTCAGCAGCTGACGCTAACTCAAACCTTGTGAAATATAAGCTAACCAAAATGCTACTGGCTAGCTTAACCTACAATCTAAGTAAACTAAGTAAATGCTGCTGGCTTGTAGGCCCACAGAGCAGCAGAGGATAATTCAATCATTATGAAACATAAGCTAACCTAACGCTGCTGGCTTGTATGGCCCGCTCAGCAGCTAACCATAGCTACCAAACAATATGAAGACATCAGGAACCTGGCCTAAACAACAGTGGTATGCAGTCTAATTTATACTTTATTTACACTGTAATTTGGCTAAAGTGTTTTGTTTTGCAATTCATAGATCCAGCAACTGCTTATTTGCGATTGACAAGAAACTTATTCAAAAACTTAAAGGTTTCAAATAGTGTAGAATATAAAAATGAAACACATTTATTACAAAAGGAACCAATTATTTGGATTTAAAAGAACAAAATGCTGCCAAAATCAGTCATTTCACACAGGTGACAACATTTAACTTGAAAATTAAAATGACTTTTTCTTGAAAATACCCTCAGACATATTGACCAGAAGAGACAGTGACTGTGGAAGTCCTGAAGAACTATTAACGTCAGAGCGCATAAACCAAAACATGATGCGAATTAAAAGTCTTGGCTCAAGTGTGAGCAGTTGGAGTAAAATGTGTTTATAGTGGCAGATTTATTTTGTTGTGCAAAGGTGGCGTCCTCAGACCTGAACTGATGGAAATCTATGACCTGAATTAAGTGTCACGTGCGATATAAAAACTAATAAACATGATAAAGTGAGAGTGAAGATGCACATTAAAGTGGGGTTTTCTGTTGTCTGGAGGCTATGTGAAGGAGGTGTTAGTTGTCAGTAGATGCTCAAACACTGAAAAGAGCTGAAATGATGTGTACAAGAGTATACCAGTCATTTCAGAAACTGAAAAATATATCACACTGTGAGAAACACATGTCTCACTCTCCCACGTAATGAGTATATTTTTCCCTTCCATCACAATCCTATTTGACTTTTGCCTAGGCAACTGCCAAGTCCTTCCACCGCCTGTTGTCCCTCCCTTGGCCAATGTCCTCCCTTTCCTCGGTCACCTGACAGAGCCTTTGGGCGACCAGCGGCGGTGACAAAGTGCAAGTTCAATGTACACAAAGCCACAGCGCAGCCATGACCCACTTTCTACCTGCAGCTTGAAGCGGTTAGTAGGAGGAAACGTTTACTCCACTCCCCTTTTCCAGCGCCTGTCAGGGCCAAGCCAAGGTCAAGAAAGAGATTTTCCTCTGTGTTTCCACGTGGCAACGCCTCTGTGTGAATCCCGGGCTGTGAAGCCATTTCTGCATTTTTTTGACACTCCACAAGCCTCGATTACCCGGCTATTATTCCGCATTTACCGCCTCCACGTCAGGTGATAAAGCACGTAATTGAAAATATGAATGCTTTCAGGACAATGCAAGAGGAAGCACCGCGCTCTGTTATGCTGGGACTTGTGCCACGGCTGCCGCAACAGGAACATCATATGAAAGCCGTGAATCACTGAAAACTGTGACGGGACTGTGGAGCAGAGAGTACACTCCATTGCCCTTAGGGGTTGGTCTACTGCTGGCTGGAAAACAGTCAAGTGCTGAGGCATAGATATGTGAGCACCTTGGCACTGAATGGCACTTGTGCACGCTGCACACACGCGCGCACACACACATCCACAAAAGGAGCAGAGGCATCTTGCACAACTATATAATCTGAAAGAAAAAGCCGCATGTTCAACAGGAAGTCAGGTTCACAGTTCCTTATCATGAGTGCAGTTTTGACTCTTAATAAACTGCGCTGGCAACATGGCAGTTTTATTCAAGTGTATGTTTGATTGCAAGCAGGAAGTTCAGGTTGTGGGAGGGAGAGCAGACACCTGCAAGGTTAGACGGGCTCCAGGAGAGCTGAGTCTGATTAATCTGGCGTCAAGGAGGGCCCCGGGGAGGAGAGGAGAAGCAGGAGGAGGTGGTGGATGTGGAGAGAGGGGGTGTTATATTCCCCAACTGTTGCATCCAAACAATAACTAGGTCAACTTTGATGCAGGAAATACACATCGCCGCGGATATAACAAAAGAAATGTCCTCCTCCTCCCTCCCCCGGTGAGCCGCAGCGGTGATACGTGGCTGTTGCCCCCGTGTCTGTGGTTGAATAACACACACACACACACACACACACACACGGGGTGGAAAGTGCACAAGCAGCAGCGCAGCACCAGGAAAATGTGTTTTCAGCGGGGGTCACCTTACTTCCACGCAACTAAAGTCACCTCAAAACACTTAAACCGCCCTTTCTACTTCTCACAACAAACTCCGCTCAGACAATATTAACCCCCAACACACACACACACATGAGAAAACAGGAGCACTTACCAGCTGTTTACACTGCAGCGAGAGACAATGTTGACATGAAGGCAACTTGCTGTTTTACCGCTTAATGTATTCCGTGTTTTTTATATATATATATATATGCAAAGCGAGATAAACCGGGACGGCGCGCATATATTAAAACAAAAAAAAAAGCCACTTCGAAATACTCCGTCGTAACTTTGCTGGCTACTTCTTCTTCTTCTTCTTCTTCTTCTTCTTCGCAGACACTTTCATCTGAAGTTGTCGGCGGAGGTAGGCGCCATGTTTGTGTCTGCGCTGATAGTTTTGTTGGTGAGCTTTCTTCCTAAACGTCTCTTTCAGCCTGGATCCGCCCAGAGAAGAGGAGAGGCTAATAACAACGGTGGCCCCCGCTGCAACTGACAGCGTTAGCAAGCTAGCAAGCTAGCCCGCGTTCAGCCCCGCAGCTTCCGGTGCGTCGTTTCAAAGTAAAACTCCAGCATGGTGGACGAATGTGTTGCAGTTTTCAGAATAAAAGTATTTAATTGTGTAGGACGGTAAATTACTACTTTAGGATTAAATCGAGTGCATAATGTCATCATATAATGTATTTTATTTATGGCAAGCTTTATATTGTCCTTTGTTTTTGCTTTTTTGTTCCTTAAAAATGTCTTGTACTGGAGCCCCCGACGGACAAGAGTCGTTAGAGCACCATTCATAGGGAAGAGGACAGGGACAAAAACAGTCCCCCCCTCAACTACAGGTAAGTACCCAGTCGTTAAGGGAAATTAGCTGCACCAGTTTCTGGTTATTAGCATAACAAGCAAGTTTTTTTTCAGGAGGAGTTCCTATTTAAACCTCAGACTTCCCACCAGTCCCCCAGAACTGAAGAAGCTACTCGGATGATGAGTGGTGAAACGTCTTCTGAAAAAAACTCTACAAGTCCAGTTGCCTTTTTTTGAACCTTTTTTGGATGTACCATGACCTGGATGACTGAGAACCTTCACAGACGTCTTGTACTTGCACGTCATGCTGCTCAGTTGTGCCTCAAATAGTTTTCTGAATCTGAATCTTACATATAACAAAGCTGCTTCTCATTTATTTTCCATCAAATTGTTTTTATTTGTACAAACAAAATATATACATTCAATTTTACTACATATTAAAATCAGCTACAATTCTGTTAGAGTTCATTCCAGCTGAATTACAATGTTAATGCTTATTTTCACTATAAACAAATAGACTAATGCATGTGTCTCACTAATCCAAGGACAACACAACCAATGCAATGACGTGGAATGGTGTGTAAGGTGCAAGTCCTTTATTTTTCCTTTAGTGGTTTCTCCTAATTCACTTGGGAAGATTATGGCACATGCAAAAACTACAACTAAATAGAAAATGAGAGTTGCAAACTTAATTCAGAGCCTCACGTGAACACAGACCCAAAAAGGCACATTTTGAGGTTTAATATGAAGGAGAAATGTTTTGACTTCCTGCTTTCTGAGTTTTAACTGCTGCCTTGACTCGGTCGTTTTAAAATGTTTATGCCCAGCTTCTGACGCCCCCTTCTGAAAACAGAAGTAACATCAGTTAAAAAGGAAAAAGGTGCCGTCGGAAAACCTTGACGTGCTGCACTCTCAATGAAAACAGCGCATTAAATCCAATCAGTGCATAAAAAGGTAAGATGTACTTGCAAATGAGCTTTTCTCTAATATTCAACACAATCCATTTAATAAAAAAAAAAGACCACAAAGCATTTAAACTGATTGGACATCACACCATTCAGCTCCACCTGAAACTCTCGAGACATAACGCAGCAAGATTTTGTTCCCAACATTCAATTCTACTTTCTTTGTTAAATTATGACAAAGGAAATTCAACATCTTGATACAAAATCGTGTCCGGAAACTTTATAGTGCAATGAAAATATTACTGCAAAAAAGCACACAAGCATTTTCATAGCATCAGGAAAACTAAATACTTCAAGTTCTTGACATGGAAGTGTTGGTTTTCTGCAGTCATAACATGTCAGTTTACTTCTAAACTCAAGTTCTTCAACACAAAAGTGAAAAAAAAATAGATTTTTATTAATATTTGTTAAGGAGTTCATGTTTCAATATTAATTTAAATCAAAACGTAAGACAAACAAAACGAAAAGTTGAAGACTGGGTCCTCTCGATGTAGCTAACACTTCATGTCGTCGATTGGGGAGAATGAAATCAGTTGAGGGAGGCTGTACTCCTGTTTCTTTTGGGGGAACTGTGTCTCCAACGCATCTAGATCCAGTGAGAAGACCTTGTCTGAGGTTTCCATTGGTGTTGCAGTTTCCCTTAGGGAGTCCATGTCCAAACCAGAAACCGAGAAATCTGACAGAAGGCACTCAGGTGTCCTTACGCCTTCCATGTAGGAGCCATCGTTGAACATTTGTTGGATCTGACCCAGATGATGGCGCGTGGACAGCGGTGTCCGGCTCGCTTCAGTCTTCAACGAAGGGATGAGCAGCTCCTCGTCCTCACTCTTCACGTCCACAGCTTCGTCGTCGAGGCTCAGCAGGCTATCGCAACTTGACATTTCGGGAAGAGTTTCATGGTCGAGGCTAAACTGGACTGCACTGCTGCCTGTGCCGCTCGAGTTATCGAGAGCCTCTGTATTGAATGTGTCCCACAAAAGAGTTGACTTGAGTGAGGCTCCTTGCTGGCAAGCAGGGGGACTGGTGTGGCTCGTGACTGAGGGAGTGATGCTACAGGAGACCGTCTGGGAGGGAGCGTCTGGGCTCGGCAACACATTGTCGGATTCGTTGAGGGGGCTGAGTCGTCTTGTTACGCTGCTGTTAAACTCTGCAGGCTGATGATGCTTTTCAGCTTCGTCTTCCTCAACTGCCTTTCTCCAGGAGCTCTTCACGTCCTTAACTGGAGAAAACAGGAAAAGGGAGACGTTTGGTGACGATATTCCAGGAGAGACAGACACATGACGGCAACAAAACAAGTTGTCCAACATAGTGAAACAATGAAAACAACACATTCGTCTGGGTCATTTTCTTCCTTTTATTGAATATAATCATTAAAAGTTAAGTATCCTCAGCAAGTAGAACAACTGTGCATGTCAAAAATGCGATTAATGTTTTGGGGCATGTAAGCACTTCTGATAAGATCATTTTATGCAGCGTTCATGTAAATAGTTTAGTTGGAATACGATAATGCTTTCAATCAGGTTGAAGAAATACAGTCCATGTCTAAGATGGGGGACTTACTCAAGCTCTCAGGTGTACGTGGCAGCTGTTTCCTAGCAGAGAAGGGGTCTCTTTGGAGAGTGCCGAGAAGACCCTCCAAATCCAGACCTTTCCCTCTGCCCTCTGAAGGACTGGTTGTCGTTATAGCCTCTGCGAACTAACACACAAACACTGGTCAGTCAGTTTTAAAGTGGTCTGTCATGCAGTGTATCAATTTTAGGTTCTTAAATTATACAGCATTTGTAAGTCCAAGGCTTAAAAGCTTTGACATTTGCACAAGTGTAAAAATCATACCTGTTCAGCGAGGTTCTCGTATTCCATGTCCAGTATCTGAGTCTTGGTCCTCACGGCAGCAACCTTCCGATGAACATGGGTCGTCTTCCTCACACTGGCCTAAAATAAGCACAGATTTGTTTAATACAGCCTGTTAGAGGAGCTGGTGTACAGAAGCTAAAAGGTGGAGTGAAATTATTATAAGTACGAGTTCCACAGAGGTTAGGTCAAATACAATACTTGCCTCAAGTGCTGGTGCAGGTGAAGGCTTTAGAGGAGGGGATGGAGGCGTGTCTAGAAGCCAGTCAAGAGAGGTATTTGCTCGTGATGCTTCGCTGACAACAGGACTCTCAGCTCTCTCAGCCGTTGCGGGACAGGACCTGTTTTAAAAAGACAAAACACAATTTGCAAAGTGCATTTCCCAGTCATTATTTTTCTGCCAATGCCATCCAGCTCAGGTATAGTAAAAGCCACTTTAATGTAGCTATTAACAGCCTGCTATGTGGCCTTGGCTCAGTGCTAATCCCCAAGGCAAGATGGCACACTGCCCTGCACCTGTCTTCAATTGGAGTGACTGGATGAGTTCAAGCAAGGTAACTTCAAAGTCAGTTGTTCTGTGGCTTATAACTTTTAAAAAAAAATACAAAATTCTCCACTTTATAGCTCTCTAAAAAGGTGCATCCTTCTTTTGAGATATAAATGTTCACTTTGTGGGAAAGGTTAGTACATCACATTCCCCCATTTCTTCTATATAACTATGAATAATTACAGCTATTCAGAAACAATGCGTGTCTGCTCCGTATCTGTCCGTGGCGATTTCTCTCAATTCGCCACGGTCATCAGAGAGCAGGGATGCTATAGGGAGGACTAGTGACGGACAGAGCACTGCTCAGGACTGTCCAGGTATCTGCCTCCCATCAGAAGCCAACATGTCCACCACACACACACACAAAAACTGGAAAAATGTTTTCATAAAAGTTAAAAGTGGGATTACTTTTTGAGGTTAGAATAAGTGAGGTGGACATCTTCTTGTGATGTCCTCTCTGCAGGTTTCTCCTCTGGAAACGAGTACAAACTTCAGTTAGACCAAAAAAAAAAGTAACTTTCCAATATCATATATGGGCTGCAATGTAATCAGATTCTACTCACCAAGTAGTTTAGCGGGGTACTTCGAAAAGATGCTGTTTTTGTGACAAGTGTCGGCTGCTGGTTCAAATGACAACGGAGCCATTGGTGAGAGGAAGCCAAGAGCCTGAAATTGAGAAGAAATTGAAAAGATCAAGCTCAAGCAAAATGTATTCTACATCATCCTACAACTAATACACATTTGCTTTCATTTAAAATAAGTCGAAGCGATATCAGAAGAACAAATGGAACAGAAAACCCACCGGATCTTCATTCAGAAAAGAGACTAGGGGCGTCTCTTTCAGAGTATCCATCCACTTCTTGTCCCACTCTGCCTCCAACTTTCTAATGGCACTCCTGACTTCAGGAACTTCTTCCTTAGACACCTTCTCCCTGATGAGACCACAAACGGCTAGTAGTTTTAGATATACAGATCAAAAAATGCATCCCATTAAAATTAGCGATGCAGCCGAGTGTTTTACCTGAGGAGATTGAGGTTCTGCAGCGCACAGGCCATCTGGTGGCATTTCTCCTGCAGGTGCCGCGAACTGGGCTGAGGGCTGGGGTCAGGAGAGACCCGAGAACGCTCCTCCCTCAGGAGTTGTAACGAGTGGTTCATTAGCTCCATCACACTGAGGATGTTCAGCTGGCCGCCTTCATACACTTTCCCTGAGCTTAGCTGAAAAAAAATAAATACATAGACCTGTGAGACTTGTCAAAATAACTGAATTCAACGTGCAATAACTATTAACAAGCCTCACAGTAGCAGAATGAACAGACTCATCTTCACCCTCACCTGATGTGGGAGCTGTTCGATTCTTTCCAGGAGACAACGTGGAATTTTCAGCACTCGATCCGTCCCATCCAGGACGTACTGATCAACGTCCCCTTTCAAAACACTTTCCACTGAACAACGTCCCTCTTTGATAGTCGACAGCATGTCATTAATGGCTGACCATAAGGACCGCACCTGAGAGCAACAAAGTATGTAAAGACAGACCCGTTACTTTGCTAACCGTAAAAAGTGTAAACTGTTTTTTCTCTCTCTCTCTCTCTCTCTCTCAATACTAAAATGGTACAAATCATTCTTTATGTTTTGCACCTTTCTGGCCTTCTCAGCCGTCGCAGCGTCATCCTCTGCAGAACCAATGTCATGATGCCTGAGAGGAGACAGATCCGTTTACTGAGTGCGTCTAAGAACTTAAGTTTGAAATATTAAGAAGCGTTAAAAAATAAAGTTATACATACGCAAGCAGGTCATCATACTTGGCACCATCTGCATTGATGTCTCTCATAGACTTCACCAGAAGCCTTCACAAAAGAAAAGAGATTCAAAGCGGTAACCAACCAACATCCAGGTAAAAATAAAAACATAAAGCAAACTCAAACAAAACAGGATTGCACTACCTGCTGGTGAACTACTTAGAGAGTCCTGGTGCTGTGCGTGCTGCTGGCTCACATTAATGACTTTCTACAACACTTGATGAGCGCGAGCTATCGCTAAGATAATCGGTTTCACCTGTGCTTTTCCTGATAAGACAATCAAAGTGTCTGCTGTGAGAGGCGGGCTGATTGCACCTGCTGACTAGCCTCGTTAAGCAACGGGTTCTCATGAATGAAAACATGCAACACCAAGGACAAAGAACTAAAAGTGAAATACACATAAAAAAAAGAATATAAATAGTAGGAATATCACCATGAGCACATACCAAGAGTAGCAAGGTGTGACTGACATGTTAGGAAATTTAAATAATAAATATGTATGGCTTAGAATGAGTCCTTCATATTGACATAGGGAGTAGGTCCTACTCCATAGATCCTACAGTGTCCAGAGTGATCAAACCAAACACCGGCTCTGTCCTCTCATGTTAGGGGTTATGGTCATTTGGTCCATTTTACAAACTGACCTAAATGCTATCTACTGGAGCTCCTACGTTTCATTGTGAGCAAACTATTATAATGACAAATGCCAATTACATTTAGCTGTAACCGTTAATTCCCTGCTACTGTTGTGAAGGGCAAACGAAACATTTTGACACTTTCAACGCTGTCCACCCGGCAAGGCAGATGATCCAGTGACTTACTTGGCTCTTCTCTGGTACTCCTGGAGGAAACGATCCTGATCCTGGGCAGCTTTCAAAAACCTCTTATGGATCAGACCGAGCCTCTTGACCGCCATGTCCGAGGTGGAGGCGGGAATCGCCGCGGCCTCAGGAGCCCAGCTGCCATCTGAGAACGCAGAAACGCTCAAGATTATGTGACGGATTTTTGTCTTCTCCAAGGAAACTACGCGCCACCTCTACATGTCTGAATGTGGGCGACTCATACTAGAAAAAGTAATTACCTGTGGTGAACGTCTTCATTTCCTGATGCATGACGTGAAGGGCCAAATTAAGCATTAAGCTGGTGAACTTGGGACCTCCCGGCGAGAGAAACAATGATGCCACTACTTTGGATCCAGAGTTTGCAGTTTCATCCTGAGTTTAATACAGACAACCGTGAGCAATTACACAGTATATTAAAACAAAATCTGTGTTCACGTCTACGGCATTTTAATTTTAGTCTTGCAGTTTTAGCCATGGACAGCGAACTACGAGACAGACAGGAAATGTGTGTGGAGGTGGGGATGACTAGCATCTACACATAACAACATAATCTGTTAACTATTGTTGGCAAAGAGGATCAACATCGACAGCCCCACTAAATAATCTCACCATAATCTCTCGCAGCCAAGTGCAGGTAATTTTGCGGAACTCTGCATCTGCTTTGTGGTTCAGGACGGGCCAGCAGTGTCTGATGGAAATAAAACACGGCGAGATTAACGTGCCACAATTACATTTAAACACAAAGAACAAGGTTTATGGCGAAATAGTAAACAAACTTTACCTGTATGCTTCATGAAATCGGGTCGGGTTGAGTTTCTCCAACAGGAAGTGGATTACTATGAGGAAGGCATCTTTGTTTGGCTTGTCAAACATATTCCTGTTAGGTGTGAAATAAACATTAATTAGAAAATTGCAGCGTTAATGTAACATATAGTGAAAGTAGATTACGCCGAGAAATAATAGTAACAAAAAGGGTAAACAAATCCTTAGTTAGTTAATCAAACTCACGCTCCCAAGTTGATGTGTTTGACATTAAGGTTGGTTTTGCCGGCGACTGCCGACGTGGGGATGTCCGGTTGAAATCCCAGCCCGAGAAGCGCAAACCACAGATATCGTCCATTTTCCTTCTGCAATGATGTCGGGTTTGCCATTACTCCCAAGTGGGGGGAAAAAAAATAAATCCCGTCCGGTGGTGACTTCTCAAAACGCCAGCCTGGCCAACAGAAAAACAGCTAGCAGACTAGCCTCCCTGCTAGCTACAGTTTACTGCTAGCTAACCAACCGCTAGCTAGCTCTCTAACTTGTTTTTAGTTTGCCAATACACATTTAACGAAACGTAAAACTAAATAACAAGAAATGCAAATAAGTACAGACGTTAAGGGTTATAAGACCGAGCCGAGTTGTAGCTACGTCCAGGTTCACATTTGTTAAAGTTAAGTTTACTAGTGTTACAGTCGGTAACCAGTAAACACCACAACAACCAAGACGTGAACCGCCAATTTTTCCAAAGATGACCCGGATGTTGTTAACGTTTACTTCCGGTTACAGAAGTTAATCTTGTTTCTCCATTAAAAAAAAAAAAAGGGATATGTAACGGAATAAAATTAGATGAAAATATGTTAAATTCCCTGCTCCATTTAAAGCTGAACAAGTGCACATTTAAACCATAAAGGTTATTTATTCGTGTTTTTGCGTTTGAAGTTTAATACTGACTCTAATGATTGCACAATATATAAATCAGGAAAGAGAAACAACGGAGCATCTTTTCTTTTCCTGTAACTTGCCTGGTCCTGTTTTGTAAAAGACTTGACTTTTAACAGTATATAATTAAAATTTATGATAGAGGACAGAAAATGATATATATATTTATTTATTTTAATGCTCAACTCAATATCTGTCAAACACTTTTCACACAAATGTAAATTCCCCAAAACTATACCACATTTCACTTATTGTTTTAGATGATCTATTTTTATTTTTATTTTATTAAAGTTAACTGTATCCAAGAATGTCATTCTTCTTCCTTTCATGTCTCTCTGTGAATCCGACCTAAGACAGAAGTACGGAATAGATCGTCTCCCCTTTAATTTTGGTACTTTACTTACTTTTTTCTCTCTTAAATCTAAATGTAAATGTACTTTATTTATATAGCACCTTACAACGACTTACATGTGAACCAAAGTGCTTTACAAAAGATTAAACAACGATTAAAAAAACACACTATATTGCTTTTATTGTGTTCCAGTTTCACATTGGTTGTGCACTTTGTTCTGGGTGCTTGCTTATTTCCCATCACAGTGCCTTATACTTAGTATACTCTGCTCGGTCTTAATACATAATGATATGTAAACATGTTAAGAAAGCTAACTGCTTGTTTGATTTGTATCTTAAAATTCTTGATAAAACTTAAGAGGGGGGAAAAAATGTTAACCTTGCTTTCAGGTTAAATTGAATCAGTAACAGAACGATACGCTATCGTTGGTTGTTATGTTGTTATGCGCTGCAAATTCCAAAACTAAATATTTTTTTCTGTCAATTTGCAAAGAATTTATGTCTATAACAAGCATCAGCAGCCTTTGCCCTCAAGCAGGCAATTTAAAATCCCTAAATGAAAATATTTTAGATGGAACCGCTTTATGCACCCGTCTATTAACCAGAGTCAGTGTTGTGCCTAATTACCGCTCTGTTAACCATAAACCCCAACTCTAACCATAAACAGACAATCACAGCGGAGTAGAACATCCTGCCAGCTGATCCAGTCCAGCACCAACTATCCCAGAATGCAGTCATTTTGGTTTCTTTGATGCCTTAGTAGTTCTGCCAAAAAAACATTTGATGAGTCTAGCTTTATAGGAGCACCTGGTGAGAGCGAGCCAAGTGCAAATACAAAGGAGGTTGCGTTTGATGTTGGACAACCACTAGAATCCAAAGGCTTAGAGAACGTGACAGGCTTATACACCGCTGGAATGCTGCCAACATTGGGGAAAAAAATACGCATTACATAAACAAATCAAATGAGCCATTCTCCTAAAACCTGCATTTCGTTTAGCCTGTAATTATACTCTAATTCACACAGGTACAATTACGCCTACAAGTTAGTCCAAGGGCTCCAAAATATGCTGCAGTATTAAAAACAGAGACGAGGCAAAGGGAGGGTTTTCTTTTGTCCTTTTTATTTTTGAAGATACAATTATTTAAGTCAGTCATCACAATCGATTAATCAGAATAGTGTAATAAAGAAGTGCTCATTTTTTTCTAATCAATCACATCATTGCAGTTCTTTTAAAACCAGCTGGCAACACTCGCCAAGCTTTGGTGGATCAGACATAGATGAGTACTTCGATATCTGAGAGTTGACCCCCAAGGAGCGAGCCAGGTCCTGGGCTGTCTGATCTGAGGCCACAGTGGTTCCCAAGGCCACCAGCAGCCGAAACACAGCCTCCTTGTCTTGTACCGTCTCCAGGGCTCGACTCGCCACAGAAAGGCACTGGGCCTTGGCTTCGAGGTCGGGCTGGCTGTGCAGGCAGCCGGCGTAGTTAAGCACCAGGGTGGCCAGGGCAATGTGGATGTTCTTATTGCAGACGGTGGCCAGGTCGGCAGCACGTGATAGCACCGTTTCACGCTGGGCCATGAGGAGGGCTCTGCCATGCCTGCCACTAAAGCAGTTACACAGAGTCCGCAGAGCCAGCATCTGGTTGGCAGGACGCCCCTCAGGCCTCATTAGGCTCAGCAGGTGGTTGCACAGCTGGACTCCCTCTGCCTCTCCACAGAGGCTCTCATTAACCTGCGGATGGCGCACCGCCAGCCTCATAATGTCCAGGACTGGAAACACGATGTCTAGAAGCCATCGGGAAGGATTATGGAGTTTCATTAGTGAACAGCAACAGAACATTAAATAGTGATACACATAAAATGTATTCACAAAATGAAAACGATAAAGCATGCCATAAAATGGAACGGCACGCCACCGACGTACCTTCAGGCCAGTGAGAGGCTTTCCACAGCAAGTTGATCTGTTGCAGGGAGGGAGGAGGCTCAGAAGAGTTGGGCCCACAAACAGACATCAGTAGACTCTCAAGGCTTTCCAGAATTTCTTCTGAGAGCTTTTGCTCCTGAGGGGCACTTCCATTTAGCTCTTTCAGCTTGCCTGGTGCGGAAAGAACAAATCATTGACCGCAGCACAAAAATAATTTTGGTACAACACATCACTGGAAGCCATTCCCCGAGTGCTTACCGATGATCTGTGAAGTGTTGGCTTGCTCAAAGGTCACACCATCTGTCTTGGGGAAGTAAATATTGGTTGCCGTCTGTCTCAGGGCTGCTGAGGAGTAGGCACCTCCTCCTGTAGAGTAAGCGAGAGTATGAGCCAGCGAATGGAAAGCTCAAGACTGAACAACACTACAGCCTCATTTTTATGGCTGGGCATCGACACGAATTCATGATCCGATATCCATTCATTCATTCATTCATCTTCTGTAACCGCTTGTTCCTGTGAAGGGTCACGGGGGGGCTGGAGCCTCTCCCAGCTGTCACCGGGGTACACCCTGGACAGGTCGCCAGTCTATCGCAGGGCTAACACACTCACACCTACGGCCAATTTAGAATCACCAGTTAACCGTCTTTGGAGGGTGGGAGGAAGCCGGAGTACCCGGAAAGAACCCACGCAGACACAGGGAGAACATGCAAACTCCACACAGAAAGGCCCAGTCGGCCCATGGATTCGAACCCGGAACCTTCTTGCTGTGAGGCATCAGTGCTAACCACCTCCCCTCTGTGCCGCCCGATATCCATTAATTTAGAAATATTTCAGTTACCAAACAATTTTACTTTGAACTAAAACTAATGTTATAATTGGTGATATTTCCACAATATTTTGCCTCTACTTTACTTTATCTATATATATATATATATATATCACTATTCTAGTTGGCTCATCGTGCATATGGCTTTGCTTTTGTGCAGTTTCTCTCTGTTGTCGTACTTTATCTGCTTTCAGGCCCGATGGTGCTGAAGGGTTGCAGCTTCTGTCATGTTTTGGATCGCCCTCACATTTTGACTAATCTTGTTTTGCGGTCTCACAAGGCCACAGTGAGATTTCTAACGAGAGGATGCAGGAAATGGCGTGCATGACTTGATGTCTGAGCTTTCAAATCAGGATTGATTTGAATAAGAAAATCGAGTTTTCATAGCCAGCACTGCGGATATCTGCCATCTTCTAGGAGAAAAGAGTCAATCATTGAATAGCCCTCAACTGTCACAAATGAATCTCTAGTCATCGTTGAGAAACAACCACTACTATTTCATGTTCAGTTTGGTTTAGTTTCTTCATTCAGTATCTCACCTGTGAAGGGATCTGCCACCCCTACAGGAGCACTTGGGTCTGGGCCTGACCCTGGGATATAACGTCCAGAGCCTGTGAGGAGAAAAATCTGCTGTCAAGCTGCTTTCACATGCGAGTCTGTGAGTGTGAAAAGCCTTTTCAGTGTACCTGTGAAGGGATCAGCTCCAAAGCCTGGCCTATCATCATGGGAACCAGGGACGTACCGAGCTCCTCCTGTCAAATGAAGAGCCAAAACTTTTAGTCCATCCAATGCTGTAAAGATGTACAGTGTGAGCACACATGGTACTTTTTTATCTTTTGGTCTCACCAGTGAACGGGTCGCCACCAGCGGGCTGAGCTGGTCCCACCACATGTCCTTTGGTGTTCTCAATGATAAAATTGGCAACCTGGTCGAGGAACATGGGGCTGAGGTCATTCTTCTGCAAAAAGTTGTGCGCCGTCAGCCAGGGGTCCTCCGACACGTTGTAAGGCAGCTTCATGGATGGCCCTCCCTCATTCACGTCAATGGTGAAGACGTAGTCATATTCCTGAGGGCAGATCAGGACTCATTAGTGACTGCGCTCATGTTCTGCTCTGTTCATCTCCTCTAATCTCGTTGCCTTACCTTTCCTTCATACATCACGCTCTTGGAAGTCTGTTGGTTTGAGCCTCCGACCACATCTCCGATTTTCATCCAGCGGCCATCGCTGACACTCCACTGATATGCTTCCACCTTCTGGCCGTCTTTAATCAGTCGTGTCTGTCCATCGCGATTTCCTGAAGGAAATGATGCAAACAAATGTTTGACACGTGGAACAGACGCGCTGATTTTATATGACACAGTAAATGTCAGTCTGTTTTATGTTTCTTTTCTTCTTACCAGGCTCATTAAGGTGTTCCACTCCAGGAAGGTCCTCAATTTTGATGTCTCCCAGGTCACCCGTCTTGGGGTCGATGGTGGTCTTGGAGAGCTCGTCCTCAAAGGCCTGCAGGTCCTCTGCGCTCGCCATGCGGTCCTCAACTTCAGTAAACACGCGAATAATGCCATCACTGTGGGGACAGGAGCGGTATCTGAGTTAGCCACAGAACTACTTACTGTTCATTCATGGTGTGACATGATCGTTGGCTACATTTACATGGACACTAGTATTCTGATAATGATCTGGATAAAATCCCAATCGGACCAAAAATACCTCAAGTGACCTCAGAAAGAATTTTAATTGGGTAAAGAGGGGTGATGTAAACATTTGATAATCCAGTCTTAACCCAAATAAAAAAGCTAATTTTTTCTCTCTGAATCAAGTCATACATTAATTTTGTGCACGTTAGCCGCACATGACGTAAACATTAAGTGACGTGATGAGTTTCATTTTGGTTTGGCAGCATATTAGCACGTAACCAAACGTAGGTCTGTTACCTGGCTCCGATAGCTATATCCCCATTAGGCAGAATACAGCAGCACCAGACAGACTGGGCAGGCAGGCGGATGGTCTGAGAGCACTCTCCGTTCTTCCATATCCTCACAGTCCTGTCCTCTCCCGTGCTTATGAAGTCTAAGTAGGAGCACATGAGTCAGTCAGGGTAAGCAAGCTACGATCTTACGGCATGAAAAAGTAGATGCAGGGTAAATAAATTAACAATTGACATGAGACTCAAATTAATCTTGTTTCGTGTGCTTTTAAATAAAATTTCTAATGAACAAACCTTGGCAATTGGGGAAGACAGCTAAGCTGTAGATGTAGTTAGTGTGACTGTGATAGACTTGTACACATTCTCCCGTCACAAGCCACCTTCTGATACTCGTGTCATTGCTGCAGGAGAAGAACTCAGTGTTGCTGATAACTGCTAGTCCCCTAACACAGTCCTCATGACCTACAACGAAAGGGGAAAAAAAGACTTCATTGGATCTTTCGCTTGTAAACATATAGCTACTGGACAATTCATCAAGTGTTTTTGAAAAAGAACTAAAAAGTTTGTCTGAACGGCTTTTATGAGTAATACATATTAAGAGCGAGTCACATTTTATACACGTAGGGTGAATTGAAAGCCAAAGACTAAAGAAGAAATATGTTAACAAATTGAAAATGGTCACCTGTAAATGTCTTCTCACATCGGCCAGCCTTCCAAAGCTTTATGGTCTTATCTGCTGATCCAGAGAGCATAAGGCCTTGTTCAGGTAAGATGATTACTGCCCACACTGCTGCAGTGTGGCCCTGTAGCGAGATGAACAAGGATAATTAACTCATACCATACAACAATTAACACCCAAAGTACACTCACTGGCCACCTTAATATTCCTTAGAGAGTTGGATCATGGTTGTACAGTGAACTCATTGTCACATTGTCTTTGTGCATAACCCTGCTGGAGGTAGCCATCAGAAGATGGGTACACTGTGGTCATCAAGTAACGGACATGAACAGCAACAATACTCAGGTAGCTGTGGCATTTCACTCAGTTCGTATTACGGGTAGCAAAGTGTACCAAGAAAATATCCCCTTCACCACTAGCAGCTTGAACCACTGATACAGGACGGGATTGATCCATGCTTTTGTGCTGGTTAAGCCAAACTCTGAGCCTATCATTCAACTGTTGCAACAGGCGTCAAGAGTCAACAAGCCAGGTAAGTTTTTTTCCAATCTTTTGGTGAGCCTATGAGAGCTGCAGCCTCAGTTTTCTGTTCTTAACCAACAGACTTCGTGTTGTCTTCTGCTGCTGCAGCCCATCTTCTTCACGGTTAGACGTATAGATGCATTCATAGATGCTCTTTCTGCTTACTTTAATACTTTAATAAACCTGTGGCTATCTGAGCCAATGTTGCCTGTCTAGCAGCCAGAACCAGTCCAGCTGTTCAAAGTCTGTTTGAACTTCACCACGTCGTCTTGACCATGTGATTGATTAAATATTTGCATAAACAAGCCGATGAACAGGAGTGCCTAATAAAGTGGCCAGTAAACTGACACGTTGTGAGATAAGCCTTCCACAAACTGCATTTTTAGTTAAAGACGTAACTTCGGAAATTCAAAGCAGATTCTGGATTATAACGTTACTTTACAACAGTTATGTCCTGGTTAAAAGCTAGTCATTACTCGCTTATATGAGCTCACGCTAGGTACGTTTTAAATTGTACGTCACAGACTGCTGCTGCTGCTGATTTGATTTTATATACACGGCACTGATTATGAATAGTAACATGTATTTTAAAGACTGTCAATATTCTTCTGTACTAATAAACAAGTGTGTAGGAGCCGCATTTAGGGTTATTTAATTTATTTCTGTTTACAGGATATACTGATTATTTGGGATGACATATTGATTAAAAGCAATGAATTTTATCGTTTGTGGCAGTAAGGTGCGCTCTCCTCCCTCCTCAGGTGGCGAGGGCGGGGCTTAACCTTTAACTTTAGAGTTGGAACGGAGACGCGGGTTCCTGGATGGCGGCGATACTGTCATTGACCGCAGCATCATGTTTTGCTTTATTTCTTTGTTTTTCCTGTTTTCATAATAAATTTCTTTTTATCGGAGAACATCACGGCTGACTGGATTTTTTTGTGTCTGCGCGTCAGACACACTGCTCATCCGCCTTAGGACATGCATCTGAAAGTTTTTTGGCCACTATAAAGTGAATAATTAATAAATAATGCCTTCATCATACCTGCAAGGTCATCATGCATTTCTCATTGAGCCAGACTTTGGCTGTGGTGTCCCACGAGCCGCTCAAAAGCGTTCCAAACTTCCCAGATGACAGAGTGCAAACTGCGGAGAACAAACGTTACAAAGTTAGAACCGGATACTCTGACAAAAGACAACAGCAGATCAGGCCAATGCTTATTAATTAAAAATAAAATCAAAAAAAAAAACAAGGCACAGTAGAGCACCTCTCACCTGTATTTTTGTGGCCTTTGAGAGTGAACAGTGGCTGTGGTTGGTCCAGTGTGAAAACGCAAATGTTATTATCGTTCCCCCCTGTGGCAATGAGTCCCCGGGGATAAGTGTCACTGGGTGCAATGGCGCATACACAGGATACAAAATTTGAATGGCCTGACATGCAGTGCATCTCTGTGAAGCCTCTGTCTGGGCTGTTAAAAGGAGGAGGAAGAGAGCAAAGAAACGTTACTTGAACAGTCATTTATGTGGGAAAAGGGCTTTTAAATGTGTTACTTGTAATAATGAGAAGGAAGAGTGAAATAACAAACATAAAAATAAAAATAAATAAATACATAAAACCCTCCTAAATGTGGTGTAATTTAGCAAGTACTCGAACATCCGGTGTACACAGACTTTCAGTGAAATGAATGACAAAGCTAATTTGAGCGACCGTTAGCAATCAGCTTACAAGCTAACTTCCAACATTTATCTTTTATTTATAAAACAATAACTTGTAAATGACTCCAGACCAGGGGTTGATCGGTTTACAGATTTTCTTGACACATATTTCCTGGCAACATACATATACACATATAAACTGAAATAATTAACTGCCAACCGGAACAGTTAGTCAGCAACATGCTAATGCTAGCTACCTTGAGTTTGGGACCCAGACTCTTCCGGTTCGGTCTCTGGACACAGACACGAAAGCTCCCTCTGGGAAAACGGCAGCAGCGAGCCCCCTGACGTCCATTTCATGGCCCGGGATGGAGCACCTGAGTTTGTATGAGCTAGGTGATGCCATTTTACTCCGACAGCGAGATGAAACTATTACAGCAGTGTGTAAGCTACGCGGCGTTGCTGTCAACAACACGCCAGCCGCTAACGCTAGCGGAAGTTGAATTACGTCATCTTTGCGCGCAGGCAAACCTCACTTTTTAAATTAGTTTTATTATTTTGTTTAATTGTTTAAATGGCAATGGTTGTAGGGTAAAACGCTATTATTAAGGTGATGTGTGCGCAAATAAATTTTAAAAATGTATTTGTGAATACTGGCTGCCTCGATGTGTAGTAACCTCACATGACCAGAGGGCGGCAGCAGGCTGTTGTTCTTGTTGACGGTGATGCACTGAACTTTTATCACCTGTATGGAGGGTGGATTGTGCCACAGCAAAGATTACTGGAAGAAGGAGAAGGCGCAGTCTTCTCTTGGTGCTTGCACGTCACTATTTGAAGTAATGCTAATATTCATAGCCTACTCGTATAACTATTCATTGTGCGACTAGCCTGCATATAATGTTAAGCTTTACCTCTTATTTACCCATTCAATAGCATGAAATGGACAATTCAGACAAACATATATGGTCACTTGATATAAGGCCATGCAATGATTGTCAGACTGAAAAACAATATTTAGAAGACATAAGGCATTTTATTGTCATTGTTTTTGCAGCGCTGATAAAACACAGAAACAGTGAAACCAATATTCTGAAAATACAACTGAAAAAAATACGAGTTAACCATTTGAAAGTCCCATTTAAAGTTGCCCTTTAAATACATTTGAGAACAATCTGGGATTATCTAGTGGACTATATTTCAAAAATTATCTAGGTGTAACATGTAAACTCACTGTAATACTTCATTCATTCATTCATCTTCTGTAACCACTTGTCCTGTGAAGGGTCGTGGGGGGCTGGAGCCTATCCCAGCTGTCATCGGGCAAGAGGCGGGGTACACCCTGGACGGGTCGCCAGTCTATCGCAGAGCTAACTGTAGATATAATTGATGAAAATATCTGAGGAGTTAATCATAGTTTAATAAAATGGTGTGATAATTACTGTTACAAAATGAGTAGTAGTTAAGAGTGTGTTCTGCTTAATGTATCTTACTAACCACAGAATATTCCAGGCCGTGCAGGAACAGAAGAACAGATGTCAGTAACAGATAAAAGAAGGGGATGCAGCAGGTCGAGATGACCCAATGCTAGATTAACCGCACGTCCATATCAGGGAAGAGAATGTGTTCTTTGTTAAGGTTGTTGTGTGCAGGCACTCACTCGAGGAGATGGAGCGAGGATGGAGTCAGATGTTATGGGCGTGAGTGGCAGGTGAAGAGGAGAGACGGAGTCAGATTACGAGCCAACCAGAAGACGACACACTCAAGTTCGCCTGCATCCTACACAACTTTCTGTAGTAGTATATTAGAACTGGGTCAGGGAAAGATAGGGAGTCAGACTTCATGAACTGACACGACTTTGTTGTTTGTCAGGGACAGGAAGATTTGGCCCAGAGCTCTGTAAGCTTATTTCTTTGTGTTGCTTTTAATAAATTACTCAAACTGAGAAGTAGAAGCGTGCAGTGTCGTCCATTCCATTAAACGAACACGCGGAGAAGAGGAACGAGGTCAAAAAGGGATTGTAAACGGTCTTCTCCAACAATGCACAGCTACGGCCAGTTTAGAATCACCAATTAACCTGGTGGGAGGAAGCTGGAGTACCCGGTACATACAGTAGTAAAAAAGAAACAAGAAGGATAAGTGAGATAGTTCATTTTTATGAATTGCTTGGGGTTCAAACATGGTAAATGTGCAGTAGAAATTGTTTTCTCTAATTTATTAATGAAAAAAAAAGACTATACAGGAACCAAAATGTACATATATTACTTTTATTTTACAACTGTTAGATGATTCATTTACGTAGATTCATTGACATAATCAAGTATCCTACTTTTATTACATTAACATAAATCAAAATGGTGAAAATGTACCTAATAAACTCGCAAGTGAAAATAACTCACCCTATTTCTACAAAACCACGCGGACATAACGCTGTGGTAATGGCGACGTACTTCTCCACGACGTGGAGAGTTAAGTTGCACTTTTAGCACGTAAATCTCACACGACACCTCCCTTAGTAGGTACAATCTGTGGTACAATCCACCCGTCATACACCTGTCCCTGTGTGCATCAAATCCACGTAAGCGACGTGGATTCAACAGGAAGCTGGGACTGTCGACTTTAAAATAAAAGCCTAAATATGATTAATGAGAAGAATCCAGATTTGCATCACAATCCCTAATCATAACATTTATTTTCAGAAGAATTAAGATATCTTGAGCAAATGCCTGTTAACTACCTTAAAAAGTGTCTATTTTTACATTTGGTAATTATTTATTATGGGTAAATAACAAAGCAATATTCAAACGACCGTTTCTAATGCAGAAAATAATAACAATAATCTGTTGAACGTTCGCTATCAAAGGGTGTTTTACTTTATTTTAAAATAGAAATCAACCGGAAATATGTCATTTTTAGTGGAGGTTGCGCAACACGCTGGTCCTGTCCGTCCAGCCCACAGAGGCTTGGATAAGGAAGTATCCACACTGGATACGTGCGCTGAATAGGACAGCTCCTTAAAGTGAGTATATCTTTTCATTTTATGTTATAAAAATCACGGCTGAACACGCTGGGTGATCCGTATATGAACGCAAACGAGTGAAATGGCTCCGGGTCGCAGATGTTAGCCATAGCTGAGGCTGGAGAGCCAAGCCCATGGCGTCTATCAGTGTTACCAGCAGCATAAATGATGGAGCAGGCGAGGCTTCACAATAACAAGCCTTTACATGAGTAGTAGCAGGGATCTGAAGGCTGGGCATGCTGGGTCAGACTGTGTTAGGTTAGCAAATAATGCTAAGGTTTGAAATAAGTGCAAGGTGTTGATAGGCAGGCAAGGCTTTTACAGACATATCCTTATAACAGTATTTACAGGCCTGTCATGAGGTTTTCTATCATGACCAATAAAGATTATGGCCTCATGTGCTCCTCTTTAAAACATTATAATTGTCTGCTGTTATAAAGCTCTGGCATGGTGGTGGAGAAAGCATTAAAAGTCTGTTAAGAGAATCACAAGAGACTGGTCTTTCGTCCTGGCGCAGTTTTTTTTTTTAAAGTAGAAGTCAGTCATTAAATCAAAGCACACCAGAATTAAGCATCCATAACACAGATACACGAAGAGCTCAGGGAGGCAGTCACTGAGCCATCGAAACTAATTGAGAAGGTAGTTTGGAAAAACAGGAAAGACTGACAGTGAGTCCAAAGAATGCCGGCTTTACTGCTAAGATTTCTTACTGCAGGGTAAACAAACAGGCTGTTCAATTAGCATCTGTTTTGCAGTCTGTTGTGTCTACATTCATCTAAGCAAATCTTTCAGTGGGATTTGCATTCATGTGTGTGTTGCTGCTCTGCAGGTTTCCCCACCACCACCACCACCACCACCACCTCGGAGTCCCAGCAGCCATGAAGCTTCGACTGCACTTCGTGGTGGACCCTATGGGCTGGCTGTGCATCAGCGTGGTATTTGGGATCTGGCTCTACAACACGTTCTTTATTCCCAAGCTGGTCCTACTTCCGCACTACAATGAAGGTCACATCCCATGGGCCATTGTTGTTTGTGAGTGACTTTGTATCCGGTGTGGGACCAATGCACAAAAAATATATATAAATATATATCATCTGTTTGGAGGAGAAAAATAACTGACCCAGTGTTTGGTTCGCGCCTAAACGTTGTGTGTTTCTTTAGGTTATTACATAGCGTCAGCGCTCTGCATCGCGGCCCTGTTCAGAGCTTCCACAGCAGATCCCGGCCGTCTTCCTGTGGACCCCCACATACCTCACTCTGGTAACTTTTGCCACCTAATTTACGCTTAATGTTTATCATTCGTTATCGATATACAGATGTCTTCAGTATTTGTCTGTGACACTAAACGGAACATGGTCAAAATAGATGGGTTTAAAGATGTCACTGTTGCGTCTCCGGTTCTGATGCTAATAAACTACTAATTATCGTCTCTGTGTCACAGAGAGAGAACACTGGGAGTTGTGCAATAAGTGCAACTTAATGAGACCGAAAAGGTCGCACCACTGCAGCCGTTGTGGCCACTGTGTGCGCAGGATGGACCACCACTGTCCTTGGTAAGCATACACACACTTCGATTTAAGAGCTTAAATTGAAAACAGCACAAACAGACTCCAAATTTCGATAAATGGCTCCGCTTAATTCTGATGTGCTTTGATATTATGAATGACTTTTAATGCTTTCGCCACCACCATGCCCGTGCTTTATAGCAGCAGACAGTTACAATGTTTTAATGAGGAACACGCGAGGCCATAATCTTTATACGTAAACCGCCCAGTTGTTTACGTAGCTGATTACATGCGTGTATTCAGTAGCAGCGGTACAGCCACAAAGTCAAGAGATGTTCTCTGACATGACACAAAGCCACCAACACTGACCTTCATTCATATTTGGGTCCTAAACTCATGCTTTATAACCAATAATTTTTACTTTACTGTATTATTCTGTACAAGCGACATACACAGATCAGATATAATATTATTACCGACTGGTCAAGTTAATAACTCACTTAGACTTCTGCATCAAAGCTACGGCGACAGCGCAGACCTTACGTAGATGTACGTTGTTTCCGTTTTAGTGTTTCCGTCTGCTTCTCCATCTCCACAATTGATTGTTTTGGATCAGTAAAGATGGAACACATCGAGGAAAGGTTAACTGAGAGAGGTTCAGATATACAAACATTTGTATGACTCGTCTTCGGCGAAATTTCTGCAAAGGTTTTAGTCAAGATGAGCGCACAAGTATAAATGGCTCGCACTGGCGTTTGCTATGTGTGTAAGTTACGGCGTGTACTATAAAAGAGCTTTTAGAAGCTGGAAAAATTAGCAAATAGAAGGATTTAAGCAACTTTGTCAAGGGCCACGTTGTGATGTCCTGACAGTTCTTGTGGGATGTTTCTGGCCTAGAGTAGTCAGTAAATATAAAAAGTTATCCATGCACGTGTCTTCCTCGTGTGGTTTGATCCAGCAGATGAGCTACTGTAGCTCAGATTGCTAAAAAAAAATAAAAAAAGTGAATGCTAGTTCTGCTGAAAACGCACAGTGCGTCACAACTGGGCCACGGAAAAATCAAAAGAAGGTTTCCTGGTCTGATTGATCACATTTTCTTTTGAATTATACGTATCCACATAAATGCCAAGTTTCCCAGAAGAGCATTACGCCGTAATGAGATCATCAGTGTTATTTACTTCCGCTGTTAGTGGTTTTAATGATGTGGCTGACTTGTTTATGTCTCCGACTGATAGAAGCAGAAGTTATTGTGTTAACTCCAGTTTGTCTCTGTGCAGGATTAATAACTGTGTGGGAGAAGACAACCACTGGCTCTTCCTGCAGCTGTGCTTCTACACTCAGGTCCTCAGTTTATTCACTCTGGTGCTGGACTTCTGCCAGTACTACTACTTCCAGCCGCTCACGGGACTAGATCAGGTACATAAAAAATCTAAATGTCCGAACACTTTAGCAGTTTGAACTACTACACTACTACACGTGCATAGTTTTTATTTATTTTATTTTATCTAGCTGTGCTAAAGAGTCTGTCACACCCAGTAAGAGTCAGAGACATAAAAGTTAATATGAAAAAGCTGAACTTTGAGGTTATCAGATAAGAGCGACTAACATTAAAGCACTGCTCTGCTGTTTTCACTCTGCCAGGAGAGGTTTACGACACGTCACGAACTGGCTCTGCTGCGAATCTCAGCGCTCATGGGCGTGGTCATGTTTGGTGGCATGTCCAGCTTGTTCTACACTCAGCTGACAGGCATCTTCTCTGTGAGTGCTCAATAATGACTTATTGTCTTGTTTCCAATGCCTTTTCAAGTCAAGCTCATCCTCCATTCACCGCTGTCGTTATGTTGATGTGATTGATGTCCGTCTCCGTCTTCTTGGATACGGCAAATATTTCCAAGTTAATATTACCCCGCAACAGGATCTGTAAAAATAAGCATGACAGCTCGGCGGGACTGTTTAGTAACAACCCTTGGCCCGTGAGTCCCGTTGAAAGCGCTTTTCAAGACCGACGAGGCAAAAGCGGGCAGCAGTTTCAGAGAGAACAACATGACACAGTATACGGAAATAAAACAATCAATACCAGTAATGCAGCGATCAATAGACAAGAAACAAGAGAGGAAAATCTAAGGTCAGGCATGTGTGTGTGTGTGGGAATGGAAGAGTGTTTATACTCCTGTAGATGACAGCAGTTGCTTGCAAAATATTCATCTGTATTATCTTTGTAAAAAAATCTATCATTACAAGCCTTCATCAAGAGTTTTGGCAGAGCTGTAGTGTCTGAAATGTCCACACTTGCCTCCACGATGAGGAGCTTTTACTGCTGCTTTTGGCCGGTCATGTTACACTTTATTCAAGGTTCTGAATCATCTTGACGGAGCTGCTTTTTGCAAAGTGATCCACTTTATTTCACATTGTTTCTTTCCTCTTTCTCACCTCACAGGATACCACCACCATTGAGAAAATGTCTCAGTTCCCAAATGAAATGTGAGTCGGCTTGACTAACTGCTTTTTTTTTTTTTTTTTTTTCATAAGAGCAGTAATAGTTACACTTACAAAGGGTTCCCCAACCTTTTTGCTCTGAGGACCAGTTTAATATTGATATTTACACCAAT
Organism: Chelon labrosus; assembly: GCF_963514085.1. Taxonomy (NCBI): domain Eukaryota; kingdom Metazoa; phylum Chordata; class Actinopteri; order Mugiliformes; family Mugilidae; genus Chelon; species Chelon labrosus. The sequence goes on from NC_140337.1 coordinate 15,721,902, forward strand.
CAGCCACAACATTAAAACCACTGACAGGAGAAGTGAATAACATTGACAATATTGGATGTTACTTAGACATGTACCACCCATCTGGAGCAGACCAGGCACACCCACCCCATAGCAATGACACTCCTTGATGGCAGCAGCCATCCCCAGCAGGATGCAGCCTGACACACACACACACACACACACACACACACACACACAAAACAGTTTAGGAACAACTAAAAAAAACATAAAGAACAGCACAAGGTGTTGACCTGGCTTCCAAATTCACTAGATCTCAAACTGATCAAGTATCTGTGGGATGATCCACACAGGCCCCTCCCCTCAACCCATAGGACCCAAAGCCCCCCCCCCCCCCCCAATTAACAACATAGTGTTACCAGACACCACAAGACACCCTCAAAAGGACCATGTCCATTCTCTGATGAGTCACAACTGTTTTGGAGGCAACAAGGGAGACCTACACAATATGAGGAAGGTGGTCATAATGTTATGCCTGACTGGTGTACATTCTTAAAGATGGACCAACCCTCCATGTACTCTCCCAGAGGATTTCTTAAGAGTGGTTTTGAAACTCTGTGTGGCAACTCCTTGTTAATTCAAAAACGGTCAAATGAGTAGAGTGTTAGTCGAACTAGCAACATGTGAGGGCACCTATTTGTCACTCAAAGCAGTCAGGTCTTTAGTTGTGCTTAACTTTGAGCATTAATATAATTTAAAGGGGGCGAGCTGATCAGAATTCACTCCCATACAATTGTCATGAGTTAGGAAATTAGCTATACAGATAAGCGATTCACCAGGACGTTCATAAAATTGTAATTGTAATCCTCCCTTTGTTGGGTCAAAGCCAGGTAACTTCACCGGACAGTCCCGATTCAATCGTGCTCCCAATATCTCAGCTAATGTAGAGACAGTTTTAGTTTGGGTTGGAATGCAAACATTTTATCTACCAATCTGAAGACAATGAGGCAGTGGAAGAAAAGTTTTTGCCATTCATTATTCCTTATGTCTCCGAGTGGTCTCTGCAGCTGCTTGAAAGCATGGCCCGTCATCTCCCCCTTGTGGTGATATAGGTGAAGAACAGAGTTAATTCAGGGTTATTTTATTTATTTATTGTTTTCCGGATAAACAGAAGAATTGAAAAAAATGTTTCTCACCTTAAAATAAGCAATATGTAAATTAAATACTCTACAAAAATTAAATAAAATATACAAAATCAACCTATGTACAACAGTGGCGGTAGTGCAATTAGTAGTAAAGTAGTGTCATAGCAAATACTACGTGGCCTGATCTCAGTGGTTGGGGATCCCTGCACTGAAGGAATGTTTGACCTTATTGAAAATATGCTTATTCACTTTCTAATATGCTTTCTGGCTGATAATCATATAAAGAAATAGATAAGACTATCATAACATATGTGTCCCGAACACTGTAAAACGTCTTGTAAAGTGCATGTTCTGACGTAAATGATTGACTATGTTTTCTTATCAGATATGGAGCAAAGAGGTCTTGGCAGTGGGCACTAGCTGAAGTTTGCGGCACTCGCTGGAAACTCTTGTGGTTAAACCCACTGCGAAGCAGACAGCCTCTCCAAGCCAGCCATCGCTTCCGCACCCACGTGTAGGCCGCGAGCACTACGGTATCCGCTACCTGCACGGATGGTAGGAGCAGCCATCATGAAACACTGTATACACTCTTAAGAATCCATCTGCTCGCCTTCACAGTCCTATTTTGTGCTATGAGAGCTGGATACTCAGTCAGCGGATACACAGACCTTTTCTTTTATTTTTTCCCATCTTTCTCTACACAGCCCACACTGGCATTGAACTGGTTCAAGAAACACCTTTAGGAGTGATGGGAGAATGTTGCTTTTTTACTCACTGTGACTGCTACTTTCAGCATTTGGAAACCACTTTTAACGGCTTATTGCATTAGAAGGATGGAAGTCTTCACCTGAAAGCAGCTGGAGAAAGGGACCCCTCTCAGGTTACTTTAATAAAGAACCTTTACTACTGACCTTTAATCAACTTCAGACAGACCTAGGGTACCTTCAGTATGTCTATTAGAAAGGCATTTGTTTGTATAAAGTTATGTGCCTTGTTTCTTTTAACTATGTCCTTTTTTATTTGTCACAGTTGAGCGGTTTGTTTGTTTTACATGTTCTGGTTAATTTGGAAATTTCATGTAAAGGGATCTGCCATCAACTCCCTCATTTGTTTGGTTTACTTGATGATTCCTGAATGTTTTCTTGCATTGTTCTGTGAACATTTTATGTATTAGGGGTTTTATGAAGCCACAGAACAAAGTTGAATACTGTTATGTGATACTTTTGTGACACATGGCTAGCCGGGTATGAAGATCTGTGATAGAAGCTAGTTAGCTAGGTAGTTAAGCTAGCTTAGTTAACACTTGTTAACTAATACCAATACGCTTATACAATCATAGGTATGCTGTGTATTTCCTGGTTAAGTCTAAGTTTATCTCAGAGTATAACATTCCACAGTTAGTTAATGTCGTGGCCTGGTCGTGATTTAATGTTAAATTCTTACTGAAGGGATTTGAGTGTCACATACTGATTTTTTAAATTTAAAAAAATTTAAAATCAATGTTGTGTGTTTTGGAAAGTAAGCTAACAGAGTTAAGTGAGAATGTCAATACCAATTTATGTCTGTAGGCTATGCTAAATATGAAGCTACAGCCAACAGCGACTAGCTAGCTTAACTTAGCTTAGTTTATTTTAGGTTAGCATAAAGACAGAAACCTAGTACACCTAAACAAGTAGTAAAACCACAGCTTGTGTTTTTGGAAAAAAAAAGTTTCTATGGATTAGATTAGAGCCAAGTTAGCTTGTTTCATAGTCAGTATGCTAAGCTAAGCTAATCAGCTTTGCACTGTAGCTTCACATTGACTTTACAACAGACTTAGGAATGGTCTTAAATTTCTCATTTTATTCCAACAAAGAAATGAAAGTGGATTTATTTCTTATCTGTTCCTTTATTACCGTCCGTTTAGCAAAAATTTGCAACATTAGCACTTATCGTACAGTGTATTGCAACAAGTAACTTGAATATATGTAATTTTATGCTCATCATTTATGATTTATAATGATCATTTTATTGCTGTAAGAGGTCTTTATATGTCTGAACCTGAACAAGTGACTTTATAAATGCATATCTTTATCAGTTATACAAAAAACTAGCCAGTTAGCCTACTCATGAAGAGATAAAGCTAGTAATCGCTTGACACAGAAATTGTATTTATGGCGGTAACTCTACAGAAATGTTTAGGGATTTTACTGAATTCTTTAACGGGATATTTAAGGTGACGATAATAATAATAATAATAATACTAGCATTGTGTGGTTGTCATTGTCTATAATATTGGCAATCTCTTAGCTAAACCTGTATGTAAACAAAGCTTATCTTGTGTGGGAAATATTATCCAAGTAGTTTTAAGTGCCTGTCTAGGTCTTATTTTTACCGTCATCATGTTCATCGTATGATCTCCACACAAGCCAAAGACCTGGGGAAAATGTTGCAATAGTCATCAAGTATTCAGTAAGTGCATGTTTCACCAACGTTTCTGAAAGTAGCAGTTCAATATTATGCACTGAATTTCACATTAGAACACAGTTTGTTCTGTTGCATTTTGAAAGGATGAGTCATTTAAAGCTGTTTTTTATGTGGTTACAGTTTGTATATTTGGTTGTTTGCATTTGCATGAGTGTGTACTGGTGATAAATTTGTTCAATGGTTTTTTATATCTCATATTCAGGTTCTTGGAAGTTTGATTTTTATTTATTTTTTTTGTGTGGGGACTAATGCGCGTGATTGCCACTAAAAAAAAACATTTACAATATCTTTTGTCTTCTAATTTTTGAAAGCAATAAGCATTGCATGTCAGTAAAGCCATCCAAATAGTTACAAGTGAGAATCTGATATTTGTTGTATAAAGTGGTGGACAAGTTTCACTTTTCAGCACTTCAGTAACCTCTGCCAAGTTTAACGCTACTGAAGCTGCTGTTTGTAGACGTACGCCATATCTTCAATTAACAACATGTCTCTACACCTCAAGTCGTTAATAACAGAACCGCTTGAATTACTTTGATCCGGATTGAAAACTGCAGGAAACTTGATGTGTGAACTTTTCCGAGGCTGTGCTATCTTGCGCCTACTCGCAGCCGTTACCTGGCATCCCCCAGGGCTCTCAGTGAGGATCTGTGCGTTTTCAGTTCTTTAGGAATGTGTTTTCAGGATTTATTTTGGTTAAATCTGACCAACAACACTGGTGTGTTCTTCTGTGTGTGTGTGAATTAAATTAAAACACTTAAATACGTTATCAGTTTCTTTATGTCCGGAACGTCTGTGACAGTTTGTTATGTTACAAGATTGTTAATTGTGATTATAGAAAATATAGAGGTATTCATAATCAAATAAATTAGATTCTGAATATGTTTGAGCTGATATTTTTGTCCTTTTTTGAATTTCTGTAGAGCGTAGCACATGACCAATGCTATTTTTCAGCAATAGCATTCTCCAAGGTCTCCTAGCAGAACACTGACCAAAATGATTACACTTGCCATCTCCACATAGAGCATCAGCTTGTCATGTTTTCAACATGTTGACAACACCGCCCATGACCCTGTCACAAGATCACAGCTTTTCCTTCACTATATATCTTTTGATAAGTAGCCTACTGACCACTCCAGACCGGGAACACCCCTCAAGAATAGGAGTTTTGGGGATGTTGAGGCTTGGTCGCCTAGCAATCACAATCTGGCCTTTGTCAAAGCCACTTAAGTATTTCCAGTTGCACATTTATTCAGCTTCTAACTAGGTTTTGTACCGACTAGTCGACTTTACTGCTGTGCCATGAAGCTGTAAGCAGGAAGTCGACTAGTCGCCGATCACGTGACAACAACAACATGGACGCCTCAGAGAAGACAGGTGAGGAGCCCAGGGGGGTCATTGCAACGGTTCATCAAGTGTGTGTGGAAATACTTCACTAAAGAGGAAGCCCTTTCTACAGAGACATGCAGAATATGTAAGTCAGTCCAGAAATACAATAATTGTTCTACTACACAACTCACATCCGCTGACGCTAGCAGAGGAACGGTCGAAATCCTCTCGACGACAGTCAATTAACTTCGCCGAACATCCTTCGGTAAAGAGAGGCTGCAAATCAAGAATTTGATGGTCAGTTTCACTGTCTAAATTTATTAGACTTTTGGCTGCTATACACGAAGGCTCTGCTTCGCACAGTATTGATAAGCTACTCTGTTGAGTTCTGTTGTTATATTAGTTGACATTGTTGAGAGCGTGTTTTTATTTTTTTTTGTTTTGCCGAGCAGAGTTGCATTTTACCAAACAGACAGTGTTTGTGGCGTTGACGTTTTCTACAGCCGACAGTAGTTTGTCCTCAAGCTTCAATTACCTTGCAGAAAATAATTCGTAACGCTAAAATGTGTATTCAGGTAAAGAACTTAAAGCATTACTTTCTACTGTGTTTTTATGTGTGACGTCATCGACTAGTCGACGTCGACTCGACTTTCACCACTATGCGGTAATGCTGCATTCCAGAAAGCTGGGATGTCGGACTTATCCCACTTGGAGTGTACTAGATGTGATCTCAAAGCCTTCCAGGAGAATGAAGTTGAACATAAACAACAAACCGTGATGGCCGACTGTGATAAGATAATATTTGTTTTGTTTCTGAAGTTGCTGACAGTGATCGAAATTGAAGTCTCCCAAAGTTTAAACACCAACAATAAGTAATATACTTTTCTCTGTGCAGAAAGCTAACAGTAGACGCTCAACAAACTGATTGATGTATACCTGTATGCAACACAGTAAGTGCAGGTAATGTCTAGCTTTAACTCTTGTGCATTTAGGGGCCGTCCACACGGACACGCGTTTTGGTCTAAACGCAGATGTTTTGCATTGTTTTGGCCGATCGTCCACACGAATCCTGTAAACGCATTGCCCTAAAACGCACTTTTCTGAAACCGGGTCCCAGGGTGGAAAAATTCGCAAACGCACCTCTTGCGTTTTCGTGTGGACAGCGAAAACGGAGAAGAGCGTTTCGATGATGTGATCGCCACACCCCTCGAGCAGCCTTCCACCTCTTATATCCCGCGAGACGTCTCATAACAACATCAACAACAATGGCGGACTACATGCTCGTGTTCCTGCTGGAGAAGATATTGAGCCTGTTAGGGTTACCAGGGCAACATATCATTTCTCCTTGAGTTTGGTTTCTTCTAAAGCCGATTTGTAAACAGCGCTCAAGCTTTGTGCGCATGCTCCGCCTCTTCCTCTCCGTTTTTGGTGAATTTTTGAAACTGAAACAGCGCCACCTATAAGCCTGGAATATGAAGTAGCGTTTTCAAACGGATCCGTGTGGACGCAGATATTCTTGAAACGATGCCAGGGAAAACAAAGAGGGAAAAGATCGTTTTCGTACGTGTGGACGTGACCTTAGTCTTTTAGCGATAGAGCTAACACCAACACTGTTAGTCATATGTCCGAAAGTTTCTGGCCTTTAGGCTGGATGTCAGTATTTATCATTGGGGTGATGATTAGTGGGAAAGACATTTTTCTTTTTAAGTTAAGTATTTCATTTGTTAAGGTTTCATTCAGTTTATTGAACTAAAAATAGTAGTGGTAGTTAAAATGGTAGGTCTTAACAATTAAAACAGGACAGGGATCCCCATCTAAATATTTTCTATAAAAGTGTATTATATAGCAGTAAATTGTACTGTATTGGCTTTTATGTTTTAATGAAAAACGTGAATCTGAATTTTAGCTAATGCAAATCAATGTCGGCACCTAGGCCGATGTACACAAATAAACTTACATTATTACTGTCCGCTGCATGTAAATATAAGCAGATGGCGCCTATCCGAGACTTGTTTGCATTTATCTGTTACACTTATCCCGTAAAAGTTCAAATTTGCATGTGATGACATGCAGCCTCACAGTCAAACGAGACAAACCTGATCCTTGTAAATTCTTCAACTCTTCAGGAAATACACAATTGACCTCCTTCACAGCAGACATTTCGCATGTCCCAGCAGGAAGAGCGCAGGTGTAACTGAGAACGACTGCATTCCTTATAGATCTATAGTGAACTTGTGTACGCAGGCTCTCTGGCACAGCTTGTTTGATGCAACTGAGCCATCAGAACACAACTTCAGCTTGCTTTTTCCGTCAAAAATGTTGGTTGTCATGAAGTCTGTTAGCTGTTTAGAGTATTCGCATTTGAATGGAGTCTTGAATGGACTTCTAACACAAAGACAGTATAATTACTGTAAGAGCAGTTGCGTCCAAGCAAATTGATATTGGCCTGAATAGTTCTTAAGAGTCAGTGAGGCGTGTGTAATGCATGCACGATCCATGAACACGGTGTATTGCTCTCAACAATCCCAAGTAGCATGGCCAAAATCTTGAGTTGTCCACAGGTCATCATAAGATCACCACAGACTTGATTCAGAAGATGAAATTAGATGATGATTAGATGGTTAACTTTATTATTCATGATAACATTTGGGTTTTATGAAATGAATCATTCATAACGTGTATTGATTTGTTGTTATTGCTAAATCCACATCAGGCATCTTCATTGTTTTAATGTCACGGACAAGAAATGCTTTTGTTAAACTTCTGTAGTAAAATTAAATCACAATTGCACATATTTATTTTGTCTATTTTAAAAGAGAAAAATCTTCGGCTTCAAAATCAATATATCCTTATATTATATATACATTTATTAATATATTAAAGTTTAATGTGCTTAAGAATATAAGTTCTTGAGAACAGAGTAGTTTTCTATTTTGAATTAACTTATATTACTCTAAAGGCTGCAGTTGGTGTCTTTACTACCTAGAAGAGGACACAATATTTTAATTATTCAATAGATTTACTGTCCTATTGTATTTATTATATTATCCTCGTAGTTTTTAGTTTTTAACAAGCATGAAATTTAATTTGGGTTTTGGGATGATAACATTTTGAAGAGTCCAGCCTTGATCAAAGCTGCCTGGGTGAAGTGTGCTCTTAATCTCTGGTAATGGTTGGTCAACTGGACTAATTAAATAAGTGACCACCTGCTATTTTTTTGGTAGTGACATCTGGCTGAACAAAAGAAATAATTAGCCGCATGCTTGATAAACATAAACTGCGCTGGGAGCAGTTATCTCTCACATACATGGCTGTGTACCTGTCTAGGATTGGAGTTAGTGGCTTGGCGTGTTCCGCTGCTATTTTGCCAAGCCCAGACATGGATTAAGTCTATGGAGCACCGAATTTATTAATGGATCATTAATTGTGGGTCGCGTGATCATTTTTTGGATTTCTATCCATATGGGCTGTATGTCCTATAATGTAATGATTAGGATCTCATCCAGCGTCAGACATGTCTTGCCTTTTACGTCTCCATGTGCTTCTATAGCATAAAAGTTCCGGTTTTCTAAATCTATGAGAGATCTTTTTGAATCTTTAAAATAAAAGTGATTGACATGTTCAAAAAAAATAAAAAAAAAATAAAAAAACTATTAATTAAGTGAATTCTTACTAATAACAAAGGCATAATTAGATTTCTTAGCCCTCAGTGAGTCATGTGCAGCAGGTGTCTGCCACGTTCCTCCGTCCTTCAGCTCCGCGGCTGAAATTTTTGCGGAGATGGAGGTATTGATTGGCGTATTGATTTTCAAATAAGCTGTCGCTGTAGAAAGTAGAAATCCAATTAAAAGTTGAACTCCAAACCGTTAATCCAATCAAGACGATGAAATGTATCGATTTTGACCTCAAAATCAATAAGGTGCACCCGGCGCCGAACGTTGTCCTTTCTCCTGCAGAGCGGAGCGCGCGTTGGCATCGGCTGGATGGTGCGTTAGAGATGTCTCTCGTTGTCAGCAAGTCAGTTTTATACTAATTTTTTTACAAATGTGTTGCCTGATGTATTCGGTTGACATTGGATTTACTTTCTGATTGTCAGGGTCACAATATGTCCCCTGTGTATAAACATAATAAGCGTATTTCCTCAAGTAATGTACTAAACTTAGTGTTTCAAGTTTTATTCTAATATACTTCCTTACTGCACTTACTCCACTACAATTATTTGACAGCTTTTGATACAAACTGCTTTTAGAGGGACAGTGCAAAACGTGTAATTAGAAATGCCAATATTTAAGTGTGGATGTGGACTCCTTCCTTTGTCACAAGCAAACAATATGAGCATGCATATTTGATGAAGGTGGAAAATGATAAAGAATTAACATAGTATTACTCTATAACACCAAAGAATGAAATATATCATGTTCATGGTAGAAGTTATATTAAGGTTTTTATTTGTTTGCCAAAAAGTCCTTTACATACAAATATATGCGCAGCAGGGTAGGTGGTGATTTGTATACTGAAGTCAGTTAAACACAAGAGAATTAAACCTACAGACTTTAAGGGGATTGTGGAGCAGAAGTGCTGCATAATAAAACAATTGCAGATGCGGAACTTCAACATAAAATCAACGCATATTCAATTCAATTTAGCAACGGTGCTCTGAGCAGCGACACAGGCGCCTCAGAACAGATGCGATGGATCATTTTCTGTAGCAGATGCATGAGCGTGTCGGCTCCAATTCATAACCCGATTCTTGTAAAATTAGAAAATTCATATCAAGTACATGAGGTGAAAAAACAAACAAACAAAAAAAAACCACAGAAGTGTGCGGACATTGAGGCCGCTGGTTCAAATTGCCTCCAATAAACCCTCCAAACCGCCCACGCCTCTAAGTGTGCTCGCTTGGATGAACTTGGAGACCAAATTCCTCGTATGTGTGCATACTGTATATAAAAGCTGATTAGATTTTTATGATTAGATTTTTTTTTGAACACATAATCCTTACAGAAACTACTCTTCCAGGGCCTGAAACGATCCCTGCTCCAGATTTGTCCAATTATACCCAACTCACAAAATAGTTTAATCAGTTCTTTTAATTTTCATTTTATTCTATTTTTTTCCAGCAAAGTAAACCACAGTGATACCTCACATTAGCAGTGGCCCTTGGTCCCTCGGAGTAATATTCATCTGCCTTTTGTTTGACGTGAGCTGACATTTGCCTTCGGTGCTGACTGCTGAGTGTTTTATTGTTCTCTCTGTTTAAGAAGCGGTCGAATTAGCCGGCTGCTAATTAGGCTCCTAATTAGTACTTTATTAAAACCCGGTGCGCTGAAAAGGTCAGCTGTGAACAGGTACTAATGAAGAGCAATCGGCTGGAAGATAATCACGTTGTCTATGTGCTGAAAGTGCCCCGCGACTTCCACCACTGTTTTTGAGATTTTTAAGACGTTTGCGGCGAACCTACGACTGTTTGACATTTAACCTTTAAAATGTGATGTTCAGTTTGTTACTGGAAGGCTGCATGTGAAAATGACAACATAATAATAAAGTCCTTTGTTTTTTCTTCCAAGCATTTGTTTTGTTTTTCCGTCTTATTTGTTGTAATTAATGCTAAGTTACTGTTGCTAAGTCCACCCACCGTCCCTGTGGGGAAATCCAGCTGCCGCCGAGTGGCCCCAGCGAGGAGGATTGGAATGTGGCAGGAGAGAAAAGGTCTTTTCAGCTGGCATTCAGATAACATTTACATGGACGCGCCAGACGTCTTAATTTATGGATCAAAATACGGCCGGTTCCAGTAAAGCCCCGGGTCGGAGTCCGCTCCGGCCCCTGGGTGACCGCTAGGTATTTTTTACAGCCGCATATTTGGGAGGTTATAGACTGAGTCACCTCTGAATGAGAGCGGTCATTTTCAGTGACATTTGATTATCCTTCAACCACAATCCTTTTTTTAAAGCATTTTGAGACGTCTCATCTACCCACACAGTGATACGAAGCTGCAGGTTTGTCCTCAGACCAAAACAGGGCGAATAAAGTTGAAACGGAGGGCAGCGTACAGGTCAGCAGTGACTCACAATCAGCTCGTCTCTGAGGAATATTTTTCGAAGAATGATGCTCCTGTTCTCAGCGATGTCATAATTAAAAGTGTGGGGGATTTTTTTGTTGTTGTGTTTGCGCAGATGATTACACAATTTTAACAGAGAAATTGAGTTCCTCAGTGTAGAGTTTGGATTACTTTTTCTTCCAAACCAATCCGACGGACGATTAAACGTATAAATGCAGCTAAACGACTTGTTGCAGCACATTTGTTAGTCCACCTCCAGCACTGAGTGTAAGAGAGGGAGTGAGGAGAGAGAGATGGGGGGGGGGGGGGGGGGAGGGGGCAAAGGGGGAGGAGGTTAGTGTAGGAGTGAGGGTGGGGTTGGGGGGGGGGGGTATGGCTGCAGGGTCATGGCTCCTTGTAATTACCACAGTCAGGTTCAAGTCACTGGTCAAGCTGTTGCCGGTTTTGATTCCCCTCCCATAATGCAACGTTGTCTGGCCTACATGTGGCACAGCATGCCTCTACTGATGCCCCTTTGATTAGGTGTCTTATCTTCCACCGGGCTGCACGCGTCCGATTAGAGCCGGGAGCGCGGCGATGGCGGGGAAACTGGCGGAGAGGTCCATCAAATGGCAGCTTTGTTATGACGTATCAGCCAGGACGTGGTGGATGGTGAGTGGAGCTCTTTGTCCTGTCCTGTCCTGTCCTGTCTTGTCCATGTCTTATGTGAAAATAGAGTCCGGTCGGGTTGACTCAAATATCTGGTTCTTCATCTTCTTTGTTGCTTTTGTGACTTTTTGTGTGTATTGTCAGAATCTTTCATATTTGTGGATGTGATGGAAAAGCTGTTTGGCTTAAAAGATTCTGATTGGGGCACTAAACAGCTTGTTAAGTGTCTTCCACAACTTTATTTTGTATATATATATAAAATATTCTTTTAACAGCATTGTCTGAATAAGTGTGACCATTGAGGCCTGCAGAAATTAACTTCAAATCCACTAATACGCTCCGATTGGCTGCAGAGATTTGATGATTTTTTTTATTAATTTGTTTTGAAGATGAAGGGGGAGCAAAAGGAGCGACAAAAATAATGACTAAAGGAAGTGTTCAGCTTGCTTTTTGGTATAAGAGCGATCCTCAAGTGCACCTCTCTGTGCACCCTCAGCAGTGTTAATTTAGCCCCGGACAAAGAGCCCTTGTCCAGCCCGCGCCTTTCCCATGCTGAAGAGGCAACGCAGGCTGACATTTCTTTCTGAATATTTATTTACTTGTCCGACTACAGGCGAGCTTTTATTGTCCCTCATCGCCCCATCGGGGTTTGGGGTTGAGGTCTGTTTGTCTGTCTCCGTGCAAAGAAAATCCCCCTCTCTGCCCAGGCCCTGGCGTTCTCTCGCTCCTGTAGTTTGTCCCGTTTTGAGACACTGCTCATTATCGCTCAAATTAGATTTTTGACTTGCTCCTAAAGCCATTATCACATTCTCTCTTCATGTTTCTTTACGTCTAGCCACTGCAGCGATAATAGAATCAACTCTTGTTATAGGCATACAAAGACCGACTCTGTGCTTGTAGAGGATTCAGCAGGGATTTTACGGGCAATTTCGGCGAGTACATGATGTGAAGTACATCGCTGTCAGGATTAGCGGCTAATTAAAAGTTCATCTCGGAGGTTAGAACACTGAAGGCTCCAGCCGCTGACTCGCTTTGGTGTCAAGAAGGCGGACGTTGTGAGGAGGGCTGTAGGAAATGGTGCAATTGGTAGGAAATTGCAGAAGTCGGATCAGACCTCCAGGCCTGCTCCTGAGATAACGTGTCAGTTTGATGGGAAGAGGCGTCGAAACTCGTATCATGTCATGCTGTAACAGAAACTGGTAAAAGAAGCAGTGGTATCGAAATCATGTTTTACATTCTCAACACATCAGTGATGCAAATAGAATAGAATAATAAAGGCTAAAAGCTAGGCAGATACCCCATTACATACAGTATAACTGAAGCCAGTGATGTTCTTGTAACTTAAAAAATAAAAGCTATCCATGTGTTTAGTGTGTCTTTATCACAGTCAACTGTTGACAGGTTGCAGTGGGCGAACCACGGGCATAAATAATAAAAGTAATGATGGCTGAATTCCAAATAGCTGAATAAAACATGGCCCGCTGCTGACGTTATTTATCACAGTGTCTCCAAAAGTATTGACCCTTTGGATTTTTTTTTTATATAAATGGGATCACCGTCTATATCGTTTGTCTTTTAAGAGAAGACTTGACCCTAAATGGTCTGAATTGGTCTTTAGGCCTGATCCGTGCCACCCGACAGAGCTCGAGCAGTCCTGCGAAGAAGAACGGAATAAAAATGCTTCAGATGCAAATGCTGCCGATTGAGAACCCATCCCCGCAGGCCTATCCTCGATGCTGGGACTGCAGCCAAAAGAGCGTTTGCTAAACACTGGCACGAAGCTGGTGAACACATATATGCAGCCGCTTATTTTACGCTATATGTTTTATAAATAATTACTTGGTAGGAAAAAAGGTGAAAGAGTTCTTGTCAAATGGCCAAATTATATTGACCGTAATTCCATTTAAAAGCAATGAAAAGGGGAACCACTGAAGGGGGGGTGGATGCTTTTTATAGTCGCCGTATTACACCGGTTCAGATACTGTGCGGCTACACTGAGACAGGTTTTTGTAATTCTCTCTTCTTTTCATCGATTTTACAACACGACCCAACATATGATTCGTTTCTGAATCCCTTTAAGTGAAAAACTGAGCGTGTTTGATATCTTTACAAAGATTAAAAACTGTTCTGGTGCTTGTTTGGCTCATTGGAACAGTTTCCTCAATGTGATTTTAGCTGTGTTTAATTCTAAACATCTTGTTTTTCTTGACATTGCAGATAGATCTAAGATTACTCTATATCATGTACCAGCCTGTCGTGATGGGTAATGAATCACTTGTTTGTAAATCACTCATATCTACAACATACACTATATTACCAAAAGTATTCGCTCACCCATTCAAATGATCAGAATCAGGTGTTCTAATCACTTGGCCTGGCCCCAGGTGTATAAATTCAAGCACTCAGGCATGCAGACTGTGAAACAAGACATTTGTGAAAGAATGGGCCGCTCTCAGGAGCTCAGTGAATTCCAGCGTGGAACTGTCATAGGATGCCACTTGTGCAACAAATCCAGTCGTGAAATTTCCTCGCTCCTAAATATTCCACAGTCAACTGTCAGCTCTATTATAACAAAATGGAAGCGTTTGGGAAAAACAGCAACTCAGCCACGAAGTGGTAGGCCACGTAAAGTGACGGAGAGGGGTCAGCGGATGCTGAAGCGCATAGTGCAAAGAGGTCGCCGACTTTCTGCACAGTCAATTGCTACAGAGCTACAAACTTCATGTGACCTTCAGATTAGCCCAAGTACAGTACGCAGAGAGCTTCATGGAATGGGTTTCCATGGCCGAGCAGCTGCAGCCAAGCCACACATCACCAAGTGCAATGCAAGGCGTCGGATGCAATGGTGTAAAGCACGCCGCCACTGGCCTCTAGAGCAGTGGAGACGCGTTCTCTGGAGTGATGAATCACGCTTTTCCATCTGGCAATCTGATGGACGAGTCTGGGTTTGGAGGTTGCCAGGAGAACGGTACATTTCAGATTGCATTGTGCCAACTGTGAAATTTGGTGGAGGAGGAATTATGGTATGGGGTTGTTTTTCAGGAGCTGGGCTTGGCCCCTTAGTTCCAGTGAAAGGAACATTGAATGCTTCAGGATACCAAAACATTTTGGACAATTCCATGCTCCCAACCTTGTGGGAACAGTTTGGAGCGGGCCCCTTCCTCTTCCAACATGACTGTGCACCAGTGCACAAAGCAAGGTCCATAAAGACGTGGATGACAGAGTCTGGTGTGGATGAACTTGACTGGCCTGCACAGAGTCCTGACCTGAACCCGATAGAACACCTTTGGGATGAATTAGAGCGGAGACTGAGAGCCAGGCCTTCTCGACCAACATCAGTGTGTGACCTCACCAATGCGCTTTTGGAAGAATGGTCAAAAATTCCTATAAACACTCTCCTCAACCTTGTGGACAGTCTTCCCAGAAGAGTTGAAGCTGTAATAGCTGCAAAAGGTGGACCGACATCATATTGAATTCTATGAGTTAGGAATGGGATGGCACTTCAGTTCATAGAATGAGTAAAGGCAGGTGAGCGAATACTTTTGGTAATATAGTGTACTTTTCATTTAAATGTTAAACCCTTATAATCAAATCAGGCTTTGTAACCTAGTGCTCTTTTGGTGGTTACACTTCCTGTAGTTAATCTCCCAATATACATAATAATACATGAAATAAAACAATCTCTTATTAGTTGTCACTGAAGCAGCCTCGGCCTTTAATATCAGATCCAGAGAACTACACAGGACCTCTGTTTTAATGCTCCTGTGCGGAAGTAACTCGCAGTTGCGTCTGTGGCCACGTGGGGGCGGCAGGTCCACGTTCATACGGAGGAATCGTGTCATGCGCACCAGTGGACTCCCATGAAACGAGGCTGGATTAATGAAGGCAGGGAGACTATGGAGTCAGTGCATGTGATAATGAACCAGCCTTTCATGGTATCATTCACAGCAATTAAGAAGTAAAACTATCAATAAAGCATTCTTTTACTAGATATAATGAGCTGAATGTATAACGGGACCGCCCCAATTATTTCAAAACTCCTACTGAAGCTTCCACACAGAATACGACTTCAAGGCTGCCGGTACCAGACTGGACTTATCTTTTATATGGTCTCTCATCTCTTATAAAGCTGACCCTATGTTTGATGCACATTCTGGACTCTTTTTTTTTTAGATTAGATTAGTGATGGACTATGACTTTTTCTGCTATTGTTATGGACTGGTTGCTCAGTGTGTGGTAATAAACTTCTGATGAATGATTATACACAATGAGGTTACCCCTTTTAGTGGCACCGTCACTACAACACTGACTGTTACTGTTAGGGTAACATAATATTCTGTAATTAATCATTCTAACTGAATAATAGAGGCAGAATGTGTTGCTAATATTGATTCAATTATGAAAAAAAAAAAGTTAAAAGGAAATGGTGCCTTCATGCACAATTATTTTAAATAACTGGATATAGGTAATGTCTAACTGTAGCTCCTAATAATAATAATAATACTAATATCATGTATATTATAAGGCAGCAGAGCGACGCTTTCAGTCATAATTTAGGGACCACATCGCTATTCGGACACCCTGTCCAGCTCTGGTCAAGCCCCAAACTTGCACGTCAGAGGAGCGGAAGTGAGGGGCCCAGGGTACAGAGTCCCGGGGCCACTCCTGCTGGCCAATGGGAGGCAAGAATGCAAAGGCTGTTGCAAAACAGAGCTGTGTAAAGTTACAGAAAAACACCTGCGCGATACACGGGAAATGGAAGATTGCGCTTTCAAAATAAGAGGCCGTTTCTTTTACGTTAATGAAAACACATTTTCTGATAGGCTATAGTATCACATTTAAGGCTTTAATTTAGATGAATGGTAGTCAGTTAATTTCATAGCGTATAGAAGGTAAAATGTGACACGTAAACTGCAACCGTCAAAATAAAAAATATAAAAAAGTTAAGATTTTCAACCCATTTTTATTGGCCCACTTAACTGAAAATAGAAAATCTTTTATTTCTAAATAGCGTGTCAAACACTTTTACTAATTTGAGCGAGTATTTCAAATTACTATTGGTTAACAGACTTTACTCGTGTTTTTTTTCTATTCGAACTTAGATTTTATTTAGAAAAGCCAAACCGGAAATGGCCTTGTTTACATTCTGCGCGCTTTGACGGCTACTGCTGTGAGAGAGCCGGAGGCGGGCGGCAGTCAGTCAGACAGTGAAAGTGAAGGCGGAGACCAACCCAGTGCCGAAAACTCAGCCTCTTCTGGATCACGTTCAACTTCTCTGAACAACCCCAAAAAACGATCCAAAAAAGTAAGACTTGAAGAGGAAGGAAGACAAGAAAAAAAAGAGAGAGAGAAAAAAAAAAAAAAAACGCGAGGTGCTCCTAACTTCTCTTCACCGCTGTCTGCCAAGAATTGTCTTCCGGTGTTGACTTTTTTTTTTTTTTTTTTTTTTTGCGAGCACTGCAAGAGAAAACCCTCCAAAGCACAAAGTTGAGCGTGAGAAATGTGAAGCTACCGGCTTGTGTGTTCCAACCAGACTCCAGGATTCCCCATTAATCCATGCAGTACAGTGCAATGGTACGTGAACATGGATTATTACTACTTTGAAAATGTGATAACGCGCTTTTTTCTTTTTTTTCTTTTTTTTTGCGGTGACATATATATATACACATGTTTTGTTTTGTTTTTTCCCAATGTGATACCGTCAAATGTCGGGGAGAAAAAGGTGGAGGAGCGGGTTGACTTAACTCGGGACCACAACATTGGCACGGTCGGGCCAAAATTGTAGAGAACTTGGCACGGATTCTCCGGCAGCCTATGTTAACATCCCATTCCCCTTTAATCTGGCAAATGAACTGTGTGTGGACTGATGACAGCTCCGTGGGATACACACACACACACACACATACATACACACACACATATATATATATACACATAAACATAAACGTTACAAGCGCGCGCACCGACGCAACTTTTAAGTTGAGCAGTTTTGCTAGCTTAGCCACGAGTATTTATTTTAATATTTTATTTTTAATATTATTATTATTGTTCAGGTTGAGAAGTTTTGTTTTTTGATTAAAAAAAGCAAAAAAATAAATATATATATATATATATATAAAATTAATTAGAACGTCAAACCGTTAAGCCAGCTACCGTTAGTACAAGAATGTATGCTAGCTTTGCGGTTTAAAAAAACAAAATAAATAAATTGTTTATTCGGTTAGGGCTCTTTAAAAGTTTCATAAAGCATACCCTACTTCTTATATTTATTATATAAAGCTAATTTATTTATTTTTATTTATTTTTTTTGCTACTAAAATGGACCAAACGTTTATTTTTCACCGCCAACCACAAACGCTGCGTTCAATTACCTAAGCTTGAAAAGTGTTGACACAGAGCTCAGGGGGGGGGTAAAAGGGTGGTAGAGGGATTTTTTTTTTTTTTTTTTTTTTATTCTCCCCCTTTCTGTGCGGCCGAGGCTGTGGTCCAAAGTCCCCGAATCTCGTAAAATAATTCTGCTAAATGAATTGTGTGCTCGCTTAAGCCGGGAAGGAGAAGGAAGGTGCTGGAGGGTGGATAGTATGAGTTGTGTGTTTGGAGGAGGAGGAGGAGGAGGAGGAGGTGGAAGAGGAGGAGGAGGAGTGTGACTGTGTAATTACGTGGGTGAAAAAAAAAAAAAAAAGGGGGAGAAAAAGTTGGGTCTGATTTGCTGGAATCGCGCAGGACCGAAGGTGCACCGGTCGATTTCATATCAAGTTTAGTTAAAGCGGGGGTGAACATCACACACACTGCTGCCCTGTGAAGCTCCCCGTAATGCTTTTATAAGCTATCACTGCACTGAGACGCGCAAAGAGCCCATAGAGGAGTACGCAGCAGCAGCAGCAGCAGCAGCAGCAGATCAGCTCGCACCGGCTCTATACGACTCCAATCTGCAACTTGCTTTACTGTGCATGTTTTAAAAAAACAAAAACCTCCTGCATTAAATTCTCTGCGGTGACGACAATCTTTGGATCGCAAAAAAAAAAAAAAAATTCATGGATGTTCTTGGATAACTCCTTTTTGTTTTTCGCGGATAGCTGCTCCACAGTCTCGCATGGTGCACGTCGGTCCAGGAATGGCGCGATAAAGTGATCAGAGGAATCAGTCCCAAGTGTTCACTTTTTCTCTGTTGCCGTCTCGACATGTATTCCCCGATTTGTCTAACTCAGGTATTTGTGTCCTTTATTTGTGTGCTTTTAATTGCTGTTATTTGCATATTCGCGGTGCATTTGTCACATGCTGTTGGGGTGTGTGTGTGTGTGTGTTAGAAAAAAGTTCTGCGTACGCGCCAGGACATATACGTGCAGCTTCAGCGCTGCGTGGCGAATAACGTTCATCATTTATGTAAAGAATGCACATTAAGCGAAAGCAGTGCCTTAAAAGTGAAGCGAAATTGTAATTATTTACTTTAAATATGCATGTTTGTGGTGATTTTTTACTTTTATTCCGACGTTAAATCCACGCGAAAAATCATTCAGGACTTTTAAAGGCGCTTAAGTGTTGATCTTTACGCGTTCTTTGCGTGCGTAAAGTTGTGCGTAAAGATGATTTTTAAGATAGCAGACCGTCTTCTTGATAATCTTAATGACTGGTCCAGGTATGCTGTTTGTCTCTCAGGTTTAATTAGGTTATTTGCGCCTCTGTAGCAACCTCACACACACACACACTTCCTCGCTTGCATTGCCTGAGCTGTGTTTGTGTATTTTTTATTTTTTTGTCCAGGAGTATATTTTTATTTGGAGTAAAACCCTTACACTTTAGGGAAGCGAAGTTGGAAGAAGATAAAGCCACTTTCACTGTAGGGAGATCAAACGCACGATAAGGTTGATTCAGCAGTTGGACAGAGTAGCTGGCTGTTTTGGCTGACTCAGTTTTACTGTTTATATTTTACTTGGCATAAGTAAGTGATTGACTGAGATGTGGTTTAGTTTGTACTTAAGAGGATTGTGCTTTTATGGCCCCGGCTGAAGTGCACTGCGCAGGCCCTGGCCAAGTCATTTATCTTAACAGCATTTGGCTTTTGTTAAAAAAAAAAAAAAATTAACAGAATAATTCAAGTGTTTCTGAACAGGATACAAAAAGTGAAAAGGATTTTAGAAACTGTTGCTGCTCTGAACATTTACAAGCATTTAACCGTTACTTTTGTCATTTTAATTGGCAGCTTTATAGTGAGGAGATGACATTAAAAGAAGTTTCCGTATGTTTTTTTTCTTCTTTTTTTTTTTTTTTACCTCTCTAAACGACTGCCCACAGTGAATATAATACATTTAAAAATTAGAATCCTTACTGTGTAAAAAGTTTATTTGTTCTGTATAGCAAATGATAATTATCTGACATTGCTATGCTGGAGTTTTATTGGCCCGTGCAGTGCAGACCAGAAATGTGGCTTCTCAGAGGATCACCAGCGGCAGGCTCAGATAAGGGAGTGGATGTCTGTGGTTTCCTATAGCCTGCTTTGCCCGCCTGCCTACGAAAAGAACAATATGTGGTTTAACTCTTCAAAAGCCTGCCTAAAAGGGGATGCACACACTTATTAAATTTGACATTTTAACAACCCCTAAACAAGGATAATTTAATATTTCCACTTCTCATTCAGAGCAGCTGGAGCTTCTTGATAATTCTCAAACCACCCGCACCATCCTGCGGATTCCTATAAGCACTGAGAAATGATTAAATTGTGTTATAGGATATTAATATTATCAGTGTAAAATCCTTAGACAAGTGAACTGCTGTGTTTGTTATAACAGTGTTGGCATTTGGTGTTTTATTGAGGCGTCTCGGGGAAATTCTGTTAAAAGCTGCAATAAGTTTATTTTCAAAAAAATCTTCGCTTAAACGTAACGTGATATAAAGTGTGCTATGACGGGAAGCGAATGAAAAAGTAAAATTCGAATACAAATGTGTGAAAATGCTGTGTTGTCATTGTAATTTACCAAAAAAAACCAAAAAAGAAAGAAAAGAAAAGGAAAACGTATTATTATCGCAGGTTGAAGTCGACGTGGAACATTTTAAATGTAGGCCGGATTTTAATATCCCTGAATAACCTCAGGCTTTTGGAATGAAGCTGGGCAAGTGCCATTCCATGTGTTAACCTCAGCCCTTGAAATGATTTGGCATGAATTCATTTTTCGAGTCCTAACTCAACCTTTGCAAATACTTTTCACGCCACCGCTTCGTTTGATACGTGCTGACTCTCTCTCGCTCTTTTCATTTTCATTCGGTACAAGAAGACGCATGCACTACGTGGGACTCTGTGTGTGTGTGTGTGTGTGTGTGTGTGTGTGTGTTGCGTGTGGAGAACGGGGATGTCCTGAACTTCCTAATGTGCATCACACTTGGCCTTTCCAGCTTACCCTCTGCTCCTAGTGAACACGGGATAAGTTCACAATGGAATGCGGATAGTTTGATAAGAGAAATACAACTGAGGGGCGCATGCTCTCTGTTGTAGTAGTAGCAGCAGCAGTAGCAGCAGCAATACAGGAGTCCAGCTCAGGGCATGCTCGGGGAAAGAGAGCCGAGTCTCGACAGCACACAGTGATCAGGCTTGGTGCTATTATTTTAACTGGCAGTTCGTGTAAACGGCGGAATTTCCTTGTTATATCTGCAGTTCGTCCCGATACATCTAGGATGGTAAAATAAGTGTTGCTTCATGAACAGAAACATGTCAGCTTCAAGCAACTGTCAATAACATTATGAGATTTTTTTTATTTTTTTATTCGTGGTCTGACTTCCCTTCTGCCTCAGATTAGTAGCTGAATAAACCCACATTTCTTCTCCTCGTTTGATGACATGAGTTTCTCATTACGTTTCTCTCCTTCTCTCTCCCTTCTCCCCGCTGTGTGTGTGTGTGTGTGTACATCGGATGCTCCAGGATGAATTTCATCCCTTCATCGAGGCACTTCTTCCTCACGTCCGTGCCATTGCCTACACGTGGTTCAACCTCCAGGCCAGAAAACGCAAGTACTTCAAGAAGCACGAGAAGCGGATGTCCAAGGACGAGGAGCGCGCGGTGAAGGACGAGCTTCTGAGCGAGAAGGCCGAGGTGAAGCAGAAGTGGGCATCCAGACTGCTGGCCAAGCTGCGTAAGGACATTCGGCAGGAGTACCGGGAGGACTTTGTCCTCAGCGTGACGGGCAAGAAGCCCCCGTGCTGCGTGCTATCCAACCCGGACCAGAAGGGCAAGATCCGCCGAATCGACTGTTTGCGGCAGGCTGACAAAGTTTGGCGTCTGGACCTGGTGATGGTCATCCTCTTCAAAGGCATCCCTCTGGAAAGTACAGACGGCGAGCGCCTTGTCAAGTCTCCACATTGCACCAACCCAGCACTTTGTGTCCAGCCACACCACATAACAGTATCTGTCAAGGAGCTGGACTTGTTTCTAGCATACTATGTCCAGGACCAAGGTAAGGTTCAAGCTCAGACTGTGTGTGTTTGTTTCACTGTGTACGTGTGTGTGTGTGTGTGAGAGAGAGAGCTAATGCTCATGTGTGAATGATGGCTTGGCAAGGTCAAGGGTCACATGTCACTTTTTGGCAGTCTCGCTTAGACTGGCTGAAATCATCACTACATTTGCCAGACATATAAAAACATCAGAAACACGATGCTCGGTTAGTATGTATTTACATAAAGCAAATTATTTTAGCCTTTTTAAAAAAAAAAATATGATCATTACAATCAATATCACGTGTAGAAAATGTTTTAAATGTGTCTTTGCTCTGCTGTACTCCAGCAGCAGCAGCAGCGGCAAGTCATGGCACTATAACGGGACACGCATGTTGTACACACACTCACACACACCCCGACACACACTCTGTGTACCTTTTCTGTTTGTCTAGAAATTAAGTTGTGACATTTCTGTACGGTTAGCAGCTTTGGCTGGCTTAACTGAAGTGAAGCTGCCAGTCGTATATATTTTTCCAGTATTCCTAGAAAATCTTTACTGTTTCGGCAGCATTTGAAAAGCTGAGCATGTCAAAGAAAATAAAACATTGCCGTGTCCCTGTAATCCCCATTATATATATATATATATATATATATATATATATTGTAATATAACATCATTTTAAAACGTCTAACTAAAATATTTTATTCCACACTTCAAAAGATAATACTTTCTTTTTTTATTTTTAACAAAGAAGTGGTTCAGAAGACATTTCTAAGTCACATTTCAGCTTAGCATTGAACATCTTAGTACATTCCAAGTCTTTCTAATATTTCCCAAAAATGTATTTTTCTTATTTTTATTGTTTCTAATGTGTTAAATCAGACCCCTCTGATTTTTAAATTCCTGAAAAAAGCTTTTTTTCCTTTTCGAAAAGAAGTGTTTCGTGGACACGCGGGGTGTTCTCATCCTGAACTGAATACCTCACTGTGTTCAGAAATTGGTTGCCAGGTAGTGGAATATGTCCTGACATGAAAAACAAAACAAAACAAAAAAAAAGAAAATGAATGGACGTGTTAAGACCATTTTATTATAACTGAATTACTACATATTTCTTTCTATTTTCTGCGTAACCAAAAGAAACAACACGCACTAATAAAACGACAGGAAATATTTAAGAGCCATAAAAAGATTCGGCCAAAATTTATCACAGCAGCTTTGCATGTCCTCTCATCTAGAGTGTAAACTTTACATATTCTTTATAATTTCAAGTTAAAAGAAGCTCATTGATGTTCTGATTATTTAATCAGCGTACTTATTTGTGTTTTTCATTCCGTCTTGGACGTCTGGTTAGAAGGCTGACCCCCTTTTTTTTTTACAGCCTTTTCAAACTAAAACGTGCTTCTCCTTTAACAGTACATTGAACTTCCTCCATGCATCTTCAGGAATCCCCCCCCTATAGCATTCCTCGGTGAAATTCCCCTATATTAAATGTACTGCAACGACACAGGGTAACCGCCAATACTGAGGGAGAAAGAGTGGTATGGCTAGCTCATTATCATCAAACCGTGAGCGCCATTTTGTGTTTGATAAGTGCCAGGGAAAGCAGAAGGCACAGCACACAGACAATAATGGTTGCCACTGGCACCGGGGTTGGCATCAGACCCTCTTTTGTGTCTTTTGTAGGATGCCACCGCTTCTCTAGTTTGCATCTGCTGCATTTTTAACTGTTCAGGACCAACTTGAGAATGGCTCTTTAGTGCTGTTTTTTTTGTTTTTTTTCCCCCTCCACTATACAACGTTTGATTAGGGATTCTGTGCGCACCAGCTTTTATTTTAGGAAAAATGTGTCTACAAAATATTGGCAACGTGATTAAATTTTGTGTTGGAAATAACCGGCGAACATAATGTTCCCTTCGCAACTGAATAAATTCACGATGGCTTTGCGGCGCTTCGAGCGTCAGAGCGGTTATTTGCCGCTCTCTTCGAAATTTCAGTTGATTGAAACTTTGGCAAATACAAAATAGCATTCTTTTACCGGGATCACCGAGACGGACGCGTTTTGTTTCTCTTCGGTTTTTTTTCCCGTTTTTTTCCAGGCGAAAGCGTCTTTTACCAAGCAGTGCTCGCATCCAGACAATGCAGCCATGTTGTGGTAGCGTGCGGCGCGGCGCCATTTTGTTTTACACCGTGCCAGGGAGGCAGGCGAATCACCAGTAATGGTTGTTAGAGGTTTGGAGGTTGGCATCGAACTCTCTTTGTCTGCTTGCAGCATGCCTTTGATTCGTTGGTTGGCATCCGCAATGCAGTGGGCACGTTGGAAAGTTTTTTGACAGTGGCAGAATGGGAGCCGCTGCCTTTGTTCTGCTGCAACTGCACGAAACAAACAAACACACAATCAAACACAAAGAAACTAGCAAACGGCTGAAACTGAATCTGGTATTTGTGCGAACTGCTAGAAAACAAAAAAACAAAAAAAAAAGAAAATGTGTTCGTACCGGTCTTTTAACATGGTTCTGTCTATCCTGTAATCTGGTAATGACTCACTTCTGCTGCGTAATTAGTTATTTAGTTGATTTTTACTCAAAGGTGTTTTTTCTTCTTATATATCGTGTCAAAAAAAACAAAAAAAACAAAAAAACAAGTCGAGAGTGTATCTGTTTTTTTGCCTGCGGTCGGCCGCAGCCTGAGAAAGGTCGGCGGGTTGGCAGCGAGCGTCCTAGGTGGATTTTGAGAGGGCACTCAGCCCCGTTGTTCTGGGGCACAGACGCGTTTAGCCAGGCAGGGCTGTAGCACCCATGTGCATGCCCAGATGAATGCCCGCTGGGAAGTAGGCTGGGGTCTGGGAGTGGGGGTTGCGGCATCCATTGTGCCAACTGGCAGGCCGTGTTCAATGCAAGGCCCGGGCTTCTCTCACAAACACACACACACACACACACACATTGCCGTGATACTCGAATGCGCTGTTTTATTTATTATCTGATAAAACAAGAAATGCAATTCTTTTTTTCTTTTTTTTTTTCCCCTTTCTCATCACCTCTCCCCACCTGGATTCATATTTTGCATATCCAGTCTGACAGCTTGACGGAATAGTTGCAACAAGGCATGGAGATAATCGTCGTGTCAGGACATGTCAGAATCCTGCAGGCCTCGTTTTGTATTTGATTTTTGTTAAGCTGCTCATCACTATCGGTTCAAACACTGCAGTTGTGCATTCACTAAAAAGGTCTCTGTTCTTCAGTTAGAACATATGTGTGCGATAAATCACATTTCTAAATTAACAAAGTTGACAGATTTTGGTGGAAGCTTTTGAAATGAGCCGATCGTTACATTTTCAATTAAACTGCAAGTCGCCGCAAAAAAATTTAGAACATTTTTGGAAGTTGTGTGACAGCAGTGGTTACCGAGGTAATCCAGTGGGAGCAAGGTCAAGCTGCTTCTCCATTACTCTGGTGCTAGAAGTTAACACGGCCATAAAACATCATTACCTTGACTTTCTTTCTCTCCCCCCCCCCCCTCAGTAATGTAACTTTTTTTTTTTTCCTCACACCGTCGTGATAGTTTGTGGAAATGGATGGATTACCCCCGACTACAAGCTGCCATGTTAATGGACATCTTGTTTTACAATCGCCTGACTTAACCTCTGACCCGGGGGTCGTGACCTCTGCAAAGGGATGTGACAGGGTGTCCTCTGAAGTTTAATTGAGCAAAACAAATCAGTGAAAGCGCGCTCGGGGGCACGTGGAGGAGGAAGACTTTTTGCCTAAGGGGGTGGGGGGGTGGTGGTCAGGGGAGGTGGTGGTGGTGAGGGCTGCACGTAAGCCCCCCTCGTTGACCTCCTCAATCGAGGTCAAACCGCAGCGGTCTCGGGATCACCGGTGGTCTCTTGGCAACTGTTTGTCTCCGCTCCCCCTGTCACTACTTCTGGTCTGGCTGGTGGTCCCTTGGTTCACTGGCCTAAGTGAAGGGGTGTAGGCAACCACTGACACCCTCCCACACCCCTTCACCCGGCGCTCCGAGCACTCTGGCTGGGTAGTCCTGGTCCTTGTGTTCCTCAAGACTAGCAATGGCTTGCTCACCACCACACTGCGTGGGGTAGCTGTTTGCATCTTGTTTTCCGCCTGGCTGCCTCAGAGGCTTTGGTCAGGCGGCCAGTGTGGAGGTCTGACCTTGTGGGTCACAGTGGAGGTCTGTGACTAAGCACAACATCCAACCCTCCCCTCCCCGTATTCCCTTATCCTCTTCTGCCATCAGGAATCACCCCTGCGGCACACTGCCCAGCCAAATGACTCTCTCACTCCTTCTCTCTCCCGGTTTCTTTTTCTTTTTCTCACTCCCTGGCTTTCCCTCAAGCCAGAGACTCCGACCACGACAGCTGTCCCGGGCTTAGGCGCTTGGCCAGAGAAAGGGTGCCTGGGCTCATGCCAGAAGTGTGAAACAAAACTTGCAAGCAGACAGCGTTAAGGGCACTACTGTTTAATTTTTTATGGGTTACGTCAACTTGGTCGGCCTTGTTTAATTTTCTAGTTTGTCTGGCGAGAGGAGATTTGAAAAAAAGGGTCAAAACGGACACGGTTGTTGCGCAGGAATTTTACGAGCGAACGTTCAGAGCGATCTGAACAAAGACCGTACAGCACGGATCCCGGGGAACAACCTTAACCGGCGATTCCATATAGAAAAAGTCTTCAGGGTGAACTGCACAACCCTGTGCTCAGCTTCAATCCCGTCTTCCTTATTAGTATGCAATATAGCCTGCAGTGTCTGGGTACCTCTCTCACAGAGCCATAACCTATCGAACACATTCTCTCAATCTAATCCACTTAGAACTCCCTCCCAGCTTCACCGCTTGGCTTATTGATTTCCGCTTCCCACTAAATGTCTTCCCGATCCTTTTTCTCTTAACCCGGGAGCTATTTATGTTTTGCAGTGCAGTATTTCTTTCTTTCTTTCTTTCTTTCCTTCTTTCTTTCTTTTTTGCTCGCTTGCTTGCTTAGCTTTTTTCTCGCTCGGTGTCTTCACTCCCTCTCCAGACTCTTTGGTTGTTTGCGCTCTCCATCTGACTTTCCTCTGCCTTCTTTCCCCTCCTGCTCTTTCTCAAACACTAACCTGGGTGCAGTGCAGCCAGGTTGCCTGGCTCAGTATGAAGCTTGTGTTATTAGCAGCGGGGCTTTGCTCGAGCAAATACCTCAAGGCTTAAACAGGCCGTGTTACCTCCTTAGCCCTCTTTTGTGAGCCATGTGTACATAAATCTCCATGGAAACAAGGCAACTCGGAGCAGAGGCCACTGAGAAATGTGGATGCTTTCTTTCTCAACAAAATTTACAACTCCCTCCTTTGCTCGGCTACAGTGTGTTTAATTTGCTTGTGTCACAGTTTGCGCTGTTGCATCCGTCAAAAAATGGGACACGGCCTTTCTTTGGCATTGTGAGGCTCAGGGATTGTGCTGAAAAGGCTTTTCTTGTGTATTTCAGCAGGAGACTCAGTTTTGCGTTTGTGGCTGCACTTGGTTAAGGGCTGCAGTTTGTGTCATTAGTCTATGGTTAAGATCTCAGCTTCCCCACACTTTCCCAGGCTTTTGGGGAGGACCCCAAATGCATTTCAAATCCCCCCGAGGCCACTTGACTGGAGGACCGGCACCTCCCACTCCTCCCGGGTAGATTCCCCACCCCCATCCTGTCTGCCAGTCCCACCAAATGAAGACAAATGGGTACATTCACCCCCTATCCCAGGCACTACACCGTACCTCACTGTCCTGCCTTACAAAGCAGGCCCTCCCTGCCGCATGAACTTCCCCATCCCGCGGCCACCCCTCTCTTCTTTGCCGTCGTACTAGCGTAACTGCTAGAAAAACTCACCGTTGTTATCCAATCTGTCTGCTAGACTGATCATGTAAGACAGCAGAGGCTGTGGTGAAAAGAAGGATAAGAAGGTTCAGACTGGCGAACACAAAAGTCTTGGATCGGAAATTTGTGTGAAGATGCTTTTTGACCTTGAATTTATTCAAGTCAGTCAAGAGAAAAGCGCCCTCGAGTATCAGAAGGAGACTTTCATGCAAAAGCCAGTCCCCTTTACTCGGGATGGAGGCTTGAGAACAACCAATGAAGGGAAGAAAAAACGGGAAGGGGTGGAAGGTGGGGTGGTATGGGGAACTTTGGGCAGGGACAGACAATCAGAGTGGTTGCCCAGGAGACACTAACTTCTCAGCGCAGCACCCCCCACCCTGCTTTACCCCATCAAAGTCTTTTCAGTCCAGACAGGGCCGATCAGTGGCCCAGAGTGATGGTTGTCTCTTCTTTTGTCTGGCGGTACAGTACGGCCCATCACTGTGACGGCTCGACAAGACCTGAGCGGGACAGGAATAAAAAAAAAAAAAAAAAAAGCCCTGCCATTGCAGCACTGTGCAAAATGTACTTTTGGGTGGGCATGTTGTTGTTTGGGGGTGAAGGAGGGGGTGAATCCCCAGAGGATTTCTTTCTAATGTCAGTGTAGCGGGTCAGAGAGGGGATATGGTGTCTGGGTCTTGGGAATGGCCTGCTTGGGACGGATTCATCAGCACCCCATTGAGTTGTCAAAGCCAGCGAAAGAGCTTCCACTCCTCCCTCACATATGTCAGGTTGACTTCTCAAAAAGCTCCCAAATTTAGAAACCGAACAGTCGGAACAGCAGAAGATGCCCAAATCCGCTGCAATAAACAATACACCCCCCAACAAAATGATTTTTATTGACTCATACAGCAAGAAAAGTTAGGGCAGCAGCAGAGAAGGCAAGTAGGGTCAGAAAAATAAGTCATCTACATTTTTAGCACTTACATAAACATGCTGTCTTTTGTGAAACATGGCGTCCTTGAGCGGTGAGGCTGTTTGTGTTTAATGTGAGCCCTATAGAGGGAGTGACTGGAGGAGAGGAAATATGGACGCTTTGTTTGTATGAAGATCTCATATCTCAGGATCACCAAACCAGCAGATGTTACAGATTTTTCTACAGAGGTAACGGTACTCCATACACTGTCACAGATCGCTTTGTTTTCACTTTACATCAGGGCATTAAAAACAGCAAACTCATACTGTGATTAAAGCAAGAACAGATCAGAGAAATGCACCTTTTCCACATAGCTTCTTTGCCGATTTCCACGTAAACTAAATAAATTTAAGGCATGCTATAAGTGCAACATGTAGGACTTAGCTGCTGCCTTGGCTCTGCCACTTCCTGGATAGAACAGACTATAAAAACTATAAAATTTTGCATTCTTTTTCAACAGATTTGTAAGATGTGAGTTAAGGTACTTGGTCTATAAATTCAATAATGATGAAATTGTTTGGCCACAGTGCCGCTGCTTGTGTTTTCCGAACAGTCTAATCCAGTGCTGTGTGGACCCTGTGATTAAAACCCGCTGCAGCACCAACATGACGGTTAATGAAGCCCGTTATTTTTACTGGGAAAGAACACAGCTTGTTACCATGGTGTCTTCTGAAAGCCTATGCGATCTGGCTCCCGATAGCTCGAATTCTTCCCAAATTGACCTGCTCTCTCCGCTGGCGCAGGACTCCAGCTGGTAGTTTAGCTTGCGCCGACTTTTTAGAAAACCCTTCCTGCGTTTTATACCCTAGCGTTAAAAATGCACGAGGAAACACGTGTTCACGTTCGTACGCCCGCATGCATTGCAGAAACTCACCTGCACTTCAGCTCAGAATGTTGCCCTCAGATCCGCCAGCATCTGTCAGGCAGGAACTGAAAGTCTTTTAAAAGCTTGTTCCAAATTTACCACGTCAAGATTGTAATTAGGCTTCCAACATGTGCACATACCTACAACCCACAATTACATTGCGGATTCTTACCAAAAAATAACTCTACTCCACCATCCCTCCCTTAAACCTCATGGTGTATCCTGATGTACCAAGAAAATCTGGCTAACAAGAGTTCATGAGACTATAAGAGCCTCCGGCCCCGTTGTTATCTCTGTAGTATCCAACTCTTGCCTCCTTAATAAGACTCAGACCCTGACTAATTTGAGCTCTGCCCAATTGGGCCATGATGTAATAGCTGATGTTCCCTCATAGTTTTCACAGAATTGTTTGCAACCTGTGGTCTGGGCTCTCTCTCTTGGCTCAACATAGCTTTTAGAGCAGTTATGATAATGACCCTAGTTGACCTGCAGATGGCTAAATGAGTAATGCTCAAACCCATCATCTCTTCTGGGATCCCAGCTGAGTCTGCTTGGTGTTTCCCAGGAACATCTTCATGTGTTCATACAGGTCTGTTTTGCTAACTGTTCGATGCGCACCAGACTTTTTTTTTTTTTTTCCTTCCCACTTTTTTTTTCTGTTAAACTTTCTGGCTGTAACTTGCGTTGCCATGTGTGTCTTGTTAAGGGCAGTTATGACAAATGGCAGCAGCTGTACAAACTAATCTCTCTGTAGCTTTCACACATGGCGCCCAATTAACAATGGACCACTGTGGGGCCCTAATCCACGGTGCAGCCATCCTCTGGTCCCGCTCGCTGAGCCAACTGCCCCAGGAGACTCTTCTCCTCTGCACTCCTGCTAGCGAGCCTCTGACTCCGCTCAGATGGGCGCTGGTGCTTCGGTTGGAGACGCCATCTTGTTTGTTTCTATGTTGGGAATTCTGTTTCCTGACGCTAAAGAGACTTGGGTTTTGTATGTCACACTGGAGTTCCTCTGGATTGGGTTGCAGCCCTGAGAGAACACGACGCATCTGCAGGCTGCATGTACTACGAGCGTTTGGACTCTCACATGCCCAAATGGACTCACGTGTATTCAGCTTCTGCGTATAGATTAAAATTGCACACATGGAGATGCTGGTGATAAATTTAGCAAAGTGCTTGGTGAATGTGTGTGTGTGGGAACAGCTCTTTTTTTTTTTTTTGCATGTGTGTGTGTGTTGGTGTGTTCCTGTCAGCGGGCATATTTCCAGTAGTTGCATGATGATTAACTGCTGTTTCTTGTGGCCTCGTGGAGCTGAATGCGCTGTGTAATGGACTTGTTAGAGGAGAGTGCTTTAAACAGTGCATTCAGTACTTCTGTAAATTTATAGGTTATGTATAAAGGCAAGAGAATAGTAGCCCACGCTCTTAATGGTTCTTTTAACTTTGGAGGCATTCCAGCATTCGCATACACAAACAAAAATCATCCACTTTCCCAGGCAAAGTTGTAATATGCGAAGGCCTCTCTATCCAAGATCATGTCAGCAGTGCTTTAAATGGCCCAGCAAAAGTATTTTTTATGTTCAGTTTCAGATTACAAGCAATAATTCCAAAACTAAAATACTCTTGAGGCAACATCACTTGGACGCAAACCAGCGCAAATTGTTGTTTCCATAATTTCTTCACCCTCGTCCAAAACAAAGCCACAAACGGGAGTTCGAGACTCAAAAGGAGGGTGTCGAAGGGTCGACGGCCATCAGGAAAACGACGCGGGCCGCTGCCAAATCTATGACATGAATGAAACAAATGGATGAAGGAAAATGAAAATGGTTGGGGTGTGATCTCTGGCAGGCAGAGCGAAACCAGTGCCAACTATTATGAATGGAGAAACTGCTGCTGAGCTAATGAAAAAAAAAAAAAAAGAGAGAGAAAAAGAAAAAAGAACTCACTTTTTTTTTTTTTTTTTTTTTTTATCCGCCATCCAAGAATAATTAACCGCGGGCAGGCCTTCTGGTGAGGGTGGAGAAAGCCACAAGACACTTGACTAACATCTCACCGCAAAGGAGGACAGTGACACACAAAGAGTGGGGGGAAATAGAAGCAACAAAGGGAGGTTTATTGGGGGACAAAGTAGAGTTAGTTTTAACTGCGCAAAGAGGGCACATGAAACCAAAATTACTTGAAGGGGGTATTTCTTAAATCCCATTCACTTTATTAAAAGAGGTTATAAAAACGACTAAACTGCACATGAGAATACTTTCCGGCGTCGCTTTCTAGAAATAGAAAAACTTGTTAATTCTTTCGCGACACAGAAACACGTCTCTTAAGAAACCGTCTCACACACATGCACTCATTCACCTTGCACCTAAGCATGAACGCAGTCACCTCTTAACTTAATCCCTGCTCAGAGTGTTTGGGGATGAGGCTTCAGGGATCATGTACTGTACTGTACTGTACTAGAGTGCTAATGCAATTAGTCAATGAATCAGTCTGTCAAGTTTTTACGTCATTATGAATTAGCCTTTTGGTAAGGCAATAAAATATTTGGAGACGCTGGGCTCTGGAGGATTTTAGATTCTTTGCTAGTCAACTAAAAAAAACTAAACGTCCAATCAAAATAGTAATTTGTCCTATAGCTAGTGTGCTGTCAAGTACTTTACTGTAGTATCTCTTATAGCCTCCTCTCATGTAGGCAGGATGACATGATGGAAAGCGCAGAATGAGGGCCAGATGTACGTTTATATTTAGGACCTGACAAGGGTACAGGGCATGACACCAGGCAGAGCCGTCGCATATCACATGCACGCTATCACGTACACCACATCCCATGGCGATAAGGACTATACGCAGTGTATGTAAAAAGAAAGGGGCAACTGTTAATGAGGCGCGGTGGTCGGAGCTTCGCGATACCGGAGGGATTAATGCTGCAAGAAAGTGCGGAGGCTAATTGAACAAGACAGACTCTTAAGTCTACATTTTTAGTTGTATTTTTTTATTTATTTATTTTTTTTGTTTACCTTTTCTCACTGAGAGGCCCGTAGGCCCAGACAAGATTTTAATCCATTAAACTCGCCCCGGAGCCAGGAACATCAATATTGTTTTGCCATTAAACCTTTTTTTTTTAAATCGGCATCGCGTATGCCGCCAACGTCACCCAAGCCCTGACAAAGCACGCACTGTTTGGAGGCAAATGCCCAAAACAAAAAAGTGGTTTCCCCATTATGGCAATCAAAGCAACGTTATCAACGATCAACATATTCTCACCCAGAGACAGAGAGGAGAAGAATGCCCCATTGACTGATACTGCCTGCTAGGCCGGTCGCGCTGATCTCTTGAAGAAAAGACCAGTGTCGCTGGCGGACCCCACACTCCTCCCAACTGCCTCCCCTCGCTTTGCCTTCTTCCCGCTATATATGTCTCAATACTTGGGGGGATCTGAGAAGGGGGGGGAGCCGAAGAAGGCTGCATGTGTATTGTCGAGGTGCTGCCGGGAGACTCTATCCCATGCAGGCGGTGTAGGGAGGGAGGGGGGGGTGGTGGCTGAAAAGACGGAGCCGTCACCTGCCAGACTGCTGGAATGTTAATGCCATGGCTCTGATAATTGGATTTTGTACACACCGTCTGTGAGGAACGTCCAGCAACTTTCCCCCTCTTATTGTTCGACCCAGCCCCAGACCCTCAATAGGGCTTGTCTATGTTTATACAAGCACTCACGTCTCAATAAAGACTGTTTACAATGTGTGTGTGAGTGTGCGCGAGTGTGGCGTTAGACTTCTGAATCACAGCGCGATTGTGTGTGACACGGAGGCTGCAAATGAAAACAAATGAACGTCAGATTATCAAAATTTTGCAAACATTTGAGATATTAAGAGATTTGTTTGGCCTTAAAGTAGGATTTTTAAGATTACAGTGGGGTCACAGTAAGATTTTATACACAGATTTAAACCTCATGGCTGCACGGTTTTATTTTTTTTATTTTTTTTATCCCAGTCTAAATGTTCTGAACTTCATGCAGAGTCAAAGGTAGGCACACCCACTTTAAGGTCAAAGGGCAAGAGGAAGCACTCCCTATTGGTGGAACATGTGCGAGGCGTACATGATCTGAGATCATTAGGGAAGTTATGGCTCTTGTTTGCGTTGGGGAAGGGGGGAAGGGGGGGGTGGGCTGAAATCAGGCCGGGAGCTGTGACGCACTGGTTTCCCTCTCCCTGGCCTCCCATGCTATTTCCACCCAGGCTGCAGCGGCTTGATCTGGTTAAACGTCTCGGCTGCGCTGACCTGAATTCCTCATATTCACCTCAGAAGACCCTTGCCTTAGTCAACCAACCTTTTTTTTTTTTTTTTTTCTGTCCCTATAGTCGTGCCATTCAGTGACCTTACATTTTGTTTACGTATAAAAGTTCCTTCCTGTACATAAGGAAGCGACGTTTGAAAGAAAAAAAAAAAAAGTCATCCTATTTCCAGTCGTAATCCCTCTGAGCAGAAATGCTAGAAACAATGACAGAGGTTTTTGTTTTGGCAGAGTGACTTGTTGTGATTAGATAAACAGCCTCTAATTGTATTTAATCTGTGTTAAAATAAGGCATTTGGAACAATTACTTTGGTATGTTTACCAAACAGCTGTTGTGCGGATCTTGTTTTTTTCCACATCTTTCTAAGTTATAATGGATTTGGTTCACCTCGCTGGTTAGCGGGGAAAATAAGACAGGCGCTACATTAACTTATGCATGGGTTTGTATTCAAGCTTCAACTGTTACAGAAATAACTGCATAAAAAATCTATTTGGTTTGGGCGAGATTTCATTAAATTTAAATGGATTTGGTTGAGCTCCATTTTATTTTGTGCCACTTCTTTTAGAGAAACAAACAGCAACGATTCAGAATCACAGTTTGTTATCTGAATTTTGCCAGGAGACAACAGTGCGAACATGAGAATTAAATCAATGCCGCTTTTGTAATCGTTAAAAAAAAAGAAATCTCTTATGTAAGAAAAAAATAACGCGGCCTCATGATAATATTTGTGCAGAGATTAACAGAAGTCCTCCATATTTCTCCGCTGCCTTGCTCTTTTTTTCCCTTTAACCTGGCAGTAGTGTGCTGTTGCATAAACAATGGTCTAGGCAGCCACCTTTGGGCTATTGTAGCCTTCCACAACGCTGAACTCTGGCCAAGTGGATGTTGTTGCAGGAGACGGCCCCGCAGCCAAACACACAAGCCAACCAGAGGCGTCCGTTCCAGGAGGCGAGTGCTCAGTGGACGATACCAAGAGGATCGCAGTGTTTGACAGCTCTCGGGTTGTGTAAAGGAACTTGACTTTGAAATTCAAACAGAGAGAGAGCGACGAATGGGCCCAACGAAATGACGCATTCCCTCCAAGTGTCACAGCTAAAATGAAACTCAAGCCACTCTTTGGACCGGGGGGGGGGGGGGGGTAAAGTGCTTGTGTATGTGTTCGCCCGTGTGATTTGACACTGCTTGTGTTTAGTATTCATAATGAGGTGTTGCAAAATGCATGCTCTCTGCATATCTTGCCCGACTCACCCACCACCTGTATAAACAACAGTGCTGTTGCGAAACGGTTCCAAGGAAAGGCTCTTCCCGGGCTTGTTGTCAGAATGAGGTCAGCGAACACTACTCTTTTCTCTCATTTCCCTCCTACTCTCTGCCTCTCTCGCTCTCTCTTAGTTCTACTTTGTCCCTGCTAGAGCGCAGAAAGACTAAGGCTACTGGATCATCCTCAAGGCGTTTCAGTCTACACACTCGCTGTGAATGTGTGTTGTGTGTTGCGTGTGTGTTGCCGAGTGGATAGGTTTAGTTTTTTCCATAACGCTTTTCACAACCAACGAAATGGGCAATCATTTTATGACTACTGCTGATTCACTTTTAATTCAGGACTGTTTTTAGCCTTGAAATTTACGTAAGAATTACTTGTTGCGTCTCAAGTATTAACAGGCAGAAGGTGCTTAAGCAATCAGAACATTTAATCCCGAAGCGCTGTTGGATCCACTTGTGTTTCTGGTTGGTTGGTAAGGGGGATTGTAGGTTTGCTATGTCTGAATTCTTACAGCATGACATCATTTGACCCCCCCCTCCTCCCCTGACGATCATTTTACCGCGCAAAAGTGCGCTCGCGGACGTAAGAGGAGTTCACATGTATCGTATGCTTGGGAGTCGAGGAAGCAGCTAATCGCGTCGAACCCGCCAAACGCTCTTCTCCCGGAGGCAGTGCTGGTGGACCGCGTCGTGTCTGGAACACTGTAACAGGATCTCCAGAGAGGAGCACAAAATGGGTGCTTTGTGTCCGAGATTTGTCCAGACAAACCCAGATAAGGAAACCCAACAAGGGCGAGCCCAAGGAGCTGCCTCTGTGACTTGAGCAAATAACCTTTAATCTAGGTCACGCGGCGAGATACGGGCAACGGTAGCTTAACTAGGAGCCGCGGCATTAGTGGTAGTGGTGATGTAAGCGTCAAAGGGAAGGTTAAGGTGGTCATTCCTTTGACCTGTTGAACAGATTTGGTTTTTGATTCTTCATCTGGTCCTACCTGCCCAAATATCTGTTGGGAAAATAGCCTTTTCACCTTACGCAAGTGGATGGGAAAAGGTGGTTTTGTGTAACTGGTTGCATTAGCGAAGAACCTCCTCCGCATCTTTCTTTCCCAAAAGCTCAACCCATTTCGCTGATTCCATACTCTGCGGCAATACACTGATTGCAGCGGTGGCCCGGCAGACCCCGATTCTCTTGGCAGTCGCAGCAAGGCCCATAACTGTGGCCGGCCCCTGGGGCTGCGTCTGTCTCCCTCTGCCCGCTTCACCCTGCACGTCCCAAATCGATTGTCGGAGGTTGGGGTGGGGGGACGGGAGGGAGAGGCGGAGGGGTTGCCAGAACCAGTTTCACTACGCAGACCATATGTGTCGGCAGACCACAAAACACTGAAGCCATTACTTGGCCCACTCTTGTGAAATTGAAAGCAGGAGCCAGTAACAGCAGCAGCAGCAATAGCAAGTTTTGGCTGAGTGCAAGGGGGCAGTGTTAGGAAAGCCCAGTCAGATGGTAGTGCTCACGCTGACTTGTTGACGGCAGCAGGCTGCAGACGGCTGATGTCTTGTTGTCATAGTGCCAGCTCCTCCCTCTCATGACTTCTAAGTGATGACGCCTGTCTGCTTCTCCCTGTTTCAAATTTGCTAATGTGTCTGCATGTGTGTGCGGTTATTGTATCCGTGAAATGGGCTAATAGAGAGCCGCTAATTTGGATGTTGTGATTATTTTAAGAATTTTGGAAGCAAATTTCTTAAAAAAAAAATATATATACATTACATTTAGAGGATATAGCATAGTAAACATGGGATTTAAAGTATTTTCATCGCTGAGGGAGGCTCTGTTGAACATGTCAGCACCCAGCCAGTGTTTTCAACAAATGGAAATTTGCCAAAAGTAAGACTGAATACACATGTGTTTAGGCGGCACTGTCTAATGTTCATATTAATGACGAGACATTCGTTCAGCCGCCGTGTCATTGTAAGCCGCAACTCTACTCTTGACCTTGGTGTTTTAAAAAGGCACAGCAAGAACAACAGCGTGCTCTTTGGTGTTAGCTAGCTGCCCCCCCGTATTCGGCTTCCCTCAAATCTTTGTGCTGCCGTGTGTCTTCGAGGAACCGCATGCGTCTAATGCATTAGTTCGGGGTATTGTTTTACACGCCGCATACACCGTGCATTGTGATTGTTGGTAATTTATGTGCGAGACCCAGTGGTTTGTGGGAAATTAACCTTTTTTTTTGCCGTACTTGAAGCAGCTGGTTGATTTTATTAGTGATTTGTTGCTGGAAGTTGTGTTCATGCTTGACTCGCTGCGCCGTCTTTTATTCTTAACTCAATTCCTTTCAGCTGAGTTGTCCGTGGTGGCTCACACATTCAGCTTGGGTAGTCCGGTGCCACCGGTTTTAGGTATCACCTCAAGGCACTCTGCTGTAAAAAAAAGGGAACGTTTGCTAACAAAATACACCCTTCTCTCCAGCATCGACGTCTTTAAGGTGGGATCTAGCCCCTGTCCCATTTGCCGTTTTGTAACGTATTTATTTATTTCTTTATTCGGTCAAACGGCGGGTGTTCGCGGGATAAGGAGAAGACTTATCTTCAAGCGCGCGTCTGTCATCTGCTGCTGCAGACAGAGTGCTCTTTCATTCACTCTAGTGAAAGAGGGTTCACAGAGATTTAAGGGCCAGCATTGTTTGTGCTCTGCGATGCTTAATCACTTTTGATTGGGCACCATATTAAAACTTGGGCTCTAGACAGGAGAGAGGCTCTCCGTCTAAAACGAGTACCCGTCCTCCACAAAAAAGGAGCGCCGCTGCCTCACAGGGTGGATGATGAGGACAAAGACATGCTGACAGAGTTAAGCCAAGAGACGGATGAGATGGGAATAGATTAGACTGAAGGTCTTGAGCAGAGTTAGCACCAAGTTACCAATGAAACTACTTGCTCAAGACTTTGCAGATTTTACTCATGAACAAATGTTTTTTTTTTTCTTTTTGTATTCTAACTCCAAAACATATCGTTTAAAGTTTCTACAGCTTTGCTTCCAATGCCTTATCTTTCCTTGAGCTCTGTGAGTAAGATGGCGACTTATTCCTAAAGCACTTTACTTTCCCACACAACCCCCCCGCCCCCCTGCACTCCATTTCACTGCTGCACTGATTACACATAGTGTTTACATATTCCATAGAGCACTGTGACAGAGATAAACCTCTTCTGATGCTTATCCCCTGGCCACAATGTGGAAACCACTAAGATATAATGTAAACCAAACGTCGCAGCTGCCCTTTCATGTCTCAAGTGCCAGTTCTGCATGCTGAGCGAGACTTTTGAGAGCTCGGCTTTAAGTGGCATTGGTTAAACTGAAGTTAAAACCATCATACTTTTTTTTTTTTTTTTTTTCCTCCTTCTTTTAATGATGTTGGCAAGCTGCTTTCTTAAGTGTATTTTCAGTCTTTCACATGGTAGCACACAAACGCCAGTGCGGAGGTGCTTCCCACAATTTCGCCTCAGATTTTCGATGATATCTCAAAAATAATCAGCTCATCTCTCGTGATAATCAATTGCGGAATAGCTCGTTGTGCCGGAGAGGAGCGTTTGACACACATAGTTTTGAGTTTGGGGAATGAATATTTGCGGCGAGGGATGGGCGTTTGATATGAAATGTGATTAATGATCCGCACATCGGCGCAGGAGGGTAGCGTTTCCCCCCGTAAAGTAGGTTGTGAGATTATACATGGGGGGGCTGCGCTCGGAGGACTTCTTGGCATTAATTGGCCTGTCTCTCCTGTGGCTCCCAAGTATTGCCGCCACTCTCCTCTGCAGACTCGCATGTTATCACTCTCGAGGTCCTTTCGCAGTAAATGTGTCACAGGGAAATTGCGCTGGCCTAAAAATACATCGTCTCACATATGGATTGC
The DNA here is from genome assembly GCF_963514085.1 of Chelon labrosus. NCBI lineage: Eukaryota > Metazoa > Chordata > Actinopteri > Mugiliformes > Mugilidae > Chelon > Chelon labrosus. The sequence goes on from NC_140337.1 coordinate 15,761,037, forward strand.
CGAGTGTCTCGGGCTCGGGGCTCTCAGGGTACAGCGCTGTATTAGTCCCTGCTGTCTGGACCGAAGTTGCTGCTGAAACCATCAGCGCATTATAAAGCGTCGAGGGTTTAGTCCGTGTACTTGCGAGAGACAGAAGAGATTCACTTTAAACAACGCCCACCTACATGGCTTTTACACTTGCACTATGTAGTCTACCTGCGCCACACCTTTGGTTTACACATTGCATTTGCCGCAGGGCTAATGCTCAGGCTACACAGCGCGCTATAGGCACACATAATACACAAAACATACTCTTTCAGTTGCGTTTTAAGAACAGGCTGTTCTTGAGTTGCCGAGGTTAACTAAGGGAAATCATGTTGCAGTCTTCATTAATGAGAAGTGCTCTGTCTGGTCGAGCCGGTTTGTTATGTACCTCTTTGCCAGCGATCAAATATCTCCGCAGCAAGTCTTGTACAGCGTTGCATTCTTTATCTTTTTAGCAAGGGCTCGTTAGTGACTGCTGAAGTATTCACAGCTTGGACAGACTCGTGTTGTCTCTCAGCGCCGCACCGGCTCCAAGTCGTCCCCGCGAATCTAAAAACTAATCCACCAAGTGTGAGCTCATCCCTCTTAATTTGTTTGCCCGCTTTTACATCCATGGAGATGTTCTCCAGTGACATCTAAGCTATCACGTTGACAACCCCAAGTGGCGTCTAATGCTCCGACTGATTCTCCTCTGTAACGCCTTTGATGCTCTCTTTATTATGTTGGATGGGGCTATTTTTTTTTCCCCTCCTCCTCTTGTTTACGAAAGAGGCCCCCCTCCCCCCGATAAAGGCTTTCAGTCTGAACTTGCAGTCTGCTGCTTGGCCACTTGGGCAAAGCTAAGGCCTACTTTAATCAAGACATGAGAATGACCCAATTCATCTTATGCTAATTTGTTTCCCTTGTTTTATTGGGAATTTATCCGAGATTGACTGTGAAGAAACGTTTTTGGTCCCTTTTGATAAGCTCCTATCAAAGTAATATTTGTGCACTGAAGTAGGCTATGTAGACACAATTCCTCTGTGTCTTTTTTGCTTTCAAACACCCCGTTTCCCTCACTCTGTCATGGCGTTCAATCATTTGGCTTGGCTGTTTGTATGAAAGCAGGCCTAAGCTGTTGTAAAGCAGAGAAGTGGTCCTTTTTTACGAGGTGCTAATGGCCTGCTAATTCTTGAGGAAAGGCAAAGTGACCAATTCATTAAGCTGAGTGTTTACTACCTGTTGCCCTTTGACCCCTTTCTGTCAGGGCGAAGTCAACTTGTTGTTACAGGACACGTGCCATGTTTACATTCTTTGACTTGACATGGCCGGCCAAAATCCTGGAAACCATCACGCGTGCAGTTACTATAGATTGCAGTGGTTTATGATCCTGAATTTATCTGATCAATATCAAGTCGGTGGACATTATAACGGTTGTATAATATAATCGCGTTCATGTCAAGGCTTAGAGTCACAAAGGTTGTTCTTTTTCAGGCTGTACTTTGTAGGTGGACCTAATATTTTTTACTCGTCTCAAGCAGATAAAATTGTGCTTTCCTTTTATTCTCAGTACGTTTTTTTTGCATTACATAACGTTGCTCATCGCCATAAACCACGACCTCAAACGTTGGGGATAAGCGTGCATGAATCAGCTCCTCTCTGACACACTTTCGGCAGTAAAAAGTTAATGTTTACTAGAAAAGTTGGATTTGTTGCAGCGCTATTGGACCAGATTACAGTAGATGTTTGCGTGCAAGTGTTGTGTGTATAATTTTCTTAAACTTTGGACTTAAATTGATTACACCAGAAGCTCGTACGCGCTCTCAATCTATACTTTTCAATTAGCTAATAGCCTCCTTTCTTTTCCAGCAGCGCTCTCCTTAGATGTATTTACTGGACCTTGTTGTCTTTATGATTTCCTCTGGCGAAACGTTCGTGAATGGTGGTGGATAAAACGAGAGGTGATTTAGTGGCCTCGTCACAATGCGTCCTGCTCTGGCGGCCCGCTTCCTACCTTTGTGTGGTCGAAGGCTCAGGGGTGCGGCAGCGGATACACGGCCCAAGTCCCGGCAGCCTCCGAGGAGGGAAGGAAGCCTGGTGTCAAAGGCGATGGCATGCTGCTTCTGTTATCAGAGCAACAGACACTCACACTAAGACTCTGTGACGGAGGCTTGGGTTTTAGTTGCTGTTAAATGGATTTATAAAAGTTTTTTTTTTTTTTAAACTCTTACACTTGTTTTAGTATTAACGGGAAATGAAAAACAAAGCACTTCACCAAGTGAAAGCAGCAAAGGAAAACAGGGTCCAGTGGAAAGCTTGTTGCGTGTGGACTGCTGCTGCATGGTTTCTTTCTCCTGCTCCTCTCTGCACAGGCCTCTCCTGTAACCTTGAGAGAAGCCTGCGCAGGCCCCAAGTTCAACGAGTGCATGAGGCATATTTTCGCTGAGCGTGCTTGGACCGCCCCACTAAACCCCTCGACCCCCCCCTCCCTCCTCACCATACATACAGCTTTTCTCCCCCCCCCCCCTCCTCTCCTCCTAAAGAGGACTCCCTGTAGGCCTCGCCTTTCACAGCCCCTGCAAAGGAAATACATTATGTGTAAAAAGAATTCCATATGGTGTCATACGATCTGTGTAATCCTCTCCCAAATGATAAAAAAAGTCGCCTTTTATGCGCAAATTTGTCCACAGCGAAAGACGCAGTAGCTTCTGTACTACCCTGTGTGTTTAACTTCATTTACTGTCGAGTCACAAGCAAGTCTTTCAACAATTAAAATTAGAACGGTGTCTGTTAAATAAATGCTTTCGCTTCGACATTGATACGTGCAATTAAAAGTAATGACTGTCGGAAAAAAAAGCAGTTCAACCACCTCAACGAGGAAAGCTTGATAAAAAACATATCACTTCCTTCTTCCTGGATAAACACCTGGAAGTCAGTTGCAGCCAGTCTTCTGGAGGTGTGGCTGACATCAGCTGTTGTAGTTTACAGCGAGGCTGCCTGCCTTGGCTGAGGGGGGAATGAGTCTGTGGCAGTCCTACGGGTAGGCTGTTCCAGGTGAGCCTTGCCAAGTTCAAGTGGCTTGGACCAAGCCTCGCACCACAAATGGGAAGTGTTTCTGCAGGGCTGCCAACCTCGCGCGGGCTGCGACTGCAACGAGCCCGTCGTGTCGTCAGCGTCGGCAGAAGAGATAGTGTTTTTTTCTACATGCACATGCACATTCGAGCTGGCCCTCAGGAGAAAAAAAAAAAAAGAAAAAAAAAAAAACTTTGGCAAGGATGGATGTATATATGTAGATGCTTGCCAGGAGCGGGATTACAGAGTCTGCTCCACTGGTGGCCCTTTGATATTCCTTCCAGTTCCCATGATGCAACACTGTGCTAGTATCGGGAGATTATGTTTTATGACCTTTAAACAGAATCCTCACCAATTTCAGTGCAGTTATGGTTTAAAATAACTTAAATCCTTGTTTTTTTCAGCTTGAATAATAAATATAGTTGTGTTAGTTTGTTATTTTGCAGCTAGAAAATACAGTTTTTGAACGTGTTTATTTGAAATAAAAGCACATCGGCTAACTGATTCGTGCAAAAATAATTTTAAAGGACTTGGAAATTCAAAAGGAGAGAATACCAGATATTAATCACCTGAAGGAACGCATTGTCAATGCTTGCGTCAAAAGAGCTCTAATGGAAAATCAGTGTGAGTGTGAGAGCTTGTCTTCTGTATATTTTCGTGCAGCTCAGACCGGTTTTGGTGGTTGCGCAGGTGAGCGGCCGTGATGAATGAGAAAATCAGGTCTCGCTCACAAGCAAAACAGGGGTCACTTATCTTTTGCTGCGAGCAGCTCAGTGATGACACTCCCAGAAAACATAAAACATAAACAGAGCAGCCCCGCTTTCCATGCTCGCCTTCCTGAGCTGAATCAGAACAGAACATCCTCATTCTCCTGCAGCATTTACCGCAGCCCTGATTGCCCTCCCGCCCGCCCGCCCGCCCGCCCCTGATCTCAGCGAGTGAACTTTTGGCATTTCAGATTAAGTGAAAACAACATGCTCGGATGAGTGGAAAGCGGGGCTTGCGGGAGCTGGCTGTAAGGCGGGTGTAAAGGCCCCTGTGGTGCGGCCCCCGAGTGGACAAATCCTAGCAGGCTGGAGGAAGTGGAGGAAGCAGTGCTGGAAGGGTTATACGTGTTGGTGGGAGGCGTGCAAGCTAGCGGGTTACAAAGAAAAGCGGCAAACGGGGAATTCCTGTTCCTGAACTGGAAAGTGATGGAAAAAGTGACTGCCTCGATCTCGCTCACGCTGCTCCATGTCAAAACAGCCCGAGTGCTGCCGTCATCTGTGCAAATATTTCGAGAGATTATGGTTTGGGAGCCTCGTGGGAAAGACTGGAGCAGCGAGGACTTCGACGGAAAGCCTTCCTGTCTTAACTTTATCATGGCGAGAATGTAATCACAAAACCACAATAGATAATTCCAGATACCTGCAAACAAATAGAAACCTGCCAGGTGAGGCCTGATGACATATGTCTTTGTTCTGCGTATCATCTTAACATTTTGGCAGCAGCCCAGAAATAATGTCAAAACAAAGGCCTTTTACATTCTTGTCCTAAATAGCGAGGGAGAACAAGGCTCACCGTGCTTGAGCATGCATGCTACACCTTTGTTTCGTAAAGTGTGCTCACTTTTGCAACATCACAGTTCTAATGATACGCTCCTGAAAACCCTGAGAAGCTGCTGATGTAATGCCTTCCAACCATGTGACCAGAACTCCGCGGCCACCGCTGTGGATGCCATGCTTCTCCGTAACATTGTTTATGACTCTCAAACAACAGAATCTGAAATTAATTTAGCGCCTCTCCTCTTCCCACTGTAAACTGGCGCTGCGCAGCCAAACCACATGTTGTTATTGCTGCAGTGGCAGAGGGGGCTGCCCCAGCAGGCCTTAGTAGCAGGGAACAGATTTGCTGTCTGTTTTTTTGCCAGGAATGTGGAATAGAGCTCTCTATTGCATCGCTTTCGCTCTCTCTGGCTGTGAATATCTCTTAAGTGTGATTTATAAATCGCACACTTGTGGTGCGGCAGAGGGAATACTTTGTTAAACCCGAGAAATTAGATTTGCATTTTGATCCCCTGTAAGACCAAGATGTTTTGTCATGATTATGCGGTGCTTTATTGTGGTAAGTGGCGGGCTATTGACTACATTGCGTCTGTGAATGTTTATGTTTGAATCGCGCATCTGGGACCAGCAACCACAAAGATGGTTTGCACCATAACTGCTGTTGGCTGGATATCTCCAGACAGTCAGAGGGGTCCATGAGGAGCGAAGGAGCTCCTCTGTCGCTGGATGACTGCCAACACTCTGACCTTGTGGCGGGCATAGTGCCGTCCTTCCCCCTTGAGTTACGTGAGAATCTGTTTTTATGATGCCGTTTTATTTAAACCTCTGCGTCTTGACTGCGGCTCAGCAGCCGAGCGTTTACCTGGCGCAGCGGTTCAACGAGAACCGCTTTCCTTTATAAGAGAAAACGGCTTTTGGTGGAATTATAATTTCCCTCAATGGCCTAAAAGATTCATTCAGTGGTCTTGTGCCAGTGGAGACACCCAAACCCCACTCCCTCAACAAAAACCTCTTGCCCCCGAGCCTCCATCCCCATGGATGCTTTGATTTGGGCCAGCTCTGACAGGGGCCTCTGAAAGCTCAGTCTCCAGGCTCATTAACTGGAAAGGAGGGGTTTTACTGGCCATGCGGCATGCAGCCGGCTTTTAAACCACCAACAAGCCCCTCAATCGGCCTGCTGCATCTGAACGGCTTACTAAAGAGTTAAAAGCCCTTTCTGTCATTATTGCACATTGTGGAACAGGGAGTTAGGAAAGGTGTGGACATGATTAGACGTAAGGCTCTTGAAGATTGGGCTAAGATAGAGGATTAAAAATCTAACCTGACATGTTTTTAGTCCTCGGTTTGGGTCAGTACAAAAAAAAAGGCAAGACTTTTTCCACACGATTCATGTCTGAATATTATGATCAAGAGAAACGATGATGCAGCAGCACAGTAGCCTTGATAGTAAAGAAGAAAGCACCATTTGCACCTGCCGCTCCATTCCCTACTGGAGTTGTAATGGCAAAAATAAACTGGCTCGACATCTGTTGGCAATGTCAGTAGTCTGTTTTTATGCTTGTAATGACACATTAAACTCTGTGGTTGATTCTCCCCCCTTTCTCCACCCAACGTCCCGTTCCAGGGGAGCAGTGCCAGCAAAATCGTCTGAATGAGTGCGCGCTTTGTTTTCTTTGTCTGTTTTGGGCCAAGATCTGGTCTTAGATGTGGTGGCATTCTATGATCGGATAATTCCTTCCACGTCGCCACTTTTAAGGTGTGTGTGGGCACGAGCGTGTGCGTGTTTTTCTGCCGCTCGCTTGGCAGAGCTCGGGGGAGTGCAAACACTGGAAATGGGTAGCAGGGATCCTCGGTGGCCTCTCGCCCAGCTGGAGGAGAGCCATTTTTTTTTTTTTTTTGCCCTGCGAGGGAGCACCCAGTCACCCTGGCGTGGCCTGCAGCTCTCGCCAGTGGGAAGTCCTCTTGGCTGAGGCCTGACACCGTTGTAAAGCGCTGACAATCACTGACACATCACTGGCAGGGGCCGAACAGACACAGAACATTACGCAGGCCTGAGTGAATATTGAGCGACTTTGCCTCTGGAGTTATATTACGTTCAAACCGAAATCCATCAGCGCCCCCGATGTGAGTTTCTTAGCTCGCTTTGCTGTTCTTACTCTCGCGTTTCCAAATAATTTCACATATGTTCACATAAATCACTTCTGCGTTTACGGAAGTTTTAGCAGATTTGCTTGATTTTCATTGGAATCTCGAGCCAAATGCAATATCATTATGCATGCTTGTTGGCTTCCGGGACAGGGCTGTCAGGGTACGGTGGTCGGTGTGAGATAAAGATGTTGGTGGTAATACATTTCCAAACTTTGTTTCCTTATCAGCGCGGACCAGAACACCATCAAATACATTAATAAAACAACATGCTCGTGCGCCTGATCGGTCTAACTCTGCCAGCTGTTACAAGTTACAAAGCTTGCAAAAGCTGCACTTTTGAGAAGACTTTCTGAAAGGTGGTACGTTTAAAAACCCAAAGAGCACAATATTTCCCAACTGAACACGTGTGTGTGAAAGTTTACAGGAAGCTGGCGGCTAAAACCAGCGAAACCTCGTTAGTATCACGACCAGGCTGTCCCTGAACTATGATCTGTGGGCCAACTTGTGTCTCTTGGGAGAGCGGGGAATTTCCCAGACCCCTAAACACCCCCGCCATCTCTCATTCCCTCCGTCCCTCCTCCCTCCGGACCAGTCGAGACGTGCAGGTTTGAACCCGCTCTCTGTGTTTCTGGCCTCCAATGCCCATTGCCACTCAAGCAGCAGGGGTCCGGTGCATTTGTCTCATAATTATCCGACTGGATGGGGGGGTTCTGAAGATGAAAGAGGCGAATCACAGAGCTCCTCTGTCAAAGGTCTGTCTGCCTGACTGGGGGGTTTTGGATCTATCTCCCTTGTCCTCTCTCTTTTTTCGTGGCATCCACCGCCCACCCCACCACCTCTGCTCCATCACACACACACACACACACACAGTCTTTTCCTCAAGAGCTGCCTCCACAGAGCATAATCGCCAACAGTGAACGCTCGTGCACGGCCCCCCCTTCTACCAGCCTCCCCACTGATTCATTCACAACTACAAAACTGCAGAAATACCCCCCACCCTCACATCCTGAAAGACTTCAGACTCTCTCCTTTTTTTTTTTTTTTTTTTTTTTTTGCTCCCCCCTCCACAAGCTCCGCCCACCAACCATCAGCTAGCCGCCCACCTCACCCGTTTCGCCCGCTCCCTCCCTCGTCCGCCTCCTCTTTTCTCCTCTCCACCCTCCCCACCACCACCACCTTTCTCCTTCTTCTCCTCTTAACTACTGGCTAGGAGTTAATGGACTGTTTTGGCTAGTCTCCAGACGGTGAGTGTCACCTCATTAGCCTATAGCGGCTCGCTCCCAGACTGCTCCTTGTGTGTTTGTGTGTGTGTGTATGTGTGTAGGAGGAGGACTACAACGACGGAATGTCATTGGTCTGTCCCCCCCCCCCCCCAACCGTCCCACCATACACCCCTTAACCTCTCCCTCTCCCCTTCCCACCACTACAATGAATGAGAAAACACGCATGCATAATTAAATCTATAGTCTCGTCCTCACTCCACCCTCCCTTCCCTCCTTCCTCCGCAGACGTGCATTAAAAAAAGAAAAAAGAAAACGCTCCTGCTTGGAAGTTTGCCACCGTAGAAAAAAAAAAAAAAGCAGTGTCTTCAAACCAGGGAGATGTGGCCAACCTTGCACCCTCGTATGGACCTATTCTTTTTTTTTTTTTTTTTACCCCCGGCCCACCGAATGGCAGGGTGGCAACAGCGGGCGAATGTAAATGCCACCCGGCCCTGCCAGTCAATTACACCGCAACAAAGCTAATTGTTTGTTTGGTGCATACCAAAAAAAAAGATGCGAGGTTGGCCATTGATGGAGCCATTGTTTCAAAACAGATGCAAAGTTCTTTTTTTTTTCTCACAGGCTAGACTTGATGCTGATTAAACGTGTGAACGACGCGGCCAGACTTTTTGGGAAAACCAGCCAATCCGTGCTCCGTATAAGTTTAAGCTTGCGTCTGATGTTAATTTAATTATCAACGGATCTGACGAATAGATTGTTTAGTCCATATAACACCATATATTAGTGCAAAATGGAGAATGTCCCTAACAAAACTTCTAAAATTTAAAAACTTCCTCACATTTTGGAAGCACAAACCATAAAACTTTAGGAATTGTTGCATCATAATCCATTTAAATATTACGCACACAATTACGCACGGATAAACTGTATCTGCAGCGCATACTGTAGTGCCAGGTGTCGTGGAGGAGATAAAAAAGTTTGGGCAGCAAGCTGAGAGGCGAGCGACAGGGTTAGGAAGAGTAAAATAGGATTTAGTGAAAGAAAAAGAAAAAAGGAATGCAGTAAAAGAGCGAAAAGGATAGGCCACGTTGTGAGAAAAGGGCAAACGGAGAGAGAGCAGGAGGGAGGTGGAAACATTAAGAGGGGCGCAGTGCGCTGACGGGAGACCAGCCTGCTCATTTTTCATTGGACAGATGAGCCACTGTGTCGCGTTGTGTTGTGTAGTTTGTCGGCAGCCCCGGCGGCTGGCTGCATCGCGCCGCGCAGATCAGCTCGCCGCGGGACGCTGGGTGTGTGCCCCCATTTGTGCACACGTGTATGTCATTGTGTGCAAATGCGATGCGTTTGTACGTGCAAATGAAAGCCTCTGTCGCCGTTTTCGCACCGTAAACGCAGTGCGATGTGTGCGTCCGTGCGGAGGTGGGTAAACTTTATTCCACGAATTAAAAGGTGGGGAAGTTGAATTTAGATGGATTAACCCTCATCTGCATCCTCAGTTTTGAGGCTGTGTATCCTTTTGTGCCTGCCAGGTTCTTCCTTCTCGTCTCTCGGGCCGGTGTGGCTAATGATCCGTCAGGCCATTCAGTCCCTTGTTCAAGGCCCACTCGCCACTGAATGCGCTCCCTCCCCGTCCACACTGTTTGGTGACCTCAATGAGGAGCCTGTTGTCCTCCCGGCTCAGTTAAAACGCTCTCCTCTTTTCACTGCCGTGAGAGTTTACGGAGGAGAAGGCACAGAGACTCCGCAAAGAGAAAGAGGGCCCGCTCTTCACCGGCATTAGTATGCGGCGATTAGAAACAAACACGCAGCGATGATCCGCGGACGCGCACACGGAGCACACTCTCGTCGAGAGATGCACATGGATGCGGCGATACAAGTGGGCTGGGTCACACACACACACACACACACGTACACACACACACTGTATGGCTTCTCATTGTTCTTGTCTGGGCTGGGATCCCACTTGATTCCATAAGTCTCAAAACCCTGACAGACCTACTGTGTGTGTGTGTGTGTGTGTGTGTGTCCCCTCCTGCTCTATTGAACAAGTCTGTGGTGTCTGTCTTAGAGAAAAGAAGGCAACATTTCATTGTTCTCACAGACGTTTCAACTTTGCCCCTCTCACTTTCTCTCTGCTTTTCTCTCCCATTCGTTTAAGTGTGTGTGCGCGCGTCTGTGTGTGTGCGTGTGTGTGTGTGTAACTCATCCTCCTACTGTACCTGCATTCCCCGTCAGTGGCAGTCATTCGATAGGGTTGCTATCCCGGATTACCAGGTGCTCCTTTAAGCCAATAAGAAATACTTGCCTTGTTCCAATTATGAGATAATCATTACACTGTCACACAGCGCCAAGCCGCAACTGGCACAACATATTCGTACTTAGTCAAAGGAACATTATCCATTTCTGACCCTAGGTTTTCAGTTCGCAGTGTTCAAGTTCAAGTAGGTGAATCTTTTTACTGCTTACTCAAAGCTCGTCATCCTTTTCTGGACGGACAATGCCGCCCCAAGATGGCGTCCCATTTGGCGCAGCATTTGTCTTCCCTTCACCCTCTGCGTCAATATCACTCTCCCCTCGTCCAGGTCAGGTGCCAGCCCTTTGCCGAATGCCACGCATGAGTCCTGCTGGGGTGATTTTGGGGGGGCTGAGATGCCAGCGTTCGTCGTGTGTGTGTGTGTGTGTGTGTGTGTGTGTGTGTGTGTGTGTGCGTGTGCGGGCGGGGAGGGGTCGGCGGTGGGGGGGCATCGCCAGTTGGCAGGCTGGCACACAAAGGCTGGCACGATAAGATCCTCCCTCTTCCGCGGGCAGATTTTCTCGCCCATATCTTTTGTTTGGCTTGTTTGGGTTGCGGCTCATCCTGATAAAGGCCACTTTGTTTAGACAACAAAGCGTGAGGGAGGGAGAGAAGAGAGAGATAGAGAGACAAAGAGATAGAACGAGAGAGAGAGAGAGGGGGTGATGTTAGAAAAAAAAAAAGGAGGAGGGGGGGGGCACAGATGGATACATTAAAAGAAAAAGAGGGAAAGGTGCGAAGGAAAGGGGATACGGGAAGGGAATTTTCTAAAGAGATATAGGATGCACTTTTATTCGGATAAGGCAATATCGTCACAGATACACGCTGAATGGTAGATATACACAGAGGCGGGTATGAAAAGATACAATGGAGGACGGATAGTGTTGCAAGCGCGGGGACGGCGATGGACAGATAGCGCGGGGAAGAAAGAAAGAAAGAAAGATTTGGAGAGGAGAGAGCAGGTTCTGCTGGCAGTTGGACGGCGGCCCAAGTAGCGTGAGGTCATCGAGAAAGCTGTGAGTGATAGAAACCAGGAGCAGAGGAGGACATGGGACAAAGCACACACGCACACGCATTACATACCAGCACATGTACAGTCATTTATGCGTGCTGTCAAGACTTGTGTGACCCCACGCTGCACAGACACACACACACGCAAACATTTCAGCTGTGCATTTCCAAGGAAGGACAAACTGGAGGCTCCCACACCGGAACAGGAAAGAAAAGCAGGAGGACACTGAGCAGAAAGTCTGCTCGGCCACATCAAATATTTACTCAGGAGCAGCTGTATTGTCGAAACATTACGCATCGGAGCTGCTCCGTAATTAGGTCGATATTTTCTGCCCCTCTCTCCCTCTCTCTCTCTCTCTCTCTCTGTTTCCCTACTTCTCCGGGAGTCCACCCCTCTCCACCTCTCCTCCACGCTCCCCTCCCCTCCCCTCGCCTCCCCAGGCTGCTGAAATGCGTCTTGGCTCAGGACCCATGCCTCTGGCAGCCAGAGTGCTATACATGTGCACAGAACCCCGCTCGGCATAAAATGGCTGCCAGACAGGCTTCTCCTCCTGAAATGTCGACAGCGGTATGCATCTGCAGGGCGTGCGTGTCGCGCGTGCGCACCGTTTTTTTTTTTTTTTTTTTTGTGGAGGATATCTGTACGCGTCTGCAAGTGTTTGCGGCCTAGGAACGTGCACCGCGGTTGTCAGAAGAAGAAGAAGAAGAAAAAAAAATAAAAAAAAGAGGAAAGTTTCCCAAACTATGTGGCTAATATAATCCACACTGTGCGTATGTGTCCCGCAATTTAGTGGGAACAGAATGGGTGTCATGCCAAAAATGAAGAGGGTGGGTTAGGGGGGAGTGTGTGTGTGTGAGTGTTTTAGTGATTATAAAATCCAGGCGAGTAACACACTAGGGCGTGGAGAAACCTCACAAGCACTGAGAAACTTTTTTCAGCGAGCCAGATTTCTGTTGCCATTACCCCTAATTGCCATAATCGTTACTGTGGTATGATAAGTATCCCACCGGACAAGAAGGTGTAAGAACTTGTGGACACATCCAAAATACCCACAAGCCTCCTCTGCTGCTTTTTTTCCTCTTTCCCTTTTCTTTTTTTTTTTTGCTGAGTAACAGGAGATAATCTGATTCATACGTGGTACTGTTTTTTCACTTCCTTCATGAACCAGTTTGTTTATTTAAACAAGTGGCAGGGACGGAGGGTGCCAAGAAATGTTGTTTTTGGAAAAGGGCCGCGTGTGTGTACGTGCGTGCTCCTGTGCGTGTGTGTGTGTGTGTGTGTGTGTGTGTGAGGGAGGCCTTGTGTGTGGTGTCTGGCCCTGCGATCGGGGCCTGCCAAGCTCCCAGGGCAAAGCCGAGCCTGCTCGACCGCAACTGTTTATTTACAGGTTACACTACTGTTTATTTGAAGACTATCGGACTGGCCTGGGCTTCTGCACAGGACACCTTTTAGATACAGTTACCAGGGCCTCAGGCTCCTAAGGGTTTTTTCCGAATAGCATTAATTTTATTTATTTTTTTCCGTGAATGTATTTGCACTTAAACATGCGGAATTTATACCTGATTTTAATTTAAATAACCTGTTGAATTACAAAACTGACTGATGAACGTTTGATGGGAAAGTTATTTGTTGAGCTCAAATATTTAAATTTATCAATGATTGTACGACACGAAACGACTGATAAAAGAACTGAACCCTCCCAAATGTTGCACGAGCCGGTACTGTATAATATAATCGCCCTGAAAAACAGAAGGAGCGTGAAGCTGCCCTTCTTGGGTCAAAGGTAAAATGTAATGCAATAGGGGAGGTGTTTCCAGCTCCGGTGCAGACCTGGCAGATGTGCCATATGCTTGTATGCCACCTTGAGTCATCCAGGTGGTCTCTCCCGGTGCTACAGTGGGGCCTCATGCTGGAAGATGCTGCCTGGGATCTCTAATTGCCACGACCATCTGCTCTTTTTGTCATGGTTGCCTGTTCAGCCCCATCGAAGAAGAAGAAGAAGAAGAAGTAGAAGAAGGAGAAAAAAAAAAATAGACACACAAACAAAAACACAAAACTCTTGATTCGATCCAACTGAACTCTCCCTCCTTCTTTTTTTTTTTATTATTTATTTATCCTCCGATACCTTTTCAGTGCTTAGCTCCTCTCTCCTGCTCTTTTCTTCCCCCCCTCCCTCCCTTCTTCTCTGGCTGTTTCTTTCCCTCTCAGCAGTTCTCGGGGAGCAAGCGTGGAGTTGGCAGTTGTAACTAGACTGATGGATGACTCTGAAAGTAGCATGGGGTGGGTGGTTGGAGGGCGGGGGGGAGAAGACAGAGAGACAAGGCCACTGAGCTCCCTGCGATCGCTTCACGGACATGTGCTGTGGCAAATCCATGCAAACCTCCGCTTTCCCACAAAAGCTTCTTTACGCGCCGTGTGTACGTGTATATGTGTGTGTGTGTGTATAAGGGGAACTAAAAGGACTCGCTGTTCAGCGGCCTACAGCAAAGGAAACTATTTGGCTGACGTCAGACAATGGATTGAACATGTTCAACGTACATGTGCGCAACTCGCGGCATAATGCGATTTTAGTCGTAAAGAAGCGGCGGTGAAGAAAGAAAGAAAGAAAGAAAGAAGTCATTGTTTGGTTCCAAGCTTTTAAACATTTTTTTGGGTTTTGAACGAACCAAACAAATGGAGATTTTAAGATTAGAGAAGATTTTACAGATTGACAGAAATTCGCATTGGAAGTTGGCGTTGCACGCGGCCCCCCCGGCTGGACCGCTCCATGAGAAAGAAAGTCAGGTTTATGTTTTTAGGTTCGTCAAAGGCCCGAGCAGAGATGTATTGTGAGGCCACATCTTGTACGTTACTCATACGTTTTTAGGGCTTAGCGCGCTGAAAAAATAGATTTTTTATTTTTTTCTGCTTAACGTATGGTCCTTTCCCTCCCTACTTTGTCATTGTTGAGCTTCGGCCAAGAACATTCTGTTTTTGCAGTGCTGTTTAATAGTCAAATTTAGGAGGGGGGGAGAACAAGAGAGAGAGAGAGAGAGGGAGAGAGCGACACACAGAGAGAACAAGAAACGAATAAATCTTTCAACTTTTTTCTTTCCTTCTCTTCCACCCCCCTCTCTTTCCCTCTCTCTCTCTCTCTCTCTCCGTTGCCTCCGTAACACGGCTCATGAGAGAGCTGAGGCAGGAAAAGGGGTGTTGTTGCAGCGCGAGGGTATCTGAGTTCACCGTCTGTGGCGTCTTGTCTCTCATGCTAAAGCACTCTCGTGTTTAAGGTGTAGATGATAATCTCCCTGCTGGTTCTCATTGTGTGGGCCCGGGTCAGACTGAGTCATTAGGAGGGTCCGCTCGCCCGCTAGCCCGCCGTTAACTGTTTGGCAAAGCAGTAGGTTCAAGACTTCTCCAAGTTGTTTGTTTTTATTTCCAAGATGCTCACAATAAAAAAAACAAAAAAAAAAACGTCTGATTTCTACCGTCTACCACTAAGTTTGATGTTTCACAACTTTTGTACTCCGTCAGGTTAAAGGGAAAAGGCCGAAGTGCTTAGCAATAGTCGAGCAGGAACTTCTTAGGAATGATTCGTTCCCCTCCCCGGCGAAGGGAACGTATCATTCAGGGTAAAAGACGTCAGTCTGGACCGCCTCATACCAAAGCCTGCTCACCGTAGCCGGTGGAAAGAATTCCACTCATGTTTCCTTGCAGTTTCCCCGCCCCTCCTGTCCTCTCGCCGTGTTTTGTTCTGTGCTTGTACCTTGCACAGCAGGACCGAACCCACCACCCCCCACCCCCTCCAACACTCCTCCAGCTCCTTTGAAAAATTACCCAAAGGTCCAATGGTAAAAAACTTTTCCCGTGTCAGACACAGAGCTTTTTCTTCAGTTTGCCCTTCCCTTAACGATAATGCTGTTCAAACAGAACCGGCCTGTTTCTTGATAAGAAAAAACCTTTAGGCAGAAAAGGGAATGTCTTCTTTCTTGTCTTGATTGAGGTGATTTCATCATTTCACGCTTAAAACTTGTGTTCAACCAAAGCTGTAAATATATTTTTATACACATATAAAACAAGAAAACCACACATTTCAGGAAGATGTCTTCTTTCTAAACTAATCCCGCTGCTCTCTCTCTCTCTCTCTCTCTCTCTCTCTGTGTTTGCAGACTCACAGCAGTCAGGAAGTCCAAGTAACAATGAGCCAGGCAAGAACCCTCTTCCAGGTATGTACACTACCAGTCATCCTCCCTCCTCCCTCCTGTCATCACCCCATTGTTCCCCTCCAGCTTCGACTGTACAGCGGCTTACTGTATGTACACCATAACCTACCTAGTGTAAATAGAGCCCGTGAACCCTGTGACTTGCGGACAAAAAAAAGTTTTCGCTGTCGGGCTTAAAGTGCACCGTGGCCACTCCAGGTGCGGACCACATGATCCCCGGTCTAGTAGGTAAAAGGGAGTTAGAGTTAGATGTCATCAATACAAAACAATTAAAGTTTTAACTGAACACATATGATGTAAAAAGAAAGTCAGCGTTTGGATTGAGGAAGTAAAACATATCAGTAGATTGTGACACCAAATACTGTAAAATATATAAATAAATAAATAAATAAAATTATAAAAAAGCTGAAGATGTGAAAGTGAGCCAGTGTAGCCGAGGCGTGGAGAACATTCTTTGACAGTGCCGTTTTTTTTTTGTTTTTTTTTTTCTTCCCCGCACTGACCTGCACTGTGTCGTCACAATGTTGGAATGAAAATAGTTTGAGAAGTATAATTAGTTTTCTACCTCAAGAGCAGGTTCTGCTGATATCGGTGCCAAGGAAAACATACAAGCGAGCCAATGACTCAGGCCTGGGAGGCCCTCGGCAGTGGCACAGTTCCTCGCAAAAAGCCGTTGGCTCACTGGAGGCACTAAGCTTCGTAGGTGCCAATCGAGATGCCCGTCTATCTTTCTGGCACGGCCCGAGTACCCCTTGGCAACGAATCAAAGCGGAGCTGGAGTCATTTGGGTGTCAATAACTTGTCTGGCTGTTTTATTTGACTGACAGCCTCTGAGTAGAGTTAGCGAGTCATTGGCAGGTCATGCAGACCTCAACAAATGCAAAAAAACATTTGGAATATCATTTGTTCAGACTAAAAATAGTTTTCTGAAAGCGGGAGGAAAAAAAAAAAATCTGGCCGTGTTGAAACAACTTTTTTTTTTTTTCTCCTTTCACTTCCAGAGCCGTACTTACTGTCGCACGGGTTTGTTTACACAGGAGAAAATGAATCAATCTCACGTCCTCGTAATAATCTTTAAGATCAATAAATAACACTTTTATATGCGGATTTTCTTTTTGCCGTCGTATCCTACCATAGCAGTGTCAATATTGGTGGTTTTGCGTCTGTTTCTAATCAAACTGGAAGCGCCTGAAGTTCAGCACGGGCTTGTCCGTTGTTGTCACAGCAGCAGGAGCCTACATGTCACTCCCTCCTCCTCCTCCTCCTCCTCCTCCTCCTCGCACACCTGTCCTGTCACTCTTTACTGTACTGTGTGTTAGTTTGAACTCGTCAAATGAAAAACGAATAGGGAAACTTTTTTTCTCACGGTGCTCCCTGTTCCAACTAAAATCTCATGGTTGTAATAATTGACTCTTATTTAATATTAAAATAATAATAATGATAATAATCGGCACTATTTGCATAATTGACCTGGTGTTACTTCTCTAGTTTTGTGTCATGTTTCAAATCTAATTTAAATTACCTACATATTTGCATGCAAGCAGTTTGTTCTCTAAATTTAATCCGTGCATTTGGAGCAGTGGGCAGCCATACGTGATGCATGGGGTGCAGTTTGAAGGATTAGATGCCTTGCTCAATGGTACTTTCAGCCCGTGTATGAAGAGGGGATTTAAACCAATGACCCTACAGTCCGAAAACGACTTCTCTACTCAATGGGATTAAATGGCTGACGGATTGGAGCAGCACAAACGAATACGATTGTTAATGAGAAAGGGAAAAAAAGCAAGGATCGGTGCTTCTTTAGCTCCATCCATGTCAAGCAATTTTTCTTTCTTTTGATTTATTTATTTATTTATTTTTAAATAGGCATACTAAATCTGATGTTATTGTTTCATTTCACACACAAAGAACCACACGATAAGGACGGCAAAACTCTAGTTCTGCATCTCGTAATTTAATACCATTGCTAATGATCACAGCTACAGTAATCAGTGCATAACGTGTGTCCATGGTCCCTGTGTCTGCAGTCTATTTGGAAGACAGTTTCATCAAATCAGGAGTCTTCAGTGTTGCAGAGCTGGTGCGAGTGTCCAGAAGTAAGTACGCAGAATGTCGTATTCTTTTGCACTCACACACCCTGCACACCCACACAGGAGGTTTCAGTTATCCTTTCACCGGTTAGACCTCGCGTTGAAGCCGGACGGAGCTAAACGGGGACTCACGAGAACATAAACGTCCGTGTGCTTGGAAATATATATCGAAAAGTGTAGCAGTTGCAGCACGAGGCTGGAAAATGTCAATGAATCGGTCCGTGCATGCTCACGTAAGAAGAGGTCTCGTGGGGTGGGATAACCGGAAACACCCGTGTGGATGTGCAGAGACTGATGTGTTGACACTCGCCTGCTACACAAAATTCATTTTGCATTTCGGAATATTTACTGAAACCTACCGTACAGCTGTTGTGTGGTAAATCCAGTTTGGCCAGATTTTGCAATAAGAGGACGCTTGTGTGCGCAGCTGTCTGCATGAGCCTGCGTTCATCTGTACAGACATGTTTGCGCTCTGCAGAGCCGTTGACGGTTGCTCTTCCAGGGAGCGCTCTGATAACCGAGGGCACGTCGAGGCATCGTTTACTTGCGCTGCCTCCGAGCTGGGGCTGTAACTGTAGCGAACGCGCCTGCGGTGCACAAAGGCTGCAGTCACCTCCGACAACCTGTGTTTAAAAGAAACATACCTGTGCCGTGGTTGTCTGTGTGTTGAAGCACGCACCAGGCAATTCCAGTCCTGTGGTTAGGCTCGGATTGATCCCACTAAAATAGACATTTACTGAATGTCTTTATGAATGTTAAATTATTACTGAGCTGCAGCTAGCTTGACTAATAATCATTAATAATTTAGTAAAAATCTAATTCCAGCTTCTCTTTTTTATTTTAATGTGGTATTAAACTGAATATATTTGGGTTTTTGACTCTTGTTCAGACAAAACAAGCCATTTTAACGTGTCATCTTGGAAATTGCTGAGTAGTTTAAGCTATTTTATAACTTTTTATACACCAGAAATTAGTAAAGAACAGTAATAATGGTTATTTGCTAACTTTAAGTGTGGACCGACAGTTTTCTTCATTGTTCTCTGAAAGACAGAACCTGCTCCTTTCGGTGCCCAGAGACTGGATATCATTTGAAAGGCCGTGTTTTTGTTTAGTGTTTAATTTGCCCCCTGACCAGATGGCCTCTGAGCTGCCATGTTTGCTCTCATGTGACCGAGCCTGCTTTCGCTAAAGCCGACTGAAGTTGAGCTGGAATTTTAAAAAGGTCGACGGACGCACAGGAATTGTCAC
Source organism: Chelon labrosus (assembly GCF_963514085.1). Taxonomy (NCBI): domain Eukaryota; kingdom Metazoa; phylum Chordata; class Actinopteri; order Mugiliformes; family Mugilidae; genus Chelon; species Chelon labrosus. The sequence continues at coordinate 15,779,872 of NC_140337.1, forward strand.
TCACTCAGCCAGTCACTCCCTGGGAAGATATCTAAGCAGCCGCTCGTCCGTCATCGCGCTTCCCTCCCAACTCTCCAGGCTGTTGAGACATTCTTTGAAGTCCATCAAAGGGGAGCTGCGGAGTTCAAGGCTGGCTTGCGATCCAGCATTTTGACGGGGACACTCATTAATGCAACAGGAGCCTTGACTGCGAGTGTAAAAATATTTTGTCAACAGAAAACGCGGGCATGCGCGGGCAAACGAAACTACTGGGCTAAAGTTGGGCACATATTTGTGACAGTACATTCTCCGTCTCTTCCCTTTGTACAGTGAGATGAGGTAATTTTGGCAAAGGGTTGCTTTTATTTGCAGCATCATTGTTCCATTTACATTTTTTTTTTTTTGGCTTAAAAGTCAAAGCCCAGATTAATAAATGAGATGATTGGCAGGGCGGCCAAGTGGCATCGCAAATATTGTGCCGAGCCAAGAAGAGAGATAAAGAGAGACCAGCACACAGAGAGATGGTTGGGGGGGTATCCTCAGCCATGAATGAAAAAAAAAACAAAACAAACAATAGTCTTGTATTCAGCGTCCTCGGGCCGGATGCATTCCTCCACAGACAGCTCGGTATAGTAGCAGCGGGTAGGGGCCTTTGCCAGGGCTACAGTGGGCTGCCAGGGCGGAGGCTGGTGGAGGGATCGTGCCAGTGGTGAACCTCAGACCACAACAGACGGCGCCACACACTCCATCCTCTCATCCACTCCAAACCGACCAACCGCTCGAGCTGCAGGCTGCCTCGCGGGCCACACACTGGAGAGAGAGAGAGAGAAAGCAGAGAGAGAGAGGCAGCGTGTGAGGATGGGTGGTGAACGCCTTTTGTTCTGTAAACACAGGCCTGGCCTCCCTTGAAACAATATCCCTCACCTTAACCGCAGCGGGAAAAACAACCCCTTATCCACTGTAAATCATTGTGGCTGGAAAGTCTCACGGCGGACTGCGGAGAAGGGGAGAAGATGTTGATGAGTGGGGAAGATCGCTGACAACACATTTAAAAGGCGACTCAGATTATCCTATCTTTCACCAGAGCGAAATTATTCATCCATACAGGCAAAAACGCTCTACTCGAAGACATTCTCCCCTGCAGCCACAGACTTGTTAATCAGTCCCAGGCAGGAAAAAAAAATCCCTGCACTGGTCAGACAGTTAACCTGTGAATAGGGAGCACTTAATTTAATACGTTAGGCCTCTAAGCGCAAAGCATCAATAACAGTCAGCCGAGCTACTGTGCAATTAATGGTGCGTCTCTTGATGCAGTAATAGGACAGACAGTACTTCATTTGACGACGCGCTGACATTGAACTCCTTTTCCTTTCTCTGTGTCCTCTGCAGTGCCCATCACCCACGGCGCAGCGGTAAACTTCTCCATGGCTGACATGCCCAGCCAACCTTACTATCATGACCTGAACTCCAGCGTGGGACTGCACCGCTCCCTGTCCTCTCCTCCCGGCAGGTCGGTGAAAGTTATATCAGCAGCACCTGATTTACACACGGTTTCGGTGAAAGGGAGTGTGCGGCCTTTTAGCTGGAAAATGCTTCAAAGTTTCTTGAAAAGCATTTTTAAACATGCTCTCTTTTATTATCTGGCAAAGAGAGACACGATACGATCAAGTCATTGTCTGCATGTAGCTATAATCACAAGATTGCTTAGATTAGCTTAGCATGAACTCTGTAAACACGGGTATGTAGCTAGCCTAAGACGTGCGCATACCAGCACCTCTAGATATTTTTAGCAAGTCGTATCTCAACTGAGATGCTGATCTTTATGCTAAGCTAAGCTAAACATCTATAGACTTACATCTAACTCTTGGCAACAATGAGAATAAGCGGATTTCTTCAGCCAATCTGTTTAACTACACTTCCACATAAATCAAGCATGTTTCCGTCTTTAAAGCTATTGTTCTCTCAGAATGACTGCCGTTGTTAATCCACAATCTTCTCCATGTGCGCAGCAAAAGGCCCAAAACCGTCAACTTGGACGAGAACATGGACACCAGCCCGACAGGACCTGACTTCTACTCCTCACCTAGCTCACCAGCCAGCAGTCGGGCAAACTGGCACGACAGAGACGGAGGTGATTATTTTTTCTTTTATTTGACCACTTTTATTTACCTTTGGGTGTTTTATCAAACATGACGCGCTGCACTTTGCCGGCAACACCCTCCGTCGCATTCATTCAGTTATACAAACATGTGACTTTTCACAGCTCAGTGTTGCACTGATCATGTTGACGGAAGTCACTGAAGGATGAGAAGATCTTCCATCCTTGCGGCATTCAAATAGATTTGATCAAAGCAAACACCTCCCGTTGTTTTTCTTACATCAGCACTTGAATTCTCTTTAACTCTCAGCTTAGTCATAAGCCACTGCACCCATTCCCTTTTTCTTTACAGATGATCTGCATCTGGTCTCACTCTCCACACATGAACCTGCTCAACCCTCTTAAAATACGTACCATGTCAGAGATAGCTCCAGGCGTCAACAGTTGTATAAATGTTTAAACCCATCTGAACTCCAGTTTGAATGTAAATCCGTATTCTCCTGCACCTGTCGCTTTTACACAAAAGAAACACTGGATTCCTCAATGCGCGGTGTCTGTTCAGCAACACACATATGGTCGTAACCAGGCGCAGTAGCACGCCTGGTATTGTATTCAGCCTTTTAAGTCTGAAATGTGGTTCTGGAGGCGCCTACTGTACGGGAATTACCACAGAGGAGTACTTTGAGTACTCTGGCAGGTGTAAGTACGTCTGTGGACGGATTTTCTCCACAAATAGTCGCGACTTTACCATTGTGTAGCTGAGATTAAAGCGAAAGCTCAGTTTGAAGATGGGTGTAGTTCGAGTACTCACTCAAGTACTAGGAGCACAAAGTACTTGAGGATGGGAACGTCACCATTGCCGTTTTTCTTCAAGCTAGAGAGCTGTCAAACCTTAAGTGTATAATTTCCTTTATAAACAAACACCTGACATAACTAATGAGTTGTTATTTTTGGGAGAAAATTCTACTTATAATCCCGGAAAATCGGGTGATATCTATCATATAATTGATGAAATCTTACCTGGCTGAACCGGCGCTTCATACTTCAATTTGTTAATCACAGATTATATGACACAGACCACATGCACGTCATTAACAGAGGCTGTAGTCCTCACCGCAGTGGCGCTGGTTCAATTCTAACTCGTTGAAAGGTCACAACATACCTTTAAAAAAGGAAAATAAATCCAGCTATACATCAGAAAAATACCTATCAGTCGATTTCTGCCCATGACGTTAATTTTTTAATGCTTACAGCTTGCAGGGTCGGAACACGATAGAGCTGTGTGCATCAGATAAACCTGTCTGCGTGCCCGTTCCATTGTGAGAGAGAAAGTGTGATTCTCCCAGGACAGCTTGCATGTCTCATTACGTTGTCTCCTGGTGCAGAGCAGAACCCGTAGCCCTTTTAATTAAGGCCTCACTGTCCCATGTTTCCGGATCATTCTCACTCTCTGCTGACTCCCTTCAACACTCCGCTGCCTGCATTTCATCTGGATTTAACCGACGATTTTGTCTGACTGCGACAGACAAAATCACCGGGAGTAAATCCTCGCCGAGGCCCGCTGAAGCTTCAGTTTGAACTTCAGACGCCGCTTTCTTGTTTTGCTCTCTTGTAGTCTTTTTTTAATTTTAATACGATAAGTAGAGTGGCTGCGAGAGGGAAAACACCAGATGATGCACAAGAGACTCAGCCCTGGCGGGATTCAGCCACATCCCAATGTGGGTTCATGAAATTTCAGCATTTCCCCTTGCACAAGGCCCGAGAGTATGGCTCTGCGTAAACTTAGACACTTGGGGTGAGGAGAAAGGGAAAGCAGTGGGTAGGAAACCCTCCAAAGACGGCCATTATTCTGTCAAGAGAGAATAAATGAGAAGTGGGGTGATATTGAACCCATATGAGTCCTCCCAAGTGCCAAGCAGTCATTTTGTGCACATGGTTGTCATTTGACAAAACCTAACTATGTAGTGGAAGAAATTGTTTCTCTCTTGTGTGTAGCTCAGGGAGACCGCTGCAGACTGGGTTTATTTTTTTTTACACACAGGCACACATTTTAATAAGAGAAAAATCAATCCTCAGGACAATCTATCTGGTCTAAATATAAGGACACGTTGGATCTTTTTATTTAAAGATTTAAAGTGTTTAATTAATGGTCCGGTTTAATTGCTCGCGGCAATCTCTGAAGGAGTTAATTAGCGGGAGAGAGGAAAAGCAGAATGCCTCCTCTGCAGGAAATATTTCCTATTTTTAATGGAAACATTAGGCGGCGATATAAATCTTTTCAAAGGTATTTCTCCCTCTGACACAAAATGAAAGCACTTAAGCCTGTATCCTCTTGCAACCTCAGACTGGGAAATCCCCCCCACCCCACCAACCCACCCACCCACCACCCCTCCCGAATTCCAGCCACCTTTTTCGCTCTCTCGTCTAGAGATGACTGATTTTTCCTGTCACTTGGGTGGATCCTTCCCCGTTGTTGGGAAAAGGGAGGGAAGGATGGTTACCACTATGGAAATGCCTCAACAACAAGGTTTACACAGCTTGTTTTTTTTCGGGGGGGGGAAAAAAGAGATGGATGATGTGAGACGTATACACACCCCAAGAATCTGTGACAGAGCAGAAAAGCACTTGATGAATGTTCATAGAAGAAGCACAGGCAGACATAGACCATTGCCTCTCGCATCTATTTGTTATCACGTTCCCTTCAGACTCCGCGTCTTACCATGGAAAATTGAAAACCGCGCAGCCGTGACAGCGCAGCGTTGCTCGTGAAAGTGCGGCGCGGCAATAATGAGCAACTTGTAAGTTTAGTTTGTGCTCACACTCCTCAGTTTATTTCCCCAAACAAATTCCACGTCTTGCGCCGAGCCTTCAGGATTATTCATGGGGAATTACAGCGGCTTGACAGGGAGCGTGTAAGGCCACGCCGAGCAGATGTAACGGTGTAATATTCTATTTAAGATTACGTGAAGGGTCTTGAAATTCTTAAACCCTATTTGAGCGACCAGCTGCTCTGCAACCGCGTGTCACATCGCTGGATTTAATTGTCCTCTTTAGACATGACAACACTTTTTTGTTATTTTATTTTTTCCTGCCGCCGTCCAGTGAGTTACACTGACTCCAAAGGTTATATGTGATTTTAACTCTGGGGGTGACAACAATTCGCCAGGTCCATTTTTTCACACTGTGAAATGCATTTGCTTGCGAAATAAAGGGGTCCCCTGATCGCGGTAATCCAAAGTAGATCAAATTCTGCTTAATTTTACCCATAACTCAATTTTGGCATTTAATTCCTTTTATTCGTGAGAAATGGGAGCGTTTAGTTGAAGCTTTAGGGAAATGTTTTGATTGATATCCAGCTAAAAATCTGAAAAGAAAAATTCTTTTATGGATCCAGCAACACAAGAGTCACAAAACTTGTCACTTCCATGTTTCTCCCATCAAATCGTAGTCAAATATGCCATAAGAGGTTATTTTTAAGATGCAATGCGCATGATGGAGGGCACATTTTCTGACCATTTATGTGTGCGTGTGCTTTTTTTTCCCCCTTCACCAGCAGACATGTCCTCTCCTACCATGAAGAAGCCGGAGAAGCCGCTGTTCAGCCCCACCTCCCCGCAGGACTCCTCTCCACGACTCAGCACTTTCCCTCAGCCTCATCACCCAGGACTAACAGGTGTAGGACACAGTGGTGAGTCACCGGTGACTTTAAACAACAGCTGCCTTGTTAAATCTGGAGCTCTCCTCGTGCACACAGTCAAAAAAAAAATAAAAATCTATATTCATACTTACTTTAGCCCCAGAGATCAATGATGATTGCTTTATCTCAACTCCCTCTCACACAGTCAATCTTCCTCTCTGCTCTTGTGCATGTTTTTTTTTTATTTATTTTATTTTTTCCTGCAGTTATATCAACAAGGAGCCCCCCTCCACACTCACCGCTGCAGTTCTCGGCCTCGGCCATCTTGCCCCCGGCGCCGTCGCCCTACTTCTCGCACACCACCATCCGCTACCCGCCTCACCTCAACCCTGCTGATCCCATCAAGAGCTACGTGCCGTCATATGACCCGTCCAGCCCACAGAGCAGCCAGGTTGGTCTTTTGTGTGTTTGTGTGTGTGTGTGTGTTTGTTGAAGGCAGTAGGCCAGTTTTGAGGCCAGAAGTCGGAGGGTGGTTTGGCACAACTTTCACGGCCTCTGGTCGTTCTTTGTTATCGCGTTCGGCTCCACTCCCATCTGACCTCAAGAGATTAAAGATAAGATAAATTAAAGCATGCATTTGGAACTATTTCATTACTGCCACGCTGACGCAAGCAGAGGATCTTGTCTTGCCTCCTTCTTTTATCAGAAACCCGCTCTTTTTATTTGGTTAGAGGCTCGGTGATGTCTTTCCTAAAGTGTTTTTGTCTCGGGGCTGATTTCAGATCCAAAAAAAATCTAAAAATACATTTTTTTGCAAACCTCAAATCGGACATTTTGAGCTCTTCAGCACATTTTCGTGGACAAATACCTCTTATTTTAGAGCTTGGACTGTCTGCTCTTTGTGTTTGGTTACAACACTGGTGCGAGACAAAACCAACTTATTCAACGTTTAATTACTTTATTAGTTTAAAGAGGAATTAAGCATAATTTACACAGAACTACATTTTGCAGACAAGCTGAACTTTTATATCCTCTTCATGTGACATAGAAATGTGTATTCTTAGTTTGATATAACGCCAGGGCAAAGGTTACAGTACATTCCCAGCACTGTATGTAATTTTGCTAAAAAAAAAAAAAACCTAAAACAACCACATGACTCCATAAAAAAGTCGACCAAACTGAGGCGATCGCAGTCACATGTACAAAACTGTATCAAGACATAGAAGTAAATCAAATAGCTTACGGCCTTTATACATTCAGAGTGCACACTGTGGCCAGTGTGTTGGAGAGAGTGAGCAGGCGTCTCTATAGATGAGAGAGCCGTGTGATATTTATGTGAGTTTTATATCCCCGCTGTTCTCACTGTAAACAAAGGCCTCGTAGACGGCTCCATCTCCAGAGCTGGGAGCGGGTTAGCGGGGAGAGGGTTGGGGGGGGGGGCGGGGGGGGCGGGGTGGACTGTTACTCTAGAGAAAAACCGCGGGGAATGATAAAGGTTGTAAATATTTGCCGTTGCCGGGGCCCGGCTCTTGTGCAGAATTAACTGGCCCTCTGCTGGGGTGCTGGAGAAAGGAGAGAAGAGGGGGGGTGGCGAGGTGGGGTCCGGTAGGGAAGAGAGAAGACCAGTTGGGGGAGGAGGAGGGAGGGAGGAGGGGTGAGGCTCAGCAAATAACACAGCGCTTATAATCCCATGGACGAGTGCCAGAATGTTTTTATGCTTGCTTTAACGCAGATTATATTACACTCTAATTAAACATTCTATTCACATCGGAGGGAACCCTGTGGACACAATTCTTTTCCAAAAAGGCCTGTTTGAGTTTTGAACTCGGGGCAGCCCTGAAACGAACGCCCCAGACAGTCTCCAGCCGTCTGAAAGAGTAGCTCCCACTAGCTTCCTTTATTTCTTTCTCCACATATATATATAGTCTCTGTGCCTCGCTCTCTATACCGGCGCATTCACACCATTGTAGCAGGTCACTCCACAGCTCTCCCTGTCTTTTCACGCCCGGGTCCTCCTAAATTCCATTTATGAGCGCCATTAAAATCATTGTTTGGAATCATGTAGGAAATCCATTGTCGGTGACTGAGGATCTATTGTTGCTTTTGCCCCCCAGAGTTTTAGTAATAACTGTGACAAGACAGCGGCTGAAAGTGCTAAAACCTTTTCTTCAGGCGGAGCATTAAGTGTGAGAGTGAGTGGTCCGGCCACCTTTTGTTGTTATATATTTATTTAATTTTTTTCCTAGTTTGTCAGGGCAAAGCGAGCTGTTATGTTTCCGCCATAAAGGAGGGGCAGGCAGGAGGCTGGATGTTCAGCTTGTTTAGTGCAAAGCGTTTTTTTTTTTTTTTGTGTAAATGTGTAGCTTGTAGCGTGCTTGTCTTAGTTTATTGAGATCTGCCCAACTGCACATTTACAAGCGAACAAGGGCTTGTAAACATAAGTCACTGGACACAGCCTCTCCTCTTATAAGGTTACAGGTTTTGGTGGCAGACGAAACAAATGCGGTTTTTATAGTGCACATTAGCAGGATTGTTTTTTTATTTTTTGTGATAATCCAGCTGTTATATTTTTGGTTTTAGCCTGGTAGCTATTACCTCTCGAACGCCACACTTAAAATAGAACAGAGACGTTTCAGGTTCCACGTTGTTCTCATCGTGCTAAAAAGTCATAAACATTCCTGAAATGCGGGCTGAGTATCTGATTCTTTGAAAGCAAACTAATTGTTTTTCTCTGCTTGTTTCTACCCCGCCTGCAGCCGAACAGCAGCGGTCAGGTGGTTGGAAAGGTCCCGGGCCACTTCACCCCAGTCTTGGCTCCCTCCCCACACCACGGTGCTGTGCGACCCGTCTCGCTATCCATGCCCGACACCAAGCCCATCACCACGTCAACAGAAGGTGAGCTCCACTAGATACCCACTCTGCTCATTTCACAGCCCCCGAGTCTGTATCACTGCAACAAAATGAGAAATAAAACAACTGGATATGAGCTAAATGATTTTTTTCTGTTGTTTAGTTACTTAGTTATATATTTGTATTGTTTAACAAATTTAAAAACACAGATATTTTCTAACTTAATGATTTCTAGTGGACTTCCTGCAAGTTACCATGTTCAAGTGCAACTTACAACTTCTACCAACATGTGAATTCCTGAATGCTAATTGTAATTCAAGCATGTATTTCTGTTTTTTTTCCTTTTCTTTTTTGTTTTGTTTTGTGATGGCATGCTACCCAGGCTACTCAGCCCCTGGCACCCCAACGGCTAATCGTTTTGTAAGCCTGAGCCCTAGAGATCCCCCCTTCCTTCACCAGCAACAGGTGAGGCCTCCTCCCCTGCAGCACTCATCTCACCTTACTCCTCTTATCCTGTCACTTTCTGTCCCCGAGTCTCCGCACACACACATCAGATGGGGAAATCCAGTCGCACTCTGAATTTGATGTGCAGGAAGCTTTAAAAGCTGTGAGGTCAAGAATAGTAATAGACCTCATAATCAAATCTGTTGAAATTGTACCGTCTTTGTGCTGGTATGTTAATTATAGTGTTGCTAAGACTTCTGACTCAGCTTTGAAAATAAGTCCTGATGTGCTTGCATATTTCCCGCACACCCATTAGCAGCATTTACTAAAATTATAGCCGTTTTGTTATAGACAAAACCTACTTTGTAAGATTTAATTTTGAGTTTAAAGTTGACAAACCAAAAAAAACAAAAAAAAAAATGCAGCTTTTTCCTGAGGTTGCTTTTAAAGACAGAAACACAGGTGAATGTCACTGGGATTGCGTGGCCGCTACTCCGAAGATGTAAGAGACACGTGGGTGCTTTTGGCTCAGTTTTCTTCACACGTTATCTTAGAAGCTCTCTCCCGCACACACACACACACATGCCAAATGTAACCAGTTAACCCCCCTGTCAGTTACTGCGTAAAACCAGAATATGCAGCGCTGGCGTCGCACGGAGGCCCCCGAAGTAGCGGTCCTAGGGCGTCCTGGGACAGATGTGGCGGCCCCGTGTGCGCCTGTGCGCGGGTGTGTTTGTGTGCGTCTGTGGGGTTAGGAGTGTTGCGGTGTTGTCGGACGAGAGAGAGAGTGTGCTCTCTCTCCCCCACCCCGTCTTACTGAAAGCGCTGGTCTGAGGCCAAGGCTTTTCCAACCACAACTAATTGAATGCATCTGCACGCAGCTACATAATGATCGCTGGGTTTCTCCTTGGCTCACTTTTTTTATTTTTTTTATGTTTAGCAAAAAAATGACAAAGCTGGCCTCTGTTTCCTTGCTCCTCTTTCTGTCTCCCTATTTCTCTCTCTCTGTCTATTTTTTCCCATTTTTCCTAATATCAGAGTGGGCGAAAAAAAATAAAAAATAAGAGCGAGAATGTTTGTCAGCAGTCGTGGGATGCTTTTATTCCGCCCGGGAGGAGGAGAGGGAGGATTCACTTGGCTGATGTCGTGCAGTTTGTCTTCCACATTTTCTAGTAGCCCTGCTACTTCTTTCATTGGGGCACAAAGTGACTACACAACACAGAGACAGTCTGAGCGTAGCTGCATGAGTTGCTGAATTTTGTCCAAAAGCTTTGCTCCCAGAGGCAATAAGGCCTTTTTGTTCCAGATTTTGAAGTGTGAATCAGCCAGATATATAAATATCCTCCTAAGGAACACAGTGACGTAATATAATAATACAGAATAAAAAGATAGTTAATCAGTAGAGATTTATTTGATAATCCTAATTATACAAAAGTTAATTATCCTGAAACATCTTTCCGCGACTGCCAAAACAAAACCTAAATTATTTGAGGGCCCTAGCAAAAGCAGCCGCATCATCCTCAGTCTGGGAAGCGTTTTTTATCAAAAAGACAGTGGCTTAAAACGTGAAAGAAGACTGAAGGATTTCTAAGCACACCAAGAACACCTTTCTAGGAGGTTATTACACGCTATATCCCTATGAATAAGCGCTCTTGTCGGCTTAAAGAACTCCAAACAGTCCTCACACCGATTCATCATGCTTCTGCTTGTCACAGTTGTTTTTGTTTTCTGTGGTTTGATTTAACGGCCTGGGATCTGGCCTCTCGGAGCGGGGAGAGACACCGAGCCAAGTCCCTCAGGACTAAACACTTTCACCGAATACTCCGTCATTGTCCTCATCTGGCAATGATGTGTTTATTGTGCGGGGTCCGTGAGGCTTCACTGACACTTTTAGTTGTTTAGCCGTCAGTTGCTAGGGTTTGCTAGGAAAGAGAAACACATCACACCCGTCGGTGTGTGAGAATATGAGAGGGGTTATAAATTTGGTTAGCAGTAGGTCCAGACCAGGGAGATGTGCTCTTCTTTGTGTGGCCTCACGATTATGGAGGCGTCTATTTCTGCTTCTGTTACAAACTCAATGCCGTGGTACTAATGATATTTATAGAATTTCATATTTCAGAATAACTTTAATGTGATTACTTGGGGATAACGTTTAAAATGTAGGGCTTGGAGTATTTTAAAATATGGCACCACCAAAATAGAGCACCCAAAGAAGTCCCTGGACACACACACACACTACACTACACTACACACACACACACAAACAGTAGGCTTCAAAAAAACAAAAAACAACAACACCACACGCTCCCACACCTGCTCTATGAATCCCAGGCAGTGAATGTGTGAAAACCCTCCATTCATCTCTCGCCTTGGTTAACCCCTCCAGGGAATGCCACCATCTAGCATTCCGCAGGGAAAGATCCGCGATCAGATGTCATTTGGTATTATCTAAGGAAGGATCCTAATCCACAATCTGCCCGCATCTGCTTGCTAACGTTCCCCGGCTCCGTCCTCTTTTTTTCCCCCCGCTGCCCGCGCTACTCTGATGTGTTGGTGGTGCCAGCGGACAGATGGCGAGCCCCTCGAGGAGCGGTGGCACCGAGCGTCTGGCCCAACCCGCACATTCTCTCCAAGCTATTGTCAGGCTGCAGAGAGTGCGGCGGCGGCGGCGGAGGTGGCGGCGGCGTGGGGGTTTAGTCTCCCAACCTCTAATAAATACAAAGAAGACACACTGAATGGAACAAGTTTGCATTGTTTCCACTTCAGTTTTATTAAAGCAATAGGTCGAATGAGAGTTGATTCGTTAAATTGAAACCAAGTGAGGGTTATCACGTCAGTGTAAAGCCTTGAGATTAATTCTCTCTGCTGGTTGTTTCTTGCCGCTGCTTCCACAAAAATGCAACAAAAACACATCCCCGCATTTAAGTGCGGCTTAAGTAGAAAACCATGATCGTCCCCCTGATGCGTTCATCCAGGTGCTGGGAGGGAAAAGAATGCATTTCTTGACCGCTGCAAATGGCTTTGAATATTCAGCGTATGCGTGTATCTGATTAAATCCCTCTTAAGAGCCTCTGCGAAACGTCCGCCGCTGCACGCAGAGTGCTAACAGTGCAGTTTTATCCCGATGCATTACTAAATGAATGTGTTGACCACAGGGCAAGGTTAGGTTGGTATTGGCAGAGATAGCTCTCAGCTGGATTGCCGACACGTGCGCTCGCATAATGCATGCAAGAGGAGACGCAGTTTGTGTGTGGAGTTTTTTTTGTTGCGGTAATTTGTAAATCTGTATGTAAGCTTGGCATGTCTTAAAACGGGGGGGAAAGGGGGTTAGCGCGCACATCCGTGTGTGCGCGCTATCTTCGTGTGCGTGTGTATGTGTGCTGTTTAACTTCATTGTAATTGTGACCCCCCCCCCTCCCCCTTCCTAATCAATAAAAACATTTAGCTAATGAAAAAATGTCTGCATGCTTGAGGGCATGCGTCCTGAATCAGTAAGAGCACTTATTATAGTGAAGCAATCATTATCGACAGGGTGCATGCATCCAGCGGATTGCATGGCTTCGTTGGCTCACCAGGTAAAAACAGTAGCGACGCTTCACAGGTGACCTTTCTGTCATGATGCCACTCACATTTTGTAACTAACTAACTTTTTTGCTTTCAGGTTAGCCGTCACCACTAACTGTGACTGCATGCTTTTTCTTTATAAATATATATATATATATATCTGTTTTATCCATGACTGTTAATTTCCCCAAGCAAGTAATGAAAACACTCACTATTTCCATGTGATCAGTAACAGTTTGGACTCGTTTCGGAGTCATTTTGATTTCTGCTGCTTCTTGCCTTAGCTTCTTCTGCATGCATGTGTGTACATACAGTGTTGAGTTGTAGTGTAATCTGAAGTGGAAGTTGTCTTGGCCCAGTGAACTGACTGCTAGGTTTCAATTGACAGCTGAGGAAGTGTGACTGGAGCGTGACTCAAAACGGCAGGCATTATGGCCCCAGTGCCACTGACGACACTTTGGGGATTACTTGGCAAAGGTAACCTTTTCATTCTTTCATGTCGTCTCTCTGTCTCTCTTACACCACATTCACACACGTGCTACCGTAACATGAATAACCTCATATAATGTATGTATTTTTTATTTTTTTTTTGTATTTTACATCTAAATTCACATATAAATGCAATTATCTGGGCAGTGGCTGTGGGTGTACTGACTGCAGTGAAACATTCGTTTTAACCTTTTGGACTTTTTGGGATGAGGTCATGCACATTTCCTCATGTCTCGTGTTTTCCTTTCCCTCCTTTCTCCTCCTTCACGTTTTTTTCTTGTTTAAATTATTTTCCACATTTCCCTCTAATTAGCGAGATCGTTCGGTCCGCGACGTTCTTCACGTGGCTCGGTGCGCCCTTCCACCTGTTCTCTACCGTTCTTGAGCCGCGGTGCAATCGATCAAACGCGAGGGAAGCGTAATATTTCTCAATCTACGAGGGGGAAAGCGATAAATATTAGAACTTTCCGTCAAATTTGTCATTACCGTGTTTCATTGCTCCGTAATTCCTCGCCACAAAATGACAAATATTGCAAAATGATACAGCCTCTGAGTTATGGCTTTCCTCTTGGATTCACACCCAATAAAAACAAAATATACGTATTTCATAACACAGACTTTGATGGGACTAATGAGAACACGTGAAGTCGAGAGAATCAAAGGAGTCATTTCAGGTCAGATTTGCAGCCATGTGAGGATAATTTACCGCCCGTATTTAAACAAGCTTAGCTTTGTTTGACTTTATGCTCTAGTCATGCTTTACTCTCCTTAACTTAAAGTTACAGGAAAGCCGTCCCTCCCTTCTCCACCCCCCCTCCTGCTTCCATACTGTACGTCTCCCTCTCTGGGGGGAAAAACCTGAACCGTTTCACCACGGTAGAGCGAGCAAGCTGAGCTAAGCCTTTTCCTGTTACGTCTCTACTTTCCCCTTTTCCCTGGATGTGAGGGAGCGTGTGTGTGAGTGTGTGTGTGTGCGCGCGTTCAGGTCGTTTTGCGCTCCCTGGAGTTGCAAACGTTTTTTTTTTTATGAAACACAAACGCACGCGGCAGAACCCCCCTTCAACAGGCCTCCTAATAGGCCGGTAGAGGTAGCAGAGAAAAATGTCCCCTGCAGCAGCTTGAGGTCTCTTTTTCCACCCCAACCTACTCCTCCTCGCTTCTCCACGTGACTGTACAGTAACAAGTACAGATAAAACAGATCACAACTGAATCCAGTTCTTTTTGCTACGAGGATGGGATGGTAATTCTATTATATGTTTTCCTCTTTGATGGATTATTTACGCCGAACCGGTCAACGTATAGATGGAATCAGTCGGATTTCTCTTTTTTATCTCGCTTGCCCTTTAAACGGAGCGCTCCGCTATGCCTCTTCAGTGCTAGCCCCCAAATTAAAAAGCTGCCAGACTCGCATGTTGCCATTGTGCAGGAAATGGGTCAGCAATCCATTAAGATGCCATTAGATAATCTAATTTGGGGAGCTAATCCTTAAACGAAGCACGCTGTATGCCCAGGCCGTGCTTGCAGGGAGCAGAATTAGTGAGGTTTGGGAGCTGGACGGGGCAGAAGGAGGCCATCTTGAAGGTTACCTAAGGAAACGCGGCGATGGAGGTCGGGTTTTTAGCCCCGATCTGAGCCGCTTCCGAGTGTCGACAATTAAAGCGACAACTTTCACGAAGGCTAAATGTAAAGAAGTAGTCATTTTAAAGCTGTGCATTTTGACATGATTGCAGCGAGAGGGAGGCGTTTGACACATTTGAACAAAATTACCCAGAATTCCTGCAACACGGCTTCAATAAATTGCATTTTCTGAGAGGCAAAGTCTGTTTGGGCTATAAGTTCATTATAAAGCTGCCTGCCTTAATTGATCTTCCCTCAACACACACACACACACACACACACGAAGCGCACCCACAGAGAGATGTATTGTTTACATAAAAACCCTGCTTAGTGCATCTTTAAGTTATAGGACGCAGATAGGGACTGACAGCCATCGATTTTAACAAGATTAAAACCGATCTGCACCAGGGGGAAAAAAGGCCGCAAGTGCCCTTTTGTAGCTGTGCTGCCCCCTCTAATGTAAGCCATTACCTGAGAGGACTTTCAGGAGGAAAGAGAAACAGAGAGATGGAAGAAGGGAGGGAGGGAGGGAGAGGACGAAAGAAAGAAAGAAAGAAAGACGGCGAGCAGGGAAAAGGGAAAGCTGCAGCCCTTGGCCGCTCTGTGCGTTCTTTGTTCGGCAAGGTAGGAAAAACTTAATCCCCCGTTTCCTGTCCGATGATTTTTGGCTGAGTGAAAGAGAGAAGGAGGGAGGGGAGAAGGCAGGAGAGAAAGAGAGAGAGAGAGAGAGAGAGGATAGCATGAGGGACGGGTTGGACAGGGGGGAAGAGAGGAAGAAAAAAAAAAAAAAAACGGCTCGAGAGGATTAGCCTTGAAGTCTCTTTTTAACACTTTGCGCTCTGAAACGCAGCCTACGACGTGAGTGATGTTTGCTTTTATTGTGAATACATCTCCTCTGCTCTGTTTCTCTGTCTTTCACTCCTCATGAAAGAGCGTGGCTTTTTTTTTTTTGCGGGCCGTGAGGTGAATTGAATTTGCACTTTCATTGTTTTAGGTAAAAGAGCAGTGACTAGCGATTTGTATAAAATGCAGACTGGTTGATGGGTTGCTTTGGCCAACGCAGACAGTGTTGTCTAATAGTTCACAAAGAGCAGCGTCTGTGTTTCACCTCTGCAGAAAAAGCGGCATCGGCAGAGTTTAGTCTTGTCCGTGTTTCGTTTAACTTCAAAACACCTCCTCCTTCCTCCCATCCATCTTCCCCTTTCTTCTTTTCCACTTTTTTTTTTCTTGTATTTCCCCCTTCCTCGCCTTCTTCGGGGTTTCCATTTGGTTTTTAGCTGCACAGTTTGGTGAACCAGTTTGTTTTGGGTGAATCCGACGGCAAAACGTGCGTCGCAGGTATTCTCATGCTCAGTTTTAGGGTGGTGTGAGAGGTGGGGGGGGGGTGTTAGATGAGGGCACACTGGGGGCCTGTGGGGAAGAAAAGGGGAAGGGGGGGCTAATTATCTGACATCTACGTAGCGCAGCACCCCTCGGGAACAACATGCTGTTTGTTCCCGCTCGCGTTTTCAGTTAGCACCGTTGCTCCCCGGGAACAATCACTGTGTTGTTTTGCCATTAGCGTGAGATGAATAGGGATGGGACAGCTTTGTGTAGGGACCCCCACACTTTTTACCCACAAACACCCCACCACCACCACCACCTCCTCCTCCTCCTCCTTCACCGCCGCCAATCACACTCTTCCCCCCCCCCCTCATGCTTCCCTATACTAGCGTCAATGCAGAGAAGAGGGCCTGCGTCACGGCCCCCTCACATGATGTCCCTCAGTGGGAATCAAGTGGAATCACCTCAGCGTAGATTAACAAGCTGCCTTTTATAGTTTTGGCACTTTCCGTCTGATCAAAACAAAAATAAGACCTTGAGTCTTGATGGCTACCAGCAGAGCAGTGATGCTGGTCATTAGCGAAGCAGTGTTCAGGATAATTAAAAGAATGAATCTGATTTTGACTGCATGAAGATCCTAATGGTGATTAATATCTATTCTTCTGTCTGTTTTCTTTCCTCTCTCTCCGCAGTCCTGGTACCTGGGCGAGCTTAGTTCCATTCCAAGTGTCGAACGGGACTCCGATTCTGCCAACAAATGTCCACCAGAACTACAGCATAAACATCATTGGTGAGCCCCTGGTCCCCGCTGAGACAGGGAACTGAACCTGCAGAGGCCGGATGACCCCCAGGGTGGATGGGCGGGTGGTGCACAGCATGCACTACAGGTGTCCACAGCCATGGATGAAACCAGCAAAGCAGCAGGCGCTGCATAACCCCCCCTCCCCCTTCCCCTACCCTTCCTCAATCCCCTCTCACCCCTTCCATTCCCCCTCCCCTACTCCCGTCCCTCCCGATGATGGACACTGGCCCTGAAGAGAAGACGAGGGGTTGGTTCAGATGAAAGAAAAAAGAAGAAGCTTCAGGTCTGCTGTCTCCTCGCCCAGCCCACACACACCCACCACCCACCACCCACCAGTCAGTTGTTGTGTTTGCAGAACTTTTTAATCCATTCAAATACTGTGATGTATAGATGCCTTAATGTTTTATTGCATGACACTCTAGTCTCTTAGTGGCAATTCCTACTATTTTTCCATGTTGGAGGAAGATGTAAAATCTAGATATACACACACACATATACACACACACACACACACACACACATACGAGTGAGGGGGTCTGCATATTGACAACCTCTGCCTGGTGGATGGCTCAGAGACTCTAAGCTCTCCGACTCAGACCTCTTGAAAAGAGGCTTTCCTGCATCAAACAATTCACTGTGTACACCATAGGAACAAAAACTTGTGAATTCAGAGTGTTTCTTCTTCTTCTTTTGATTTCAGTTTACTGTGATACGACTCTTTGTTCAGAAAATGTGTTGAATTTGTTTATTCTTTACTGCTACTTACTTCAAGAATTAATGTAAACACTTATGGTAAGAGTTCAGAACTCTCGGTGCAGTTTTCAAAAAACACTAAATGCTTGGCTTGAGATTGGACCCCTCATTAAAGAATTTGCAACTCCTTTGCAAAAGGAATTAACAAGTAAAAAATAAAAAAAGAAAAGAAAAGAAAAGACGGAGAATAAGAAAATCTCGACAGAGGCAAGTGCAATTGAATTTTTGAAGGGAAGCTATCAGTCTGTCAGCCCTAAGACTCTAAAGGAAGGGGGATAAATATGAAATGTTTTATGGGTGAAATGTTTAAAAATCTGATTTCAGACACATGTCCGTCTCCTCGCATGAGAAAAACATCAAGTGTGAAAGGCAGTTGAAGGCAAGCATTACGCTACCTGCGCAGCGCTGATCAAAACCAGCACTTATTGTAAGCCCTTCCCATCCTAAAGGGGAGATTTTGTTTTTGTAATTTATTTTTTTTTGGGGGCGGGGGGCGGGTCGAGGGGGAGGGAAGTAAAAAAAAAAACTAACTAAACAAACATAAGTAAAGAAATGAGACACACATAGTGTGCGAAGAAAAAAAAAAAGAGGCATTTAATTTTTTTGAAATGCTCACGATAAGATCAAGAGCATATGCATTTGGCCATCAGCTTCTAAAGCTTGTGTTTACGAGAAAGTGTTAAATCATGAAAACCTTATTGTTCATGCAGATGTAAAAGCTTAAAGCTACCATTTGTGCAAGGTTAACTCTAAAGTGGAGGAGGTTGAAAACTGAAATTTTTTTGCGAATCCAGGTGGTGGCAAAATCCCTGAAATCTAAGAAATTGTGCACGGGCATGTTTCGCAGCCATTGCCTCTCCAGTCCCCAGACGTATTTATACAAGAAAAGAAAAAAAAATCTCTCCAGTACTCTTAATTTGCACGATGACATATAGTCCACATTACGTGCCTTGCCTTTGAATATAGAGACATCACTACACTTGTTTTTGCTGCATTTATCATTATAGAAAAAAAAAAATTAACATTTTTATGATAAGAATTGTTTTGTACTCTGAATGAAATTGTTGATTTTTAACTTCATGTACTACTCTATCTCACAGTTACGTTGCATATCAAGGCTGTGTATAGTTGCCGTTTTAAAGTTTGTAATCAACCAGCATTTTTTTTTTTTTTGTTTTTGTTTTTCTCTCTCAGTATTTTGGTGGTTTTTCTAATAACCTGTCATTTTTATTTTTATTTTATTTTTTTTCCTTTTTTTTTTCGATGCTCATTTTGTTCATCTTCCAGTTACTATTGTGGAGGGTGGAAATTCAGAATTATGAAAATTATGCAATACCAAGTTTTGCCTATGTAGGTAGTGCTTATAGATGCGTCAATTATTAGAGGCTAGTTTGGAGATAGACAATATTGTAATGCATTTATTTTGTTGATATCGTTGTTTGTCGTTGTTGTTGTTGATGATGTTGTTGTTGTTGTGGGTGTTTTCCTTTTTTATTGACCAAAGTGGGGACTGCTTTCTATGCAGTGTAAGACAAGGTCTTTTTATTTCTTTTTTTTTATTATTGTTTTCTTTCCTTACGCCTACCGAATGACGGTGACACATGTTCCAATGTATTATGAATTCGTGATTATTTTTTTTTTTAGAGGGAGGGGTGGTATTTTTTTTTTTAGAAGTAAAAAAAAAAATTCACCCTTGGTCTATTTACGGCTGCAAAGTCACTGATTTGGTCTACTGTGACTCTTACTTTTAACTTTCCACCTGGGGTGCTAGCATGTGACCTTAAAGAAGCTCATTTTTTATTATTTTATTTTCCCACGGGAGAGAGACGGCTTGACTTGAGCACGACAATCATTTAATAATTTTTTTATTTTGCGTGTTAGAATCCCATTCTGTCTTCGATCCCTTGGAGCGGGACGCCGTCGCGTGCTGTCAGATCTTACGCCGTACTATATCTACGGATGTCGCCGAATGCAATTCCTCCCAAGTAGATGCCTTAAACACATCAGTGAAGTGGCCTGCGACCTGCGCAACAATCACACACCGACTAATGCTAGTGAGACCTGTCCAAAATCAGTTCCAGACAGGCTCGGGCAAGCCTTTAGAAAGTATTTTATAAGTAGTAGATTTGTATAAATGTATATACGATATGCACATATGTCAGTTCCCTAGCAGAGCCCCACGTAGAGAACGTCCCAACGGCCCATTAGAAGCTTAAATAGAATTCACTAGAAGAAGAATAGAGCACTTAAATAGCACATAGGCAATCATCTCCTCCCCACCGTGCAGTGTTCAGACTAAATCTCTCAGGCGTATTACAGGGCATTATTTATATCAATCAGTATCTTACCTATTCTTTTTAATATTAAAAAAAAAACTCACAGAAAGAAAGAGCAGCTCCGCCGAAGCTGGCGTGACACCTTTTTTGTTTTTTAGTTTTTTGCACTCTTTCCCTACAATCGCGAAAGATCCCTTTCGGAGACGCGGCACCACCGAGAGCTCTCCGGCTCAAAGCAGAGGGCCAGGGAGCGGAAATCATTGTTATGAATTAATCCTCAAGTCAAGCTCAATCTCTCCGCCTTCACCCAGATTTCTTACAAAACAAATTGAAAAGTCGCCCCGTTCTATGTGCACTGTTCTGTCTTGTTTTTTTAGTTTTTTTTTGTTGGTTGTTTTTTAAAAAGAAAAAAAAAGTGCTTTGCAGCCTTTGGCCATCGGAGACCCCACTGAAGTGCATTGTCCCCAAGTGTGTTTGCGTGCGGATGCGTGTGCGAGGTAGAAATGTGTCAGGGTCACTGTGCCGTCGGTGTTTATTTGAATAGGAAGACTGTACATAAAGGTAAAATATCCCGATCGCGTCGATAGCAGTAGTCCGTGGGGTTGAACTCTGCTTTGGCAGCTTGCGTGTGCGTGCGTGTACGTGGGTGAATTCGTGATCGAGTGCCTCTGACACTACACAGTGAGAAAAGATGAGGGTCTTTCTATTGAGGAGAAAACTAAAAATAAAAAAGAAGCCTGCCATAGGACAGGAGTTTGTACACTGTAAAACTTTCTGGGGGGAGTTCTTCTCTGAAGCCCTTATTTGTAAATCTTCATTTCTGGGGAAAATTAGTCAATTCCATTTTAGGAAAGATACAAAACATTTATTATTATTATTATTATTATTTTAAGAGGCTGGATTTGAGTTAGAACTCTCCAGTTTCCCCTGATTAGTAAAATCTAAAGTGTTTTCATCAGGTGTTGTATTCCTGTATGTAAAGATTTTTTTTTAAATGGGTGAGAAATATTCTAAAAAAAAACAACAATGAAGGCTTTTTTTTTTTTTTTTTTTTAATTATTAATAATATTATTTCTGAACTTGGCTAGCGCTTAGATATTTCCATTTGGGAAAACACTTCATGAATATTTGCATTGTTGTTATTTCATTAGTGTGGCCATAGCGAGTGTGACGTGTGTGTGTTTTGTTTTTAGTTTTCATTATTTGGAAATGGGTGTGAATTCTTGTCCGACAAGATCGCGAGCGTGTTTCTTGTAGCAGCTGGGAAGTGGCGTCACTAGAACCAGTAGAGAAGAGGCCCCCGGGTTGCACCTGACCTAAAGCGAGAAGCAGGGTAAAAAAATCTGCAGTGGCAAACGTCCCCCCCACCCCACCCCCACCACCCGATGAATCAGTCGGTTTATTGTTGTGTTTCCTTTTCGTAATTGTTGCAAGACGACCCGGACCGGTGCTACGTCTCGCCGTGTACCTGATTCGGCCGGGCCACGTCGCTCTTTTAAGAATAGATCAAGGCATCTCTCGGTTTTTTTTTGCACATGCCGTCGCACAGCCTGACGTACTTTAGCAAACCCTCCATTCACACTACAAACAAGACTTTATAATTTCAGGTGCTTTCGTAATACGTACCAGCTGAGGTTGTGTGTTTTCGGACATGTGTTTTTAATTCAGCATGTGTCAGACGGAAATTTTAATCAGTGTTCGACCCGTCAGCAGCTTTGGGAGCCCCGAGACTTTGAGCTTATTTTTAGAAAGTATTATTACACTGATCACTGCGATCGCGGAGAAACAGGACGACGTTATGCAAGGAGGACCTGTGGCGCTCATGCAATATGTGTGATTTTAACTTTTGAACTGAATGTCACGCATTTGTGTCGGGGCGATGAGGAGGAGGAGGAGGGAGGGCGTACGCATGCGGGCTTCAGTCTTCATCTTCATCCTACACGAGCAATACACATCTTCCATACTTTGGCTAGCTGCTAGTCACTCGGCATCAGGTTGTTATAAAAACATGAAAACCAGCATTTTTACAGGAGGTAACATTCACCAAAAGGAGACAAAAAAAAATAAAAAAGTGAGTAAATAAATAAGATAGCAATGCAGTGCCTGTTCGAGCTGTCCAAGTGTCTGTTGTATATAACTGTAAAATGTGATGGACTTACTTTCCTGTGTGACGAGAAAACAAAAACGGCATCACGCAGAACAGAATGTGGCAAAGTCATCTGCTCTTTATTGCTTCTTTGATGTTTTATTTTTCTGTGATTTACTCTGTTCTTTTTCATTTTGTCAGCACACACTGATGCCCACGTCAGACTTGTTCAAAAAAAACGAAAAACAAGAATTTGGTAGGAAATGTTCTTTTTCTTTTCTTCTTCTTCTTCTTCTTCTGAGAGAGGGGAGTAGAGCGGGAGGGTCAGTGCTACATTAAGCCCGGTGAAAAGGATGGAAAAATGTCTTTTAAAATAAGAATAGTCGCCATTCTTCTTCTCTGCAGGGCTGATTTTGTTTGTATTTTTTATTTTTATTTTTATTTTTTGGGAGGGGGGGGGCTCTTGTGGCACTTTTACTTCCCTCTGCGCACACATTTCACTCTATTTTAGGAATCATGGTGGAATTATATATATAGATATATACACATGTATAACGAACAACAACAACAACACCAACAAAAACAATATGTAAACAGTCTCCAGTAGTGATCGTAGTTACACTGCAAGTGTGTGCAAAGGTCTATGTATGTATCTGAATGTACGTTTTAGAGGACTTTTGGAAAACTTTTTTTTTTTTTTGTTTCGCTTTTTTTTTTTGTTTGTTTTAAATCTTTTCATTTACAGTTTAGGAGCCACAGGTGTCCATTGTGAACTGTATAGCGAAGGCCTTGATATCCCTTCTTTTATTGAGTTTAGAAACGCCGAGCATTAGGCGATGCCTTCAAGCTGGTTACATATTTGGTGCAGGGGCTAAAATTGCCACAAGATTAAAATCAGTGTAAATAAAGGCTCAACTTTTTGTGATTGTTACTGTTATATCCAGCCTATACTGCTAGCAGCTGTTTTTACTGCAGTCAATTACTGGAAGTGGATATATTTCCTATGCAAAACTGTTTAAACAATAAAATGAGCTATGCTACAAAAATGACTTCGGCACTGTTCGTCTTTCTTGTGTTTGTTTTGTTACGTTTCATCCTCCCTGACTTTGAGGGATAGCAAAGAGGCTGATATATGGATATGAAAATACAAATCGCATGGAACAGTCGAGGTTAACGGTATACACATGAAACCTAGGACGCAGCATTTACGTGGATGTCACTTCGATACGTACCACCACTTGAACACTGTTCCAGACCAAGCGCGCCCTCGTGGCAACACCAAAGTGGTTGCTCCTTGCATCCTGGTGCCGTTCGTTCGCCAGGCTAAGCAATGCACCTACACCCTGCCACCCGTACGATGTGTTTCAGCATGGGACATCGTGACTGGTCTGCAGCTCTGCAGCCCCACACAAAGCAAACTGTGATGCCCTGTGTGTTCTCTCACACCTTTCTATCAGAACCAGCATTCACTTTTTCAGCTATCCCAGCCAGAGTGGCTCATCATGTTGCATGTGACCACACGGGCCGGCCTTTGCTCTCCATGTGCATCAGTGAGCCTTGGCCCGCCATGAACTTTTCCTCTCATTCCTTAGTTGGATCACTGTTGATAAGTACTGGGCTCTGACCCAGTTGTCTAGCCGTCACGATTCCATGTTCACTTGCTCCCTAATGCATCTCACCCGCTGACAGGTAACATGATAACGAGATCATCTCTTGTTTGTTTGATTTGTTCTTCTGATCTGTTCTCACGAAAAAAGGAGACTCACTTTATACATTAGTATGAGCGTCTCATTGTAAGCTAACAAAAACACAATGATAATCGTCAAAAGAGATTATGCACTAATGAAAATTCAATAATGAATACTGTATTCCATTTCTGCTAATTGAGCCCCGTACATCCTACCATCTGGACCTTTAAGAAGCAGCCTGGAAGAAAGTCATCACGCCACATGCGACTCAGTCACACAGTAATTGATTTGATTGAAACTCAGACATCTGACCTTGCATGATCTGATAACATTCACGTCTATTTTTATTATGTGTCTATTGCAAAGCAAAATAACAGTTATGTTCATGAAGACAAGAAAGACCTGACTTAAAGAGGATAACAAGGTTAGTAATTCCCGCAGGGGTGGAATAAGGACAGCATCAGATCAGAGAAAAGACGACTATTTGACTTTAAGTATTAAACTAATTGGATTTCATTGATTCTAAGAAGTGTGTCCGTGACAGTTTCCCCTGAAAGCAAACATTGGTTTTCATGTCCTGGAACGATCCCATGACCCCACATACCCGTGCTCCATCGTGGTATTACGCCAGCTAATCTACTGTAATTCCCCAATCTCTGGGGAACCGGAGACAGACTACAGGGTTTGGACCACAGCGGAATTCGCCTGGACCACGTAGGGTCACAGAAGGTAACATCCATCTGGGTTACTGTGTCAAGTACACGACGGTCTGAACGAGTAAGCCCGTCTAATGGGATTGGGGACATCGAAAGAGGCAAAAGTCGGGCTAAAGCACCAATTAAATCTCATTACTGACCGGTGCGATGGGCTTGGGGCTCAGCTGGACACTTGATGACAACAACAGGAACTGTCAGTGGTGCCCACAAGACCAGGTGCCCTGTCTGGACCCGGGGCGCCCTACGAGTGGTGGCTAAGGCGCTGCATGCTGCACAGCAACACCAGAAAGGCCCACCTGGCCTCAGGCACAATCCAGAGTTCATTTGGCTATCATTAAAGAGGACCAACAATGTGGCACGCTGATATAAAATTACCCGATCTATAATGGTAATCATTATGCCATTTATCAAAATTGGCCAGTTGAGTCAACATCTGGCTTCAATAGGGGGCTCTCGTCGGTGCGGGTCTTGGCAGCGTCTTGTACCCTACATATTTTCCACTCTCTTTTATCAAGGCCTGCTGTCAGTGATTTGACGAAGCTAAATAGATGATGATTTGGCCCTATTATGTTTCTCAGGGCTCAAGCATAGAGGATTTGTTGATTGCCTTTGTGTTTGTGCTTTTTTTTCCCCCCGCCTTCATTCTGCCCGTATGGATCCAGGAGAGGTACCGGCGCCTTGCGGTTCTCCGAACGTGCGTTTGACTGTGTACCAAAGAGAAGGATGGAGAGGTGGGGGAAAAGCACAGCGAGTACTCTCACACAAACCTGTGAGTGCAGAGTCTGGACTGGGCTGTTGGACACGAGCCAGTGCCAGCACAAAGAACTCTGTCACATCCCCAAGTTTTATGGGGGGAATATAATATTCATCTTGTGTGCTGTTGGAATCAGGTAATGAATTAATCTGATCCTTTGGTCTTTTGGCATCAAAGTATGAGTGTAATGCACTTTATCAAGGAGGAAGTAATTAAGGCTGAATTTGTGCAGATTGATGTTGCTTGTGTTTGGTGCAGACAATGCAGAGGCTCATGTTTTCAGTACCAAAAGGAAATAGCTTACAGTTTGTTGTTTTTGCCTCTTTAAAAATAAATCCACGAGGGATTTCAGTCATCTCAATTTCACTTTAATTTTCTTGTTTTTGGAAAGTAGGGCTATAGTGGGGAGTGATATTTTCATTGCAGTGTGTTTGATATGAAGCTACAAGCAAATAAGCCAAGTTTAGCATAAACAGTGGAGGTAAGGTAAACAGCTAAGCTAACATCTGCAGGCTTTAGCTACAAAACACTCAGGAGATGTTAGCTTAGCTTCGCATTTGGAATGGAAGCAAAGTAAACAACTAAGCTAAAGTTGTCTGGCTGTAGCTGTATATTCAACCACCAGGAGATGTTAGCTTGGGCTAGCATAAAGAATGGAGCTAAGCTAACATCGGCTTTAGCTACAGTCAGGAGATGTTAGCTTAGCTTCGCATTAGAAGAACTAAGCTAAACTTGTTTGGCTGTATACTATATATTCATCAACACCAGGAGATGCTAGGCTTGGCGTAAAGAGAGGAAGCAGGATAAACAATTAGGCTAATTTTGGCTAGGCTATTTTGCCTGCAGCATTATATTCAACAACCAGGAGATGTTAGCTTAGGCTAGCATTAAGAATGGCGCTAAGCTAACATCTCGGGGCCTTTAGCTACAGTCAGGAGATGTTAGCTTAGCTTCGCATTAGGACAACTAAGCTAAACTCGTCTGGCTGTAGCATTATATTTAACAACCAGGAGATGTTAGCTTGGGCTAGCAGCATACAGAATGGCGCTAAGCTAACATCGCAGGGCTTTAGCTATAGTCAGGACAGAGATGTTAGCTTAGCTTTGCATTAGAGCATTAGAACAACTAAGCTAACATCGTCTGGCTGTAGCATTATATTTAACAACCAGGAGATGTTAGCTTGGGATAAAGAATGGAGGGAGGGTAAACAGCTAAGCTAACATCTGAGGCGCTTTAGCTATATATTCAACGGTCTGGAGATGTTAGCTAAGCTAGCATAAAGAATGGACGTAAAGGAAAGAGTCTGGCTAACATTTCTGGGCTTTAGCTACACATTCAACAGTTGGGAGATGTTAGCTTAGCACTAAGAGTGGTTAGCTTAGCTTAGCATGAAGAATGGACGCAAGCGGGGGGAGACAACTAAGTTAACATCTCCTCCTGGCTGTGTTACAGTTTCAGCGACCTATATTCAATAAATGTGTGCAGAAAATGTTAGCTTAGCTTATTTTAAAGAAATGGATTGAAGCAAAGGGGAAACTGAAAAACACAATTAACAAAAAATACCTCAGTAGTAGCTATTGATAGTTGTAGCTAACTATATCCTCCTATGCTGCTCTTTATTGTAAGCTTAGCTAACTGAGTGTAAGGCCATGTACAATGAAAATGTTATTTCTTTTCAGCTTAATTCCTGTATGTGAAGTAATGGAAGCATTTAATTCAGACTGGCTAGATCTGTTTTTGGTGTCTATGCTAGGCTAAGCTACGTGGCAGCTACTTATTTAGCATACACAAACAGTGGGATCACTCTTCTTCTTTTCCCAAAACTAATTAATGACAGGGATGACTGTGCACTGAGTGTGCTTAACTTAAAAAATAAAAAAATAAAAAGTCCAGATTTCAAACAAGAGTGAAAGAAGAACTGCAGCTTTAAAAAGAGAAATTCAAGATCTCAGACAACAGCCTGCATTTGTTTGCAAAAATGTAGTTGAAGAGAGCTTGGGGAATAAAAGAGGGCTGTCTAAAAACGCACTAGTCCTAAATAGTACTCTCAGCTCTGTGTATTCCCACACAAATTTGCATAAATTTCATAGTCTAAGTCATGGGCTGTGGCTGGAGCGTGTTATTAGTCTATCTTTAGGTGGTAGTACAGGCCGATCACACTGAGGCTTGTTGTTATCTCATTGAAAGCACCCTGGTATTACACCCGGCGGATTGAGAGTGGGTCTTAAGATCGTGGGATTTGTTCACATATTAAAGCATGTCTGTTTGGATGCGCCGAAAAGAAACAGGTGTTCAGTATTTATGTGTGTGTGGGAGAGGACTTGTGTGTGCGCGTCTTTGTGTTTTTTCCCTGCAATGTTTGTTCGAAAGCGCACATAGGATGGGAACACGCTGTTCATGTGTGTGTGTGTGTGTGTGTGTGTGTGTACGTGTGTGTGTGTATGACTTGACAGAGGGGTGGGGGTGCTTTATTGAAAAGTACTCCTCTCCTCCCCTGTTCAACATGCTGGATTAGCACCAGCAGTTTCCCATGGAGCCGTCCCTCCCAGCCCCCTGCCCATTTGCATAAGGCGCAGACAGGCGGAGATGTGACAAACAAACCTGGCACACACAGCGCCGGCTGCCTTCTTTACATGAACTCTTTCGCTCTCTTTCGCCGTGACAAGAAAGAGACACAAGACAGAGCTCAAGCAAACCCACCTGCGTGCACTTTTCACAATAAAAGGCCTCTTTTCCTGCGTCCAAACTGTAAACAAAATTAAAAGCAGCGCCAAAATGCGGCTTGAGGCCTACTGTATGCATATTCTTCCTGGTGATCATAGTGATTCACAAGTACAGGAATGCAAAGGGCCGAAGGAGGTGAGAAGGGCTTTCATTGCCCTGTCATTTGGACAAAACTCCCCTGAATCAAAGTATCCTCCCACTCGTTTTTCTCTTCCTCCAAGATGGTAATGTTCACCTTAAAACATCTTTACTGTACTGTAGCTACATAACACAGCTCTCTGCACTGCTGTCTGGCCGCCAAGTTCCTATCAAGCCCCTGATTTATGGCGCTTGATGCATTCCTTGGCCCTGGCGAGGAGGCAGTTTAGCTGAAATATGAGAAGAGATGCAGAGCACACACTCAAAGTGAATTTCACTTTAGCCTGCCTGCGCGAAAGCAAAGCTGGTAAAATTTCGTCTTTGAAAAACCCGAGAGACGACCTGAGAGATTATATTTTTTATCTTAAGATGATTAAATATTTTAGCAATGTGGCCTGATAACAAAAAGAAGAACATGAAGAAGAACTGTAACCCAGCGGCCATGAAGCCCACAAACCCCCCTTTGTTGGTTGTGATGTGCAGCGTTCACCCTCTTAAATTACATTAAAAACACCTTCCCCTTTCCTGTTCACTTACATGTAGAAAATTGCATGCAGGTGTATATTGGAAAAGCGACCAACACCTTTTCAGCAGTATTTTTGCTAAACGGCTTCCTTTAAAGACCTGTAATCAATCATAAAGGCTTAAAGAAGCTGTTTGTCTTCATTCGGGTCTTAATGTAAAATTGCTGATAAACTCAAATCAGATAAGCAGAAACAGACATTTCTGAACGAGGGAAAGTCAGCATGCGAAGCGTTCACTGTGCGCCTGCATTGCTTTGTCTGCTCCCAAGTTACAACAGCGTGATTACATGCTTTATTAAGTGCTGAAGTGCTCTCTCTGAGTAAAAGCAGATGTCACCACAAGGTCTGTCACTGAGTCTGGATCGGGGTGCCTGTGGTCAGTGTCTCAGCCCGCCTGCAGCTCCCTGCGGTTTCCCATCAATTCAGCGCACAAAATCATCGCCAAACAAAGTTTTGTTAAGTCGCCGTGCGTTTCCACTTCCTCGAACATATACACAATCAATATGGAGTGTGTTGATGACGATGAAAGGCTGTTCACGCAAGTGATATAAGGGAGAAGGCAGATGTGCTCTGCAGCATGATAATGTGGCCTGCCATGAAAAGTTTGCAGTTAAGGAACCAAGTTGCTATTTCTGTTGATTTAGCACCGTGCTGTGCATATGCTGATGGCTGCTCCAGGACTAGTTCACCAAGAAAAACATTAGTTTTGTTGTTTTTTGGGGGGATAAATGGAGTAGAGAGCCGGATAATCATCCACAATGCCCTTGCTTTGTCACAAGCTTTCATACAGCTAAAGTGTCCTTGAAGAACACTCTGCATCTATACTCGCTTTTTGGTACAAGCTGCAGGTCAGGACACGAGTCTGACCTTTCACCTGTTTGTGAAGGAGAGCAAATGA
Source organism: Chelon labrosus (assembly GCF_963514085.1). NCBI lineage: Eukaryota > Metazoa > Chordata > Actinopteri > Mugiliformes > Mugilidae > Chelon > Chelon labrosus. Next base: position 15,809,232 of record NC_140337.1, read on the forward strand.
TTTCCATATCATTCGGCATTTTATCACAAGGATAAGAACAACCATCCCCTGACTTGTAATTATAGAAAGTAGGACGCTTGTATTAGCATTCAATGAGTGAATGTTTTCTATTTTGTTCCTCTCTGGTTTGTTCTTGTTGTTTTCTTGATAATTTGGGCATGTGTTGGACTTTTCTCATTGCCTTTTATTTCTCTCCTGTTTGTATGCGCTGACTGATGGTGGTGTCCTGAAGAAGGCTGCTTGCAGAAGTGTCAGTCTTCATGAAGATTGCAGAAACAAATGCATCTGAGCCGACACCACCCTGGAATTACAACAGGTGAGCCTTTCCCCAAGTTTTATTATTTCATTGCCTCACACCGTATCGCCATATATCACATTAAACCACATCAAATCTCTAGTTCGTCTGTAGTGCGCGCCAACACATATTCACACGGTGGTCATTTTCCTCATCGCGCACACGACGGGAAGCTGATATCAAAAGGATAGTGTTGTACTGCCCTGTTTCAGGTTGGAAGTCATAAAAATTATAGACTGCATATAAAAGATGGACATAACCACAGTGACGTCAACCACTGGTTTGTGGCCCTTTGAAGTGTCAAGTATGGCATTTGGCCAACGTCATCTTGGCCTTTTTAGGAGCCAGAAATGACCAGTGTTGTGCAAGTTCACACTAAACAAGAACTAGTTCAAAGTTCGCACAGATAAAAGTGAACCAGTTCAAGTTCATAGTTCACATTTTTTTTAAATTCTGGACTAAGTTCATAGACTAAGTTCATGCCCAGCCGTCCACAGCCCATCATATTTTTTCCATTCATTGCGTTCATTGAACACTTTCATGCACAACACTGGAAATTATCATATTTGGATTGGGAGGAGCAAGATGTAAATCATTGAAGCCAGGCCCTAACATATCTTTGTTTGAAAAGGGTTATAAATTTAACTAATGACAACATAATGTGTAATGGAGAAAAGAATTGACATAGCACTTAATGAAGGATGATTTTTGAACGGGAGACTATTAGCCTGCCAGAGCACGAATCAATTCTTATCAGATTATCTTATCTTATCAGAGTCTGGTAACACACCATGAGGATTTCATCGTTTCAACCGATAAAGTGAAAAAATAATCCCTCTGCACACAACTGGATAGCTCTACAACCGATCAGAGCCATTTTGTTGTAAACAGATTCAACTCCACAGCGCTCAGGTGACATTTCTTCTGTCTATCGCAATCTGATGGGTTCAGCAGATCTTTGCCTGACTATAATCAGTTCCCAACGGAGCCGGTTCCAGGCTAGGACTCTCTTGGATCAAGAGATTTACTGGAGACACCGAGACTCATCTTCTGCTTCAGACAACATATTTGACAATCCTTTAGTGACACCTAACATTACCAGTCAACCACTCCCTAGTTAACATAGGATATCATGACAAAACCAAACAGTTTGTACTGTTACACTTGACTTGTATGTCATTGTGCTGTTTATTTAATGCTGATTCATTCAGCACCAAATTAAACAACCAAAGGCTGAATCAGCAGTGCGGGGCCATGATCACTGACTGCTATCATACCAACTGTACAACTGTATTTAATATGTAATGTTTGCACAAGCCAACGGGATGTTTTGTCACCTCATCTGAACCTTAGCTGCATTAACAATAACAAATTTTCACATTTGCCAGTGTAACGTTAGCTCTCCAGCGCCGACCTCGCAGGCATCGGGTCTTACCTTCAACATGGACTCAAGCTTAAATCTGGCAAATTCGTCTGCCTGTCAAATAATCAATGAATTGATCAAGTCAAATGAAACTGATAGAAGCAAGTCAAGCTTGTGCCTAGACTTTGCGTTTGAGAAGAGACTTTTGCGTGCAACGCTGCTTCGCCCTAACACCAGTACACGCAACTTCACTGAGCGATATCAGCTCGTATTACATATCATCTTACCCTTTAAAATGCTATTAAATTGTGTCCTACTGCTTCATGTCCCACTTCTATCACTGTACGATGCAGTAAATGTAACATGTAATGGATTTTTTTCAGTCCTGAGATAGAAACAGTCAAAAGATAAAGGGCAGAAACACTAAAAATGATTATTTCTCACACTGCATTTTACTCGTAAAGGCCTCTCGGTTTAGGTTTAGATTTAAAACGCTTGTATAGCAACGTCCTTATGCAACATTACATACATAATATAATGAAACAGCAGCGCAACATGGGACGATAGAACATTATAAACATTGTTTTATGGTTGAGATCTACAAAACAATACTCATATATAGACTGAATTTAATTAACAACGTGCTCTCCAGCATTCTTAGTGGTATTCCCCTTTCATCCGAGTCTTCCCATATGTGCTCCCTGTGTTTCCCAACACTGGGAGGGACCAATGTTTAGGCTTTACCTACCATAGTATTAATTAATCATTGCACATCTGTAAGCGTGTGCCCATTTCCGAGCCTGTTCTGTTTGTTGACTTGTGTGTGTGTGTGTGTTACAATGGTGCTTTGGCACTTTGGCACCTGCGCTACATTATAAAGCTAAAGGCTTTGATAATAAGCTGCAGGTGCACTCCTGGCAAACAGGGAGGAGATGCTGGAGGGGGGGTGGGGGTGGCACTGCTGGAGTGTTTGTGTGTGTGTGCGCTGGAGGAGGAGGGGGTCACCTGCTGTTGTTGGTTGGCACTCAACATCAGCAAATACATGACGTCAGCCCGGGCTAATATACCTCCTCTATACGGCACGTACTGTGGAAACAACACCTCTTCTCGAAAACCGGCTTCAAAGGGCCCTGCGAAGACTCCAACTCTTTTGTCCTGCCGCATGTGGCGCTGTCAATAATTATTGATGTTAATTACCATGATGATTAGGGTAATTTCTTTATAGCTGTGCTGGCAGGTATGCAAAGTAAAGATGTGCCGATGGACCGCAGGAGGGGCCTCTCTCATTGACAGCGTAGAGTCAAAGTGACAACCAATAAGGAGGCAATCTACTTCATGAAAATGTAATTACGTGATGAATGGCGCAATGTATGGACTCTGGCACAGTAATATTGTACACCCACCTGTGAAAATACTAGCTGGAATAATTGTTTATGTTTGAGGGGGGTAGGCCGGTTTATTTATATAAAGCAGGCAGTGACGTGCTAGTATCTTAAGTATGGTATTCATAAACATCTGCATTGTGTAACCCCGCTTAACACGCTGCGAGGTACTCCTGTATATACAGTATGTATTCTGCACAGATATGGCTCCGTTCAGTAAACATTTTAAGTGACAACAGAAATTTTCCAGCGTGTGAGATCCCCCTCCGCCCCGACTCCCCCCCCAAAAAAAGAGTTGCAAAATTGTTTTCCAGCGTTTTTTTTTTTTCCTGTAGAGGGATTGAATAACATTTACATCATTACAGCTTTCGGATCCCTCACCTGCTTAACATTTACTGTACTTTCTGCTGAAGCTCTGCTGTATTCTCCGTTTAATGGCTTCCAGACTTCGTCTTGGCTGAAGCGCGTTGTTGTGACTGAGCGAGAACTCCCCTCCGAATCTGGAATCTGTGACCGACTCAGAAAGGTTTGTATGATTAAGGTGAGGCGGATACAGACAACATGTGCGTACTCGGTTTTCGCACACTATGAATGCCATCAGGTCAAGAGCTTTTTTCTGGGCCCGAACATGACGTTAAACCTCTTTTTCCTTTTACCTTCAAGACCTGAAAACTCTCCTCGGGTTTTAAAGAGCATAAGCTCCGCAACTTCACATTAATTACAGCCCACCTGGAACGCGCTGTCTGGTTATGAAACATATCAAGATGACAAAAACCTAAAAAAAAATCCTTGGTTTAGAAGTAAGGTAGTGAGGCAGCGTACGACATATGGCGCCGCGTGTTCAAACCTGGCAACGGATTAACAATGAAGATTCCCTGTAAATGAGACAAAACCCCTCTAAAAAGAGCCGTCATTAAAAGGGCTGCAAGTGTAACCTTCACTTTCATGTGCCCGGGGGAGATCGCAAGACAAGAGAGGCAGACTTTTTTTGATTCTTGCCGCTGCATTTGGAGACCGAACATGCATTGAGCTCTTTGGATCTTCTCATCCACACTTTCCCATATGGCATATGGATCTGGATCGAAGGATGAGACAAAAAAAAAGAGAGAGAGAGAGAGTCCCATATGTGTGTGTGTTTTTCTCTTCATTAGCCTGCAGAAAAACAGAAGCACCCCCTTAGCCACTTTATTGAAATTAACGTCGTTAAGAATTTGACATTGCCCTGAGAGAGGGCTGGCATTCGCTACCTGTAAGCCATGTTTACGTTGCATTGGAAAGATCAATATCTTGAGTTTAATATAGCAGTTTGCAGTAAATTTAATTTAAAGAGCTGTCACGTCCCTGCACCTCGTCTCTGTTTGTAAAAGAACATCGCTTACAGCCTGAAAGCGAGCTAATCTGACATGCCTATAGAAACTGAGACACACCTTGGTGCACCCTTTACATTTCAACAGAATTATTCAAATGTCCATTCAAATGATCCTACTGTAACAGAGTCTGGGGACAAATAAACACCAGAGGTTGTTAAGTGTGGGTGTTTTACATTTTACCACGGTTAGAAATAGCTGCAGCAACATAATTAAAGGGACGGCTAACAGCTAACATGAAACTGTTAGAACTTCAAACTACTTGGAAGCTGCTGTAGTAGATTTTTAGTCGGTAAGAGCAGTAATCCCAACACTTACATGTAATGAACTTAGAAAGTGATTAGGCGAACACATGAGTCTCCTCAGTTGCCTCTTTAAGCAGACACTAAGCAGCATTAGCATTCATTTGGAGTCCATCCGGTGCGTGCGTATCCTTTTCAGTCTCCTTCACAGATCCGGGAGGTCATTTTTCCCGACTTTGGCGTGTTCATATGCTTTCAAGAAAGAATGCGAAGCTGACATGTGCACCACACACAGGATGTGTTGTATTTTGTTTTGCTCCAACACATTCTCTATTTGCTCCGAAGTCTGTTGTTTGGACGCTCGTGAGAGACGGACATGCTGCTTGTGACAAATTGACGAATCTGTGACATTTGCCAAGTTTGGGTTACGGTTATCTGTATACATGACATCAACAGCGTTCTTCCTGAGTTGTTGTCCCAACACAGCGGCGGATTACAAGAATTTTCTGACTGTTTCAACATCACATTAATGCGTTGTTCTCAGTTTTGGTCTACGCCAACTCCTAATTTTCCGGCTCTTCAATACGTTAATTCTTCATAGTATTTATGAACTAATTTCTAACTTTCTTATTTGCTAGCAGGCTAAAAAAACCACCAAAAATTAGTTGAAAATTAGTTTAAATAAACTCCCTAACCCTCTTCATTACATAGAGTACCAAACAAGCGGCTGTGGTTTGTACTGTACAAGCCCCAAAGCTTCAGGATCCTCTGTACTTCCAAACCAACTACTTAGGTTCAATCCATTAATGCCACAGCTCTATTCCCACCACAGTGACCCCTCCCTCTGTTAGCTACCGAGCGTAGACAAAGTGCCCATTGTACCAGTGCCCTCATTCTTCCTGCAACACCAACACCCTTTTAAGAATTTCCCTATCCCCTCCTCTGCAAAGCCGAAACCTAAAATTAGTGATACAGCCCCACATCTAAAATGAGAATATGTACTTTTGATTAATTATGCATTAACACTTGCTAAACACCACTTATATGAGTCATCAAAATGTGCCTGACCTCATTATTCTGATATAGCACTTAAAAGTTACCTGTGGCGTTAATGCATTTCCAATCAGCACGTCCGCTCCCGTGTCTCCTTTCCCCTTGGACTTCCAGTAGCTTAGGTTACTGTTCTTTCTCGTCTGTTTGAGTATCTTTGGACTTTTTTTAAAGCAGAAACGCTCTCGCTCGATATTTGAGGAAATCAGGTGGTGGATTGGGTTCTGTCATCATCTTTATTCTCAGATGTTTCTCTGTAGACCAGTGACAGCTCCAGGGGCCCAACAGGAAATTCCAGCATCCTAAACGCGGCCACTTCCGACAACTTTTACTACGCTGGAAAGCAAATAGACAGTGTCAATTTGCACGTGACCTTCCCTTGACACTTTTTGCCTATACCCCTAGAGGGACAGACATAAATCCACAGTTACCTTGAAGAAGGTGTTGACACTGGGCGCAGCACCAGTGAATTGCACTGTTGCCTCAATTAGCTGCTCAGGATCTTGTGTCAGAGCCATGAGGACAAGGGGGTGATGTGATACCCTGCAGCTGAGGCTCGATCTCTTACCTGGTTGCCCCATAGTGTGTCTAAGCATATCACGTGTCTGCGCATGCTAACACAGACATGCTCCCAGCTCTTTTTACATGGATTCGGCAGAAACGCAGACATGGGGGCCTCTGCAGGTCCTCGACTCCTCCTTGGGCCAGGAATGTACCTCTCTAACCAGGGCCAGACATGAAAAAGTTACAGCTGATGTGATTTTAGATATTCTCTGGAAACTGGTGGTTGCCGGAGGGATTGAGGTTAAGGAGCATTCTTGAGCTAGATCTGCACTTAGGGGCATCTTGTAGCTCGAAGGAAGTGGTGTCGGCAGAAGGGGGCGAGTGTTCCTCCCTGGTACCCCCTAGCCACCCTCCTCCAACTGCCATCTGATGTGAGGTAACATGTGAGGGCGAGCTTCCATCTGTCCACGGTATACGCTAGCAGAAGGTGCAGCTAATGAGGCTTGATTTGCTGCTGCACCTGCCTCCAATCTGGGGGGTGATGGTAGTGTTGGTGGTGGTTGAGTGTGAGGTTGTGTATGTGAGTGAGTGTGTGTGTGTGTGTGTGTACTGGGGATGCTCCGTCTCACCAGCCTCTCCTCCTCTTCCACCCGCCCCCCCCCCCTCTCCCCCTCAAGGTGTAATCATTGGTTAGCTTGTATGGGAGCGCCTGCAGGTTGATGGACCCTGGGAATTCATTAGGAAGTAGGTGAGGCCTAGGGTTGAAAGAGCCTTTTGACCTGCCTGCAAACGCCCTCACATTACAAAGCAGAGGACGACTCAAAGGGAGAGGAGAGCCAGCCAACTTGTCGAAGCGTCCTCGCTGACAACACAATAGCTTGTCTCTTGTTAAAACGGAACATTTTAATTCTCGCGTTGTTGGTTTGGCAGCTCGCTGCTCCTTCTGAAACGAGGCTTATCCAGAAACCGTGCGAGTAGTAGTCGTTGCGTCAGAACCGGCAACAAACAGAGATTTATGATATACAACCAAAACAAGATCTTCTTCAGTAGTTGAGGTTGTTTTCCCCAGATGGTGTTAGGGGGAGGTGTTATGTCCACATGTTAAATGCAGCATGTTTATCCCCCTTCCCTGTTCTCTGTCACAGATACCATTTGACACAAGAGCTCTTCAGGGGCCAGTTATTCCAGGCCATTGAATCCAGATCAAAACCAGCCTTGTGTTTTTTGACTCAGCTCCCCCTTTTTTCTTCACAATCAGTCCCTCACTGCTTCTGGAACAGAGGCGGCAGCCAAAGCCTCGCCACATCTCGGCATTATAAGCCACAAAAATGACCGGCTCTGTGGAGTGCCCCAGAGCAGCGCTGTGCAAAACACGACATCCTAACGGCGCAGTGCGCGGGTCTTAAAGTTTTATAACAATATTCTGTAGGCCGCGCTTGTAAAACGTTGGATTTCTGTAGGAAAATCTTGCACCGTGAGCTTCTGTGAAAGATTTTTTTTTGGGGGAGAAAACAAAAGAAAAAGGCAGCGCTTATAGCTGGATGGGAAGCCCTGTTTACGATCGGCGTGAATAATCTACAAGGTGACGTCATGGCCGACAAAAGCGGTGTGCCACTCTTGATTATTTACAAATTAGCTGCTCCATTCAGAACAGGGCTTCTATATGAGGAGGCCCAAATTAGAGCTTGCATATTAATGACTGACCTGCTGGTAATACTCATTGATTTAGAGAATATAGTTAAACCTGAGGTGGACACCCTTTCATTTACTTCGGGTTAGGGTTCGGGGATACCACTTAAAGTAATTTGAACAGAAGATAACCTCTTAAATTTAGGATTTTAAGTTTTATCACATGAGGAAGGAAGCAATATCCTTAATTTGCATTCCAGCCATCCCACTCCACTCCTCCATGAATACTTTATGGCTACAGTTTGTCCAAATAGCTCCCATTTTTAAATTTGTTGAACTTCCAGTAAATGACACGACAGCAAAACGGCACAATACGTGCTCTCAGCCTCTATAAATAACACGAGGAGCCCCGCAGCCGCTTCGTGAGTTTTAATCACACACCCCTCCTCCTGTCTGGATTGTTTTTAAGAAAGATGTCACATTTCGAGAGCTGTTACAAATCAGGGCTTCGTCACCAAATGAATCAAGAGCCGGGAGATCAATCCGGAGCCCTGTGTTGAAATTATGAGACAGCTCCATGGGAAAAGGAGTTGATGCTGCGAATCTGAGCATGCTGATCATCCCATCGGGCTCATTTGTTTACTTTCAAATTCCCTCTTTTGTGGGTTTGGAATTAGAGCAATGTTTGTGCTTGCTTTGGCCAAGGGGGGAATCTCGAGAGATGATTAAGAAAATGGATACTGCCCTCTTCTGGCAGAAACTATGATCACTTCTCTATGGGTTCTGTAGCAACAAACCGGCCCGGGGCAGTTAAAAATCACTCATGCACAAATTAAATCTCTGTTTGAGCTTTTTGTGCTATCAGAAATTTGCACATTTGTACACAAGGTTCACCCTAACCCTGTCAACAGTGTTTCTCCAATGTTTGGCGGTTTAATGGCGTGCGTGTGTGCATGTAGAAGGGTAAAGGACCACTTTTATTACCTAGACATTATGAGGGAAGGGATATAATTCCACTCTGGATCCAGAAATACATGCAAAATGGACAATTGTTTGACACTTTACCAGGCAAGACAGGCCATCATGCTGCCACCAGGTAATTGTCCAAAGCTTTAATGGCCACCGCAAATCATTCATTAAAGCGACGTATAAATCCCATATGTTTCCTCTGCCTTTCTCTTGTGAGCAGTGGTGCTCAAATCTTGCGGCTGACGTGGGTCAGATCTTCAGGCAGGTGGCCGGGAAATGGAGGCAGATGGGCCGAGCGCGCCGCCGCTGAATCTGTGAAGTTCTCTCTTCAGTTTCAAGCTGCACCGATGGGCCCTTGAATTATTGCCGGGCCCCCCATTCATAATTAGCCCGGGCCTGGTGGGGACCAAAGCCCCACTAATGATGCCTTTGTTGCCGCTGATCTGCGCTGCACAATCAACAAGAGAGGACGTATGACTGGGAGAAGCGGTCCCGCATTGAGCGATAACGTGCCTTTAGGGCAGCCTCTCTAAAACAATCACGCATGGTTTCAGCTCTCCCCTCGTTAAAGATGAGTGTTCACATGGGGCGTGAGACAGAGTGCTTGTATGCGTGTGTGTGTGAGAAAGAGAAGCTTGTAGGTCTAAAGATATGCCAGTTCCCACAGGCAATATAATGCTATTTGATTTCATAGGCCTTTATTCTCTGTATGTTAAAAACGCCTCCGCTCTTTAACAACAATATTCCCCCTTGCTTAATTTACATATATATGTGTATATATATTCACTTCCATCTAATCATGACCTTTTCTTTTTCAATTAGGAGTCCCCGTTACACCAGATATGCATTTATATATTAATGTATGCTTAAACGTTTAATATTTGATTCGATTCCAGCTTTAATTTTTTAATTGTCCTGCAAAAGATTCTTCATAAAACAGCGTTTGGAGTAGCTTAATGTGGGAGCCATGTGCTTTCATTTCATTACAGTAAATACCGGGCGACTAATTTGAAAGACTAACAACCTGTGCTTTAGTGTAAAACTCTTTTCAGTGGGCGCAGATTTGATAATGAGAGTCGGAAAAGGACATGCAATCATGTGGTAGTATTTTAAATTAATTTAAGAGCAAACCTCTTGAATTGATTTCAAAGCAGGAAAATATTGAGTTTGGATCACCCCCCAGCAGAGGAGGACAAAAAAACAACATATATCTTATATTTAAATTTATAATTATGCAAAATACAAAGCTGATGATGTCATATTTAAGTGTAAATGTAGTTTAAAGTGGCACAAATGTAAATACAGCGTAAAACTGTACTAAAAAACACCAGCTGAATAAAATGTTCTGATATTGTGTGTTATAAATACGGCAGGTAAGTGATTTCATATTACCTCTTGCCTTTTTTTTTTGTTTTTTACTACGAGAACAAACAGCATCCCACTGCCTCCATCTGCCAGCTCGCCTTCACCTCACCATTTCACTCATCCTATTTAAAACCACGCCGAAAGAACCCACTCCCACCGAGGAGTGCGGATGAGAGGAAAGGTCGGGAAACTGTGTTCTACTTTCCCGGTCACGGCTGCTCGTCCGCTACCTGGAAGTAATTTCGAAGCAGCAGAAAGAAAGAAAGAAAGAAAGAACGAAAGAAAGGGAAATGAATCACATCTGTGCTTTCTTTTCAGATTAAGGACTTCATCTGACTTGAAAAATGTTTAAGTGTTATTTCATTTGCAGTACATCCACATTAATATTCCACGTCTTTCACGTATTAGACAAATGCATTTTTCCTTGAGAGTATGCACTTGAACATCACTTGAGCCGCTGCTACTGAAGGAGGATTTCTTTCTTTTTCTTTTTTCTTTTTTTTTTTTTTTTGGCAGATAGTGTCATCTTGGCAACATGGTGGTACTAGCATCTGTTTCTGGCTCACACTGGCGAGGAGGAGCTAGAGGAGGGAATGGATTTATTTTGCACTGTTGGGATAAAAGTCTTGGTCAAATATGCAGCTTCTAATGGATTCTAATGTCTTGTGGAGATGATGGCAAGCGTTTCTTTGGTTTCGGGTTAGCTGGTTAGTTGGGAAAGTGTGTGGGTGCGCTGAATGCGGCCGAGGATGCCTTCGCCGATCCAAGAGGGGGTGGATCCCAAAGTCCACAAACTTGGCCCTTTTTCAATTGAAAGACCATTTGCGCGTTTGTTAGCGCGCATTGACAGCCTGTGTTAAACGATTGCGACTCCACCCACTGGTTAAGTTCAGCTTTGAAGTCGCACGTGGATGGATTTTGAATCCGTACGCTGTATGCCAAGGTGGAGATTAAAAAAAGAAATGGAATACACTCTCACTGATTGCAGTCACTTGAACTATTTCTCCGGGTCAGACGAGTGGCTTGAGTGATGTTGGGTTTTACACAGAATTCAATGGAAATTAGTTTTAAGGACGTAGACAAATTCGGTTAAAACTTAAGATCAGATGTATCCCTTTATAAATCTTCAACACACTTTCCATTTTGTTGACGAAAAAAACTGTCAGACATTTTGGCTCTGATACTGATTCCACTCTAATATCTGAAAACTGAGCACAGAGCTACAGCCAGCAACTGTTTGTCTTACCAAAAAGGTAACACGGTCCACCTACCAAAGCCCTTAAAGCTCTCTAATAGCCATGTTTATTCTGCTTTCTTTAATCTGTACAGTAAACCCAAGCGTAAAAAATACAATTATTGGTTTTAAGAGCCACCGTGATGTTGGCAGGCAACCAGAGACGCCAGCAAATGACTAAGAAAGAAATGATCTGGCACGTAACTCTCAATAAAATAAACAAACTGCAGCAAGCTGATTATGCTAAGCTAAGATAACTGGTTGTAGCCTTAAATTTACCATACATGTATGAGACTCATGTGAATCATCCCCATAAGAACCAAGTCATTTCGTCCTGCAGGAAAGTTTTGGAGTACATAATATCTAACAGGTACACCCTATGGAGTATTAAGATTTCCTTAAGCCTTAATACTCACAGAGAGAAAACTTCTTGCAATTAAGAATGTCTTTTTCCCGACCGTTTCATAAATGTCACGTTTATCTCAGCTTGACGTGTTTTCCAGGATCTAATAATTCAGCTTCTGGCCAACAACTCTGTTGAAACTGATTGTTGAGATGTTGACACAGTTGTGTGAACCCTGTAAAATGAACAATGTCTGAGCAGCGCAGCTCACTGATTACATTGAAACTAAGATGCAGGAAGTCAGCCGTGGAGAAGCCCTTTATGGTTTTTGGAGGCCGTTTGCAGCCAATTGTTCAAATCTCTGTTATTTCACAGATCTCAATGAAAGAGTGTTCAGTGATGCAATACACTGATTAAAAGAGGACATCACGGCCTTTGCGTTTTTCAATAAAAAATAACATAAGTGACTGAGACAAAACCAGACTGTTTTAAATTTCTGTCACCATAAAATTCCTTTAACTGTTGCTGCACTTTAATACGTGGTTCAGTTAAACCTACAATAAGGCAAGAGGCTAAAAGTTTCCAGATAAGATCCCGCTTTTCAACACACTCCCAGTTCTCTTGCTGACCTTCCTGCTGTCGGTAAAAGACACATTTACCTCGTCAACCGTGCAAGGCGTATTGAAGAAATCTGAAAATCCTTTATGCGAAATGAGATTTCTTCTTGTTTCCGGACTTACTTTTGGGGCAAACATGGGGCAGACAGCCACTACTGTACCTAGTAGATTAGACTTCTCCACTTCTTCCTGTTTCATTCCATCCAGGTGCATACTGGGAACGCTGCCATGTATATCCCTCGGTGCACAACAGTACAGCGCAGCTGTGGAAGCCACCTAAATTTGATTCCTCTCGTTGTAGCCTAGCAACGGTGGGTATTAACGCACACAAGCTGGATGGGTGCAGTTCTGGTGCCAGAGGCAGGATGGGCGCCTGGTTGCAGCTCATTGGCAGATGACATTGAGTGAAAGCTGGCATTCTGAGATTAGGGGATCAGATGCTCACAGCGCTCTACGCAGGAAGTAGTATGAAATGTAAAATCAATGCCAGGAGGGCTTGACAGGTCCTTTACACTTGAGGTGCAGATGTGCACAGATACACCATACATAATGTTATTACACAGCACATAAACCCACATTACATCAACTCTGTTTTAATATGTTGCAGGGTGTAATTTGCTTTTTTTTTTGTAAGAATCTGGTATCTTAAATGAAAATGTAATATTTGCTGATCTAAAACAAACCAAAAAGAGCATTTTAAAATTAATTTATCAGATCTTGGCTCCCCCCACAGATAAGAAGGATTTGAAAAAAATGTACTGGCATCTTTCCAGCAGGTGCAGTTTCCCTAATGTCACCTTTGCTATTGATTTACTTTGAACAAATGAGTTACTGTTTAGACTTGTTGTGTCAAGAACTTAACACGAGGGATCTCCTGGCAGCTCTGAGCTGTAAAGTGTGGGCCATGTTCACATGACTTCCTGGTCTGAATCCAACGAAGGACCTTTGTCGCATGTCTCTTTTGTGTCCCTACTACCTGCAAATATTCCCTGCCCCCTCGAAAGAAAATAACCACAGGATGACATATCAAAAAAAAAACCACACCTCTTGTGGATTTAAAACACAAGCCAGTAGCATTTCCACTGGCTTGAGGCTTCAGAGCGGGGGAGGCAGCTCTCCCCCGAAAGCGTTGGCAGCTACGCTAGCTTCTGTTTGCTAGAATACCAGATGCCTCACGCCACATGCTTCAACCACTTTGATTTCATCTCTGTGCAGTTGTTGATCAGATCTGTCTCTGTTTGACACAACCTGCCTCCCGTCTCCCTCGTAACTTTCATCTTTTCCATGCCGGGCACGCAGGCGGCCGCGGCTGTCTTGAGATGTCACCCGGTGACGTGCAGTGTCCATCTGGTATACGTTGTAATGGGCCTGGATGAATGAATGGCCAGCCACTCCACTGCTTCCTTTATGGTTCTCAGCAGTGGTGCTGTCCAACTTTGATTCCCCAGTTATTAGGGAATTGAATTCCCCACTGAGGCGACGCCCAGAGGAGAGGAAGAGAAAGAGACACACAAAAGGAGTGTGAAATCTGTGGCAGTGCTACAGAACATACTGCTCAGCCCACCACTGCTCTCTTCCTGGAGCCTCTTCTCTCTTTGTGTGTGTCTGTAAACACGGTTACACTGCAACCAGTGCTCCCAAACAAGAAAGTTGGTAAAGATTTGTTGCGATAAACCACTTGAACCACTAGACTCTTGGTGTTAAAAAATACAAAGCTTGACTTTTTGACTATGTTGAAGAGGAAGTAATTAGAAGAGCAGCAGTTCACAGAAAAGCAGTCTGAAGGTCATGTAATGAACCGCAAACCCTACGACAGAGACAGACTAGGTGGATAACCCTCTGGGGATTTTCCTTCATCTTAAAAACTATCGACCGTTTCCCTCCAAATTTAAAGGGCTCCTACTGGATCCCATCACAAGGGGATTAAAGAGGAAAAGGGCAACTGGGATCACTTGGAGAGCAGACCCCTTCCACTTGAGCCAACGCTCAAGCAGGGATGAAGTGGAGGCGCAGAGACAACCCAGAGGGAGAGAGCGCAGAGGGAAGGGAGAGACAGGGAGGTGGCATAGTTTGGATTCCCAATATGTGTCCGGGGACTCCGAAGTGAGGCCAGATGGCACAGGCCTGCCGGTCTTTGGGAATCACAGCATACGGCGGCGGGATGCATGGCAGAAGGTAGCGGGAAACAGTGCCGGGGTCAGCTCTTGATGTTGGACGCTCCCCGGAGCGGTTCCTTCCATCTCTTTGAACAAGAGAGCATCTCCACACAACTGTGCCGCTTCTCTGCTTAATGCGGCAGTTGACTTCAAACACAGCGCTATTCCCTCCTGCCCAGAGCCTCCTGAGTTCTAAACATATGTTATCAGACCTGATGAAAACACAGTGCCAATAACATGCCACTGAGCGCCACGCATGGACATATGTGTTCTGTTTTTGCAGCAACTTTCATCTCGTACGATTTCGTCCGACTCTCTCTCTGAAACTGGCATGCGGACGCTACGTCACGAAGCCGGAGCGAGCGGCAGCGGTGCCTGTCATGTCAGCGTGCTTTTCCTATAGAGTGATATGATGGCAGCCAATTATATCAGTCAGCTTTCTGAGACAGATGTCCAATATAACCTGGTTAGTGCTAATAGGCAGATTTTTAAACAAGAGTAATTATTCATCGTTCACAGACCAGTAAAAGAGACGGATGCTAATATCTGATGCTGAATGTGTGTGACAGGTGTTACCACCAATTTCACTCAGTCTCCTGTGGCAGCTCCCACTACGAAAACATCTTAAAACACGTCGACATCCACATTGTAGTGATCTCACACATTTTTAACACATAGTCTTTGACTTTGGGAAAGAAGTAATTCTGCATGTGCATACTGATTATCTCCCCTCTATTTCTGTCTAAATAACAGTTTTTTGGAAGCCAAGAGTGGTGTTATGCTTGTTGTTGCGTCTCCATATCCGTGTATAGACTAAGATTCCCTCGTTATTCTCATTAATGGTCCATCTGTCATCTTGGCAGAAGCCCACTGGTATAGAGTTAGCTATGATTAACATTTAATCTATATGATTTTCTAATGAAAGCAGGGCTCCCGCACTCAGTAATGATTGATTTGTTTCTCTTTTTTAATAATGACTCGAGATGTTGAGGAAGATGTTTAACTGCGTGTTGATTACGCCGCTATTGTTTTCTCAATTTCATCTAGTGCTACGCCATAATATGAATTTCCTTATTGTGTTTTCCTGCAGTTATCGTCCCAGTCGTACAATCTGCAGAGAGGATGAAAACACTCAGGCATAAGGGATGTTACTTTTTTTACTTGTTTAATGCGGCCTGCAATCTTTCCTTTTGTTGGATTTCTGAGTGCCATTTAAACAAGCTCTGTGAGAACAACTTTCAGTGGGTGGATAATATTTTCAGTAGCATGACTATGAATTTGAGTCTTGATCATCTTTAAATAAGATTACTCTAAAAAAAAATCACAGGTTCAGATTATTTTATTGTCGCACATGGGGAAATTAGTTCAGCAGCAAGTGTTCATATAAAGATGAATATGCAAAATGAAAATAATGTCAAGGGAATTCTCGGTAACACTCCATAATAAGGGTCCAAATCGGCTCCTTAATAGTAATGCTTAACTAAACCACCAACAAATTAACAAGTGACTTCATGTGATTAGTTCGCACTTAGCAGATCATCAGATAAGGAATGATAATTCACACTTACCTCCTATCAATTTGATACGCACGCCAAGTGGATGAATTACACAGTTTTAATGGCGAGCAATAGGAATTCATGATACATCCTGCAATAATTCATGCATTAAAATTTCCCAAATTTCCCAACAGAAGATTGGGAAGATTTGCAGTGTTAGAGAGTCACAGGAAATAACACAACAGTTCAGTCAAAAAAAATAAATAAATAATAAAGCTGTGCGTGAAGGGTGTCCCGATAGCTTACATGATTGAGTGGGCGCACCAAAAACTGAAGCAAGAGTCATTACTGCTGTGGCGCAGACCAATTCTGGCACTGTCAAGGTAAAGGACAAATTATGGACAAAAACAAAAACACTTTAAAAAGTAGGGAATGACAAAAAAATAAAAATAATAAAAATAAAAGTTATTTGAATGTGTAGACATTTCTCAATGGCTGTACTGACAATGATTTTTACCCTGGGCTACCTCTTTTCCAGGCTGATATAAAAGAGTTGCTCTATGTACAAAAAAAGCCACGGAGAAAGCATACAAGAACTGGAAACACTGGAAGAATATTGGAAGACTTGGGAAGACAGTCACTCAACTTAATTTCTACCACCTATTTCCCATAAAAAACCAACGAACCCATTGTGTTTTCCCAAATTCCAAGGTGGCATCTTTGTGAGTCACTTGGCCGACCAATAGTACTAGTAAAACTATCTCAATATATGCCAAAATATAAAACTGTCAGTCAGCTTATCACATCAGTTTTATTTTCATTGAAACAATAAATTGAGAGTAAGTCAATGCTTAACTGATGAAGTCAACCAATATGACAGACTGATGGTCTTACTGGCTATCATATGGGCAAGGTTTTTACTTGCTCTCCAACTCATAAAGATGTTTGCCATTTAATCAAACTGAAAAAAAAGCCCCATCATAGACTCATCCAGAAAAACAAAATACCTCGACTCCTCACAGATTGAAGCTGCCTCAAGAAACCTACTCGTGTTGTGGTTGTCTTATATGAGGAACATACATAGATCCGTAACCTTCCATAATGCTCACCAAGACATCTGCTGTATATGGAAACATGAATAGAGCTGTTGGCTTGGGTTCAAGCTTCCGAGAGTGCCTTTTGTCAGCGAATGGCCCATTGTGGAAGGATAGGAGGATGGTGTTTACGGTCGCCTCTACCTCCGTGGCCCCTGCGAGGAGGATAATGAGATACAGTTGTTATCGGTGACAGCCGAGGGCCACGAGGAGTTGTATCGACCCGGTGGCTCCACTCTGATCCTCCCAGAGTGGGAGACGAGATTGCGATGATGCTAATGTTCTCTAGAAGGCCTTTCTAATTGCTTCTTAAAGAAACCACACATCTTTAACCTATATATAGAACATAACAGGGATGTGACATGAATTTTAGATTCTGATTATGAGATTAGATTGTGAGGTTGACTGGTGGGAAAAAGTGTGAGGGCTGCCGATTGTTTGTGAGTTTCTTAAAAAATATATTTTAGTTGCTAATTGAAAAAGTAATCCCCTTACAAATTACCAAGCAGCAGCTTCTAGGGAAGAAATATCAAGCCAATGAAGCCAATGGGGAAGTATCAAAAACTCTTGAGGCTGGCTCCAAAAACAAGTCAATCCCCATAGACTCCCATGTTAAAATGACTAACTTTGTAGTTTATGTTAACAGCATGGTAAAACAATGGTTTTGTCTCTCTAACTTGTTTCCCCATGTAAACTGTAAGTGGGATGAAATTGCTATGTAACTCACCCTTATCGCTTATTTTAAGGCTTAATGTTTTGCGTAATTTAGGGTGGGGCTTCTTTAAGTGACAGGTGGCCTTCCAGGTGCCTTCACAGGTCTCCTGTCTCCATTTTTTTAAGTACATGGGTGCTGCCAAGATGCCAGAGACACCTCACTGAGCTTCAACACCGCTCTTTTGGACTCCTATAGGTGATGCCACTGAAGGTTTGTCCATCTTTATATACATTCAGGGCTAATTGAACACCAAGTTACATTGACTAATGTCAAAACTTGAAATTCACTTTTATTTTCTGTTTTACACTAAAATAAACAAAAACAACATATGTGGGTTAACTAGCTAACCAGCTAGGCTGCTAGCTGATAGCTCAGAGGTACTAACTACAGCTAACATTAGTTGGCTTGCAGCTTGCAGCTTGCTAAACGTTGCTTGGTAGGTAAAATATTTGAGTTATTAGAGGTGCATTTTGCTTCTTTTAGACTTCCTTATAACACAGCGCTAAATGAACGCATCCAGCACATTATTCTCTGAGAGGTTAAGTTCTCATACACTCAAACACATGGGGTTTAAGTAGCTAACAAGCTAGGCTCCTACCTGATAACATAGAGGTATTTACCGAGCACAGCAACGTTAGCTTGGTTGCAGCTAGCTAAAATGTGTCAGGCAAACTTTTTAGGCTAAGACCTGCTCCAAACTACTGCATCAAGTGTGGTGTCGTCTGAGAGAAAAAGTTGATGTCAACCCCTGGTAAGACAGCAAACTGACAAAATGTTGAACAAAGTGTCACTGGTATACGTACCTGCGATGTGATTACTACATTTCAAATTGTGATCCTTACACTTCCTGTTTTTCACTAGAGTATTCACCTCCCCGTAGCATGCTGAAGCATTAATATCCTTTTGTTTGAACCTTTGTTTGAACTTTGACATGTCTTTTACCCTCCCAGCATCCCCCTACACACTGACGCCATTCATTCTTATCTCAGGGCTCAGACCAAACATTAAAGCAAATCAGTGGTAACACACTTTGCCCAATACCCTTGCTGGATGTGGCACAGCATCTTAATTGATTTGTTCCAAAAGCAGATGAAGTGACTCACAGAAATCTGCGCTATATGCCCCTAGATAAGTGTAAAGAAACATGATTTCTGCTTTGAAGAGTATCCAGCAATTATGTGTGGCATTTGCGGACAAACGCCATTGTTCATGGAATTTCGGGTCGAAGCAGAGGCCCTTACAGATGATTTATGTATTCAGCTGGGATGGGGGAGGATAAAATGGGCAAATTTCATCTGGCTGTAGAAAGCTCCAGCCCAGCGGGCCTAGAGAAGGCTTAAACATAAGCAGGACGGGTGCCAGGTCCTCTCCTCGGCCATTGTGCTTTAATTAACCTACATAGGAGCTGACTGCTTAAATGTGCAGTGATAGATAAGGCCCCTTGGATGATTGATTTATTTACTGCACATGTTAGTGATTTCCATAACATTACTACCCCAATTACTAGCCATATGAGGCACAAAAGTCATTAACAATCAATGTATGTATGGCCATGAATGTACCAACATACAATAAAACATATATTAAAGTGGAGATTAGCCACCAAAATCATGATGGAGCGTTATGCGTCTGGAATCTGGAGGAAAAATCAAGATCAGCCAAGGTCACGGATGTTTCCGTGAAGAACGACGAGGATGAGTTACAATAAATAATCAATAGACGATGGATCCTCGACTTTTGAAGACATTGTTTTATAAAAGCGCACCAGGTCTGGCTTTGTCAGGGAAGTCTGGCATGAACCCAGCACCAGTCTGAGGCTGTGATTGCAGCAGAACGTCTCCATCAGAGAGCACTAGAAGGTAACGGTGGGATTAAAATGGGCACTGCTGGCACATACAGGCGGGCAGGGTGTTTCTTTTTTTTTTTTTTTCTTTCACCAGGCCATTGTTCCATATGTGCTCCACCTGCGCCTCTCAGAGCCTCGCGCCAAACGCACGGCCGGCAGGCTCTACCATCCTTGCTGATTGGAAGTTGCCATGGCAACGCTGGAAGCCGGTGCTGAAAATGAGGGGGGGTGCGCGCTGTAAATCTCAACATGGTATTTTTTTAATTTAGGAAATTGGCAAAGGAAGTGTAGTAAATGAATCGTCGTTAATAATAATTCACATATGGGACAAAACACAATTAGGCTGCTTTTGGCTACGGGCAAAGAGAAGGCAGCTCCCTCTAAAATGTGATCTCATCTCATCAAAGGCACTTCAGCTTTCCCAGTAGTCCTGAGTGAGGAGATAGTACGGCTCTGTCTGATAATGATGTTTATGGAAATAATATCACTGAAGATTATCATTGGACACAAAGAGCAGCGAGATGGAGACGTCAGTCATGTAGTGATGACCCATAAATTGATTCCTTGTCAGCTCATGCAAATGGATGGTAAGAGTGATTCAGTGTTTTGGTTTATTAGACAAACTAACAAAAAACTCAAATTTATTTTTTCCCCCTCTGGGAAGCTTCCACGCTTCCCAATGCTGTTTTGTTTCATAAGTTATTTTTTCATAAATTGTTTAGAGTGCAGAGGAGAAGGCGAGAAGCAAAGCTCACCCGTAGCTTTTAATAACACGATGGCCACCATCCAGCTTCAGACGAGTGCTGGGATTGGCTGATCCCTTCACACCCTGGCACCTGGAGCAGCCAGAAGTATGTGTGTGTGTGTGCATGTGTGTGTATGTATATATGTGTGTGTGTGTGGGTGAGAGAGGGAGAGGGTGAAAGAGGCTGTTATTGGTGGCTGCGCTATTGGAGGCGTGACATGACGAGAATCAAAGGCCTTCACCTGCAACCAAGTGAGAAGAAAAATCATTAAAATGGTTTCAGGCCAAAAGCCTTTGCATAAAACTCAGAAACTTTTATTTAAAAAAAACATTTTCTCTCGGCGTTAAATTCAAAGTTCAAAGTACATTCAAGGAAATTCTTGGCTCGGGTTTTGGTATCTGCAGCAGGTGTGAGGGGAGAAATGCGCGGAGAAAAAACACTTCCCATCTAAAACGGTCAGGGTTTGTTCGAGGCAGACAAAGCCGCGGTGCTGCTCGCAACTCGCCGTGGTGACCCACGTATTTGTGTATGATTAGCAACCCCCCTCTCCTGAAAACGGCTGTGCAAATATGATATGTACATTTGCATGTTTGTTGTCATTCATTTCACCATTAATCCATAATCCAAACTAAACTGGTGGTAAACAGCATTGTGTGGATGTGTGTTTGATTGCTCAGCTGCGGTTGCAGGATCGTCCGGTGGATTAATGTGTGCGAGATGCGGCTGGGGATCGAGATCACTGGATCGATACAGATGGAGTCAAGACTTTCAGCCGTTTCCTCGGATAGAGCGCTTTAACGGGGATTTTGTAAGTTGGCGCCGGTTGTGAGGCTCCTCCACTGACTTATGCGGTACGGATGTGACCTTTCCGAGTCATTGAAAATGCAGAGTAGCAACAGACAAACTGACCTGCAGAGGAATTAGCCGCTGCTCCTTTCGTCTCCTGCAAACCCAACAGCTTGAACACGCCTGGGCGCTGCCTCACAAAGGCGCTCCACGGAGGAGGCCTATTAATCTTCCCAAAGCCTCAAAAAGCAGAGGAGCCGGCGTGGGCCCCCGAGTCTGGTGCCGAGGGCCCGCAGACAGGGGTCCTTGGCAGGCTCTGTGGGGTCAATCTTGGCCCCCGATCAAATAGACGGGGGCGGGGCAAGGGCACAGGATGGTGTACCTGTGCCCTTTAGCAGATGCCAGGCTGAGGCCGGCTCCAGGGAGAGGTGAAGGGGATCATTCCTGGTGCCGCTGGCCTTCACCAACATCAATCAGGATGTAGCTGCTGTTCCTCCATCATTAAAGGGGAAAGTAAACGGAGAGCGCCGCGGCTTTTCTCTCTGGTGTTTAACACGGGGGGAATAAGCAACACCTGTGGCACCGGTTTCACACTCACTGTTGTCTTTGTTGTTTAAATCATCATGAAGAGAGATATCTGGTTGGATCTCTTGATACATGAATTGATAGCTGACAGTGTGGGTTCGCTTGTGCTTGAGTAAACATTGAAGCCCAATAAACACAATCGGTGAGTATTTCTGCAAAAAAAATTGTGTAATGGTGTTAATTTTCTACACGCCATGACAAGCTTTTATTGAAGAATCAGACATGTGCCTCTGATTTAGACACTTAAAGCCAGTGTCTGTTGAAATTCAGTTTCTTCTTTGTGTCCAAAAAAAAACCCAACAATGAACTAATCCTACACTAGTAATTATTGTCTGAAACCTAACGTGACCTGTTCCTCCACAGAGTGACATGTAGTAAGCTCATATAATTAGGCTCACATTATCAACTCCCTTCTTCCTTCATGGCTGCCTGGTGGTGGACAGGGCTTATCAATTAACTCAGAGGCCCAGGTGTAATACGGCCTCAAGGGGGGCAGTTTTTCCTTTCTCACACAGACTATAGCTACACCTGTGCAGCCACACTAACCCTACACCTTTGTCTTTCCCTTTTCAGGCCCGCAACTTTAACAAGAGTCTGCATTGAACATCATTTGGGTTGGCCTCTCGTGAAGACCTTGACTTGAGGTAAGCTCAGAAATAATCCACTAGTTCCTCATTTTGTTTCAAAAAGGTGTGTCTGTATTCTTTTCTGCACTTTTAAAAAAAAAAAGTTATTATAAGTAGTCTTGGGGCTGAGAGGTGAGTTTTGCTGACGATACGAGAACTATATCACCAACAGCCATATCTATTAAACTTTCAAAAGCTCTGCTTAAAGAACAGCAGCTACTACCGACAAACCACAAAATCACCAGAAGCTTCTACAGAGTAGAGACTGAATATTCATCAAAGATTGCTGCACACATATATACATGCACTTGCCTGTTCATTAGGTGCACTAGTGAAACAGTCCTCTGATAAATCTTAGCTTCCCGAACATAGACTGTATATAAATATGGGCAATGTGTCGCCACTTCCTTGCATTGGACAAACTGGTGGTATCTTGCGACTTTGGTGCCAGAGTCTGTGCAGTATGGTCTGAGAGTGGAGTCACCCGGAGCCACGATATCAATGACCCGACCACACTTTCTCCAGACTCACCTGCACCAATTATAAGGAAATGTTGGATTATACATAGTACTTGTTTTGAATGTTTTTTTACAACTCGTTTGGCATCCCGTTTCTATTCATGGGTTTCACCAGGTCCCTTTCCACAGGTGTTTAAAATCAAGCACCTAGATTATGAATGTAGACTGCATGGTGCTTGATTAAAACACCTGTGGAAAGGGACCTGATGAAACCCATGAATAGCGTCAAATACTTAACTAAGACGAAACTTATCCAAAAAATTGATGCTTGAACATGCGTCAACATCATATTAACTACCTAAAATGACAGAAACCATCCTTGAAAAAAAATTACTTGACGTGTATTTTAGTTATTTTACTTTGGCCCTAGTCTCATCCGCTAACATGGAGGGGGCGGAGCTTATGAGCTATACTGCAGCCAGCCACCAGGGGGAGCTCTAGTTGCTTTGGCTTCACTTTTGAGGAGCAGTTCCCCCGTCCATCTTTATGCTATCTATGTTCCTGAAAGTTATGGCATTCAGCATTTGTTTAAAATAACTGTTGGTTCAGCTGTGTTTTCATTTTAGAGGCTCTGGTTTGTAGTACTATTGAATTGCATTGTGTCACACATTTATTTCTACTATTTTGACACCCTCATTTTAGTCAGAGATCTAGGTTAATTAACGGAAACAGTTAGGTGTTTAATTCGATCCAGTTTAACAGCACCATCGTACAGTTTCTGCCAGATAAATAGGTTCCTAGATTCCTAATCAGTAACATACTACTAATGCTAATCTGATTTCCTGTATGGATGAACGCTCCCATGAGAGGTCTTTGGGTGAGACGACTCCAGAGGGAGTCTTTCTGAACCCTGTGTTGACCTTTGTGGAGGGGGACGAAGTAAAACAAGATTTCACCTCAGAGATCAAAAAAAAAGAAAGAAAGAAAAGCCATGTTGTTAATATCGTCTACATCCATTAACCATTTCAAAGTATGCAAGAAGTAGTTAGGGTTAAAAAATATGGGTGAGATGCTGCCCCCTCTGAAAGAAACCCGTCATAAATCCGAATTAAAAGAAAGCAGAAGACTACAGCTACGTGCTCTGGAGTAATTCATCAGCAAAGTTGGAGCAGAGACTATTAGTGTTTTGACTCACAGGATGTGGACAAAGGTATTTTTCTTAGTCATATATCTCCATTATAGTTTTACCCCTTTAATGTTTATTTTTTTCTTTAAGTAAAAGCTACCAAAATAAATCAAGTTTCCTGATCTGTTAATGTGCAAGAAGGAAACATTTGATTTGAATCTAAGTGCATTAAAGCTCCAGTGTCCTTCGGCTGGTTCTGTTGCCTCTTAAACAAATAGACCTTGCTCAGCCTTTTCAGTGTGTGTAAGGACTTGTCAGAATAGATGTACCCTGCTGAGGCTGCTGCTCTTTTCACCCCGCAGCCTGCGAGGACAGAACAGAGCTCTACTGTGCCTCGGCGGACATTGAAATTCCCCTGACGTTTGTACAGTGAATTCCATTTCCTTGCCTTTTGATTCATACTTCTTTTTTTCCTCCTCCTTTACCCTGTGAAGTACCTTTTTGTCCCCTGTTTGAACTTGGGTGAAGAATTGCTCCGCAAATGGAGGTCGGGGTCGGACAAAATGGGCGAACCGATTGACTTCAGAAGGGGGGTAGAAGAAGAAGAAGAAGGGGGTGGGGGGAGGTTCTATGAAGAATTGTGGCGCGCAATGACAACGAACATCGTTAAATAATGAGTCCTTAAATGATGGCTTTGCCTGTTAAGGCTATTGCTGCAAGTGGGGTGTTTATATAAGAGCAAAAGGGAATTTAGCTTAGGTTTAAAGATTTTTAATCTTTGAAGAAGAAATGATGGTCTCTAAAGTTCATCCTTGGGATCCATTACTTATAAATACACACTGTTTTCTTTATGGGCCCTGCTCCCAAGACTGATGGCTGTTGATCTGAGACACAAACGCATCCAGTTGAAGGATAGAAATGAAAACTGTGGTAATTTTTGCCCCTTGCACCCTAAACTTCAGCTGCTCCGAGGCTCTACAGCCGCCCGAAGGTGTCCGCATCGACCGTTGAGGTCAGCTCAGAGCAGCTTGTTCTCATCGCGTAGAGGTTCATCTATAACTGTATGCGGTTTGTGGATTAGGGGATGAAAGAATGCCACTGACTGTGAAATTGCCTGATTTTTATCGGGGGGATGTTGGGGAGCAGCTGTGCACAATCCTCTGCCCTAATCTCGAGGCTGGAGTGGGCACTGGGCAAGGAGGGGAGCTGCATATATGTGTGTGTGCGTGTGTGTGAGTTTGTGCTTCCCTGTGTGATTAGCGTGCACGCCAAGGTGTATAATGGAGAGGTTCTGAATGGCTGTGTTTATGCATGCTCCTTCAGTAGACTAGTTATCCCCGATAAGTTATGCCAGTGTTTTTTGCAGCAGTATGGAACCGGCAGTGCCGCAGGGATGTTGGGAGGATTCGGCCGATGGCTGAGGCAACAGCTTGGCTTTTCATGTTTCAATTGATAAAGGCCATCACCGGTTAAGAGCTGTGTCATAAGAATATTATCGATGCGTTGACTGTATAAGCCTGTCTCTTCACTCTCTAACCAAGCCTGAGGCTGGGTCTCCAATTGAGAAGTTTGTCAAGGTTCTTATGGGATTTTTTTTTAAATTCAAAGTGAATACTCTCTTCACTTTTGAAAGATAACTCAACATTTTATATGAAGAGTGGAGTAAGTGTAGTATAGAAAGAGTCATACAGTGACAAACACATACAATTTACAGCAAACTCTAACCTCCCATCAGCTCTATAGTGCAATTTAGTGTCCTTCAGCTCACTGTTATGGTGTTATAGCTAACAGTTCATTTTCATCATTCTTGCAAAAGGCAGCAAAAAAAAAACTCTAACTGCCATGTGCCAAATGTTGGGCAGGAAATGTCAGCCAATATCTTGTCCACACGACGGATTATTTAGCAGTTTAAGAGCCAGATATTTGTCTCAGGCGATGGTGGAGACCAAAATGGAGCTAAAATATTGAATATCCTGGTCTGACAAGAAGCAACTGCAAACTCATTACATTTGCAGCTTGTTTCCTCCGCTGCCTATTGGTTAAAAACAGTCATGGCAGGTTAAAACAGGGTCCTGGACCCCCTGCATATTTTTGATCGACCCTGAGAAACCCCCACCCGATCTGGGGGGGTGGCGGTGCAATTGATAGAAACAGCAGAAACTGCATTTTAAATTGCATTATGGCATTTATTCACTCTTTGAGGCAAATATGAGCTTTCAGTTGTGTCTCACTCACATTTGAATAAAATAATGCTATTTCCATAAATCTCATAGGATCTTTTTTAAAAAATATTTTATTTTCACGGACCTCTTGCAATTACACCACGGACCACTAGGGGTCCGCGGACCCCAGGTTGAGAATCTATGGGTTAAAAGAAGTCATCTGAGCCAAGTTTCTTAAATACAGCAATAGATGTAGTGAAAACATGTACACATTAAACAGTGCAGGAGTAAAGGCTTTTAAAGATACAATTCATGCACAACAAAAACAAATTAGTTTTCTACAAAATGCAAACTCAGGTGGAAAAATAAAGATCTCAGCACAGGGCTGACTGTGCCTAGTGTTGGATTTAGTTATTAAGAACAAATTTGGTCAACCACTGTGGATGCACAATACAGGCTTTAAAATGCAATGAGTCTTTGATCCTTTGTCTTTGATGCAGCGCTGCCTACATATAGAAGCATGTTTGGCGTGGGCGACACATGCCACCGAAGTTCTCCATCTCCTCGTCTCGCTGCATGCGACTGGGGAATCATTCCTTGTGGTGGCGCTGGGGTATTTGCATACACAACGATTCGAGGCCTATCTCGGTGGCCATGCCTGACGCACGGACTGAAATACACTCAGCAGGTGACAGGCAAACATATGCCTCAAATGCCATGGGGTCCTGAAGCCGGATCATCTCCAAAGGCTAACTGGCAGGTCTAAGTAGGGACGGCATTAATACATATTATTCACAAAGAGCATGATTGAACAGAAAAATGTGCCCGGCGTGTACCCAGCTGCTTTGTTGGCACACGGCTCAGCCTCAGCCTGGGTTTCAAGACTGAGCTTGGATTTAGCCATGCATTCACTGAATTCCCCATGCAGCTCTTATTCATTCATTCAGGCACAGGCAGGGCTGTACCAACAAACTGGTGTCTGTGTGTGTGTGTGAGAAAGAGGCGTTCATTTGTGCCAGCTCCTGAATAGTTTTGTAAATCACAGCAAATTCATATTTTTGACAAGTATATACAGTAAATATTTACCACAGAGAAATAAGAAAAATACCTCTTCAAGTGTTACTTATTCATTTATAAAACCTGCAGCTGAAGAGAATGATATTGCATGCCACTAAACAGACTTACAGCTTTACAGTTTCAATTTTCTCTCCCCGTTTCCTTCTTTACCGATTCGTTTTCTTGGCCGATGCCAACCGAAATTGGACTCGCGCTTCCTGTTTGCAACCAAGCACAGCAAGGAGCGCTTCACTGGTGTTCGCACCTCCTGCATGGGTGTTTTGACTTCCCGTTTACATTCATAAACATGCATGGATACATTTTTTTTTTTTTCCATAGCTTACCTCCCAGCCAACAGGAGGTCAGCAGGTGCCTCTGAGCTCACCAGATGTCTTGGTTGCTTCAGACTGTGAGTGCCATGGATATATTTAGAGGGAGGGCGCCCTCTAGAGGGAAGTTTGGGCTTCTGCCAGTCCACAACTTGCAAGGGAAATAATGCCCTTCCCCTGCAGCGGCCATGTCATTAGAAAAACATAGTTTATGCTGCTCAACCTTATTAAAAGGTGATTTGGTCAACTATGCAAATGTTGACCAGTTCAGTGCAGTGTGATAAGTAATCTTTATTTAGGTAGGTTGTTTTTCAGACTAGTAGTCACAGACACGCTGGACATTCTTTGAAATGAAGATGAAGTAATATTATAAATTGCCTTTATGCTTGTATGAAACACACATCCATTTTAAATGATCTTTAAATGAAATAAGAGAACTGAATGGGAGATTAAACATATATAACTCCACTTGTCATTACCCCTCAAAAGATAATAATATAACTTCATAAACAAACAGAAACATGTATTTAAGCTGAACAGAGATGTTATAAGCAGCGGAGTAATACGATGTTGGTTGGATGACGGAATCTGAAAATGTGGTAAAAATGAAATAGCCTGGTTTAATATTTAAACTCAGAAAATTAGATCAGTCTTGGTCTAATAGAAGTTATTAGCGGAGAAGCCGTTTAAACTCTTACCTTCATCGCTTGTCGGCCTTCCGAAAGAAGTTAGTCTGCAAAGATAATACAGTGGATTGCATGTCATCTTTTTGTTTGCTGTGGTATTAGTGTATTTATGTCAATTAAATTAATATTTAAACATTATATTATGTACGTTTATGGTAAATTGTGCCAATCTGACCTTAGTATGGGGGATTAAAAGTGCCAAAATCTAAACTAAATAAAGAAATAGTGCGTATATTAATACGGCACTGACGCACAAATAAAATCAAGTTGCCATTAAAGCGAGAACTATTTGAATTTACTATTGTATTCATTTACCTTTGCATTAATTCCTCTGTTTATTTACTTTACCGTTTAATTGTCACTTTATTTATGAATTGACCTTCATGACACACTCTGAATGACAGCCCACCTCATTTGCATAATGAAGCAGAAATTCAGTGTAAAATGAAATTACTGAGTTCTGGAAATAGATAAATGAATGCAATTCCAAAGAATCACTTAATAAATAAAATGGAAGATTAAACGACAATAACTTCAGTCATGTCAATCATGTCTCGTTTAGATTTCGTCAGTTCCACAAATCCATACATTTGGCAGCGAGCTAAACTTACTTGCTGTCCTTTAAGTGACTTGCTGTAAAAATCCGACTGCACTGGTAGGCTTCCTCTCCGAGTTTCATTCACCGCAGCACCTGGGGGGGATATTAACCCACATGCACTGCTGAACGGAATCGTTCAGTAAAAGAAAATAAAGGACTCTCATTTAATTCTAGTGAAACTCACTAAATCAAAACACGGCATTGGGGATTTGATTAAATAACACTTCCCCGAGGATTAATTCCCCCACCAGCCTCTGCTGCGGCTGGGGCTGGAGGAACTACAAAGGCATGCAAACACAGGTTTCCTCTGTGCACCCTGAGATAAGTATTTAAACACTCACTTGGCGTGTGATGAACGATGTTGATTTTATCTGCAGGGAGAGAAGACTGTCTCAGCCGTTTACAGTACATAGTTTAATACAGCCATTTGTAAGGTGTCTGCTTGCTATAGCTGTAAACTTATTTTGCTTTATGTAAAACGAAAATGCGTCAAGCCTTCAAAGTTTAGACGTCAATGCGGGATAGCAGAATACTTACCGTACACGCTGGCATCATCCTCTCTGTTCCTGGCGGCTCTGGGAGGAATCTTTTTGTCCTGTGGAGACAAAGATCGGCGCTTTAATATGAAACTGGCAGTAAATTACTCATTCAGAGATGTTTTGGGATTTATCTGTGTTACGTTTGCACGGGCTGAGAAGAAGAGTCATAAATCTTTCGATGCCTTCAAGGAGATTCAATGAGAAGCAAAATAATGTTTAAATATGAAACAACAGAGCAGAAATAAAAGAGAAGTTTCTACTAAAACACAGCTTATTGTTGCAGCCTGGAAGCCAGCCCGGAGCTGACACTTGACACTCGACTATATTGTAAATAACAACTAATTCAAACTAGCAAAACATGACTGTTTATCACTGATACATCAGTAACTCTGCTGTCAGTCGCAGCGGCAATTTTTTTTCAGAATGAGTAGCTTATTTAAGTAGAATCTGATGTTAATAGTTTCTCCAAAGATGGGATATCTTATATCATTTGATTGTTTTACTTGACAAGCACACACCACTCTTTTACAACCTCAAATTATCATGTTAAGTCTAAATTGTGAATTTTTGCAGCACGAAAAGCTCAGTGACATTAACTGTGTGTTCCAGTAAGACATGACAGTGAGCCAGCATGCACAACACCAGGACTAAATGGAATTCATCCATTATTCATTTGTTTATTTTCATCTGTGACATGCCACAATATCTTCTAGCCTGTTTAGTCAGCTGCAGGCCCATTTCTTTATTATACATCGATCAGCCACAACATTAAAACTACTGACAGGAGAAGTAAATAACATCAACCATCTTGTGACAATTCAGTGTTCTGCTGGGAAACTTTTGGACCTGGCATTCATTCATGTGGATGTTACTTAGACATGTACCACCCACCTAGACCAGACCAGATACCCCCACCCCATAGCAATGACACTCCTTGATGGCAGCAGCCATCCCCAGCAGGATGCAGCCTGACACAGACACACACAAAAACATGAAGAACAGCACAAGGTGTTGACGTGGCCTCCAAATTCACTAGATCCCAAACTGATCAAGTATCTGTGGGACGATCCACAGAGGCCCCTCCCCTCAACCCATAGGACCCAAAGGCGTCCACTAACAACATCCTGTAGCCAGACACCACAGGACACCCTCAGAAGGTCCATGTCCATTCTCTGATGAGTCACAACTGTTTTGGAGGCACAAGGGAGACCCACACAATATTAGGAAGGTGGTCATAATGTTATGCCTGATCAGTGTGAATTAACACATTTTCTCTTTCACCTTTTTTAGACAACAGAGCTTTTATTCCATCTCTGACCAGCAGGTGTCCTCAGCTCATTGTTCCACTATCCTTCATTCTCCTCAGTTGCCCCCTACACTAGAGTGTGTGCAGTCTTACTTTCAGTTTGGTCTGGCTTCTAAATAAGCGGAAATCCTTTATCAAAGCGCCTGTCAGACTTGTCAACGCCTATATTTTAATGATGTATTAATGACAACTAGGTAAACAAACCGTTTCAGCCAGTAAATCTTGTGAGGTCACGAGATGTGTGAGCTGATAATCATGTTTACATGGACAATATTTCTTCATCTTGACTGAAATCATTCTGATCAAAAGAGTCCGACCTAAAGGTTAAATAAATGTTTACACGGCCCAAAACATAGAAGAATATTACTTTGTTGACCAAGTGATTCAGCCCATTGTGGAGTGTCAAATCCATTTACACGGTTATTATGAGGTGCTTTTATTTTAATATGCAGCGGGTTATCAAAGGAACTCCTTCTGAGTTCGAGGTAGTCACATGCCGCGTTTTATTCCGAATACTAGTGTTCATGTAAACACAGCCAGTGATGCTGTAACATGGAGCTTATACTTCTACCCCTTGACTTCAGATGTTAGTTTCAAATGTTCTGACCTCTGTGACTTACCGTACAGTTCATAGAAGCCACACCATTTTTGAATTTCTGGTCAGTATCTATCACTTCTTTGTTTTTCCACTCTGCGTGACCCTTAAAATCTTAAAGGCTCATTGAGGGTACTACGAGACAAGACGACATAACCTATGTACCTAGCCTACGCCGGTCAGTCTGGCTCACTCTGTAACAATGGCACCCAAGCGGTAGTCGGCGCTGTGTCTTTTTTTGCCAGTCGGGTTAATCTTTGTTTCTACTTCCTGCCACAATGGCGACTGAAACTTATGCCGAAATTTTGACGAAGACAGTCGAGTCATACAAATGTTTCTATCTCCGAACCTCCTCCGAACCATTTCCTTGATGTGTTCCAACTTTATTGTTCCAAAACAATCAATTCAAAAATTGCGTAGATAAAGAAGAGACCGGAAATACTGAAGCGGAAACATGCTACTACCAAGCGAACCAATCGCAGCTCTTGCGGGACTGCGTACAGGTCTTGGCGGTCGCTGTAGTTACAGCGTCAAATTGACGTAGAAGCCTAAACTGCCTATTAGAAAGATCTATCTTTATTCTGATATTCTGACAGTCTTTGAGCAGTTTTGCATGGCATGTGCAACAGATGGTGATATTCCGGTTTGTTCCTGCATGCTTCATTCACTCGTGCGTGGTGGTCCTACCTGCTGCTTGGGATCCATGCCCTTCTGAACCTGCTGCCAGTCTCTGAAGTGCTCTACGGCCTCGTCCACGGTGAGCAAACCTGCCTTCACCCTCTGCTGGAGCTCGATGAGATGATCGAGCTTGTGTGTGTTGGCTGTTTGGTTAGGTACGAAGGTGTCGTAGGTGGAAGTGTCGCTGTCGTCTCTCCCGAATGCTGCAATAAACAACGACTCGAGATAATCACCACGAAAAGTCCGTAAGGTGGACTTAAAATGTATTAGAATAAATTAAACTGTTCATTTCAGTTTGGAATAGGACGGAAATAAGAGGAGGCAAGGATAATATGACTCCAGGTGGCATTCATAGTCAGGTAATTTAAGTTTTCCTGGCTCATAATGTCAGTGAGTCATGGAGATTGTAAATGATTTTCTGGGTGACTCCAGTGATCTATGGAGCTGTCATTCAGTGTCACCAACAGAACAGCGAGGCAGAAAAGGGACTTTGTGTCTCTGTAGGTGGTCAATTTTAGCACTTCTTTCTCTCTTTCACACAAATCTTCTTGGCACCTGGCTGTGTTTAAATGTTCTGCCTGCTCATTTTATTTCCTTTTTACTGTCCGCGTGCCCATTACTGTTCTGCCATAACGACTCGTTCCACCACGGAGATTACTACAATATTAATTAATTTAATAAAACACCATAAATTATTTAGGTGCGTCACCGTTAACTCATATCATCCAGCAAGTATTTCCAACAGGAAATCACAGGACAGTCGTCAGCTAAAATCACTGGCACAGGAACAGTCGTGCTGTTGGACCAAGGGGATGTCTATATAAGGTATAAGTAGAAATGAAGAGCAGCTGCAGCTTGTAGATCATATTGTTATTTCTTAATTTTATTAAAGCTGAATACGTTGTTGGATTTTGATAGTTAGGCCTCCTAGGTCATGTATTATGACAAATGATACTGTCTTGAGTGAGTGACTAGATGACAATAATCATACACATCTCTAAACACTCCTTCATGTCCAGGCGCCATGTCAGTCTCACAGGGTTTCTGCTCTTGAAATAGTACATAGTACTTTTAAATGAAAACATCGATCGATTCAGACGTCTGAAATGTGTTTCCAGAGTAGATGTTGTTGTTTGGTGTGGGATCACTACCAGTTTAAAGGGGAATTACCGTTTTTTACAACCTGGACCTTATTTCTGGCATAAAATACCATCGTTTACTCACCCATATAACTTTTGTGTCATTTGGAGTCGTTCGTACAATATTTAGATCTGCATATATCCATATAGTGGATGTGACTGGGGCACCGAAATGCAGCCTCTAAATAACGCATTATCTGCCACGAAACTCGTTCATTTCACCAATATTTTGTTATGATACGCTAGTGCTATTCCCCGTTGATTCCAGAGTTACTTGTTGTCTATTCTCAGAATTGCAGTGGTTTGTTGCTCTTTGGCCAGCTGTTCCTCTCTCTGCCTCCGCTTCCTCCTTTCAACAAGCTCCTCATCTGTACACTCTGGCTCAAAACGGTAAGGACATCCATCATAAACAAAGTCATCGTCCACAACCTCAGAATCGGAAAAATATTCACCCACGTTGCAAAAAACTAGCAGTTATTTAGAGGAAATTACAGGTAAACAAGCCATGAGGGGTTTTGCGTGGTGCTCAGAGATGACATCATCCAGGTCAGAGGTTAGTAGGTCAATCTACAGACCCCGGATGATGATAACAGGTAACTCCGGACTCAACGGGGAATAGCACTAGCGTATCATAACAAAATATTGGTGAAATGAATGAGTTTCGCGGCAGATAATGCGTTATTTAGAGGCTGCGTTTCGGTGCCCCAGTCACTCCCACTATATGGATATACGCAGATGTAAATATCATCCAAACGACTAAAATGACACCAAAGTTATATGGGTGAGTAAATGATGGTATTTTATGCCAGAAATAAGGTCCAGGTTTGTAAAAAATGGTAATGAAAAAGTAACTAGTGACCACATATGTCCAAAACATGTGGTGCAGCTAAGTAAAAGTATTCAAGTACAGTACTGAATTAGTGTTATACACGCTGGTCATAATTCATTGCTCACCTTGTTTAGTGGGGAGTGAATACAGATCATTACCGCTCTGTTTTGTCTTCTTCTTCTTCTGGAACACTGTGAACACAGATCAGTCAGTAACAGTAGCAATATTAATCATTTTCATCAATTTTGCTCCTGTGTGCTCCTGACAACAACTACGACACATAAAACGAATTAAATGCACATGACTCCTGTCCTGTAAATCATAACATAAAGCTGTAGATTTGAGACCTGAAGTTAAATATGAAAAAAATATGAAGTGCTTTAGAATGCCGTAAAATATTTCAATGTTGGATTTCTTGGCAAGATGCAAGCCTGATTTGAAAACTCGCTCTTTTGCTCCTGCATTTCAGCCATTTTCCCACAAGATGGAGCCTTGGACTAAATTTACAAACAACCCAGTGGCGGCCTGTGCACAGCTAAGTGTTAATAGCCAGCAGAAAAACTAAACTGAAAATATATTAACGTTTCAGAAAAAAATATATAATGTAATGAAATCTGCGAAAACAACTAACGCATGCATAAAAATCCTCGCATTGCTCAGATCTGGATTTCATTAGACGCCCTGAATGATGCTTTTGGTTTGAATGAAAGGCTACACTGTTCAGCTGCTGGAGGTGGTGGAGCTGCAGCTGTGAGACCGACACGGGATTCAAATTCAGAATCCACACCCTCGAAGATAATCGCACCTCTGACTGCTTCCTGCGTGACAGCGCTTCTCTTTTCCACCTCACGTTCAAACAAGAGCCCGTCTCTGCGGCTTCATTCAGAATCGAGCAGGACTGTCGTGCAGCCTGCCGTCTGCATGTCCAGTAATACCTCCCTGTAAGATTGAATTTCATTCACATTTCAGTTTTCGCTCTCGCTGAGCTTGTTGCTGCAAACAAAAGGAGACTCATTATTTCCACTTGTGCAGTGTTCTCCAATAACTGGCTCCTCGCCTAATCCTCCACCAAGCCTCATCACTGCCCTCACATCTTTCTCTGCGGCTGGTGGGAGCGAGGAGCAAAATGTGATCCTTGTGCGGTTTTGAAGCTCCACTGTCTCAATAGATGGAAACCTCAGAATCCCTCTCCTTTCTCGTGTGCGCTCTGGGGACAAGGACGATGGAAAACATGTGTAATGACTTATTCTGGCTGACTTGGCCTTGGTCTGGCCAAGATTGGTTGCAGATGGCCGCCCAGTAGTTCCCTCTCCATTACTGAGGGGATGGTTGGGATACGGAGAATTCGGTGGTGCGCTCAATTTCTTGTTTTGCTTTGTAAGTCCCGCTGGGAAAAGGGCTGGCTCGCAAGCAAGCTCAATGAAAAGACGAGATTGGAAGAGTGTGCGCGCACTGAGCAATTATACCGTTTTCCGTGTGTTTTGGATGCGATTGTGAGGGACGGGTGTAATATTGTCTCTGGGAATAATAATTAATTGCGCATGCATGTGTTCATGTTTTGCCTTTTGCGAGATGAAAAAGAGGAGTCACAGCTGTGTTTAATGATTTATGAGCCTTAATAATACCAGTCACTTTTGGACGTTTCGTGTTCATGAAATATTCACACGGCTGGAATTGAACAGTTAGTCGCTCTCGACGCGGGCAAATGGCTCTTGCTTTATTCTCGCTTTTGTTTGTTTTGCGGCGAGCGAGCGACTGTATTCTTGTGGTTTACAGACTCAAAACAAACTGCAGTGCAAAAAAAAAAGAAAGAAAGAGAGAAAAAGCCTCTTCGCTGTTTTCTGCTCAGCACCACTCCACTGACAATAGCAATGCACATTCCAACCACTTCCTCCCTCCCTCCCACGTGAACTCCCCTTCCCACAACCCCGCGTTAAATGATGCAGCCCAGAGAGCAACAAGTTGTCGCAAGTTACCTTGAGCGATGTAAGGGGTTCCGTCCTCCCTCACGTGGGTGTTTTCAGGCCGAGGTGTGGGCGCTGGTGGGCGATTGGCAATGAGCGCTGCTTTTGCTGAGTTCAGGCTGGTGTCATAGTCATCCTTCACCCCCAGCGGCGCATAGATATCCTCATCCTCCCCCTCTTCATCCTCTCCTTGCTGCTGCTTCTGTGCATCTGTAAGTGAACAGATTCCCTCAGTGTTTACTGCACTGCTGCCTCAGTGTCATAATGAAGTTTTGCATGCTGCTCTCGCTACTTGTCATTTCACAGCTGATCGGAAGCAATGCTACATGATGTCCCCATCAGCAAGGGGAAACTACTTGGCGGTCGGAAATGAAAGGCAACAGGGCGTAATGGTTTGCAGGAGAAAAAAACAAAAACAACTACAACTGGTAATTCCATTCCTGGCTTTTCTTTGTCCTCCTTCTCTCCCCCCATTGGCGCCTCACTCACCTGCGTTGTACATCATTTCGTACACGTCGCCGTCACCGTTGTCCTCGCCTGGGTTGAGCATATTCTGAAACAACAGAGCATGAGGAGATGCGAGGTATGCCACCATGCAAAGCACAGAGAAACAGTCCAAGAGAGCCAGTTAGGAAGTCAATGTTT
Organism: Chelon labrosus; assembly: GCF_963514085.1. Classification (NCBI taxonomy): domain Eukaryota; kingdom Metazoa; phylum Chordata; class Actinopteri; order Mugiliformes; family Mugilidae; genus Chelon; species Chelon labrosus. The sequence goes on from NC_140337.1 coordinate 15,845,752, forward strand.
GACCTGTCATGCTGAAGACAGAACGATTATTTCCCAGCATTGTTCATGCATTTGACAAATCTTGATACAAGACCTCACCTGTATCCTCTCACCAAAGCGTAAAAAGCACAGATGACTATCCACTAACCATTCTCTAAGCTCTGTCACACTTAAGGCTGATATCTGCCTCCGTGCGACACTTTCATATTCAGCGTTTTCGTGTCAGCAGTGACAAACCTCCAGATTATTAATTGAGGTTTCTTGCGGCATCTGTTAGGACTTGTGGAAAAAGCGATTTCGGGGCTTTAACTTGAATTAGAGAGGTGTGCTGTAACCCTGCCCGCTGGCTCGCGGGAAAGCAGTTTTCCCCCTGACAACAAAGCCGCTGCAGAGTCGGCCTATTTGCTAATAGCATGCTGAGGGACAGACAGGGGTATGATCAGGGTAATTATGAAATCAGACAATCTTCCCCTTTCAGTCCAAACATATCATTTAGCGAGCAATTCAAGACCCTTGGCTTTATGTCAGACTGCATCCATAATTACAGACACGGATAATAATTTACTGCTATATTTAAACTTCTGATGCGTGAAGAGTTGCACCATTAAATGACTTCTTTTTTATTAATATTTTATTTCGTACCCTATGTGGTAACTGAGTGGTCCGCTTAGCATTTTAAACCGAATAGATTATGTTCTACGCGGGCGCTAGACTGCATTGCAGGCTTTTGCATCCAGAAAGATTGTGGTAACTAAAGACTCCATCACAATACATATGATAATACCCAGGATTACACTCCATTGTCCGTTTAAGAGGATATATTCTGAATTCAATAACAAAAGTCCCGGGCAATAATAGAAATCTGCACAATATATGAGATACAGCTGCATCGAAATATCCTCCTTATAACCCGCCCTGCTCTGTGTGCCGTTTCCAGGCAACACAGCCAATCATGACTCAATTACAATATTATGCAGTGCCTTGTACTGCAAATTATGTATTGGCTGCCAGGAATGCATTACTTAACAGTAGAGGTTCATAACAGACCCAACAGGTAGAAGGGACAGGTTAATTACCACCGCTTGAACATTGAATTTTAATAGTCAGAAGCTGTGCTCGAGCTCAGTGTGGCACATTCGGAGGTAATTCCTGGACAGGGGTATTTATTTACCAGCCGCTAATGCTAAATCATTTTACAGATGTCTGAAACTGCAGGAGCCGCAGGCATTCCAGACGAACTCACCACTGCAATCTGAGCAGCGGCACTTCAGGCAAAGCAGCAGGCATGATTTTGTTAGAGGGAGAATAAATCTCGAGTAGATCTAGCATGGGATAAGAAGCGTAAATCTGTTTTCAGCAGCTGAAATGGTCCATTCAAGCTGGCACGCTCTCGGCTCTCGGCTCCAGCGTGCTTGTTGCTTTTTAGCATAGTGCTGTCAGAAGTGTAATACCGAACTCATCACACAAGGACTGTGCAGGCAAAAGCTGCTCCTTTTTTTTTGGCATCGTAGAAGTGGTCAGCTCATTAGGCATACAAATACTTCACGCTTGCTCATGAAAGTGTAATCCTCATCTTATTCAAGGCTATTTTAGCAAGGATCCGAAGCCGTGCTTGCTGAACTGTGAGGCTTTAGTAAAATACCAACATCAGTCTGCTCACAATGGCAAGGCAGACATGTCTTGTTTAATCTCGTGAGCTTGTGGTTATGCTATGGAAAGTTGTGCACACAAAAAGCCTCGTGTTCAAGAGGTGACATAAGCCACAAGTCCTAAGTACAAAGCTGCAAGGTGGCGTCTTAAAGCCACAGAGGCTCAGCTCGAGTTTATGAAGCTAATGGCTGGGTAGCTTAAAGCAGGAAATGCAAAAACATGAGAAAGGGTGAGGCCATTGTCAACGTTTTCCTGTCCATCTAACAACCCCTTTAAATTACAGTCTATTCATTCACTATTTATCTCCACCATTTGTAAAAACGTCGGCAAACAGAACTCACGAACTCAGATTTTATCAAAAGCTTCTTCCACTTACACGGTCATGAATACTACAGGAGGGCGGCTATCATATGTACCGTTTGACGGCAGCAGGTGTACAATGCAGACGGACAGATAAGCATGTTAGCATGCTAGCGTTTGCTTATTAGCCCCCGAACACAAAGTACAGCTCAACCACAAAGGTCAACGTCATTATGGTGCAAAAGGGAAAGTATCACCATGGGACTCATCGTGTGAGAGCCACCAATGTTAGTTACAGAGCACCGACTAGAGGTAAAGATACACTGCCTGGCCACTAAAAAAGCTCTAATATTTCACCTTTAGCTTTGATTACAGCACACATTCGCTGTGGCATTGTTTCAATAATCTTCTGCAGTGTCATAAGATTATTTCCATCCAGTGTTGCATTAATTTTTCACCAAGATCTTGTATTGATGATGGGAAAGAGATGGGACCTCTGGACAAAGCCTTCTCCAGCACATCCCAAAGATTCTCATTGGGGTTAAGGTCTGGACTCTGTGGTGGCCAATCCATGTGTGAAAATGATGTCTCATGCTCCCTGAACCACTCTTTCACAATTTGAGCCCCATGAATCCTGGCATTGTCATCTTGGAATATGCCCGTGTCATCAGGGAAGAAAAAACTCCATTGATGGAATAACCTGGTCATTCAGTGTATTCAGGTAGTCAGCTGACCTCATTCTTTGGGCACATAATGTTGCTGAACCTAGACCTGAGCAACTGCAGCAACTCCAGATCATAGCACTGCCCCCACAGGCTTGTACAGTAGACACTAGGCATGATGGGTGCATCACTTCATCTGCCTCTCTTCTTACCCTGATGCCCCCATCACTCTGGAACAGGGTAAATTTGGACTCATCAGACCACATGACCTTCTTCCATTGCTCCAGAGTCCAATCTTTATGCTCCCTAGCAAACTGAAGCCTTTTCTCCCGGTCAGTCTCACTGATTAGTGGTTTTCTTAAGGCTATACAGCTGTTCAGTCCCAATCCCTTGAGTTTCCTTCACATTGTACGTGTGGAAATGCTCTTACTTTCACTATTAAACATAGCCCTGAGCTCTACTGTTGGTTTTCTTCGATTTGATTTCACCATTTAAGTGATTACCGATCACCATCAATCAGGATTATTTTCCGACCTCATTTCTTCCTCTAAGACGACAGTTCCCCACTATCCTTCCAGTTTTTAATAATGCGTTGGACAGTTCTTAATCCAATTTTAGTAGTTTCTTCAATCTCCTTAGACGTTTTCTCTGCTTGATGCATGCCAATGATTTGACCTTTCTCAAACAAACTAGCATCTTTCCCACGACCACAGGATGTGTCTTTCAACATGGTTGTTTAAGAAATGAGAAGCTACTCATTGCATCAGTTGGGGTTAAATAACTTGTTGCCAGCTGAAAGATAATCGCCCATGCAGTAATTATCCAATTATCCAGGTGGCGACTTTTGTTTTTGGCCAGGCAGTGTATTTCACTGCTCATAGTCACACTACCTGAAAGCTTAGGGGGTATCTTCTTCATCTTCCATTAAAACGGTAGTCTCACATATTTTTATGTGAGACTACTAAATCTTCTAAATCTAAATTCTAAATCAACTAAATCTTCAATACTAGCACTTTAAAGATTCAGCTTCACTGAAAACCATCCAGTAGTTGTTGAGAGAGTTCATTGCCAAAGTGATGAAAGTAAACAGCTAATGTGGTTACAGCTTTTTTTTTCCCAGAGTGAAGATGACGATGTTATTCAAATGAAACCAAGTCCGACACAGCCTGTTACAAACAAAACACGTAATATGCAAAGTGAAGTCAGTGGAGTCATCTTGTCTCTGGACTGGTGTTTCAGGTGTAACCTCATTTGGCTCTCCTGGATTTGGATAGGCATACACTGTACACAAAGCACACCTCACTACACATAGCTCTTTGTAGTCTTTGGAGGGCTCACGGGCTCATTTGTATTTATCGTGCTGCGCTCTGCATCCGAGAGCACCCGGCGAAACCTAGAAGAGTCCATCTAGATCGCTAGATAAAATATGAAATAATGACTGCAGGTTTGCGTTGGCATTTGAGCGAGCGCAATATTGCATTTTGAAAACATAAACACTGTAGATAACAGCGGAGCATTTTCTATATTTGTATTCTAGTTATGCTTTCCCTGAATTATTCAGCTTCCCCCTCCGGAGCAGTTCACAGCTAATTAACAAAGAAGTGTGGTGCCAGGGCAGACTAGTGGATCTGACGTAGGCCCTGTGAGTGATTCAGCCTGTGCATGAAGCAGGGGACCGATCCATCTAGGATTTATTGACAGAGTGCTGCTACACTGACGCCCAAATCACTGATGCATCATGGGTTGATTAATTGGAAGGTAGGGGGCGATGCCGATAAGTTAATGAAACCGTTGTACAAAAAGAAACCTCACCTTGTGATCGTGACTCTTCTAATTTCTCCAACACAGTGTATGTATAGCTCTCAGCTGATGCATTTTAATTACTCTTCACAAAAACCAGGTGGAAATGTCAGGCGCTTATGCATGTCGAATCTGTCTGTTATGTTACGTACACGGGCTTGTCCCTGTGGAGAGGCCTGTGTTTGACTCCGCTGCTCCCCTGTCAGCTCAGCCGACACACTGCACGCTTGCAGTGAGCACTCACTAGAGCGATCTGATCAAAACCTGCTCCGTCTGCAGTCCCTCTCAATTAGCGCTGTTGCTAGGGGGATAAATACGTTTGCAACAGCTGTTCGAGTGTCTAAATTTCCCTCGAGGGGGAATTCTCTGTAGGTTGACCCGAGGCATCAGAGAGAGTTAAAAGTTGTCGGTATTGCAGGGGAGGAGAGGAGATGGGAACAGAGGTTTTTATATATGAAGGAGTAAGTAGTGTGGAGCTGCTGTCTGTTACAGATTGATATAACATGTCGGCTTTAAATGATCAACACCCAGATGACATTTATACTGTATATATTGTACTATTTATCACTCCAGTAGCTGGCCCACAAATATAATATAGGTTTTATTGGTCCATGTTTTGCAAGAATCTGCTCTGTGCTAGTGCTTACCTTACTATATTGAGTTTTCCTTTTAGTGGTATAGTTACTTTGCGAAATAAAACTGTAGAGAACAAATTAGCTCATAAATATAATGAATTTTAAACTTCAATACTCAATAGCATTCAGAGTAATTGGTTTCCCACTGAGACATTCAAATGCTGCTCTCACTTTTATGCATCAGGAATGAAAATGAATCCAACAGTGTAATTCAAACAATATCAAAGCTAAGCGTGTTGTCGTGCACATTTACTTAAAGTGAGCAGGCCTCAGAATTATGTGGCCTTTAGTATTGGTTGTTACCACCAGTGTTACCAAATCAACATGGTAACACCTAAGTAACACCTAAACGTAGTTTTAGATGGTGGTATTGGTATTTATACACTGTGTTTATTTGCTATCTTTTTAGAGGTAGATGAGACGCTTATTACCACCTTCACATCTGCCCCACAAGTGTGAAGTTAGCACACGCAGCTTAACTTGGCGGGAACCGAAACCAGCCTGGTCTGTTCAGAGGTAATCGTACTGTAGTTTTACAGCGATGTGTTTTCTTTCCTCCTCAGATTTTGTGCATAATCAGTGCTCTTTTGTGCTGTTGGCAGGCATATTTGTTTATCTTGCTTTAGTGGAAGTTTCTAGGCAGCATGAGCAATTCTAACCAAGGCCAAATCGGCAGAGTAGCTGTTCACTGTCTCGTAGAAGGAACAAAAACACCACAACAATGTACCAAAGAGGTCACAAACTAAAAGTTGGAGTTTTTACGTTTACAATTAATCACAAATACGTCACAACATGATCCAAGGTTTAGTGTTTGCATTACACACTAAAAACTATGTTTTTGCTCTACCATCTAGTCTATACCTCTGGGTGCATCATGTATGTTTTAAAATAACATCCTCACCGCCTAATGAAATTAGCATTGGAAAGAACACTGTGATGTTTGTGTCCTCCAGCTTTATCACATAAAGGGATGTGAATGCATGCAGGGGAACTATTAAATGTGGATTGCCTCTCATTAGCCAGCGAGTGGCAAACGTGCAGCTCTGGCGTAAGCGTATCCAGGGAGGTTGAGCAGGAAGAGGATCTTCACATTAACATGAGGAAATGGCAGCCAATAAAATCAATAAAATCTCGACATTAGTGCCTGCATTAATTGCCCGAACGTATGCGGACGACCTGCGCTGCGAGCCGGCGTGCATGCATGAACAAACACGGCCTTTCTAGTCTCTGCGGGGGTGTTCCATTAGGAACCTCACAGGCCAAACATAATCAAGAGGAGAGGAGCGGGTCGCCATCCATCCTCTAACGGAGCCAAGAGATGGACGTAAAGGCTCTAGTTAGGAGGGAGTGTGGCCGCCCCCGACATACAGGTCACTCTCGCTGCTTTCCACCTTTCTATCCTCTTTATTCTGTTCATTATTGATAAAGGACCACTCTTTCTTAGTCCAAGTGCTGGACTGGTGTCAGTAAGAACACTCCTGAGTGCTGCACTTCATCCCTTGGCTGTGAGCGCTCACGAGCAAAGGTGCATTCTGTTATTTTCCTCAACTGTCAGCAGGTAACTGGAAAATTATAGAATTTCACTCAGATGAAATTACATCCAACCAACTCTGTAACAACCAATAGGTGGATTTAATTAACTCACAAATCACAGGACATGAGAAGCTGTCATCAGTTATCGGATTTTTGAGAAATGTCTTCATTGTATATGGGGTCAATAAAGCTAAAGTAATGGAGTAAAGTGGTCTATCATCCCAGAGATGCGTAGACAGGCTAAAAAGAAAAACTGCATATGAGGTGAGAGTGGCAAATAGCCGATGAGGATGTAGTTACCAGCGTTTCTTTCAATAAGACGTGAAGGTCCGTATGGCCGTGACTCTTGGCGATCTCGGTGGGAGTCTGTCCGTGGCGATTGGCCGTGTGCAGCGCTCGTTTAGCGCCTGGACACTGCAGGAGAAGGCTGGAGACACTTCTGAATCCATACTGAGCAGCAAAGTGGAGGAGCGAGGGCACGTCTGCACGGCGGAGCTCTACAGTTTGATCATGTATGAAAAGCAAAAACATATTTTATTAAAGCTGAAAGTAAAGTAGGCATACTTCTTTGGTGGTCAAGTGGTCTTTGAGGAAACTAGACCTCTTCACCTCCACATGGTATTTTGTTTCCCACTTAGAAAATCAAGCCTGTAACGAGACGCTTTGGCCAATAATGTGTCTTTGCCAGAGAGGACATTTGCTGTTCCAGAAGTAGCAACAATTGCCAAAATGTTAAAGCAACCCAAAAACTGCAGCTAGAACTATTAACAAAAAAGATATTCTGAAAATAAACACAGTAAAACGTTTGGCGACAGTATACAGAGATGAGGAAACTTGCCGTACTTCACCTGAACAGGTAAGCTAACTTCATTTTCCTGTAATATCTAAGTATGTTGTCGTGACTATTTAGGGTCAGGTTGTGTTAGTAGACTCTCCGTGAAAGCAGACGATGCGTGGCTATGTTGAATCATGCTAATAGTTTAGCCTTCTGCTAATCGATTGCAGCTGCGGCTAAGTCATACTGTGTTTGCGTAGCTAGCAAGAACTTTTAATCGCCGGATGTTATCTCAAAAGGCTTTAGAGGTCCAAATGTTTGCAAAGAACAGAACCGGGATTACGGACGCAATCAGAGCGGTCAGGTGGAAGGGGCTTAGGATCAAGAAGGGAGAGCTGCATAAGCTTTGAGGAGTTTTTCTTGTGGTTTGTTTATTTTTTTTTGCTTTTTCAAGATGTGTGCCGACCCCAAATTTAGTTTAGCTTCTGAGAAGCAGCAGCTGTACATTCATACACAACAAACTCACAATCTCCTGATGTTCTTTCACGGTAATAACGTGAAGGTAAACCAATGCAGCGTAGGCATTCAGGAGAGTCAAAGAAAGACAGCTTGGAGGCACTTATTGACCTGTTTGTCATGGCAACATTTCCCTCTGCCCTTTTTAGTAGAGTTAAGGATCAATCTCAGCTGCTGATGAAGCCATCAATCTACCGCATAATGAGCCAAGAAATAATGGAAGACTTTGTTTTTCATAATGGGCATTATGCAAGGGGGGCACAGTCCGACTGTGAGCAGTATGTTCAACTCACAATCACTGCATAAACACATGGTTAGACGGAAAGAGTGAATTAAATGGACGTTCTGTTGCGGTGAGGCGTTGCCATAAATGCAGCTAATGTGTTGAAATACTTCAGAGATATTTATACTTATGTAACCCTGTATGTGTTAGTTTGATGGTTTGCAAATCCTACACTGCTTTACCTCTTTCAGGCACGTGTTCACACTGCAGTGCCTGGAAGCCTCCGGTGGGCATGCTTTCCAGCAGCATGGAGGACAACTTCTGATCCAGCTTGTCCATGGAAGACACCTGTAGAGCCTAGAAAATATTTGATTGATTTGTGGCTGCAAAGAACATTTGGAAACTTTTCCTCATGGGTAAATGGCAAGCTAAACTTCAAATCTGATGGCAAAAGAAAAGGTCTCTCTAAGTAAAGTCGGGGTATTAGTTCAGTATTACGTATTGTGTATAGAAGCACAAATGCCAGGTCGAATTCAACTGTATGCACATCAGAGTCCTGTCTGGCCAGTCCACACTTTTAGTTTGAAGTTCTCTTGGCAAGTTTGCGTTTTGGCATAGCTCAGGTTTGCCTCTGCAGCAAAAGAGACCTAATCAAATCAAGTGTTCATGCCTGAAAGAGGGTTAAAAGCTGCTGTCGCTTCAATTCCAGAGAGGAGACTGCAAACAGTGGCTCGAATTAACATCGGCAGAAATATGCTGATTCGATTTATCTTCCGTTTTTTCCGCGTCTTTCTAACGGCTCGATGTGGATCAATTCTGAGCAGCGTTTTGAGGCGGTGATTGACTAATTTCTATGACTACCTTACATAACTATGAGTCACTAAGTAGCATAACACATTTAGAGTGCCTCAGAAGAGTTGCTTTTATTGAGAAGAGAGAGAGAATAGACCAACATTCAAATGTGCTTCCTACGCTGCTAAATCAATGACTGGCAAATATATTAGCAAGTTTAAAATTTGGTTTATGCTAACTGTTACGGAAGCTTATGTATCGGTAGGTTTACTTTCTGTTTGCTTATTATAATAAATACACATCTGTAGTATTCTCTAACATTACGTTGGGTAAAAAGAAAGGAGTGCAGGTGGATCCTACATTTGTCATAAGGCAATGCTTTGCCCTACAACTGTACGACACTTACGTACCCTTTGCCGTAACCTCACACCTCGCCAAAAAAAAATAAATGTAATTAAACAGCCACGTCTCTCAGTTGCACAAAAAAAATCTTTCCCTCTTTCTGCCTCCTACGCAGCCTCCACTCAGACCTCTTTTCTGCCTGCGTTGCTGTGATTTCAGTAACTTTTCAGCAAGATTTATTAGCTCCAGCTCCGACTCGGGCCGCGCTGTTCTGTTTGAAGTACAGGGGGAAATTAAACACTGCAGACGGTTAGCGTAATCACACAATGATGCCAACACATGAGTGCGATGGCGTACATCACCTCCGCAGGACACGGCGTAGACTCTGCATAAATCAGTTGCAGGAAACCAAGCGTGAGACCTCCCCTGTCTGATTAATCTCCTATAATTTACGGGCTTTTAAAAAAATAATTGTTGCCTCAACTTCAATTTTACAATTACCCTGATAATCAGAGTTGTTTTATGTCTATGATAAGAAATCCCCTTGTAAATACTGACCTTTTGAGAGGAAACAGTGGAAATCCCCTCTATAAAAATCAGATAAGGTAACTGAGACAGCCCTTTAATGGCTTTACCTGACACATGAAATCTACAGGGTCTGCAACCGTCGACAGAAGGTGGGTTATTTCCTCCATGTTGCTGTAATACTGCAACACTGCCTTGTTCAGTGCCACTCCACCACTATAGACAGCCACTCTTACATTCCCTGCTGGAAAATCTGCAGCAGAAGACATACAAACAGTTGACAGGCAGGCAGGACCGAAACAGGATAGTGTTTTATTGAGTCAAACCATTCATCATTATTCTGTTCACCTGGTGCACTGACACACAGGATCTGCTCATTCCAGCGGACCGGCTTCAGTCTCAGCGTCTGATTCTCACCGGTGAACTCAACCTCCATGTCACAGTCGGCCGTCCGATTTTTCAATAGAATGTACACCTCAGTGGAGCTCTGCCAAAAAAACAGACAGCACGGCGGACTTCATTGTAACCGGCGCTTTATGAACTAACAAAAGGGCTTACTGCCTTGACGAGATGAGCGTCTCACCCCGCAGGGAACTCTGGAAGGAACGACCACGATGTTGGATCTGACACTGTCAGCTCCAGTTGACTGCGTTTGTTCCGGCTTCTGCTCTGGTCCTGATAGTTTATGTGTGAAGGGGCTGTTTTTAACTGCAGAGGTAAAAAGATGGACGCTGAATTATGCACCGACAGTATCTACAAATTGTGTTTTTCGGATACAGCAACAAGGCATGTGCATTTGTAGTCGCGGTAGCTGCACTGGTCCAGGGATGGGAAGGGTTGGTTTGTCAAGGTTTTGGCAAAATAAGGTGTCCAAATATTTTCGACAAGACGTTCGTGGTCCTCAGAGAATGAACTTTTACGATCTTTTGATCTTTCCTGTAGCAGCACCATGAGGTCTGGTCTAAAGCTTTGAGTGAAATGTTCAAACAAATTGACGAATTGCAAATTACATCAGAAATCAAACCAAATGAGTGAACCCTCCGTGATGCCACCGATACATTTTCTGAACAGTGGTTTTGAAGCTCAGTGTGGCGGCTCCGGTAGTCGCCATCTTGACACTACATAATGCTGCGTAGCTCTTGGCTAATTCAAAAGAGCGAAAAAAGATGGAGCGCAAGTGGACCTGTGGCAGGTATGTGATGACACCTAGCAACACCTAGCAACCTGAGACAATGCCCACCTGTCACTCAAAGCCGCCAATTGAATGGGTGACTTATGCGCCCATTTAAAGTCGTCATGATTGGCGAAAGTCGCAACGGAGACAAAAAACGTTTTTTGGACTTGGCTGTAAACTAGTTAATGTCTGCTGTAAAGTTGGGCATGGGGATTGACTCACTTTTGGTGCCACCATTTGAGGAACTTTTGTTTTTGGCACATTTGTTTTCAGCCCAGGAGGCTGCAGCTTGTTTTAACAACTTAATTTCTATGCTTTATAACTGAATACTTGTAGTAATTTCCTCGATAGCAAGCTAACAAACTGGAATAACGCTGTGGTGAAAATAGTAGCTTGCTCATGTTAGCTTTTAGCTCCTACTGTTGCCGTGCCTTGTACAGAACTTCTACCATGGCTGTAGTGTTTGATTTAAAACTGAACAAAAGTTGCTTCCAGTACAAACAAACCCGTGTATTGTCTCTAGCTGAGCACTAAAACATATCACACACCTACATGTACTAGCAAACAAACATTGTCCTCCTGTATGGATAGCAGAGGTACTCATGGGTAAAATATAACTGTTCACAGGCTTCTTTCCTGAACCACTCCACTGTATCAGTGCAATGAAGTGACACGGAGTGCTCTTGAATTTGCATGGCTCGCAATGAGTAATCAGTGGAGGCCGAATTTGCATCAGATGTTCCTTCTGCTCACATACATCTGTTTAAATACACCCCTGTGCTTTATGATTTTATCCAAATAGTGCAATCAGACAAAGCAGGGGAAGGAGGCAGAGGATGAATAGCTGGGCAGATGAGGACACGGTGAGATGTCTGTGCAGCAGGTGCTAAAAAAATATTGGATGTCAATCTTCAACAAACACGATTCTCGGGGAAAATAAAAGCAAGTAAACAGGCTCCCAGGCTGCTGCTCAGGCATTCTCACAAATAATGAGCATCCTTTTGCCCTCACATTATGGCAGGGGAACGGCACAACCATGTGAAATTCTTCCTGAAGGAGGAGGCATGTTGCTAAAAGAGTCTGTTTTTACTGTCGTGCATTAAGAAATTAGTTTGTGGTGTTGAATCAGTCCAAGCTGGTACATTATTTGGTCTTTGAATAAACAAAAATAAAAGAAACACATGCTCAATCGATTTTATAATAATAATAATTGTTATATTGGAGATTCAGAGCGTCAGGCGACATTCAAATTTTGTATAGGCCCAAAATTTGTGATGTTTTAGAGCTGTGGAGAAAAAGGAAGTAGGATGTCAGACCTGACTGGGTTATTAAATGGGCCCAATGCCCTCCAGGGGTCTTTGAGGGTATGCTATTAGGTCCCTAGTAAAATATACTAATAGTTCAATTTCACTGTTAATTAATTTTTCAGAAGATGGCCTTTTTCAGAAGATGGCCAATGATCTCACTTGGGGCTCAAAGCAGAACGTCTTCTACGTCTTCAGAAAACAAATTATCTTAATACCTTTTTTCACAATGTCAGTCACAGCGGTCAGGTACTCAGGAGCGTCTTGTTCGCTGGAGATCAGCAGGCACTCGTCGCCGTTCAGGGGCACCAACTCCAGCAAAGGGGTCAGGCTGTCCACCCCGCACAGCAGCACCACCACATGGGCCGCGGGACACAACACGCGGGCCAGGAAGAAGCGCCGCATCTGGCAGAGGCTCTCCAGCATGCCCTTGGAAAGGATCAGGAGCTTGCAAGTGTACTGGGCCAGCCTGAGAAAGTCATTCCTCCGGCTGGACACCGTGGCGATGTCATAGCAGCAGATCCCGGCCTCCGAGACGGGACCGGAGAAAACTGACTGCAGGTAGGTGGCCCATTGCTTTGCCTCGGTCTCGTAGATGATCAGCAGATCTTCAGCTGTAAGAAAAAGTTGTATTCTGTGCATTACATATACTGAATTTAAGGTATCCAGGCTTCTTTTTCTCATTGAAAAAATACAAAAACAAGCAAAACACACCAACATAACCTCGACATTTTACAGCATTTTTCTCAGCCATCGTGCCAGTATTACTATGAGCATGGCAAAGAAACTATAAATCATCAGGACTCGTATATTAAAGCATTAATCATTTTCATTACCCAAGTAAAACAGTATGTAATAATGAATTAATGAATTAATAATGTGAGGGAGCAGCTTACCTGTCTGGCTCATTTCTGCAGTGCTGCTCGTCTGCAGGTCTCACTTCAAAGTAACATGGAAATACAGGTGGAGCTGAGATAAGAGGGTGTTTCCTGCTCCACGCCAAAGTGGACAAAGAAATGAAAGCCCCTTTTAAAGACAATGTGAAGCCTGTTTTATGCTCTGGAACAAGCTGGAATATATTATTATGTATATTTTGAGGTACTAAATTAAATGTAAAGTAGTGTGATGGAAATTTCCCAACTCAGTCCGTGGTTTCGACTTTAGAAGTTTTGTTTTGCCGTCCTGCGTCACACGGGCGTCACCAAACCTGATATGGAAAATTGGAAAGTAAAAATGTATAGTCACAAAATATGATATAGCATAAAAAGCTAAATTCTTGGCAATTGACTGAAAAGAGCGGCACAACCTGAAAAAAGTCATTGTGTGTGTGTAAATATTAAGCTTTTGAGTGATTTGATATTCTGTCTTGATATAACTTTATATATTTTACATAATAAAAGATAAAACACATAAAATAGTCAAAATGGAAAGGCACAATCATGAAAAATACCAAACTATGACTCATATAGCTGTGTTTACTATTTCATATTAATACAATATTCCATACAAAGACAGAATAAGCATGAATGTAAGCAATGCAGTCAAACTAGCAAACAACAACGGTCACTATCATAATAGGTGAGCAGGATGTGAAGACCTTGAGTTATGGATTTCACCAGAGTTTAATTAAGTCTGGGGCTACAACCTGAGGCGTGTTAAAACTAATGATCTGGTATGAATGTCTGCAGCACAGGCAGAGATAGAAAGGATGTTCTGACCTACCATGCGCACAGTCCCTCATTCAGAGAAATGTAAAAAGTCAGAGCTTCATTAGCTGCATCCACCTGCCAAACAACTGACTCATGCCGCCACACCGCTGTCCCTCTAATAGCAAAGTTTGCCGCTGTTTGTTTCCTTTGAGCGGCGGCGAACTGAAATTCCCAACTGTGTAGAAAATGAGCTGGTGAAAGTTGAGGTCCCTGTCATGCAAATCACTGGCGCCATGTACCTGCTGACTCACTGATGACAGATCACACCGTCCCCATGTGTGCACTCGTATTTTCTGCATGACTGCTCTACAGGACATGAAATCTTCTTCTACATCTGTAATGGATTCAGCCGAATGAGTCCACATTCACTTTTCCGTAACTAGTGACACAGAAAATGTCAGCTTGATCCTGACCTCAGTGAGGGATTCATAATAGTATCAGGAATGGGAACAAACAAAAGAGTGAAACTGCAAATCTTGTCCTGAGGATGGTGCTAGCGGCAAAGTAATAGGATACTTGAAATCAAAAGGTTTATCTTCATGGAGCCATGAATGTTCTCTAAAAAACATATATATGCTTTTTGATGTTTATGGCTTAGATTAATGACTTAAGAAATATTATGGTCAAGATTCATGCTTTGTTCTGAGGGAGGACAAAGGAAAAATCTTAATGGGTTCATCCTCAGGTAACTATGATCAATTTCTAATAACGTACCCCTTTTCTAAATAAGATAATGCACTAATACAAAAAATAATTGCACATTTATTATTATTATTATTATTATTATTATTATTAATGACGACAACCACACGGATAATAATAATGAGATTTTGATTCATCTTAATTTTTCTTCCTAGTGTATTATCTACTCTGTATACTTATGTATATACATATATAAACATCTGTATATAGCAACATTTTATATGATACTGTATAATATTGTGTAATACTGTACATATGTGATAACATTGACTATAATATATGTGCATGTTTGTATATGTGTACATATATACATGTGTAAATAGGTATGTGTAGATGTAGGCGAATGTTTACAGATACATATATATATATATGTGTGTGTGTATTATATGTTTATATATATGTATATATGAATGTATACATGTGTGGGTATACCGCACATACACATACTGATTTGTTTATTAATATTAGTATAACATTTGTTTTGTTTTTATATATATATATGTAATACTAATATATATTGATATATACTATTACTTACCGAAGTTTGTTCCCTTCTGTTGGGTAAATTTTGCACTTTTTGCTATTTACACTTGTGGTTAGATGCCAAACTGCAGTTTATTGTGTTTGTACCTGCACAACATGCAATGACAATAAAGTTCAATCTAATCTAATCTAAGTTAATCACTTGTTGTTGTTTTGTTGTTTCAATATTTTGACCTAAAAATCCTCCTTCCATGTATAATAAACACATTTTAGCTAATTCATTGCTACATACCTGATTTTTTTTTTTTAATTAAATCCATTTTTCTTCCACATACACAGCTATTTATTACAGGAGTTGTTCTCCCCCCCCCACCCCCCCCAGTTATTATTACCGCCAGACTGACACAGAAACAGCCCTTTGATAAAAGTGAGTGTGCAGGCGAAGAGGCCGAGGCTCCCTCTCCACCAATGGGAAGAGCCGGTGTCAGCAACGGGGGGGCGGGACTTGTCAGCCAGCACGTTAGAGTGCACACTGCGCTCAGACAACTTGATACAGAGTAACAGTAAATCAGACAGAGCAGCTCCTACAGCACCAGCAGTGAAATTGTAACCCTGTTGCAAGTATTTTTGGCCGCTGATAGGGACCGAGTGAGATCACTGCGGTCTCTTTTCTCGGATAGACTCAAGAGTTGTTCGGCAGGAGCAACGCAGGGACCGTTTTCAGTCTCATTTCTGCTCTATCTTAATTTTATATCACACTGGAAATGTCCGAAAACAAGCCAAATGATGAACCGAAGTTATCTACGACGGACAGGGTGGTGAAATGTAAGTGTATTCCCCTTTTTTTTTTTTTTTTTTTTGTTTTTTTTTTCTCTCTCTCGTCCCTGTCACACCGAAACGAGACGCCGCCACAGCTCTCTCTCTCTGGTCTGACCACCAGAAGCAGCAGACCTGGAGGATTCACGGTGGTAGCAGCGGCGGTAGCGGCGGCGGCGGCGGCAGCGGCAAATGTAGTCGAAATTATTTTTTTTTTGTTTGCTGGCTATGGAGGAGGAAGAAGAAGGGTGTTAGCCGAGCTATGACAGCGGCAGTAAACTAGGAAGTGAGGGGGGTAACTACAGTTTGTAGACCAGAGCCAGAATTTAGCAAGAAATGTGTCACTGACTGTGAGGCGTGATGTGTTTTCATTAGGAGGGACTAGCCTACAGCCAGCAGTGTCACAGATGCATGGTCATTTTTTTTTTTTTTTTGATTCATATACTGTGCACAGCTTTACATTATTGCATGCAGATATTGCACAACCATTGCATTCAGCCCCAAGGGCGATTTTCCCTCATTTTGCATGCATCACCAAACACTTTTACCAAGCCTCCTCTTTTCTTTTTTCTCTCTCTCTCTCTCCCCCCTCTCCTCTCTCTTTCACCATTGCACAATACTACTAGATGTCTCTGTATATTTTGTGTGTGTTCAACTGCTCATGCCACATGGGGTGGTTCTTCCTGCCCTCTGTGTTTACACGTCTTGACATTCCACCTTTGCAGTCTGCCATAAGAATGCAATAAAGATCACAATCGGGTCGACCTAACCAGAGGAATAGGAGCAATGCAGCCGGCCCAGTTTCATGTCAGCTCACATCTTGTGTTGACTTAAAAGGCAGCGTGCTCGAGTTGCTGTGGTAAAGCCTGTTTCGTCTGAGAATGTCATTCTCGAGCGGGGGGTTCCTCCGTGTTGCAAGACGAATGCAGAGCTTTTCCTCAAAAGTAAAGGTGACAGAACGTGTTTACACGTTTACACGCACTGTCTGTTTTTTTTGTTTTTTTTTTGTAGTTGCAGCCCATATCCTCTCCGGTGCATCACAACAGGCGTGTGCAGTGAGCACAGAGTGCACAAGCACATGAGGGAATTGTTGTTTTATATTCAAGCTTAGCTGCTAGAGTTCACCCGATTGAAATAATGAGATCATCTGTGACCATTAAGCGTCGAGATTTAGCTGAGGAAAGGCAACTATCCGGTGTTTAAAAGACCATGACTGGAGTCACTCTCCATATCACATATTTTTTCTCTTCTTCTAACTCCAGCTCGCTCCGTTTGAAATGGAAAAAAAAAAAAACATTTAACAGCGTGACAGCGGCGAGCTCCTTTTCCACGGCGAGTGCGGCACTAGCCAGTTGGATTGTTGGAAATGTGGACCAGTGTTCAAAGGGAGTCGCAGCATGTCTTGGGTGCTTTTGTAATGAATATTTCATCAGATCATACCCCTACCGTCTCCACCGAGTTGAAGGGTAATGAAAAATAGATGCGACACGTATGGGTTATAAAGAGATTTAACAATATCACTGGGGTGACTCGGGCGGCCGTGTTATATGGATCTGAAGGCACTTTCCCCTTGTCACTGCTGTTTTACGCTGAGGAGTTGCCACCGAATTGCACATCTCAGTGCTGCGTCTTCAGCGTATACCCTGCTCTGCTTAGCGAAGGTCTGCAATGGTCTTAATCAGGTTGAAATGCATTGATTAGACATTAGAGGGGCTGTCAGGGAATCCGAGAGCCCAGTTTGTTGTACGGCTCTGCCGTTAAACCCGACGTCAAGACCAAGAAAGTAATTCGACTCATTATTCATTGATCAAGTTTCGAGAAGTCAGTGTTTTGGTAATGCATCAGTATTATGACAACACAGGCGCTGGCTGTGTACAAAGCACCTCTCCAAAATAACTGCAGGCTATAGATGTGAAGCAATTTGTTTTCAGCTGCCGGGCTACGAGGTGTCAGTCCAACTTATCATAAGTGCTTTGCATCCACCTGTTTTCAAAACGCATTATCATAATGCTCCTAAAAGCCACCGCTGCAAGTAATTGCTCACACGAGTTTAATCAGCTGAGGCAGAAGAAGTTGCGTAATTTTCTGCAGGTTTTTTAAATAATTTTTTGCAGAAAATAAATTCACGTGCAGCTTCCAGCATATAACATTTGAATTGAGCAAACTCCGCCACCTGTTTTGACAGTCGGTTGTTTGCTATTATGGTATGGATTTTCTGCTTGTTGGCTGACCATCGCAGCTGTTTTGTTTTCATTTTTTAAGGGCTTTACCTGATTAAGTGACCCTTAAAAGAGGATTAGCTTGGGACTCCTGCTAATCCTGCATATTTTGTCAGAATGTGTGGCCACAACTATTAGCAGCAAGGCTAAAACCAGCAATGGATCGTTTCTGTCCTAAATGCACTCGCTCCTGTTGCTCTGAGCAACTAAAATGCAGAGATATTTAGTTTTACTTCACAGATGATGAGGAGATCCGGCAAATGTTCACATCAGAACCAGATGCAGATTATTTTTAGCGCCCAATTTTCTCGACCTACTGTTGTATGATTGTTTGTAGCAGCGCTGCCCTCTGTGAGATAGAAAATAAGTACTCGGTAATATGGTTGTCATGGTGCAATCATGACAGCCTCGGCTCCCCAAACCGAAACGAGCTCAGTAATGGTGTGTTTCCGTCGCCGGCCGAGGGAAGCGGGGCCTCTGAGCCCCCCGGTGGCGCGGCTGGGCCCTTCTCTGCGAGTGGGGATGGATAACATCTGACATTTGACTTTTGAGAAGAGGCCCCCATGCTCAGACATGCGTGGGCTGGCGAGATGGTGGTGGTGACAGGGGCGCGATGCCAGGCACTGATCCCAGCTGGATAGCCGAGTCATTTATAGAACAGAACATTAAGTAATGCCGCATACTTGATCCTCGCCTTTACGTGTGATCACCTGCGTGCCGATGTGCGCCGCCGTGTGCCATTGTGGTGTTTCTTTCTCGCCGGGCGCCGGCGCGTTGTGAAACGGCCCGCTGGCAAAAAGCTTTCTTGTGGTTCTGAATAATATTTCCTCGTTAGAATTCATAAACCTTGTCATTAGGTGTATATGCATGCACGGGAATATGATTGCTAAGGGAAAGTTAGGTGATTTATAATGACTGCTGAGGATTGTTTATAATTTTAGTCCTGTGCCAGTGTGCTGTGTCGGTAAAGTTTTTCTTACTACACTAGTGCAAGCTTCCAGTAACTCCATCCCTAGTTTTTTTTTTTTTTTGTTCGGTTTCTTTTCCAGTTACTTTTAATCAAGAGCCATTAATGACGTAGGTTTGCTCCTCTGTGAGGTCTATGAGACAACTAGATGGCATCAGACTGTCTCTGTGCTGGGAGGTACGGTATTCTTGGGTGGTTGGAGTCCAAAAAACTCATTTTCTTTGTCGTCCAGATATAAACACATCACAGCAGACTGCCTGAACCGTGGCGAATCAGAAGAATAGTTTCGTGTGCATGCACAACTACTGATCCTAGCTAGTGTTATCTAGCTACTTCCTGTCCAGTTGCTCGTGTTGTGGCTTGTAAGGATCTCTCCTAACAGACTAACATTTTCCAATTTTGGTATTTCAGGCCTGTTCCCCCGCCGCTGGTATTAGTTGAGTCACTCTGATTGGCTGAGGAAAAACAAGTGTGCACACATCTTTATCTGATCCGGACATTCGGACGCGCAGATATTTTCACCGCAACGCGGCCATCTAGAATAAATACTAGAGTACCGTTTGGGAACGTGTCAGCTGATGAGTCAGTCGGCAAAAATGCTGACGATCTAGAAATATGCCAAGCGCATTCCTTCGTTCCAGTTGTGTTTATTCTCTGCATGTGTTTTTCTCGTGTGGCCGTAAACTGACGGCAGCTGCTCCTCGTTTAAGACCCGAGTGATTAATCAGAGCATGTGATCGGGTCGGGCGGTCGACCCGCGAGTGCTCGATCGAGGCCACGGGGTCAGGCGCTTAAATGGCAAATAGTCGATATCACGGCCAGTCAAGTGGAATTATTTGCGGGAGGGAATGCCATCACGATGCGAATTATTGTCCATCGCATGAGCCACTTTTTTTTTGTGGTTTTGCCGATCGGTCCGACCCGGCCCGCGCTGATTTACAGTGTTTGCTTTCCCAGACTCGTGCGACTGCGTCAGAAACGACAAGGTTG
This sequence comes from Chelon labrosus, assembly GCF_963514085.1. Lineage (NCBI taxonomy): Eukaryota > Metazoa > Chordata > Actinopteri > Mugiliformes > Mugilidae > Chelon > Chelon labrosus. The sequence goes on from NC_140337.1 coordinate 15,865,848, forward strand.
CAAGGTTTAGGTTGGCCTCGTGAGCCTGGGTGCAGGTGGTCGGGAGCACCCCGACTCCTCCCCCTTTGCATCTTTTGACAGATTTCCGTTCACGCAGCTCAATCTGGACGTGTCTCCTATAGCCCGGGCCCGTGAATGAAGAGATAACCCGGCGGGCAATCAAAGCCTGTATCTGCTCGCCCGGCCTTGCGGTGACACAAGAGATTCTTCTGGCAGCGTTTGGTAACAATGTGTTCTGTCACGGCGCAGAAAGAAAGACGCGCGGTATCTCTGTCGCGACGTGATGCTCAGATACGCGCTCTGTGGCATTCTCAACCCGAGTAAGTGCACCTTCACCGCTCATTAGATTAAAGAGGAATTAGGCTCTGTTGTGGATTTAGGGCACAGCAAAGCGGCGGATTTGGACAGATTAAGCTCCATATAGGGGGATAAAGGCGGCTCCGCTCAGAGGTTGTAATCTGACTCCATGCATTAGCTGCTGCTCTTGCTAATTCATGTGAACAAATGGATGTTTGGTCTTGATAATGCAAAAGGAGGAGAAATATTGTTCACCTGCCTTTGCATTTTTGGATTGTTGCGAAGCCTATGAGCGCAGTTTTGGGATTTGCATGCCTTTGAACTCACGCTCGTGTTGATAGGGTTGAACCAGATTTGTAAGCAGCAGTTTTGTAGCTTATATGTTGATGGAAGCTGTGGCTTTGTACTGTTGCGGCTCTTCGTACGCTGCCTTATGAGCACCACATGCGCCACATTTTCCTCTTTTTTTCGCAGAGGGTCCAAACACACAAATTCCTCTCTTGATTGCTTGTAGCCACAGTTACATGCGCGAGCCATATATCATAATGTTGTGCTATTGTGTTTGGTTAAAAAAAAAAATAAAAAATGTGCCTCTGTATAAACAAACCCCCAGCATTTCCCATTTCATGGCTGGCAGACACCAACACGCGCTGCTGTTGTGAGCTACAGCGGCTAACAAAAGCCATTTGGAACGGGGACAGGAGTTGTGTGTCATTAGATCCCTCTCTCCGGAGTTGGTCCCTGCGCAGTCGCAAATCAATCAATACAGTGTCTACACACATGTAACTACATGTTGGGCGCCCGGTTACAGTGAGTGTGGGGGAGGAGAGGCTAACCTAGTGAACTGGGAGCTGTTGGGTTACATTCAAGGACGACGGCGTAGTAAATCTGCATCCACGGGCCGCGAAGGCTGTATGCACATTAACTACAACACGGGTCACATTTATTGAATTGGGAGAGCGGGTTCTGGGGGGAATTCAGATATAGAAGAACATCTGTCATGGGATTGCCGCCACATGCTGTTCAGCAAAAAAAAAATTGGAAGCAAATGCTTTGTCAAGGTCCGTGAATCATCAGAGACTCAATTCAATCAACAGCTCAGTGGACGAGGATTCGATTCACGTGCAGTTTTTTCCTTTTTATTTTATTTTTTTTTTAGTGTTATGTGATTTTGACGATTACAGTCTGATTTGATTGGCTAAAACTGTGAACAAATTATGCAGCCAGTGAACCAAGTGAGACTGTGTTTTGGATGGGAAGAAGTTGGTCGAGTGGGTTTATAAAACCCAAGGACTCAAGCAGAGTTTGTTGCATAAAACTGCCGAGGCCCTACTTATAAATGAAAACCAAGCTTTTGCTTAATGCAGTGTTGACCCCCCCCCCCCCCCCAGCTCACCTCACAGTGTCAGCAGTACTAATACTGTTGTAAATATAACACTAGTAGTTGTAATGACAGAACAAAAGTGTAAAACATTAACTAGCTGCAGAAGTCGGCTGCGCAAAATACTCGTTGCGTAGAATCTTTGAGTGTTTTGAGTCGTTTTTGCAAAGTTCACACAGTTCATCTCGTCAAAACCTTTTCAGCTTTGGGGACAGGAAAGAACGTCGGGACAGCTGACTTCATCTGCAGTGCTCATGCGTGAAATAATGGGTGTCGATAGTGTTTGTATGGGTGGTGTCATTGATCTGACGTTTTTGATTTATTTTGTATACGTGGTCGTTTAAAGTCCTTTATCCAGATTTATGCAGTTGTGCAGCAGTAACGTAATGAATGAACCGTAAACTATATTGTTAGAGAAAGAATAGCAGCCGGTTGATATTTTGAATTGACTATTTGTCACAGCTATGTGCACAACGTAGCCAGCTCGGAATAATGTTTTGTGCCTGAGAATAAAATATCTCCACGGTGACGTCTTTATCTGGGACGCATCTCGTGTGTGTGTGTGTGTGTGTGTGTGTGTGTGTGTGTGTGTGTGTGTGTGTGTGAATGCACTTGTTCTTTTGGCCTCAGTTTTCTTGCCATGCTATGAGAAGAGGAGGTTCCTTGCGGAGAAAGCATACCCGCGAGCTAAACGGTAGACTAGTGGGCTGGGACAAGCCCCTGCATGCTGCTGTGTGACAGATGTAAACATCGACAGACACGCAAACACACACACACACTCCTGTGTCGTGCCAGGCGGTCGTTCGTATTTAAATATGGATAAAATGAGTAAAGCCATGCGCGGGTCGACTGTAAATGGTAGATTAGAAAGCAAGAGGGAAGCCACCGCGGGGTGAGGGATGTTGCAACTCTTGTGTCGGCTCATCAAGTCGATGCTCGCACGGTGGGGGGGTGGGGGGGGGCGACATATGAAGAGTGCACGGTGTCTCACGGTAACTGTCGAGTTGAGATTGCCTCTTCTCTGCTATCATGCAAGCATCTGTACTTGTTGACACCCACTCACACACACATTGGAGCTCATGCAAATGCGACGTGTTCCTATGAAGAACTGATGAATATGCTGATTCTTTTATTTTTCTCATTTCTAGCACGTGGGCGTGCGTGTCAGGGAACGTAGCAAAAAAAAAAAAAATAAATAAACGACGCAGGCAATAAACAACTTGTGGACTTTACTCACCGCTACGCAACGCTATCAGGTGATGACAAATCTTAGCTGTGAGGCAGTTTGTTGTGACTGCCCCAGTGTGCCTCGGGTGCTGGCACATTCCAAACACGGACGCTGGTTTTTTGCAGAACGACTCCCAAAAGCAAATTTACTTCTACACCATTGCGCCCGCCGGAACAAATCCTGGACGCGACAACCAGGAAGGCCTAATTTCAGTCAATGTGGTTCAATCCCTTTCCCCTCCACCACCTCACCTCCCACCCCTTGGTGTTTGATAAAGCCTGCCATAGCAGAGCAGAATTTCACACAGAATTCACAGTTGTCTTCGGGGTGTAGCGCCGCATTCCGCTGCAGGTTTGTTTTGGCGGGGGGTTCGGTTTGGCTCATCACCGAAGCGTCGGCACCGGGAGCGGCGCGAGCCAGCGCTGGCATCGGGGCTGCGCATTCAGACATGCTGCCCCAGTGGTTTCTGGCCAGCTTTTCCGGCTCTCGAAATGCGGCCTGACATTTTCCAGGACAGGCCTCTTTTGACTGCGAACCAGTGAGATCTTTGAAGTATGCGTAGTACTCATATTAAATGTCACGCGGACGGGCTCGCCAGTCGTTGGCCGCACAATAAAAAGGAACGCGCTGTAGGTTTTTAACCCCGCTTCTCCGCCTTTTCATCCGTCCGCGCCGCAGTTATTTTATCACACCAGAAAGGAGTGTTCTTTTTTTTTAATTAAGAGGCAGATCAATACTTTTCATCAAGTGTTATGGATATACTTCATTAGGGCCCCGAGTAACACGGAGGACTAGAACACAGAGCACGAGGCCACTTTTATTTTACTCCGGCTGTGTCTTGGATAATACGATTTAGTCTTTTAAAGGATTAATTCATTTTCACTCTCTGCTGTGAAAAGCTATTCTCAGGTTCGGCGCAGAGCATTTAAACAGTAAGGATTTTATTCCTCGGCCACATTCGACGAAAATTAACTTAATTGATGAAAGCCCTAATTACAATTAAGCGCCATTATATGCCGTGTAGTTTCCCCCTGTTGATCCCGCTGCTGCGTGAAGTGACAACCCCGGGTGGACTTTTCTTTCAGGTGTCGTCAGCTCGCTTTCTAAAAACACCCAGTGTGCGGACGAGAGAGAAACTCCAGCTATACAAATACAGCTGGAGGTGAGTCAAGGCCCCAAGGTTTATTTACACACATTCACACGCGTTAATTATAGACCACCTGGCTGAAAATTAACCCTCTTATTCCATGTGCTGGCGAATTTGGCGTCCGCTTATCTCGCTCTGCCGTTGGAAAAAAATCTTTCATTGGATGTCAGCACGTTCTATAATTGACCCGGCAAAACGTCGTCCTGTGGGATTTGACAGTATTTCCGGATGCTGGCTGGCGTGCTTTCTCGCTCACGTCATTTATTAATAGCTCGTTGTTTTCATACCTTATTGTGAACGTTGTCACCTGCAAGGTTTCGAGCCTACGAATCAACAGTCTGTGCATGAATTTACCTTCAGTCCTTTTTTTTTTTTTTTTTTTCTTGTGGCAAAAATAGAAAGGGGCTAAGAGGTGTTTAGTCTGATGGTGGCAGGCTACTCAGTCACTCCCTCCCACGTGGAGAGCGGAGGGACGAGGACTGCTGCCTGGCCCACTCACTCAAAACACACTCGGTAAAGGGCAGCAGCCCAGAGCCAGAGTCGTGACTGTGGTGTGCGTTGAGGGCTGGGGCTAGAGGTGCATGCATTTGTTACCCTGCCCTTGCTGGTTTTTGTCCGCTGAATTAGACCCCAGAGTAGATTTAAAAAAAAAAAAAAAAAAGCTCCAGTGAATTTCCTCTTGGAATATTCTCCCAGTAATTGCGAGGTCGATGACTCTCAGTTCAGCGCTGATTCACACGAGGGCTTGTTCTCGACAGCTTGCCGGTGACTCAAGACCGCTGCAATTCCCGGGAAGTCGCCCTCCGCCGCTGCCACGCCGAGCCGGGCGCGATCATAGTGCAAGCTGATATCTCATCGGTCTGAGCTCTCGGTGCGCCTTGATTGTGGAGGGGGTTAGTGTGTCCCATGGCTCCGATTGATTTTTGCGGCTGTCCAAACACCGCTGGAGAGCCATACATTAGGATGACCAATCATTCGAGCTTCGCAGTCATCGAGCTCGCTGTTGCGCCATTAGGAGGAGAGGAAGCGCCTCGCGGACTCCGGCCGTATCTTTACATGCCGTTAAGCGGGCCCGCCGTTTACAAGCGCTTCCGTTTTGCTTTATCGATCGCGTACAGAAGAGATTCTCAGCAGACTCCCGTTGATGTCAGCTGTCATTGTTGCACATGTTCATGCACGCAGCGTGTTTGCATATTTGTGTGACTTTCTAAAATGTCAAAGCCGAGGAAGTAGACGACGGAACACCCTATTCCAGTTTGTGGTAACGTACTGAAAACAGAGCCGCGAAACCGTGGGAGACGTGTTGTTTGATCAAGCTAATCTCCCCTCAGTGTGAACTCCTAAGCCCAGTCCATTAATACCGTTGTCCCATCCCAGTCCTGCTTACATATGCGTTCGCCTCCTGGCTGTTATGTTCTTGGCAGCTTGTGCATTGCTTTTCCATATCATGCTTTAATAGTGGCCTGCCCCCACACAAACTGGCTCGGGCTGCTGAGTGACACTGCAGCTCTGTAGCGCACAGCTACTGCCTCGAACACAAGTTTGGGTATGTCCGCATCCGTCACACCGCCTCAAGAATAGTAAAAGAGTACAACGTCTGTGACAGCTTTTCTGCCGGGACTCGACACTTGCTTCAGTCGGACGTTTTTTTTTTCCCTATCTTGTAAAAATGTGAGACATGCAGCTCGAGGCCGATTATTTTCTTTTTCACTGCCTCACCTATTTTCTGTCGTGCGTTCAAGCCGCCCTCCAACACCCTCCATACTCCATATTCCTCTCTACAGTTTTCGCTCTGCCATCTCTGCTTTCAAGCGTGACTGGAGCGCTTCTTCTAGACCACCGTCTGCCATTCATTCGGCATTTCCTCTCATTCCCTTCTCCACATGCTTAGGCTGCTGCTCAACTGTGCCAAACCCGTGTTGTAAGACCGAAACACCCATAATGCTTCAGGCCCGTCGCCCTGTATAGAAAGTAATACGATCCCCCGGGAGGAATGTGGCAAGCCTCCGGGACGGCCAAATCGAGGTACCAATCAGCCGGTCAGCCGGCAGATAATGTATCTTCAAGTGATTTGAAGCCAGCAATTCGGCCGCAATTGGGAAAAATGAAGTTTATAATTTACCTCCTAACAGACCAAATTTATAGCCGTTTAAATCCGGAGCACTCCACGATGGTAATGATGATGAAAGCTGCATTTAACGTTTGTTGTTTTGTCTGTGTTGTTGCCAGCGTTTAAGAGAGTTGGTGTTTACAGCACAGAGATATGCAGCGCTGCAAGGGATGTCTTTAAAAGCGTATTTGCTTTCGATAAAGGCAAATATAATGAGTACGGGTGCCACACAACCTGCCCTACCCAAGATATATAATACATTATTTTGCCTTTTGAATTGTCAGCCGTGCGCATTCACTCTTGTCCGTATGTAAACATTGCAATTATGGAGCAGCGGTGTTGCAGGGGAACACACCCAGCAGGAATGCCTTTTGAAAAGCTCCAAAAATAAATAAGATGAAAATGCCGCATGCTACCCTGTATGCCGTGAAAATGTAAAAAAGACCTCTACGCGCAGCCGGTGCAGCGCGGTAGAAGAGAGTCAAGACTCCCTTCAGGCAGTCAAGCTGTCAAGTGAACTGAACTTACTCACTGACCCGATCCTTAAGAACACATGACCCTTGTAGCAGCCTGTTTGTCCCGAAGGGATCAAGGGCACGACCCGGGCAGCTCACTGCCGCTTGACCCGCGCAAAATAACAGTGCCTTGAGTCTTCTAAAGGCCCTGGCCCTTACTTAAGCTCTCATCTTTGATTGGATGTTGACTGTGGGGGGACGGCTTTCTGATATGATGCCTTAACTGCCTTTAATCTCGTGGCAGCTAGTAAAGCCTGCACAGATGGTGCCTTCAGCGTAATACTCCACTAGCGAGTTTTCAAAATGCTTTCTCTGCAATATGGAGGGCAGCAAGGATGATTTACCTTACCATCACTTTTGGCCCAGAAGGGTTGCATAATAGCAGCTACTTCAGGGGCTCTGTCACACTTTCTCCAGATATATAGAGCTCCTCTGGGGCGCTGGGAATGGCTAGACAAGACGTGTGTGCGGTTGGTGCGGCGTTATATTCTTTGCTGACTCAGAATTCCTTTGGTCTTTGGAGCAAAGCAATTCCTTTGTTGCCCAACCTCCCTTCCATCGCGGCCCGTGCTGTTTTTGCTTTTCTTTTTTGGCAGGCAGGTACCCCTGCTGGCAGGAGAACCCACCACACCCGCGCATTCGTGGCCTAGAAACGAGAGATGGGCCTGAGAGGTGGGCGTGGGCTGGGGGGGAGAAGGAAGTGATGGCAAAGGAAGGGGACTCTTAGGGACCTTGTTGTCTTGGCAAGAGGTGGGAGGAGGTGGCTGGCTGAGCCGTCCCATTGCCTCACCACCTGTCCTCTGAAAAACCGTGCCCGGTCTGCCAGAGATGAAAACTCAACCGTGAATCTCTTGGACACAAACACTTGATTTCAAGATTTTTTTTTATTAATCTATTATACTTGAGTAGTTTAGCTTTACTTATTTAGCATTCATTTAGAACAACTATATTTTGTTTTCAGAGTTTCCGTCCCATCCCAGTTATTTTGACACAGCACAGAGGAATGACCTCTCACTTATGTGATGTGGCTATTCTTGTATGGTCGCGAGGGTTTGCCCCAGTCCACAGATCCTTGTGATAGTTGGCAGCGCAGTATTCATTTTCAAGTCAAGCAGGTAACCTTCCCAGCGGAGGGGGTTGGGGCTGGGGGTTAATTAACTATTCAGAACGTTATCTACAGTTCAGGCTCTGTTTTATTTGGGTCAGCCTCAGGTCTGGTATGCCGCGTTTACCGAGCGCGGGTGCAAATATAGACCGGCCTCAACCCCTCCGTATGTGTCTAGTAATTGCGTTCTAGAAATGCCAACATCGCGGCTGCCAACGAGCCCTCCTTGGGAGGTGCGATCACGCCTGTTGCGGCATATTATCTCAGAGGCAAGCTGTGAATGAGTGCAGAAAACACTGAAGTCGGTTGGAGTTTCTGGAACGTAACAGCATTTATTTATTTATTTATTGTTGAGTTGCGTTCCGCCTTGCGTCATTATCAGATTATGGCGATTTAGTTTGGATTGTTTGAGGACTCGCATGCGTAGATTGTAATTAGGGATTGTTGTAGCACAGTTTTTGGTCATAGGTTTGACCCCCTGTGGGCCAAATCAGCCAACGTATTGTATTTAAATGTTTTTCAGGGGTTATACTCTCTTAACAAGACGTTTTATGTCTTGATATTTGAAGCCACTGTGTTCTGCAAGCTAAAGTTTGTTCTCTGTGTTCCCTGCGGAGTGGTTACATATGTTGATTAAAATATTTAAAAGGGGCTGGAAAAGCCGTCGACTGTGGCAGGCAGTGAAAACAGATAAAAGCGTTCAGTGGCAGCATTAAAAAAAACCTGAAGGTGCAAATGTAACTCATTTGAGAAAACATTACATAACCAGCAAACATCTAAGAAGCACTTGCTGCTATTTTATGGTTATAGTAATAAGTTTTACATGCTCAGTAGTACATTTTTACAAGTCAGACTTCTGTTACCCTAGCTGAACTGCACACGGGCGGCTCTGCACCATGTCCAGCCACCAATCTGCATGTCACTCCACACTCATGGAACCAGCCACCAGCAAGAACAATTTGTAAAGTGGCTGCTGGTTCACTGGCACAAGCTCTCCAGGGTTAGTGGGGACACATGTTCTCGATAGACCCGTGTCGTCAGTCCTTCCCAACGCGAGCGCCAGTTGACAGCATGACGGAGGGCGGTGGAAGACTCGCACAAAGGTGGTTCTGTCGACGTGCGGGGCCAGGTTTTTGTCCAGACTGGAATCCAAACATGACCACCGAGCCCTCCTCAGCTGCCTGACCTTTCTGTTTACCATCTGAAGAAAAGGTTGAAATTGTAGCCTTGAAGCTCCGCAGGAAGACGCCGTCAGTGTGTCAAAGGCTAGGCGTCGCAGAGCCTTACGGGTAACCAGATTTAACTCGGTGATTGATGCTTTAAAGTTATGATCGGTTGTCTCTTATTTGCTTTTCGGAAATGCAGCACAACCCGATTTTGATTTAGGTCCGGGATCTTGTCGGTGGCGGTTGAAACTCTTGATCTTATGACTTTTGCAAGGTGAGGTTGTTCAGAGCCCTCCCTGGCACAATCGATTTACAAGAAGCAGCAGCGATGAGGGCTGAGCAATTAAATATTTATTAGAACATAATGCCTTCTGTTAATGGTTGTGCTTGACCACAATAATAAGAGGAGAGCTGTCGGAAATTGAACTTCCGGTGTGTACCTTTAATCTACACATTCACGTTGCCACGCTTTCCTTGCATCATTTGAAAGATCCGATATCAATTTCATCATTTCTCTGCCTCCTTACAAGTCTTGCTGCCGCCTCTTTACTGTTACCACAAATCTCTGTATCTGAGCAAAATCGCCTGGAGGCTGAAATATCTCTAAATCAATTAATATTGAGTTTAATTGAATCAAATCGGGACCTCAAATCTAATCGATTCAGGAAATCACTTGCGATAACAAAACCAAATAACCGTAGAAATTAGTGATGGAGCAGATTAGGGTGTTGCCTGAAGTGCTCAGCTGCAGGTCAAGGGGGCCTTGCATGTAGTGGAGCAAGGGTAGCAATTAGTGTTTTGCACTGACACAATATTTGCTTTATCCGTCCTGATCGCGGCCTTTTAAGGTCGTACATAATGCATGGGGGGAATATGCAGATTGGCGCCGCTATGACACTATCTGGCTTTTGTGCGCCACAGGTTCCGTTTGTGGAAATGGCTCGCACACAGCCGAGCATGTGCCCGTAGCACCCTGTCTTCCAGATCCTTTCAGCCTCCTCCATTGTTCCGTCTCTGCTATGCTCCAAAGCTGATTACAGCGCCTTCTCTAATGAAAGCTAATCCTGTGTCACGGCATTGTGGAGGAGGAGGAGGAGGAGGAGGTGGAGGAGGAGGAGGAGGAGGAGGGCAGCTCACAGCACAGCAAAGCTAGCAGGGAATGTCTTCTTCAAGGCCTGTCAGAGTGGCTTTCAGTGGAAATGCCACCGAGCGTTAACGTCCGCGCGAACCTGGGAGTCGGTGAGGAGTTTTACATTGCGCTCGGGTCCAGCCATTCATCCTTTTAACTCGTGTTTACCTGCACCGAAAATAAGCCTCGTGCAGTACGTGGAGGTGATTCATTGGAAAATAGCGTCTTTAGCCTCGGACTGTGTGTCACACTAGGAAAGCAAATGCAAACGTGGCATGTTTGAAATCATTTGAATCTGTCAGAGTCTAAATTTATCATGGATGAGATACCCTGCGTTGTCTTCTAGGGTCTTTGTAAAGGATTCTGTTTTGATGTGTGTGGCAGCTTTACTATAGAAAGAGCTGCTGGCTGGAAATTATAATAGAAAAAAAAAGCTGAATAGATCAAGTAGAGAGTAGTAGTCGTAGTGGAACGCTAAAATGTTAGATCTGTGCTCCTCTCTGCTGTGGAATATTTTTACTTTTAAGTCAATATTGGACACTGTGTTTTAGAGGTTAATTGATGACTATTGATCGGTTGTGTCGTAGCCAATACTGGATCAATTTCCTTCCCTAATTAACAATGTTCAGGCTATATTTTTGGATCTTACTTTGCCGTCAAGAAGAAAGGCCGTCAATTAGTGTCTTAGTTTAAAGGTAGCACCTATAGATGCCGTTAAATAAGCTGCCGTACCTTACTGCTGCTGTTTTGCTTTGGAAATAACTGATGTCTTGTTTATTGTGTCAATACTTAATCTGTCTTTCAAGACTTGACTGTCTGTCATCAGGGCACGGTTTGTAATTTTGCTGCAGACTAGAAGTTGAACCGTGAGTCGGGGGAGTGGATGGTTTTTGACGGATTGGCAGGTGCTCTTTTTTTTTTTTTCTTTTATCCATTTCGATGCGTTTTCATTTCATCGACTGATCTCTCGCTCTTCCTGACTCATGCCCTTCCATCCCCCCCCTCAGCCCCGGCCCGGAATAACTAGTCATTTGCCAGCCGTAATCCAGGTCCCCGGCGGCCTCTCACTGTGCCATTGATCGGCTGCCACACACCCAACCACCACCGCCGCCGCCGCTAGAAAAACGGCGCGGGGACATCCCTTAGAAAAGGCCTGTCCACCCGTCGCCACAGCATCCGCCGCCCACTCACCTTCCATCCATCCCTACGTGCGTGTGTACAATCATCCATCCCTGCATTCGCCCACGTCAGCCTCCCACGCTTCGGCCCTAGCCTCGCTAATTAATCAGGGACTTAGCCAGAGTGCTGTCTGAGCGGCGGCGGTGCATTTTGATCACCTGCTCCTGCACATGTTTACTACATTTCTCATCAGAAAGCCGATGAGGCAACAGCAGGGCGGACGTTTCATTGTCAGTCGCTCTCGCATAGCTGTTGCCCCACTCTCCAAAACACCGCTGTGGGCTATTTTCTGTCAGCACTTGATGGTCTTTGATAACCCTGACAGCCACAGCAGGCTGGAGGCAGGTCTTGGTTGTGTTGCCGGCTTGTTTAGTACATGACCCGTCTATGTCAATAATGAGGATCCCTAGATAACGTGTCATTGACGGGAACCTCTGCGCGGACGGCCACACATGTTACTGTCATGAGCAGCTGTCAGAGTTGCCATCACAATCCTGCTCATTGTCATTTTTTTCTGTAAAAAAAAAAACAAAACAAAACAAAAACATGTAAGAGTGGAATAAGCACAATCGGGCTCCTGCTCAGATTTCCCGGCGTTCGGATCGACTCGCTGCAGAATGCGACGCGCTGCCGGCAATTCATTTTTAAGCCAATATTTTGATGGATGTAAGATTAAGACTGAGACTCCACAGCGCTGTTTCCCTGGCAACCGCTTCACTCACTTTTATCTAATATCTCTCCTGTTTGTTGATGTGAAGTAAAAGCTTACATCTCTGCGCCAGTGTTCCTTTAAAGTGCCGTAATAGTCCGCGGGTGGCATCAAATTAAAGTCGCGTCCATTAGAGCCGCAATTAATTATGACGCTGACCACGGGCCGTAGCTGTGAGCTAAGGTAGAAAATGTTTTTTTTTTATTGTGATAATGTTCATAAAAGCTATATATGATGCATTTATAATGTGTCAGTGTGACTTTAGATGAAGTGTTGAATGTCTGTTTTGCAAAATCTGTGCTCCGTTTAAATCTGACAGGTGTTTGGTGCGAGACGACCTGAAACAACATCCTGCGCAGCTTCAGTCTTCTGTTTAAAAGGGTCAAATCAGTAGCTCGAGGACTCCTCCCTAATGAAGCAGTTCGTCCGGACAAGCCTGAACAACACATAACTTCCATTCCTAGCTTCTGTTACAGTAAATTGAGCTGCCTCTCTGTTAATTTAAGGGAATGAATTGGGTTATTTGAAGACATCATTTTAGTAGTCTTAGGGAAGTGAATTATTAAAAGCAGGGACCAAATCAAGTTGTGCAAATTATTAATTTGAGGGAGCACAAATGATTAAATGTGTTGTCCTTTGTACCTGCTGGGCACTGCTTCATGGCAATTGATACGTGCACCCCTGAGTCTTTGTTGACAGTTCTGCTCAGACCCCCCCTTTGCATTTTTATTTCCTCTGACGCAGCCAAGCTCTCTCTTTTTCTTTTTTTTTTTTCCCTCCACTCTCTTTCTTTCTGCGTCTGGTGAAGGTGAGTGTTGTCGGCCCCCGCTCTCCTTCATCCCTCACCCACAAAGGTGACCACTCCATTCCCGTAACGGCCCCCACAGATGTAATCAGCAGACTCAAAGCGCTGAGCTTCAAAGCTATAGTCTGCTAAACGCTTCGTTCGCGGCCGCCTTCTATCCCCGCTAATGCATGGTAAAGAGGTTCACGCCAATTTCCGAGTGACCTTTTTCCACCGTTAGCCCCGCAGCCTGCGTGCCTTTTGAAATTACCGGTGTGTCCTCGCTGGGCAGATGGGACTATATCTTGTATAGGCCGGCTACCGTCTTAATGCGTCTTCCCGTGGTAGTTTCCCTCTTTGTTGTACGCCGCAAACGCCAGGTGCGCGGGGGTCGCCTGTGCCGCTTCATCGGCGATACAGTACAGCCTGTTAACCTGTTGACTTTGTGCGCGATAATTAATAAATGTTTGGTCAAATTTGCGCCAATTTCTCGCCCAGATGGCTGCCTGTTCAGTTTGTGATCACTTTAAAGAGCTGCGTAGATGCACCAGGTGTCACTTTTGTCCTTGTCCTCGTTTTTTTTTTTTATTATTATTTATTTATTTTTTATATAAATAAGCCTTAAAGCTACAGTGCAGAGCTTTTGTCCCTTTCTGGTAGTGAAATAAGCTTTAAGTCTGTTTTTTTTTTCTTTTTTTTCAGTGCTCTCCAATGAGGAAACCAACAGTAATCTGTGTTGCTGTTATCTCTAATCTGTCCTATTTTTTTTTTTTAATCCGGAGCCGAAACTTTTCTTGGATGCCTTCTAGATGCCATTTAATTCTCTGCTGTGACCGTCAGAGACTCTGGATTTATCATTTTTAATATTTTTTCTTTTATTAATATTTTATTAGTTACATCCGTCACTCTTTGTTTCCTCGCCACAGGCTTCCACCATATTCTCATTCGCCCCTGCCTCCTTTATCATCCCTTCCTCTTGATCTGTGACGAACTATCGCGGCTCCTCGCCGTAAAACACCTCGCAAACTAGCGCGCCGCCGAAAACAGACTTAAAAAAACCCTGGTGTAGTGTGAAATGATTAGCTCAATCAGCATCGTGTGAGCTCATTAGGCAAAACCTCGAGTCTAACAAACATTCATTTGCAGCTTTAAGTCACAGTTTTTGGATCATTTAAACCTTTTTGCTATCAACGCTTCATTTTTTTATTTTTTTTTAACCGTAGTCTGATTCATACCGTGCAACTGAAATCTATGTTGTCTTAATTGGACTGAATTATTTAGTACTGACTTTATGCATAATTGATTAACAGTGTTATAGGCTTTCTGGTGGGTTGGAGAGTGAAAGTGTTAAAAGAAAAAAAACACATCCGTCGATTTCAGATCTGACTTATAGATATCATTCTGTATCCTGTGTGCGAGGTAGGTAGATATCGCGAATGATTCATCACTTCTCGTGAATATAACGCGTTACATGGTTCAGGTGCTGCAGTGCGTCGTTGCCAGGAAAGATCGCCATATGATCTCAATCTTTTGCATTATGCATGTCAGGTAATCAGCCTCTGAATGGACCAAACGGGGTAATAATGAAGCAATGGACCTGCCGCCAGATGACATTTCAAGTCGAGGTGCTTCACTGGTGTACAGTATGTCCTTTGTTTCCTGCCGCCTACAGACACTCGTGCATTCTGTTCGTCCTGGACTCCTATCCTGCTCCTCATTCAGTGTCGTTACGTAATTTAATTAACGAACCTTGACCGTCGGTAGGGAACGAGCTGCACACTCTCGGTGCCTGGTTCAACGCTTGGCATTCGTGCTCTGTGCGCACACGCAGTGAAGGCTTCATCACTAGAAGGCTTCCAACTGGAGAAAACTGAGTGTGATTGATTTCTTTCTTCATTTCTTTCGCGGTCAATACCAGATTAAGGTCATTTCAGATACAGCGTATTCCTGTTTTAAGGCGTAATCTCTCGTTTGTCAATTTTCTGTTACTCATCTTTTTTTTTTTTTTTTCTTTTCCTCTGTGTGTTTACGATCTCAATCACCCACTGCTTCACGCAACTCCACCTTTGTTGTGCTGTCTCACCCCGGCGCTGGTATTTACCATTTGATCAGATAGTGAGTTTCCACTTGATTCATTACGCCAAGATCTTGCCTGCGCTGGCAGCTACTTACACCGCCTCGGGATAAAGAGCGCAGCGCCGTCATTTAAAAAAAGGCAAATGGATCGGGCAAAGAGTGACTGCTGCTTTGTGCGAGTAAGGAAGCAAAGTTTCTAGATCGGTATCTTACTTTAGATCAGACACTGCGCTGCCTTTGCATAATAACGTCTGTCCATACAGTCAAATCACCTCTTGGTATTCTATACTTTGTGTCAACGGACCTTTGTTGCACTTGCACATAGTTGCCGGGGCTTTGTTCTGCCTTAGCTCCCTCCCTGTCCGCCGTGCTGAGATTTCCAGCGGCCGCGCCGAGTCTTAGGGGAGGAAAATTGCTGGTGTGGTGGCGGCTCGTCTAGTGGAAGTGGGTGGAGGCTTTGACGTGGGCAGTGACAACCCGAGCCTCGCCCATGCTGCATCATGCAACATCAGCGGTTTCTTGATAGTCAATCTGGCATCCGATGGAAAGATGCTGTGCGCCACAGGATTAGGGATCATTCTTTTATAGATGTAATCCCATTAATATACTTCATATTGTTTCCAAACAGAAGTAGTTTTAGGTAATATCTTGTGCTTTTTGAGTTGTCTGGACCAGCTGTTACTGTTGCTGTGCAGTTGTTGACTGAGTAAGGCTCGCAGGCTTATTTTTGCAACGTAGTTCTTTCTACAGATGTCTCGCAATAAAGCCAAACGCGACCGTACGTGGGATATCTGTTCTGTGTGTGCTAATGTAGGTTTAGCACTCACAAACCTTCAGAGAGCTGGCAGGGCCCGCGGGGAAGACGATGTGCCGGAATCGTAGACGTCTTTAAGTGCCAGATCAGGCCAGACACGCGGTTGCACTCCGTGTTCTTCACTAAACGAAGCCAGGGGTTGTTGAGCTCTGCAACAGTCTGTCTCACTTTCTCCAATTAAGCTGATCTGTCCGGCACCATATGACTGCGCACCTCCCGCTGTCTCATTCCTCAGAGAGATTGCATTAGCTCTGAACTAAGCCGGCCCCAAACATTCAAAGCGGCACATTTTACTTCTTCTTCTTCTTCTTCTTCTTCTCCTTCTCAGCAGTTTCACATAGGCTGCGCTCCGTGGTGCCGACTTCTCTAAATTCATACCTGAACGTTTGCTATACTCTGCTTAATTATTCTCTCACGAGTGCTCCATGAACAAAGGTGGCTGCAGGGGTTGATGATCTAAAGCTTGATGAGTTCGAACCCCATCAAATTCATTAAATGTTGCTATAAACCTGACCAATGCAGGGAAGTGTACTTTCATTAAATAAACTTTAATGCTTATTTAGCCCACCCTCCAGACATTCAGAGGTTTAGTGGTCTATTAGGCCTTAAACCTAATGGCTGATGGATGGCTTTAATTTGTATCTTGGAAATTACAATACTAATCCGAGACAAATTACCAGGGAAAGTTAAATCGGACGTATTTTTTTTCTTCCCCCTCTTCCCTGACCCGCTTTCACTCTCGTTATTTCTCTCGCATGCTAGTTTTAAGGCTGCGATGCAATTTCCCAGTTACATAACAGGAGGGAACAGAGAAATGGTGAAATTAATGAAGGCGAAAGCGACCGGCTAATGGAGACCATTTCTGAGTCATACTTGAGTTTGAGGCAGATCGCCGCGGGTCAGTCTCTGCTCTCTCGGCTATCAGGCTCTGCATGAAAGTGAGGATGGAGGCGCGGGGGGTTGTTCGCTGCAGCCAACCACCAAACAATTGCTGTCTAGTAAAATCTTAATAATGGGTTTGGAAGCAATTGTATTTGTGCTAATTTTAGCCGGTTGCATCAGTGAATGATTATATAATATAGTATTTGACACCACCACTTGTTTTTTTTTTTTTGTTCAGATAATGAAAAAATAATAAATGTGTCATGATTTTTCTTTCTTGATTGAGTTGTTAGGTCATGTTTCTTGGCTGCGGGCTTTTAATTTTTGTCAAGGGAATAACACCTTTGTCTTTACAGTGTAGAACCCACCATTACAATGCGCCATGTAATGTTTTGGCAGGGGTGGGTGTTACTCTTGTTAATAAGACGGCTGTTAGAAATTCCACAGGGGAAAGTTCACAGTGTTTCCATTGTCTTGACTGTAAGAAATGGAAGGCTGATATGTTGAGAGGTTGCCATAGTGCCGACAACCACAGCTTTCACACGAGTTACTTTTATTTATTTTTTAAAAAAAAAAGATTAATGTTATTCTTTAGTGTTTGAATATTAGAATATGTCATGTTTTTTTTGTTTTTTTTTTGCCCCTTCGCTGGGAGCAGATGTGACTCATTCCCGACGTGCACAGTCGCATGAATCGCACCAGCTGCTGCGCTGTTTATTACAAAATCGCTCCAAACTCGGCTTGGTTGCCGTTCTCATGTGGATGTTTACATTAAGCGAGGCCGCGGTCATATTTCATTAACTGACTGAGTATGATTATTGTTTAAGGAAACCAAATAAACACCGCGACTAGTAGATTTGGGGTTTTCCCGTGCATCTTCCACATTAGACTTCCTCAGGTGTCTTGTTTCAGAATTTGCATGCGTCGTCTGTGGGATGGGTCAACCTGCAGCTATCTTTCCGCACAAGTGGAATATATTTTCTTCAGGCATACGGTGTTCAGGTCTAGCAGCTATGTAACGGTGATAGACTGCCTTGGGAGTTCACCTGTCATTGCTATAAATCTTAAAAACCCAACAAGGCGGGTAGAGGCAGATACTCTAAGAGCTTAACCCTCTGCTCCCATCTGACAGTTTTACAGAGTTACATGGTGTTATAATATTATACAGGTGCTCAGTTTTAGTCCCTTTCATTCCAGCTGTTAGGCTTCAGCTACATACTGTACATGTCATTCGCTCATCAACCGTTGCTTTGTAGCTCACAGTAGGTGGCAAGTGGATGTTCAAGGCTCCGGTTGCCTAGGTAACTCTCCTGTATATTTTCCACCCCAAGTGTGTCTCCGTCAAACAAGCGGAACATGAAAATATTGCTTGTGTATGGTTGGAGCTAGCCCTACTTGTTGTCACTCTAAAGGATCATTTACGGCGTAACTTACGGACGCAGCCTGCGCCGGTGCAAGCCATTAACACTAGTCGGCGCTGTGTCTTTTTTACCGGTCGGGTTGATTTTTGTTTCTACTTCCTGCTTCACTTTCAACAATGGCAACTGAAACCTTCGCTGAACACGAGTCGTGCAAACGTTTGCATCTTCGAACCTCCTCAGTTAACCTTGCCCCGACGTGTTCCATCTTTATTGATCCGAAACAATCAATTTGAAAATTGCGGAAACAGCCGGAAATACTAAAGCGGAAACACGCTACCACCAAGTGGACCATTCGCAGCTCTTGTGGTCTGCGTCGCCGCGGCATGTAGTTACATTTCTGGGGAGGTGCACATCAGTTACGGCGCTAGGGTCTGCGCTGTTGCCGTAGCTTCTGCGTCAACTTAACGCAGAAGTGTAAACCGCCTATAAGCCTGATATCAACATGGTGAATTTGGTGGTAGGAACCAAAGTCGTGGTAAATGTTTGCGGAACTTTTCATACATGTTTGCATCATATGTGAATTAACCGTATCGATCTCCCATTCGTCCGAATAGTTTCGCTTATACACCTTGCTGAATACTTTGCTTAAAACTTTGCTATTGGTCTCTTCCTTCGGACATAGATCATTTTACAGATTTTGACACTAGAGGACTCTTCTCAGAGTCTCCAGAGTTTCCTGTCCAACAACTGAGGAAGCCCTGTCTGGTTCAATAGGCAACTTACTGTACACAAGGGATGTGGAAACTTGAAACGTTCCTCTATATAATAGTTCAGTTTCCACATGACTTGTGAACAGTAAGTTGTCTATTGAACCAGACAGGGCTTCCTCAGTTGTTGGATGGGAAACTCTGGAGACTCTGAGTTAAATCTATGTTAAATTAAATGACTAGTCGTCCTTGCTGTATCTTTGATGTTGCAGATTCTTGACCCAGCTGTCGATTTTAGACCACAGCCCCTGGCTTTCTTATCGGGTGCAATATGCCCCCATAACGTTATACTTCACATAAGTGTTGCGTTGCCGTATGTGCTCAACATCACAGGAGCCAGTGCGGTGTGGTTGTTTGCCGCCGCGGACTCCAAAGCCCCAAGGCCGTGGCCTCGGGCTAGAGTTGCGCTGCAGGTGCTCACGGGAGGCCAGATTGGGACCTTGGGTAATTCTATCTCAGATGGGGATCTCTGAATGCCCCAGATACCTGAGTGGAGGCATTAGTCTTATATTATTCAAGAAGATTAATATAAGCTCATTGAGTATTGATTTGGCTAGCAGACCGTTTAACTAAGCTTCTTCTGTCATATCACACAGAACAGATTTCATCGAGCGTTTGCAACTAGAGTGCAGAGAATTGCGAAAGTCATCGTCAGTCAGATACGCTACCTCTTGCAGCTACTGTAGGTGATTTAGATTGTTACAGACACAGTAATGCTGAAAATATCGTGGGTGCAAACGCGCGAGTCCAGTAAATCTGCAATTTCAATGTACACCTGTCGGGAAGCTTTAACTACCGCTGCAGAGATCCAAATATCGTCTGTCACTAAGCACACCGTGACACAGATAAAACGCTGGTCTGATTACCGCTGATGTCACCTTTGGGAAGGATGGATGCTGGCGCACACAAAACACACAACCACCGACTCAGCAGTGTTTGTTGCTGCAGGTGGACATTAATTAAGAGCATGACA
This sequence comes from Chelon labrosus, assembly GCF_963514085.1. NCBI lineage: Eukaryota > Metazoa > Chordata > Actinopteri > Mugiliformes > Mugilidae > Chelon > Chelon labrosus. Next base: position 15,885,471 of record NC_140337.1, read on the forward strand.
TCTTTTAATAAACTCTGTTGAATTAATAAATCCACAGGATGCGGCCTTTAATCTCGTGGGTTTTTTTTCTGCGTACCTGTCGGCAAAGAAAATGCTCATCAGGGGATGGCAAGAAGGAAAGAAGGACACACTGGGCTTTTCTTAAAGTAGAGGCAACAGAAAGTACTCCTCATAATAGTTTCATTTAAAAGCCGTAAGTCTTTTTACCTGTTTGATGTCAGCTGCTCAAATGACACGATGTCCATTTTAAAGAGCTGCACTGACTGTTCCTTTGTTACGTTTTCATTAAAAGTCTGTATAGAGACTAATTGGGCTTTTTGCATAAAAAATCTCATCTGTTTTATGCAGTGATTAGATTGGCGAGAACACTGTTTTAAATTTAAATACATGCAAACAGCGTTGGGGCCTGTGAATGCATTAGTTGTACTCAAAATGACTGGAGTGCATTGAATAGCTGTGAAACGCTATCTCTTATAAGCCACTAATTATGGAAATTGACAGTAACAGAGATTTGTTGTGGATTTGGTTCGTCTAATTTCCATGATGCCTTCAGGGCCCTCGGGAATAAACATAAATTCACAGTTGGAAATAACTGTGACTGACAAATAATTTAATGCGTGTCAGACTGAAGATGATGTCTCTGTTTTTCTTATCAAGCGCACGCATAAAACTGTTTGAATACAAAGACGGTTACACATTAAACCCCTCCTATACTCATGTTATTTAGACTTTGTCCTCATGTGAAAGGCTTTTTATGTGAATAAAACAACAGATGTCTCAGTTCTCTGCTTCATTTTCTAAGTTGTAATCCCTCGCTATGAATATTGCCAAGCAAACTAGAAAATGTGTGGGTCTGTATAAATATTGAAAATGGAATGACTCACAGATCATAGCAGCAATCTGGTAAATTGTCTCGGAGGGTGGGCTAGGAGCATGGGAGTGAACACTAACTCCCTCTCCTGCAGGGAGTCGATCCCCTGGAAGGTACAAAGTACCTGCTAATCAAACAGCTTAAATGCCGCTTGCTCAGTGATGTGGAATTAACTGTGTATCCTCATAAGTCGTTTGTCAATGGAAGGGGTATTAAAGCACTGTAAATATGCTGTGAAAGTATACCACCTGTAATGAAGATTTTTATTTATTCTTTTTTTTTTTTACCTTTTCAGCTGTCCCCTTCCCCCCAAGTCACCGGCTGACGGCTAAAGAGGTGTTTGACAGCGATGGGAAGCCCAAAGTGGACGTGCTGAAAGCTCACCTAACCAAGGAGGGTCGCGTGGAGGAGGCGGTGGCGCTCAGGCTCATAGGAGAGGGGGCCACAATCTTGCGCGCAGAGAAAAACCTGCTGGACATCGAGGCCCCCGTGACAGGTCAGGAGCGAACAACGGCACGTTCTGTTTGCTGCGGAGCCGAAACATTTGAAAATTAATAATTACATTCACGTCACGTTCTCTGTGCTGCCTGACAAATAGTGTCATGACGGGGTTAATTTGAACAGGAACCATTTGATTGATTATGATCTCTAGTTGTTGCTCTGCATCAGAGATCACACAGCTGAAGGCTTTCACCCACAAATTCCTGTTTATTCTCATGGGGACATAAGTAAATTCATAATTAGAAAATATTGTAGACAGAAGAAAACTGATCTGCAGCTAATTGGATTAATCCTTTAGTTTCCCTTTATCTTCTTTGCAACTGAACAATTTTTATTTGAAGAGGTCACCACGAGCTTTAGGAAATTTGAACAGGAATTATTAATTAACTGATAAAGGAAATTATCTGTAGTTGCAAACCTACATCACGCAGATAAAGGCCTCCGCTGACAGATTAGTGTTTATCCAAGAGGCGACGCTAGTATGTAAATGAGTGTCCTCATTCACTTTGTATGTACACTGCTCATTGCAATCTGCACTCTTCTTTTGTGTTGTTGTTAAAATTAAAAGAATTAAAGGCTCATTTTCAAAGAAATATAAATATTTGTTGCCTCAACGCTGTGATTCCCAAAGAGGACGGCGTATAAACAAACCAATATATAATAAATAACGTTTTAAAAGGTTTCAACTCAGTGAGTGAAAGCTTGAAATCGCTGACTATATGTTTCAGAGTTTCTTCCGAAAAAATCCCAATAAAGCTCGTAACTATGCGTATATGTCAAACGCATGAAAAGTGGGCGCTGTAATGTCACCTCCGAAATAAACTTTCGATACGAGTGCAAATATACATCAGTCAAAGTTTCAATATTAAGGTTTGCCCTTTGGAAACTCAGATTGTCTATATGCTGCATGTATTCTTCATCCAGATGTACGAATCCATTTACTTTCTCCTCCTTGCTTGTCTTCGCCCTCTTTTTATGGTCGTCCGCAAGGTTTCGCTCAAGGTTTCTTTCTGTTAAAAGTTTTTTTATTATTCTTATTTTTCTGCCACCGTTGCCTCAGTCCTTGCTCTGAGGGGTTCAGTCTCTGTTAATGCTGCTCCTCTAAAGCGTCTCGAAACTATTTGGATTGTCGTGTGCGGCAATTTGGATAAAATCACATTGAATTGAAGTTACAAAACAAGAAGACAAACTAATACACAGGGACAGCGGGCACAAATTTGAAACGCTGTAAAAAGAGAGCTGCAGTGCTCTTAATATAAGACTGGAGAAAGGAAACTGATATAAAATTATATTTGCTGACATTTTGAAATTCTCTTTCAGCCGTTCAATACATTATGCAAGCTTTCAATATTTAGTTTCAGTCTTGCAAAACTTTTAGACTTAAAGCTGTCAAACACTTAAGTTTCAACATTTCATCAGATTTCTTCTTGGTAGTTTTGAATTAAGGTGTTATATTAACCCTATAAAGGGGATATATATACTGCAAGTGGAGTTAAATGACTGTGATCATTGCGAATGGCTGATGAAAATCAAAGGGTAGGAGGCCGTGACTGATTCACATAGAGGCGAAGATGGTGTTTGCATACAATGGCGGACGAAGATGGATGTTCTCCAATGTTCTGGCTCTTCCAGAAACTCCAAATCCCAACCAAAACTGTGCAGTTGGCAACCTCACAACACGCTAGAACAAAAACTCTCAGCAAGAGAGGACCCTCTGTTTATAGCGGTATGAAATCTTAATTTTCCTAATTAGCTGAGTCATTGTGCCTCCGGGCCACGCGTGGGCCGTGCAGCTAGCCATAGCAGTTTATTTTTAAGAAAAGCCCAGGTTTAGTTCATCCAATCTGGCAGAATTAACAAGCTCGGTGGGATTCATTCACTCGGCCGCTTTGTGCGTTAAAACCCTGACGCAGACACAGAAAACTGAAAACACCTGCTAACCTTGGAAAACGCCAGTATAACACACTAGTCTTCTTTTATCAGCGCTGTTAAGCATTGTGGTGAAACTATAAAATAGGCATAAAAAGCTCGTTTTCATCTCATTTGCTTGTAGAAACTAATTGTTCTGCTGATTTTTTTTTGGGGGGGGCGGGGGGCAGCTGAAGTTGAGCGTCTCTATGAAGGAACATACTGCTGTGGGAGGGTCACTGATGCATATGCACAGATCCAGTGCGTCCATTGTTGTCTTTCTTCCTGGTCAAGTGCCCTGTTCCTCCATTAGACTTTCTGATGAGGCTTCTTTGATGTCATTGTAATCAGAGGCAGAGGCCTACTCAAAGGATCTATGGCAACCCATCGTTTCCTAATACGAGATTATTCCCACAATTTAGTCCTGAGAAGGCCCCTCGTCCGCATTCGGCAGACGAGGCGTCGCACTTACTTAAATTCATGAATGCGCGAGCCTGTTTGAATAGCGTGAGTTTCCGATGTTTATTGAGGCCGCCACAATGAGAAGGACGTCTTATGGAGCTGGTTGAGACAGTGGAGCTGAACACAGAGATGCTAACAGGCAGCCTTGTTTTCATCAAACACAATCACCTTACCCCTTTATTTTATTTTTAGATCCTTATTTAGCCACACAGATACATAACCAGCTTCTTTAAATGTTAAGTGGTTCACATGTAGGAGTGTGAAAGGAAAAACTGTAGCTGTGACGTTCGCCGATCAGCCACAACATTAAAACCACTGACGGGAGAAGTGAGTAACACTGACCATCTTGAGATAATCCAGTGTTCTGCTGGGAAACTTTTGGACCTGGCATTCATTCATGTCATGTTACTTAGACATGCACCACCCACCTAGACCAGACCAGACCAGACCCCCCCACCCCACTCCTTGATGGCAGCAGCCATCCCCAGCAGGATGCAGCCTGACACACAGAAAAATGGTTTAGGAACAACTAAAAAAAAACAGCACAAGGTGTTGACCTGGCCTCCAAATCAAGTATCTGTGGGACGATCCACAGAGGCCCCTCCCCTCAAACGCCCCCCCCCCCCCCCTCCACTAACAACATTTTGTCACCAGACACCACAGGACACCCTCAGAAGACCCATGTCCTTTCTCCGATGAGTCACAACTGTTTTGGAGGCACAAGGGAGACCTACACAATATTAGAAAGGTGGTCATAATGTTATGCCTGATCGGCGTAGTATGCACATGAAAGAAAAATGAGTCAGTTTCCTGGCTGGACTTTTAGCACAGCCTGGCTTCCTCTAAGTAAACATGCTCTGATGATGACCTTCCCTTGCGGTCAGATTGTCTTTTAAATTCAGAGAAGCTCTGCTGCAAGCTAACGGATCTTGATTTTAGATTTGAGCCAGAAAGCCTCCTTCCTTTGTTGTGTTACGCAGCGAAACAGTGGACGGCTTCTGTTCTGCGTGCGGGCTCCTGAGGATATGTGTGTGTGTGTGTTTGTGTGTAGCAGCAGTGAAGCACTTCTTTCCCTCCCACTCAACACCCCTGTCTCAACCCCTCTCCCACTCGCTGGTGTTTTTCGACAAGGGTTTCTCTGCTGCGCGTGCTCGTGCCCCTGCTGTGTTTCCCTCTCGCGGGCGTGCACGAGACGCACCAATTCGCTGTAAACATTTCTTTGTTCCTCTCAGCGCTCCTCTTCCCTCTTGTCTGCCGTGCTCTCTTCAACTTTCTGTGTCATGCTCGGGAGCTGCTTCTTTCACACCCGTTAGCGCGCCTCCCTATTCATGACACACGGTCAGCAAATTAGTATGTAAATATTTATCATGGATGCAAAGCACCGTGACATGTCAGCTATCTCTTTCTCCCTCTCTCTCTCTTTTTCTCTCTCTCTTTTTCTCCCTGCTTCTCACATAGTCACTTCCTTGTTGGGGCCAGATGGCAGGTGGGGTTTTCATGAAGGGAGGGGTGTGTGTGTGTGTGTGTGTGACGAACTGTGCTGGCTTAGGCTACTGAGCACAAGCTGCTCCCATGGCCTTCGCACAAGTCGCCCATCAATAGAGCTCCTGCAGACGCATCACCAGGCAACAGCAAGCTTCCACTCCGTTCATACACATGTTTCGCAGTGCATGAGCCCCGCGTCGGCCGTGATCTCTGTCAAACACAAGTAAAAACCGGCTTTGCCAGTTTTCAGTTCTCTTTTTGCCTCGGCCGTTCGCAACGTCTCTGAAAATGCGATGCATTCTCGGTTCAGCGAGGCAACGTTCAGACCTCGGTTGTGGTATTTCCTGTGTACTCCTTAAAAAGGTCTTAGTAGATCTTGATGAGAATGGCAGTTTTATGAGCTTAACGTGGAGTGTGTTTGCTCTGTGTATCATTGCAGGGGCCGTTCCTCTCTCCAGTAGGCTGTTATGCAACAGTCTTATAATGAGAAATACACCGCTATGGACATTAGTGCAAAAGGGATAAATCAGCCGGTCTGAACGCCTCCTATCTGCGCGCAATATATGTGTTGTTAAAAAATATGACTATAAAAGAATTTAAGGCAGAAATGGAAAGAGAGAAGATGTGCATTTATTATCTTTTTTTATTTTTTAAACTCAGCTTTGAGCAGAGCCGGAGCTCCTGTGAGAGTTTCAGGCGTGATAATCTAATATTCTAGTCTTTTACCGAAAAGGTTTCTTCAAAGTTGTACAATAAATATGAGCTTTATTATCGATTGTTGCTGCTGTACCTCCGATAGCAGCTTTCGAAACGCCGCATACACATTATTGTTCGTAACATATTGCGAGCTCCACCCCCGCCTTTGCATTAATGCACGCTCTGCAGGATGTAGGCTGTCGGAGAGTGCCATCATAAAACCCGGGGTATTGTCTCAATCAAAAACACGATCTGGCACAGCCGGCAATCTCCGCGGATTTCACTCGCTCAATGAGCCCGGCCTTTTGGAGTGGCCTGTGTAGGTTCTGAAGCCAGGTTGTGTAATGCCCACCACCCACTCAGTAGCTGCTGCCCGCTGATATGCTGCTACTCGGGGAGATCACTTTAGCGCACAAGCCGTAGATGGCCAGAACGAATTGTTTCTCACTCCTGATAATGTACTCCCACCTGCTCTTCTTATGTGGGCTTCGGTTCTCACCTCGTGTTTTTTTTTTTTTGTGTGTGTGTGTGTGTGTGTGCGCTGTGTGACAGGAGGGAGGGAGGCAGAGCCCGTCTGTAGGTGTGCAGGAACAGAGTGATGGGTGGATTGTGTGTTTGCTGTGATAAAGCGGCGCTCCGAGCTGGAGGAGTGAGCTGTTGTGGTGTTTTTTCTGTTTGATTTGCATCGACCAGCGCCGTCCACGCTCGGTGACGGCGATTCGCTGCCATCATCGCGCCGGGTCCTTTCGGGGCCCCCGTGATTGAACTCCCGTGAACATCGCCGTGTCACCCCGCTGTTTTCTTCACCGGCGAGTGATAGCTTTCCAAAAGGTCAGCCGGACACGCCGTCCTCCCACGCGCGGTGGGTTTGACGTGTGCTTCAGGTGAAATTGCAGCCTCACTAGACTCCTGGAAACATGAAAATTTGATTTCCCCTTGAATCTTTTATTTTATTTTTTATTATGACTGCCGTGTGAGTTCAGTGCAGCTCCAGCAGTTCTGCAGAAAACTGTAAAAACACCGGGTTTTCTCAATAATCACTCTTTTGTTGGTCGTCTCCACAGACAGCGTTCAGTTTAATGTGAATGTTTATTTTTTAACAGTTGCTTTGCAGCAGACAATACTTGCATTGCATTGTTGCCATTGGTGAGAGCTACGTACTTTATCAGGTCACTAGCAGCCAAGGTTAGTTTTTCTTTTTCTTTCTTTCTTTCTTTCTCAGCGATATAAGCTGCCATTGTTTGAAGGATTTAAAGCCACTGGGACGTTTCCATAGCAATAGCCAGCCTTCACCTCACGCACCCTCCTGGATAAAGCAAGATGAGCCTCTAGGATTACCTAGTAGGTCTTTTATAAAAGTATATTCATATAATACTGTAACACCAAAGAGTGCATTAAGGATTATTTTATCCTTTAGGATTTAATCTATATGAAACTCACTAAGTGCATAGATGTGATGCAGTTGTTGACGTCAGACAGATTGAGATTGTGCCCCAATGAAAAGAGTACATGAAAATATGACGATGAACTCGTGCTGCATAATATATTCAGTGATATTAAATAATGTAAACGCTGATTATAAGAAGAATGTGGCATTTTGCAAGGTGAATTTTAATGCTGGGAGATTGGTTTGGCAGAAATTATATTGCAGGGGAGGAATGTTGAAATGAAAAATAATCACATTGATTTGGGTTGGAAAAAGAACTGCGTGTACCTGATCTGACAGATTATGATGATATAAGTGTTTTTTTGTAGGGAACGCAGTAAAAATGACTAAACCAGAGCGTGCCAGTAAATAAGAAGAGGAATTAAACAGTAGCTGCAGCTGAAGTTCTGTTTCTTCAAGCACGGTTTGATTCACTTTTTGTTCCATTAAGTCAGTTTCTCAGGGATTTTACAACCAATCTAAAATAGACCAGCCCTGCGTCTGAAGTAGACTTGGCTTGATTGCAGTAGGACAGCTTTAGAAATCGGACACAAATAACAAGGGCCCTTTTTTTTTTTTTTTTTTTGAAGTCGTCCCCCTCTGTGGATTTAAACAGTTACACAGCGTGGGTTTAATAAAAGACAAATGGTAAAGCGGAGGTTTACGATACAGTCGGGGGGAGCTGATTCTCAAAGCTGTCTCACGAGGCTCGTAACTTGAGATAATTGCTCTCCGATGCTGTCCTCCAGCTCCCGCTAATTGGGTATCTCTGCGAAAGACTTTTTCGCAGGCTCTTATTGTATTTCTTGCTCGTGGATACAGTTCATAAAGCATCGAGGATTGTCTGTGTACTTTTCAAATTAGATTTACATCTACTCCCCTTGTTGTTAATTACTTAATTAGGCCATTACTTGAAGACTAGATGAATTGACGTCATGCTTATCGATGTCATTGCGGTGGTGTTATCTTCATGTTGTGTGAGACGGCTCTCAGGTGAAGACAGTGACTTATATCTTGGTTACTGAACTGGAAGCTCTTTAAATCAGAAAATAAAGACACAATATTTTAGTGTAAACTGCTGTTTTGATCCCAGTGGCTGCATAGATTGAATTCAGTGTGTTAAATGACTTGGCACTAGTTCAAACCTCAGCCCTTGACCCTGTCCACTATAGTATTAAACACCACTGCAAAGCTATCAACACACAGTAGACTCACACTTTACTTTATTGCATGTAGCCCTAACACATTTTATTTCTTTCCATCCACTCTGTACAGTGTGTCAAAGAGGACCTTGGTGGAGCTAACTACCTCGCTTAAAGCGCATTCATCACAAGAATACAGCTTAGAACCAACATTGAATAAAACAATAAAAAGGCTTTGTTAAAAAGTGTTGTATAGTATTAAGTATTGAAGTCGATCTGGCAGCACCTGTGGTAAAAGCAATTGTGTGATAACGCTACGAGTCGCAGAAATCTGAGGGCAACAAAACAAACAGTTCTTCATTGATTTGTTAAACAAGTCGGGAGCGGTGATCTGGTTTTATGAGTCTGAGTGGGCAGCCTGTTCCCTGCAGCTCTTCATCTAACAGCTCACTTTGGTCGCTCCTTCTTGTTCCGTCATCGCCTGCAGTGTTTCAAACTGGTCTGCTGTTATAAAATACCAAAAACTGACCACTGTCCTGTCTTCGGCGCTCGTATTTTTAATGAGCGATAGCCAGTTCTAAGCTTATTGAAAAGTGCATCGCATTCTATAAATAAAAGTCAAGTGAGTTTAATGTTTTTAATGGAAAGCTGCTGCAGCAGGAAATCAGATTATATACAGATAGCTGTTTATAGAGATTAGATTAGCGGTAATTTAATACATTACTTTTTTTTTTTACTGTGTGAGTCCTAACAGACATCAAGTTCACCATAATGAAAATATTGAAACTGTGCGTCAATGCATAATACCTACCACTACAACAGTAATCATCATTGCAGGGACGCAGATTTAAGCATGTGTTCTTGAGTAAATACAGTAAATATGCAGAAATGTTCCTGTCAAAAATAGTTTTGAATAGTAACTGGAAAGTACGTATAAGCACTTTTATTCAAGGTGCTTGATGACAGATTGTTTGAAGCATCTTTTAAGTAGTTCTGTGGAGGTCTTAAAGTCTGTTAAAGCTCCTTCTCCACGGCTGTATTGTTTGGGATCATCTTAATTCTGCAGAGGGAACTGGAAGACGATCTTTCTTCTTCTTCTTTTTTTTTTAAATACTGTGTGTCTCTGTTTACTGAAACAAAAAAAGACTGTCTTCAAATCTCATGAATGCCACCACTTAACTATAATACCTATATTCCTCAAATAGCTGCCTAAATGTCTTCGCCTTGAGTTTATTAAATAACTGCAGCCATCACAGCAGCAGCAGCAGCAGCCGTGATGTACTGCATACATTTCTACACACATGGCAGTGGTAATTATTTAAATCTCTCATCACACCGTCAGGCTCTAGTCTGTAGTTAATATTCAGTGTTTTCATAAACACCAGACCGGTATGTATTTACACAGTAGGTGGCTGTCTTCAGGATTCATCCTTAACTCTGTCACAGCTTTCAGGACTTTATTTGATATTCAGAAGAAATTTCAACAGTGTCTCCAAAAAAAAGCTGGAACAAGGAGAACTGGAGTTGGAGAGTTTGTTTCATCCAAGTGGCTTCTTCAGTTCTACAGGACTGGTGGGGAGGTGGGGTTAAAATTAGGGGTGGAACGACTTCTGCTTTATTTTTGAAGCCCGACTAATATGTGGTGAAAGTTGAGTCAACGTTGACTAGTCGATGATGTCACACATAAAAACACTGTAGAAAGTAATGAACAATGAAACCTATGTTCTTGACCTGAATACATGTTGCAGCATCTCACACAAAAGAAGCTACGGAGGCTTTTCTGTAAGTTTATTGAAGCTCGAACACGGGCTACTGTCTCCTGTAGACCACTTCGTTCGTTCATTCATCTTCTGTAACCGCTTGTTCCTGTGAAGGGTCGCGGGGTCTGCTGGAGCCTATCCCAGCTGTCATCGGGCGAGAGGCGGGGTACACCCTGGACAGGTCGCCAGTCTGTCACAGGGCTAACACAGAGAGACAGACAACCATTCACACTCACATTCACACCTACGGCCAATTTGGAATCACCAATTAACCTAATGAGCATGTCTTTGGACGGTGGGAGGAAGCCGGAGTACCCGGAGAGAACCCACGCAGACACAGGGAGAACATGCAAACTCCACACAGAAAAGCCCAGGATTCAAACCCGGGACCTTCTTGCTGTGAGGCATCAGTGCTAACCACCTCGCCACTGTGCTGCCCGCCTGCTGTAGACCACTTCAGTACCATAAACACTGTCGACTTCCTGCTTAAAGCGTCATGGCACAGCAGTAAAGTCGACTAGTCGGTACAACCCCTAGTTTAAATAGGAACATGTGTTGGTGTTACCCATCAGAAACTTGTTAATGATAAGATACTTACCTGTAGTTGCAGGAAATTGTCTCCAATGACTATTGCTCTAACGACCCGTTGTCAATCAGAAGCTCCAACTGAAACTTCTCGGGGGCAGATGTATTGACTGTATTGTAGATTGATGGCAGATTATATCTCCGTCCATCTCTCCTGTTCAGAGAAGGATTGTCCAGCTTGCCGCAGATGGCTTCCTTTGCTCCTCGTTCAAACCGTCTCTGGCTAAAATGTGGACGTTGCCGTCTTCAAACGAGTGTCCTTTGTCCTCCGTTTCTTGACGAGCTGGCTCTCCTGTGTGTTGTTGCCATGCGTTTGTGGATGGGTTGTTCTGTTTCCCCAATGTACAAGCCAGGTTTAGAGTGAACAGAAATCGGTGTCTGTTTTTTTTGGCCACCTCCGTTATATTCTACCTCTAAAATAAATTGCTCTCTAATAGCATACAGATTAATGAATATGAGAAGGAAAAAAATTAACCCGGATAAGCAATCAAAAGTTGACTCAGCAGCTGGGAGCGGTGAGACTTGCCTGTAATGAAAGAGTTCAGGCGTTGCCAACCCTTGAACCGACCTTTATATTATCTCCAAAGGCTTTTAAATCACATGACCTCAGATGCACCCTGTCAGTCAGCGGTGGCTGAGCGGCCCTCCGCTGCTCGTGTCTCCCCCCGGGGAGTAATAGAGTACAGAATCTCCCGGGGTGATAGGAAACCAATCCAGGTCGACTCATCTGCGGCGGCTGATTTCTGAAGCAGATGTGTTCGTTGCAGAACACTCCCCTGACGGTGTTTAACATCTGCCTGCTGTGCTGTTAGAGCTGATGTGAGACGGTATAAGAGGATGAGGCGGGAAAGCCAAGGCATGAAACTGGCTTGTCATTGGTATATAGAAAATAATGTGCACTAGTATTAGAGTTTAGGTTAGTAGAAGTGTGGCAGTATGTAATAGGGATGTTTAAAATGAACAATACCTGTTTTTTCTTTTGTAATTTTTCAGTATTATTATAATGTTTACATTATTTTCTCCCATTTTGTGCCAAACATATAAAAAATGAGAGAGGTTTTGGACAATCTCCCGCTTATTTTAATACTTACTCTATTGTTTTATGTTCTAGTTTTTACATAATGTCCTGGAGTAAGCGTGGGCTGTAGAGCAGATTAAAAAAAAGTCTATCCTCAACAATGCCTTTTTTTTTTTTTTTTCAGTCACCAATGAGCTGCTTTACAAAAGTGAATTTCAATAAAACGTTTTTAGTAAACTGCATGCAAAATGTTGGCTTTATAATTCTGAAGAGCTGCCCATGAGGGTCTTAAAAGCCAGGGTCATCTACGGGAAATATGGAAATGAGCAAATAGCCTCTCGTCGTGTTCTTTTCTTTTGTTATTTTCGGTTTAACACTCTTTCTTCCTTATTCCCAGTTTGCGGAGACATCCATGGCCAGTTCTTCGACCTGATGAAGCTGTTTGAAGTAGGAGGATCGCCAGCATCCACGCGCTACCTTTTCCTGGGGGACTACGTCGACAGAGGGTATTTCAGTATTGAAGTGAGTCTGTATATTTTTTTTTTTTTTTTGTTTTTTTATTTTTTGTCGTCCTCACGAGGGCCTAATCAAGTGTGACACGCGCCATGTGCTCGACTGAAGCTGCGTTTATTAATAGCTTTCTTTGAGCGTGCGTCAAATCAGGCTGCAGATATTGCAGCAGCGGTGGTAATGGAGGCTTTTGTAATAACTTCAAATGCAGCCCGGATAGCAAATGTCACAGTGTAGCTTAGGGTTATGTAGAGAAGGATTTTTAATATGAAGCAAAGTACAAAAAAAGATGTTTAATATCAGACTGGAATTGACTGAAATATATGTTTCCTACCGGCGAGTCGCCTGAAACATTATACTTCTATTAATAAAATATGTTTTAATGGAGTGTGCCGTGTCAGTCCTCTGAAGGTTTGTCATCTCTTCCTCTAGCAAGCTTGAACGTGCCACAAAATGTACTGCATGAATGTTTCATCGTGAGCAGAACCACTTGTTTTAAGCCGCTCTGTGAAGATGACAAAGTCTTGACGTGATGGGTTTTCTTCTTCTAGTGTTAGTAAGATGACATGCTAATGGTTCCCCCTCTTCTTCTTCTTCTTCTTCTTCTTTGTTTCAGTGTGTGCTGTACTTGTGGGCCTTAAAGATCCTTTACCCCAAAACACTGTTTTTGCTGCGTGGGAATCACGAATGTCGACATTTAACAGAGTATTTCACATTTAAGCAGGAATGTAAGTAATCCTTTTTGCACTTCATTTGATCTAAAGCGAGTCTCCGAAGCTCTGTGCGCACAGAGTGGAAGGAGATCTGGGTTATTCTTTCTGAAAAGCTGTTTATTATGTGTCCAGCTCAGCCGCTTAAAAGCAGCCTCTGGCCTCCGTCAGATTTTTGCTCTTTTTGATATTTACACATGTCAGAATTATTTCTTTTGGACTCGAGGCATGGTAAAAGGAAAAAAAAAAAAAGAAAGCACTGTGAAATTTTGCTCTTTTTTTAAAAAAAAAATGTGTTTGGGAAGTTTTTTGGCAGGACGGGGAGCCTTTCCGTCCCAGACTAGCACACTGCCCCAATGTATGAGAGCGGGCGTTGTTTGACTTGGCTTGCTCTCTTCTCCCTGCCCTGTTTCCCCCCATGACAGGTAGAATTAAGTATTCAGAGAGGGTGTATGACGCATGTATGGACGCCTTCGACTGCCTTCCTCTGGCTGCACTTATGAACCAGCAGTTCCTGTGTGTACACGGAGGACTATCTCCAGAAATCACAAATCTTGACGACATCAGGAAAGTATGTCTGATTTGACACAATTTTCTCGCAATTTTATAAAACTGCAATTTTCGTGTGTGTTTAAGAGCTTCCTGTATGCACCCTATAGCTTCTTCAAGTTATGAGAAAAGAGTCTTGTATTAGCAGGATGCTGTGAGAATAACAACCGTGCCTGCAGTGCATGAAGTGACTTTCCCAGATCTGCTCAGGACACGGACACGGGGGATTCTAAGCACCGATCTGCTCCTCCCTCTGATTAAAAAAATGTTGAAGAGTTGGATCCTGCTCTCATACTTAATTCAATAATTCCAAATGGATGTCGTGGCTGCAATCAGAGAGCATGCATAATCGAATTTGCTCAATTGAAGTGTCCATCATGCGAGCCGTCCAGTAATCCACAAGCTTTTGTTCGAGAAGGGTCCATCTTTGCATGAAAGCAAAGTAATTTTTTCTCCCATTGCTGGAAAAGAATGGCGGCCATCAAGGTTTTTCTCAAGCCCTTCCAAAAATAAAAAAAATAGTAGTAATAATCCTACAGTGAGCGCTGTCTTTGACACGTCATATATCCTCTGTAATCTCGAAATAAATTTGAATTCGCTTCAGCGAGCATGTTAGACAGCCTCGCCGTTTAATTACGATCGCTGCCGCCGCCGCAGCCGAGATGATTCTCAAAGCCTTTTCTCTGCAGCCGTGCGAAGACTTGACTTGATGCGTAATTTTTCCCGGTCGCACACACTGACGGGAGCTCTTACTTTTTCCTTCCACAGCTAGACAGATTCAAAGAGCCTCCGGCGTACGGGCCAATGTGCGATCTGCTGTGGTCCGACCCCCTGGAGGACTTTGGGAACGAGAAGAGCCAAGAGCACTTCACACACAACACAGTGCGAGGCTGTTCCTATTTCTACAGGTGAGCACTTTGTCTCTTGCGGTTGCACTGATGTGATATAGTTGGAGTGCGGTGAATAATAATTATTGCATGAAGGATTCCAGGTAAGAGCCAGATGGATAGCGGTTTTAATTCACCGGTAGTGTTCAGCAACACCTGCAGTCCTTCATGTTTTATCATATGCAGCAGGAATTAAAAGCAGGATCTGCAGAATATGTAAACGTAAAAAAAAAAAAATTTTATCACCAACATGCAACGTCTCAGCTGTGAGGAGAGGAGGAGGCCGACAGTTGTGAGAACATGGAGTGCGTTTGAGAAATTTCAAAGACGACTCCCTAGACTGTCTGCAGCATTTATGTAACCCGCGCTACCTTTCCGAATGAGCTGAGTAACCGAACAAATGCTCGGAGAAAGCAGCTTGCACGGTCACAAAATGTAATGAACTGGCGCATTCCCACAAGGCACAGTCCTGTCTCTAAATGCGTTCGGCGCTCCCTCTACTCATTATGGTCTTAGCGATGCTTACTTGGCCCCGGTGTGCCTGGGGTAAGCCAGCAAAAGTAGTCAGAAATGTCCTGAGGCTCCTAATGTGCATTCTCTCTTTTTACTCTTTTAATAGCAGGTGTTTCATAACTACCGACTTAATAGTATTTTAATGTTCATGTTACGGAAATGGCTTCTGTTGTTGCGGAATTGCGAGGGCGCGCTTTGCCTAACGTCCCCTTTCTTAGTTTATATGGGCCATTACGTTCGCAAGTGGCTCTCTGTTAAAAGAATGTTTGTCATTTAACCGGAGAGAGGCTGTGCAGAAATGTTCGGCATGCGGCCCCCTTTTTTTGCCTCGAACGACCCGCTTGACTGTCACATGTTTGCGTTGAGCCGGCGTCCCGCTTAACCTCCTCGCCGTTTGGTCAGAAATTCCTCCGGAGTCTTGTTTTTCATCAGTGTCGTCCACTTCATCTGCCCGGGGGACGCCCGCTAATTGGCACCACGCTGGCTTTCAGGATTTATGAGACAATTTAAGCCAGACTGAGCGAGAGCCATTCCTCAGCGCCCCTCCTCGAGAAGCGGCAGCCTCTTTGTTGCTTCTGTCTCGCAGCGGCCGATATTTCCTCCAGCGCCGCAGGCACGCTCGTAACACTTTTACAAACATAATTCAGGCATGAAATTGCACATGTTTCAAATATGGCTGCTTTTATTATAACCTCCACTCGGCGGTTTAGATGAGTTTCCTTCTCTTATCGTTGGTGTCAGTCCAAGACATTTATACGAAGCCCGATTGTTAAGTTTCAGTTTTTACATAGCGCCCGTGAGGTTGCACAGGATGAACTAATTTCTTGTACAATTCTTTATGGTGTCCAAGGTGCTCATTAACATCTGTGCCCTGTTGTCGGACAGATGGGAAGATGATCTAAGCTCCGAATACGAACTGCCAAAAAAAAAAAACAACAACAAGAAAACAAACTAGGCCAAAATGTATCTTGTCTACCCAACAGCCCCATATGGCACCTATCTGCATCTGCTGCATGAAATCAAGTGAGAAATGCAGCTTTTATTTCTAATTCCTCGTCCCCTATAAAGAAAAACAAACTCATTTTTAATTTGGCATCTGCGCTCTCCTTCTCGCATCCCTCCCAGCAGATGTTTGTGGCAATAGGAATGCGTTTTTTTTTTTTTTTCTCTTTCTAATGTCTACATCCGCCGAGACCGTTGATGACTCTCTCGGTTTTATTTCATTTTTCTATCGTTTCTGTTTAACTAAGGTTTGTCCCGTTGAGATCAAAGATCTCTTTTACAAGCGAGACCTGGCCTAGAGTGGCAGTTTCAACAGGAACAAAAACACACAACAGAAAAAAGCTCAATTAAAACATTAGCACACAGACAAACTGGACTCATTCAGGGATACTTCATTTTAAAGATTTGATTGTAGGTTGCTCCTTATGTGCTTAGAACGCAGACTGTATTTTCCGCATTTCAAGTTTAAAAGAGAAGATAAATGCGTAGGAATCGTGCCAAGAATGGATGAGTAATGAAAACATACCAGTGACTAGTTTGAGTGATTAACCTTTGCACCATATGAGGTGTCTGATAAGCATGCATATAAAAAAACAAAACAAGCAACCAATCAAATCATGTACCTGCCCTTAAAGGATTTCACATTAAATGACACACAATAATAGTGGTATAGTGGTATAGTGGTCAGCTTAGCACGTGAAACTTGGAACAGCGTGTTGTGTTGAAGGAAGCAGCAGGTTTATTTGTACAGCAGTTGCTTAGGGGAAGGTATAGTTTGATGTTGATTGCAGTATGTGGGTGTCGTTCATTGTTGTGCTCTGATTTGTGCAGAGGCGTAGAGCTGGGATTACAGAACTTGGTGAAAAAATCACAACCTGTCTTTTCGAACAAGCGCGTGGCATTACTTCATTGCACCACAGAGGTTTGAGTGTTTTCGGGGGTGTTTGTGGATCCTTGTTCTTCTCGTGCTTGTGAACTTACAATTTCAGTAAAGGCAATTCTTCACATTTGGACTTGAGGCGGGGGTCGCGTTAACCGAATATTTTCCGTCATTGACGTTTTTTTTTTTTTAAGGCCATCTGTCATTTTGACACTTAGAGGTGAGTGGCGTTATTAATTAGCTCTTGTCTCTCATCGCAGAACTTTTATCAGTGCACGATTTCCTGGTACACCGATTACACTGATGCACACGTCAGAGCTTGGCTATCATATACACACATGGTATATACATATACATATATGTCTATGTGGCTAACGGCTACCAAAATGGAGGAATCCGATGAAAGCACGTTGCTTGGATTGATGAGTTTTTGTGCAAATTGTGCAAAATAAAAGAGTTCGCATACCACCGAAGCACTTCAACCCTACGGTACCGTCTAAGAGCTGTTAGCGCTAGCAGACCCGGTCCGAGTACAGGACGTGTCGGCATTTAAAGTCAATACTGTCAATACTGAAAAAGTACTTAAAGTTAAATGATATTGAATTGCATTATTGTCATTTTAAAAAATTAAAGTGACGGGTAAAAATAGATTATGACGGGTTTTTTATGACCCTGTCAGTCAAAATGACAGACAACGAAAAAGTCTAGCGCAACCTCTGACTTGAGGATAAACTGATTAGAGGTTGGGGGGCGGGTGGAGGTCAGAGCCACTGTGTCCTTATAAATAACTTGTGAATGCAATATCTCAGGAAGGCCTTCAGTTTTTTTCTGGGGGGGTGGGCAGCTTCACTTGCGCTCACGCTTGACCAGACTCCTTGAGCGCAGAGTGATAAGGTCACTGGTCACTGTGACCTCACAAAACACGACTTGTAAGGTCGATATCTTGAGGGAATTTCTTTAAACTCGGCGCAAAAATCCTCTTGGACTCAAAGATGGCGTGATTCATGCAAGTGTCTAACAGGATAAACTGATTCCTTCTTCTCTACATATTGTATATTACATGAATCTGCAACTTAACAAGTTAGCGGAGGCTCGCAGCCACGCGGCAGTAATCATAGTTTTGCTTTGTATCACTGGATTGAATAACAGAACAAAAGCTGGGAGCCTTGAGATTTGCTGGAATAGGCCGCGATACCAATCAGACAGACAACAGCAGACATTTTCTCGTGACTGAAGTACAACAATGACAAACGTTACATGGATTTATCCACTGTCTGCCTCACACAAGGCCCTGAAATTTCCTCTGCAGTGCTCCAAAGCCGCTCAGCCGTTAATCAGCCAAATATTTTAGAAAAGGCAATAAAAAAACACTCGAATTGAGACCCTATTATTGTTTGACAGAGTCCTCCCACGTTTTAGCAACAGTGTCACTCACTCGTCGTGAGCCGTTGTTCCTCACAGAGCGTCCCACGATTCAGAAATCCTGACGTCCGCCGGGGTTTTAAATCTCTCAAACGTTGCGACGCATGTGTGTTGAGGTCGAGGCGTCTTGTTTGCCAGTGACTTGTCCCGTGCCTTTTTCACTGCGAGCAAAGGAAATTTCCAGTGGAAGCCGGTGCTGGAGGACGGGATGGAAAAAATCTGAAGCCTTACTGCACTGTAGTTTGATTGCTGGCAGTGAGGCTTTTGGTCTCGCTGTTCGCAGACTGAATAGATCAGCGTGAGTATAAAACATGCTCCAACGCTCCCCAGTGATATCTTTTTTTTTTCTTCTTCTTAAAGAGTCGGTCTGCTATGAATCACCGAATACTTGACATTTTTCGGAGTTTCATTCTGAAATAAAATCCAACATTTGACAAGGATCACTCCTACTCCTCTCACAGTGTGAAACCTCGTCTAAAAAGTTAAGCTTATTAGGGGTTATTATTTAAACAATGGCTAATCACACCGCTTTTTAGATGTTAAAGAGTTCGTTTTTAAGGTAGAAGTTAAAAAGGATACAAGAAGCCTTCTTCACAGATAATCTTGGATGGTAATACATCTCTACATGAGCTGCTGTTGGTTTTAGAACAAATTTAGCTTAAACTCAGCGTTGTTTATCCACTCTTCCTCTCAGCACAATCAATAATACCCATGACTTTCTTTAGTTATTTCTATTGATTGTTTTTCTTGGTCTTAAAGGGATTTTTCTTGATGTATGACTAAACCAAATGTCTCTTTATTCAACAGCTACCCTGCAGTCTGTGACTTTCTACAACACAATAACTTATTATCTATCATCCGGGCCCATGAAGCGCAGGATGCTGGGTGAGTGTTGTGGCATTTCGTCGTCGCTTCCCATCGCACTGTCACACAAGCAGAGTGATTCAGACCGGGGTATTAAACGAAAAGCTTCCTCGGTATCTTGGGGGGTGGGGGGGGGGGGTTTGACGCAGGCCTGAACCTTTGAGAGGAGCCCGCGTTAATCCGGGAAATAAAAATGAATCCAGCGCGGGGAGTGAGTCGGCCAGATGTGCTGTGACAGAGAGTGATTCATGCAGATCTTGTTAAGGAAAGGTTGAGTTTGATGTGCGCTTCACATTCAGACGCGGCGTACGCTGCTCTACCCAACAACATTTCAGCACAGCGTGAGGCGCGCTAACTGTTCACCCAGGGTTTCTGTGACTGGAAAACACCTTTGAAAAGTTTGGATTTAAAGCGGGCAGGTGGGCGGATGTGTCGAGCTGATCTTCCTCTGAGCAAGGTTAAGTCAGTGGGAGGCACCACACGGTGTTGTTTACCATTGCTCTCCCGCAGCGTGGTCACATGGGACACCTCGCCGCATCTCAGATGAGATTACTGCCCCAAGACACCTCAGGTCCCACTTGTAATTATGTTATTTGGTTCCATTTATGTTCAGTTTCTCTATTTTTTTTTTTAACACTTCTGAATATTATGACCCAGCAGATAAACTCTCTGAGTTAGTGCTTTTAGTCCACCCAAATATCTAAACACAGACACTCACTGTGACACTCAATTGAATGGGAGTTGGTGTTAGTATGACGACAGCTTATGGTCATGTTTCACCTGCAACACAGGGATTTACTCTCCCGAGGCTGTGACTGAGGTCCCCCTCCCTTGTCCATGCATCAACTTGGGACAAACAGTCGCACAGCCACAGTGAAAACAAGAAGCCATAATAGCCGCTAATCAAAACCAGATGGTTGAATGTTATTGAGTAATAACATGAACTGGAATGTTAACCAGTGCTTCTTGTTTACCA
Source organism: Chelon labrosus (assembly GCF_963514085.1). Classification (NCBI taxonomy): domain Eukaryota; kingdom Metazoa; phylum Chordata; class Actinopteri; order Mugiliformes; family Mugilidae; genus Chelon; species Chelon labrosus. The sequence continues at coordinate 15,905,638 of NC_140337.1, forward strand.
GATATCGCATGTACAGAAAGAGTCAGACCACTGGCTTCCCATCCCTTATCACCATCTTCTCAGCTCCTAACTATCTAGACGTCTACAACAACAAAGGTAAGGAGACGAAACATGTGATTAGATGGTGGGGGGGGTTGTTGCTGGAACAGCGTCGTGTTCCTCAAGGCAACGACACTTTCACAGATTGGATGAAGAGCTCAGATGGACATGACTAAGCTTTTTTTTTTTTTTGCATTTTGTTGTCAGAACATTATGAGTGTTTCATTAATTTCTGCCCTGTAAGAAGCCTATGAGCCACAACATTAAAACCAGTGACAGGTGAAGGGAATGACATTAATGATCTTGCTGCAATGCGGTGTTCTGCTGAGAAATCTGACCCTGGTATTTATGTAGATGTTATTTACTTGGGCATTGTTGCTGACCAGGCACCCCCACCCCATAGCAACGACACTCCCTAATGGCAGGAGCCATCCCCAGCAGGACGATGCGGCCCTCCACGCCACAAAAACTGCTTCAGAATGGCTAAAAAAAAACATGAAAAATACTCCCTATACCCCAAACTGATCCAGTATCTGTGGGATGCTCTGAAACAAGTGTGATCTACAGAGGCCCCTCCCCTCAACCCATAGGACCCAAAGACTCCGTTACCTACGTCCTGGTGCCAGACACGATAGGACACCCTCAGAAGGCCCGTGTCTATTCTCTCATGCACCTCAACTTTGTGGGAGGCTGAAGGAACAACAAAACAATATAAGGCAGTTGGTTTTAATGGTTGATGAGTGTATCAGGTTTTATTTTATTTATTTTTTTTACATTTTTCTTCTTAATCAGTGTCATTGTGCACAGGTCAGTTCAGGGACAGAGCTGGTGCGAAAAGTAGTGGCCTGGTGCCGGTTCACTTGGCACCCGGCGGTGCCCTATGCTGTGCTACGTTGCCCACGCACCAGTATGGGCTTGACTTAGTGCAGTGAGTCAGCTCTTTTCGCCAGAGAACAGACAGTATCTGCTTTAACTGTGGGGGACGGGGGACGGGTGGGGGTTGGAATGGAGGCGGCGTCGGGCAAACCGCAGGAAATGGAAATGGGAAAGAAAGAGCGATGGTGCTGGTGCACGCTGTTTTGCAATTCCTGTTATGATGAAATGTCCGAATACTGCGGCGTTGCTGCTGGTGTTAGAAGCGAGGGATGTCCTTTTTTTTTTTTTTTATTGTTTGTTTGTTTCAACCCATTTTCACGTATGTTGTCTTTGATCGGAGATTAGGTTACGTTTGTTTACTCTTTCCCCCGTGAGCTGCCTCTTTCCCCTGCACAATAAAGACACAGCGAGGCACCGTGCCCGTCTGGATTGTTGTTTATTATTAGGAACCTTTTTGTTCCATGCCAGCTAATCTTCCTATGGCTCATAGTCAACACAATACAATACAATACAAACAAACAAAGTGATGTCAGGCGCGTGTTGTTTTTAGTTTTGGCAACCAATCCCCTGGAAAATCATTTGCTCAATATGGAACAGTCGGACTAAAATGATTTTGTCTCTGCGCAGTCATTTTAGTGACCTTCAGTTGATAAAATGCTTCCCGGAGCAAGAATGGTAATCAGAGAGGAAAAAATAAAAAATGATATTTAGTTTGTTTTTAGAGCCGATTTAGGCACAGGGATGCGTCTTACCGAGCGGGAGTTTGTGTTCTTTATTCGTCCCATCATTCACTGTCGGCTGCCAAAGGAGACGTAACTTTTCTCTTTGGCTAAATCCATAAATAATAAAGATCTGTGCCTCCAAATACAAATAAAAATCCGGAGCAAATAAACATCCCTCAAGCTAAAGGTCTTGCCAGAGATTTTATGTTAAAAGCTCTTCAAACTTAAACAAATGACTTTGTCCCCGATTCACTTAATCAATTATTTACTTGACTCTGCTTGATGTGTGTTTTCCCCCTTCACAGTCTTATTTCTATGGAACAGGCACGGCGAACCAATAAGCCCCTATCAGTCCGGTTGATGCTCTTCTAATCAGTCATGTGGGTGGGGTTCATTGGTGGGACCAGAGCCTCTGTAATGGATTGCACTGCTCTTAGCGTCATGCCGGAGCTCCGAGCCCACCGAGCGACGCCCCTGTGATTGATGGCCAATCCAATGGGCACATAAATCTTGAAGGGGAGAGGGGGAGGCATCAGCAGTTCCCATCAATCCTATGCTGGGAGTTGGCCAGATTAACCAATGAGACCTCTCCACATAGAGGTGGGGGTGGTAGATCGGGGGACGAGAAGTGCACCTCCTTTCAAGAGAGGGGGGGAGGCAGGAGATATCTGTGAGGCAACATGGAGCAGACAACCCCTCTCTCAGGAGTAAATTGAACCTGTAGCTGAGGCAGAGCCATCAACACAAGAGTGATGCTGAGGATGTGATTCAGAAAAGATAAAGCCCAGCTCCAAGATCCCTCCTCCTCCTGCTCTTCCTGCTTTGAAGCCAAACTGTTGGTTTTGCAGTAAGTGTCAGGCGTTGACCAGCTGTCCATCACCGCTCTGACCCCCGCAACCCTTCAGTGAAATAATACGTGTGGACACTTGCGAGCTGGCAGGGAGGCTGGCTGTGTTAAATGAAAATGCAGCAGCAGCAGCAGCAGCAGCAGCAGTGATTAAGCAGTTTTCACTATTTGATCTTTCGCTGTTTGAGTCCTGAAGTGGCTGCAGTGGAAAAAAAAAAGAGAGAGGGAGAGAGATGGAGGTGGATAGAGGAAGGGGTGCAGTTGGCAGTCGCACACTTTGGAGATTGCGGTTTCGTATTAATGGAATGTTTTCTGCTGCATCATTATTGACTGGTCCAGAAAGCCAGTGACTGAATCCTAATGGTCCTGTTGGATGGTGTAAAAGCTAAATGGCTGTGATGTTGCCAGCGCCGATGACACTAACCTCCTACTTTACAGTGGAGAATGGGCTGATGTGATGCATCTCGCACCGGTTAAATTTTATGCAACCAAATGAATCTCTTGCGGTTGTTGTCGCTTCGTCGGGGAGGTGGCTACAGGAATTTATTGATGCGGGGGAAGAAAGTTGAGTCGTGAGCACGTTGCCAAGTGAGAGGATCGCTTGCTTCAGTCGCAGGTCAAACAAGACTGGGATCACTTTTTTTTTTACAGCGCTTCCTTCCTGCAGGGGAAGTGGAGTGGCTCTATTGGCTGCCGGCCCTGCCTCTGGAATAAATAGTAGGATGGAAGGAAGGTAGGGCAGCCATGACGCCAGCACAGCAGGGAATTCATTTTTCCCTCCTGGGCACTAGTGCCAGACTGAAGATCTTCCCTTACTGCAGATGCCCACCCATCTGTCATTAAAGTAGTCATAAGCTGAGCTTCCTTCTGAAAAGTGCAATATAATTCTACTTTATTACACTGCTGGGTATTGTTTGGATTCATTTTGTTCACTCTGGGTATATTTTTTAAACTCTGGTTCTTGCCATATTACACGAGCAGGAATACTAATAAAACCACAGAAGAAGACTGTGAGAGGAGGACTGATTGGTGGACTTTTAATCAAGAATTTGTTTTTAACCAGTCCTGTTATCTGGAAATATACGCGGTCGTAAACACTCCCTGCTATTCCGGTAATTACGTAAGATGCTGACTGTTGCCTTAGCTCAGGGGTGTCAAACATATGGCGCGAGGCCAAAACCGGCACGCCAGAGGGTCCAGCCTGGCCCGCAATAAAAGTAACTGCTGTTCCTATTTCGTCCACTAGGGGGCTCACACTGTTGTAGTCAGAGTTGTGGACAAAACACGACGCTGAGACCCAGAGCTAAACAACAGAACAGCAGATGACAGAAATTTGCCATGACGTTTGAGGTTGCCCGTGAAGTGTTTTGTAAAAGGATCGTTCATTAAACATCATCGTGTTCTTTTATTTTGTTCTAAAACAAAGGGAAACATCTGGAGTTGTCATTATTTATCAGTTATTATGCTGTTGTGTTGCTGGTCGGGGGCCCCTTGAGATCAAACTGGGGTGATGGTGCCCCTTGAATTAAAATGAGTTTGACACCCCTGCCTTACCTCATAATAAGACAATGATTGCTTTGCATTCTTGCCCCATGATGCAGTAAATTCATTGTCATTTTCGTCTTCTTCTTCGTCTTTTCAGGCTTCTACAATAGCGTGAAATTAATTCGGTTCGATGACTTCTGTTTTTTTCTTTGCGATGCTTGCCCACACTCTCAGTTGCTAGCTCCTCATCTGCATTAGAGACCGTTTTTGATGAAATTATGCATAGTTATTAAATTCTAAATAAGAAATTGTTCCAAGCCTGGACTCTGTGTGTGGCTGATGAGAGTCACAGTATTCTGTGATACCGCAAATGTTCTCAATAATTTATTGACTGAAAATGAACTGGAAACCATTCATGAAACGCTGGACGGCGTTCAGTCCCTGCCGTTCACACGTCTGACATCAAATGGAGGCAGAGCGCCGGCTGTAACGAACCAAGAAGGTCTAAACAGCTGGCGTGGAATGCTAACCCACTGGAACTTGACACGGGAGACATTAGAGACACGTATGCAGTCGGCAGCGAGCGCCGGGGAAGGACAGTGGGAATCTCCCCCTGGTCTCAAAGCAGATTTAACAGTCCTAGTTACCGGGGAAACCGGCTGGAGGCACTCCCTTATGAATAATTAATGAGCGGGCGTCGCCTCACCGTTGCAGCAGCCCTGGCCTCGTCTCCCCTCCCTGTCAACCACCCCCAGAGCAGCAGAGACCTCTAGTGGCTGTCATGCACCGTTGGATTTAAACACGGAGCTCGCAGCTGGTCACCACAAGTGCAGTGACCTCCTCCTGTCTTAGAAATAACTTTGCATGTCATTGCGCAACTGTAGTAATAAGTGTTCTGCTAATAGGCTAAACAAAGTGCTGCTCTGGTCGCCTTCATCTGCATGTTTAATGTCTTACTTTATAAAAGAAAGCGGGCCTTGAGCCGCTCTCACCCCGGAGCTCGACAAGTCTGTTTGTTTTGCACAAGGGAGGTTGTCGGGTGTCTCTGTTCCTTTAAAGGGAATCTGATTTGAAGGAGCGACAGCGGGGGAGCTGACCTTCTCCCCCGCTCTGCCTTTTTCCCTCCGGGCTTCCATGGCTGCATTCAATCAAGTGCCTCAACGATGTTTATGCAGTATGTGATGTTTATGCAACGGCTGCCCACGTGTGCATTGCTTTCATGGACGCCAACGCACACGGATAAACACCCACAGCTCCGGCTGAGTTCAGCGCACCGTAAAAAAACACAGTTTTTCTTATTAGGCCGTGCTGATATCGATAAGAATGCCTAATTAATTATACAAGTTCGTGGATGTTCCCCTGCAGGAGGGTCCTCTATTTATGTTGGAGGATCTCTGAGTTCACAGGGCAGACCCCGGCCTAGCAGCATGTTTTCTGACCCAGTATGCGTTGCGCCTGAGGTTATAGCTGCTCGGATGCCAGGTTTGATGACTTGCTATTCCCGAGCCTGAGAGGGGCCAAAAGCAGGAAAGTCCCCCACGGTGACCCAGCCACGGTGTCCGCTTTCCCCAGATCTGGGCCAGCAGACTGGCCTTGTGTATTAGCTGGGACCGCTATATACAGCGCGGTTCTATTTATGTTTGGCAGCTCTCATGTTTGCCTTGACACCCATGTGCCATAATCAGAGGGGAGGCCACATGTGGGGCGGGGAGGTGGTTTTTAAATGGTGCACAGAAAACCATGCGATTGTAACAAGGTCGTCTATGTCGTCTTTAAAAAAATCAGCTGCACGATGGGTGTTTGTTTTTAGGCTTTTAGTCTGAATCCCTTTCACACACTTGTACTGTGAACCCCAGCTGAACCACACCCAGCTGAGTCTCCGCTAATTCATGACTAATATAGTTGTTTGAATCATTTAAAACAAACTGTGTGTGGACAAATGTATGAGGGTGTAGCATCTTTCGAAATAGTTTTCCAGGAAAACTTGAGAAATTTGCTTTTTGTCGAAGTTGTGCTTTTATCGGTCGTTGCGCGCATTTCCCTTTAAATCTAGTGACACGGCGAGCTGACCGTCGGCCATTTGTTGGCGTTGAGCCGTCGGTGAGCATCGGTGGCCCCCTTGTTTCCTGCAGTGTTGCCAGTAATCGGACCCCTGTCACTGGCTTCTCTGCCAAATCAGCATTTTGAATCTGTGGCAAATCGACACAGAGATCTCTCTGATTGGCATGAGAGGAGAAATGGAAGTGACTGCGCACAGAGAAAGCAATTCTCAGTTTTCATCTTCATACAATCAGAACATTAAAATATCATTTTCATGATATGATCATCTTGGATGAATAAACCAACTGTGATCAGCATGACTTTGTATGATGGTCTGTAGCTCCTCCCGTTTCCTCTTTTAGACGACGACTACAAACTGCTGCCCCCTGCTGGTCTAAAGAGTTATGTCAATCTCCATTTAGTGTGTCTGCACCTTGAACTTTAAATATTAACATAAATTCTTGAAACTATGTATATCCCTGTGTTTTGTAGGCTTAAGATGGTTCATTTAATCCTTTCACATCCTCGCCAGATGGCCTGGAAATATATTAATGAGATTACACTAATGGTCATCATGTGTTCAGTGCTGCTGGGAGTGTTGCTCATCAATACCTTCCTATCCCTCCGCCCCTTCCCTCCTCGACAGAAATCGCTTTTCTGTTAACTAATGAAAAGTGCTCAGCCTCGTAGAGAGAACCAAATGCTGAGCCATGTGTTTCTGTGATGTTATTTACGTGTCCAATTCTGTAAATGACAGGCATGTTTCACCAAATGGGGGGACAGGAATCAATACGCAGAGGAAATGTTCTGGAGGAGGAAAAAAAAAGAAGAGGGGACTGATTTTTTTTTTTATTCGTTTTGTTGCTTGTGCAGTTTGTTAACCTTTTGACTAATGCTGACTGGGTATTTGTGTGTAGGTAGTTATGTCCTGCCTGGACCTTTTTATTTTCTGTCATCACTGGAGGTTGACTGACAGCGTTTGATAAAAAAACAACCTCGAGTTACGTCCAGGCCTCAGTCTGGATGTGGATGACAGTGTTGGCAACTTTACTGTTTTCTCGGCCAAATGAAACTGTGTTTGTTTCTTTGAATCACACATCCACATAACATCAGCAGCAGAATGAATCATTAACCAGGGAAGGAAATCTACAAAAACAGGAAGTTTGAATCTTATTTTTACTCACTGACTGATGGTGACAGCTGGGATAGGCTCCGGCCACCCCGCTGTGACCCTTCAGAAGATGAATGAATGACTGATGGTGAATATTCTCCAGTAAGATGTTGGATTGATAATGGAGGCTGTACATTTGTAACTGGTGGTCGGGAGCTGGTTGGAAACTCTGCCTAAAGTAGAGATGTAAATCCGGATTTTTATTCTTTTGATATACACCAATCAGGCATAACATTATGACCACCTTCCTAATATTGTGTAGGTCTCCCTTGTGGCTCCAAAATGGTTGTGACTCATCAATGAATGGACATGGGTCCTCTGAGGGTGTCCTGTGGTGTCTGGTAACACAATGGGGGGTTGAGGGGAGGGGCCTCTGTGGATCATCCCACAGATACTTGATCAGTTTGGGATCTAGTGAATTTGGAGGCCAGGTCAACACCTTGTGCTGTTTTTAATGTTTTTTTTAGTTGTTCCTAAACCGTTTGTGTGTGTGCCTGTGTCAGGCTGCATCCTGCTGGGGATGGCTGCTGCCATCAAGGAGTGTCATTGCTATGGGGTGGGGGTGCCTGGTCTGGTCTAGGTGGGGGCTACATGTCTAAGTAACATCCACATGAATGCCAGGTCCAAAAGTTTCCCAGCAGAACATTGACTTGTCACAAGATGGTCAAAGTTATTTACTTCTCTTGTCAGTGGTCATAATGTTGTGGCTGATCGTTCATTGTATGTATTCACCATATGCTGCTAAAGTCTTATAAAGTAAAAGACACAGCAGAATTTAATTTTACTCGACCTGACGCACGTGTTTTTAACAACCACCTCCCTCCTCTTTCCTCTCCAGCGGCGGTTCTGAAGTACGAGAACAACGTGATGAACATCCGACAGTTCAACTGCTCACCTCACCCTTACTGGCTGCCCAACTTCATGGACGTCTTCACCTGGTCCCTGCCATTTGTCGGGGAGAAGGGTGAGCGTGCACACACACACACACACACACGCACGCACACTAGCTTTTGTCTGACGTAATACACATGAAAGCAGAACATTGAGTACAAGCAGTTTCAACTAATGTTGTTTTCACCTCTCAGTGGTAATGAACATTCATTTCCCCGAGTCTGTTTTGAAAATAGCCTGGCCTTGAAATGTAGAACGAACACTGCAGCATAATCACTTTGTAGTTTGTATAAATACAATACTTACTACACATGATTTATGATCTATTAGATGTGCCAGATAAAAAGGAAAATTTGACAATTTTCAGCCCTCAAAAAAATAAATGAATTATGTTTTGAGAGTTTTTTTTTTTAATAGTTTCCGTTTAGCTGGATAATGGACACTGGATAGATATATTTTGAGTGGGTAATAATCAAAATTGTCCTCTTTTTTTCCAGCATAACCAGTTACAAAAGTAATTTTTTGTTATTCTAGCTGTTTACCGAAACAGTTTAAAGCTTTACAAGGAACAACTGAAGACAGTAAAGACCCAGCAAAGCATCATGAAGGAGGAAACCCATTCTTTGGTGATGATCATTGGTTTCAAACTTAAAGCAATCATTGGATAAGAATTAGGACACCAGATTATTATTATTAATTCTGATTTTTTGTCCTGTTTGAGCCCCTGAATATATGGCGACTTCTGTCAACATTTGGATGCGAATACCCTCAAATTAAACCTTTAAGACCATATTCATAATGTAACTGTTTGGGTAAAATAAATGTGTCCATGTCTAAACATATGTGGACCTAATAAGTATAAATAAATGTGTGAAAGTCGATAAAAGTTCACAACAAAGGCTGAACATGAGTTGAAGATCTTGATGATTCTACCAGGCGTGTGGTTTAAAGGTTGAGCTGTGACACATCTGTGTCAATTAATCACGCTTAGCTACGTCTGACGCACTCCTCGCAGGAAGCCCAGTTTAGGCGCGACCCTCCTGCACAGGGCCGCACCGTGCAATGTTATGAGGTCACTGAAGGACATGACTTGCTAGTGCCATGACTTCTTGTGGCTCAACACCTCCCATGCTTTTACACATTTTTTTTTTAACCAGGCTGAATTTATGCTCATGTATGAAGATCACGATCACATGGAAGTGTTGTATTAACAGTAAGTGCAATGTTTTTTTTTCTTTTCTTTACAGTGACTGAGATGCTAGTGAACGTGCTGAGCATCTGCTCCAACGATGAGCTGACGACTGACGAGGAGCTGGACGGTAAGCTCGGCGGTTTTCCTGCAGTTTGCTCGAGCTCCACTAGAGGGAGACCTCCGCTATCTGGAATACAAGACAGCCATTCATTGAAAACCTCATGCATGCACACACAGTTTAAATATATTTCTTGAAAAATCTTCTAAATGTTGAAAGATCCAGCGACCGTTTGACCCACTGCAGCTTGAAAACTTCCTTTAGTTAACTCCTTGAACCTTAAAATTAAAAGGCCTTAAATGCTACATTCCTCTGTATTGCTCATCCTTCCAGGGTAATAATAGCACTGCTAGTCATATCGCATTAATGCGTTTTATCATCTCCTCATAGAGATACGATTGACCCTGGGTTACAGCTTATCTACAGTGAGGTGGCCAGTTTTCCTCTGCCTACCCCACCCCTCACTGCCAAACAGGAAATGATCTCACCGGTCCTTCCCCATCCTCCCACTCTTCTCTCTTTGTGTTTACTGATGCACACGGTCCGACTCTCTCGCACATGGGTGGAGTGTCAGGATGTTGCCAGATTTCGGACATTAAGACATTTGAATGCACAACACATTCCTGCACACAGTGATCAGGGAAACAGGGGAGCACCTCCTCATTTTCCTCCCGCTGAGCTGATCCACTTTTCTCTCCGCTCTCGTATATTTTATCAGTCCTCGCTATATATTGACGTTTGAGTTGTTCTATCTTTTCTCTCTCATGATCCCCTTTCCTGCGCCCTCATAATCTGATAATCCTTCCGTTGCCCTGCTCTTTATCTGCTATTGTTTCCATGGTTTCCAGTTGCCGTTATATTGATATTTCCAACCTCACTACGTTTTCACATCTTTCTCTGGCATTCTCTCTCACCTCTCTCTCGTTCTCTCATGCTGTGATGTTGTCACTCTTTGGTTTACTCCATTTAACTTCTTTTTTTTCTATGTTTTCCAGAGTTTTGTGTTCAAGGCATCGCTTTTTTTCCCCTTTGCACTTGTCACGCTCTCTTGCATCTTGTTTCGCCGTGCGCTGGCGGCCTCTCTTCCACCATCTCTTTCATTCAACAACCATCCACTGATCTCTCTGTCCTTTCTCTTGTCTTCTCTTCTGGGGGTGTTTCATGAGAAGGACAGCTAATATATCCCCCCAAAAAAGGTACAAACACTGGTCATGCTGGTGTGTGCGGCGCTAGATAGACAGATAGACGCTTGCTCAGTGCTTGCTCTTTGCATTTCCGAACTCTGTAAACTAACACCTGTTAACACGTCTGCTGAGTCTTAATTAAAGACCTGTTAGCGATACTGTTTTCTGGTCGTTCTCATAAATTAATCTAGTCTTGGGTTTACATGATTAATAAGCAGTGATGCTGCAGAGGGTGATTCCTGTGAAGAAACATGTTTTAAACAAACGACGACAGGAAGAGTATCAAACGAGACCATCAGCTGTTCTCTTTATACAGCTTTACATCACACGTCGACTTCATTTCCATCCTTCATACATGCATTTTTCCAAGCTCAGTCCCTGGAGCCTCAAAATTACTATTTTGCAAAAAACGATCGCATGAAACAAAGTTTTGTTTTCCAGTCCAGGAAAACTCCTGGGCTGGAAGAGTTGCTGCGTCTCTGCAACAAAAACACAGCACAGGAAAGCTCATACGGAGGGTGCTCATCAAACGAGCTGAAGAGACATGTTTGGACAAGGGCCAGACTATTTACAGATGATGAACGCTAACATGTTTTAAAGTGTCTGTCTGGGGGAAAATGGTTTGTCAGAGTTAAAAGGGACGGCAGCTCGCGACTTAACGCAGACGGACGGCATGAATGCACTGAATGCTGACGATCGCTCAGATGCCGTGATGTGCTTATTGATTCAAACCGTTTTCTATAATCTGAACGTTAGACTTAAATAATAACAGTGTTTGAACTGTGTTTGCCTCGTGCTTTTTCAGATTAAACTAATAGTGCAACAATCATGCTCTGTTTTAGCACATTTACTAAAGGTGATTGAAAAATAAAGAGAGGCATTTAGAGACAGATTTACAAAGCGCAGTGCATTGTTCGTTGCACGTCCACAGGATGTGGTTTATTGCGGGTGAATCACAGTTTGTGTAACTTTTCCTGACTTCTGACTCCTCCAGGTGCCACGGCTTCTGCCCGCAAGGAGGTCATCCGCAACAAGATCCGAGCCATTGGAAAGATGGCCAGGGTATTCTCTGTGCTCAGGTGAGAAAACATGAATAATCTGCACTTCACTGCATGATTATAAGGATGAATTTCCATTTAAAGGCATCGATCACTTTGTGGCTGACAGTTCCCAGCTATGGTTGCCTTGGTAACTCTCTTGTGTGTTTTCCACCCCCGAAGTGTTCAAGTGAAACAAGCAGAACATCAAATATTGCTAGTTTATGGAGGAACTAGATTTTCTTGCTGTAACTACTCTTATTTTCTACTAGAAAATACCGTTAACAATGACGCCGTCGCTCCATCTGCGTTCACCCAATGCTCCAAGCCTGAAAAATCGCTGCACTAGCATGTGAACATAATGTAGTAGAGCATTTAACTGCTAATAAATGAAGAGTTGGTAAATAGAAAAGCCGAATTACGATTGTATTACAACTTACAATTAATGCTAATATTGCTCTATGCCTGCTGGGTGTGTCATCATGTAATTATTTATAGTTATAGTACGTTAAGCTTGTTACATACTCCACGAGAAGGGAGACATGTGTTCTGGCTCCTAGGGCTGCAAGAATAAGAAAAAAGTTTGTTTTGGCCAAGTAATTCATACGTCACGAGAGACTAAAGTGACAAACACCGGGGAAGTCCTCATAGGCTCCTCCCACTGCAGTATACGTCACATGTGCTAAGCATTGTGGGAGACGGATGACGAGAGAAACTTTTCTTATTGTTTTCGGATGTCTGTCGGCTCACGTTCATTCAGCATGTATCCACACACGGCATGCCGATCTCAACCCAGGAGAGATTAGCAGTCACACTGCGAATATTTCCACACTAACCACGCCCAACCAGTCACACAATAGTTGCCAGGCACCACACAAGAAAAAAGTTCTTCCCGGCTGATGTGTCAAGAACAAGTTGAGAGAACTCCCAAACGAGAATCGAGAATGAACTTCTCGCTTCTCGCAGAGTATTTAAAGGGGAACTACTGTTTTTTTACAACCTGGACCGTATTTCTGGCATAAAATACGATCGTTTACTCACCCATGTAACTTGGGTGTCATTTTTAGTCCTTCGGAGGATGATTACAGGTAACTCCGGACTCAACGGGGAATAGCACTAGTTTATCATAACAAAATATTGGTGAAAAGAACAAGTTTTGCGGCAGATAATGCGTTGTTTAGAGGCTGCGTTTCGGTGCCCCACTCACTCCCATTATATGGATATACGTGGTACTCCACTAAGCCTCCGCTGGCTCCACTGGATCTAAATATCTTCCGAACGACTAAAAATGACACTTACGTTATATGGGTGAGTAAACGATCGCATTATATGCCAGAAATAAGGTCCAGATTGTAAAAAAACTGTAGTTTTTTACAAAAACTGTGTAACAGACTTAAGTGTTCGCAGGTTGTCACGCTGCCCCCTGGTGGGCATAAAATAATTAAACGCCCCTTTATTCCTCTGCTAAATTCTGTCCATTTTTTTTTTTTATCTAAATGTATCAAGTTGTTTAATTTATCTTGTCCAAAATCACAGTTCATAATGTGTATTGCAGTAAATGTAGCTTCAAGGAAGGTACCGCCTTAGTAAATATGTTCCTGTGTTGATGTTTCAGAGAGGAGAGCGAGAGCGTGCTGACGCTGAAAGGTCTGACCCCAACAGGCATGCTACCAAGCGGAGTGCTGTCCGGTGGCAAAGAAAAGCTGCAGAATGGTAAGACTGTCACAAAGAACCCCAAGACCCCCCACCCGTGGCCCCCACAACCGAGTCTCACACAAACACAAATTCCCCTTACACAGCAGAACCCTGAACAAAGTGCTAGCTCAGTGTTTAAAGAATACTGTATGTGCACACTCATTCGCCGTCCTGGACTTTTGAAATGCTGCCTCAAAGTAACACTGAAGTGTAGTTTAATGTTTCTGGCAGCATTAATCTGTAACCTTTAGTTTAATGCTACTATACTGCAGATTCATTCCAACCTTAATCTAGCTCAGACTACGTTTTTTCTCCATAAATGACTGAAATATGAAATTAGATTGTCTCCTCTTCCCAAACAATATCAAATACATTCAGCAGATTTTCTTTGTCCGTTTGTCTTCTTGAACCCTCTTGATGTCTGGCATTAATGCCTTGTCTTCCTGTCCCTGTCTTTTTCTGTATTCCACTGGTTTTTATCTCAAATATTACCTGTATCTTTTTCTTTCTCCTTTCTCCCTAGAAACTGCAGGTATAATCGGTTGTGCAAGTATTCTGTTGTGTTACTTTTTTTTTTTCTCCTTTCTTTTTTGTGAGACAAGTTTAGAGTTCAGTTCACCCTCTCATGTTGAATTCCACACACTCCCTCAATGAGTTTGACAAGCTGCTGCAGCAAGGAAGCAAAGTTTATTTTTCTTTTTCTTTTTTCTTTTTTTCCCGAAATTGAGCTGGACTCCTGACGCAAATGATCACTGTCCAGATTAGAGTAGCGTAACTCAGCAGTGCTGTGTCAGGATAGACGTAGGATCTAAAGCATGAATTGGAATTGACGCAAATGATGATTGTGAGTGAAAGGGGGATAGCTGCTGTCTGCCTTGTCATTCACAAAATAAAGCAGAAATCCGGACCACTTCCTCTCCTCTCACAGGTTCTCACATGACATCAGCTAGCAGGTTCCTGAACATAAAGTAACGTATGTTATCTGCACTAGAGTGAGCAAAACATTATGCACTAGTGGCACAACTGTCTCTTTATTGTTGTGACGTAGCAGTATGTACCTATACTTTATAAAGCTACTTATCAAGTAAGCAGCAGTCCTCTGAGTTTAAAGAACTGAGTGTGTTTTGTTTCTCATGAATTTACCATTATTTTTCCAGTATAATATTTATATATATAAATCTGTATAAAATGGTACATAGCCTCACTCTGTAGGATGAAAGACTGATGTGGCCCAAGTCAGCAATTCTATATGTTAGGAAGCATGGGATGCAGACTGACCGTTTAAGCTAATAAGATACTTCAACTTTCTTTTTCAGCATCTTTATTTAACTTTTATCACAACATACAAGGGACAGTTAGATTGTTTTTTAAGTCCGGTTGCATGAGGTACTTCATAATCAGTGTTGCCTACAATAGACGGGAAAACTGGCATTGTAGCCAAACAATGAGCTGCTGTGAAACGTGTCGGCAACAAAATGTATTTTAGCCTCCTATAAAAAAAATAAATAAATGAAATCGGTATAAGTGTATGCTATATTTAGAATATTAGGTTATATCAACCTACAGTATGTCATCTTCATATCAACCAGACTCCATTGACAAAAAGGGTAATTTTACCTTGCAGTACAGGCCAAGTTGCTGGTCTAAATCTGTGTGGACTGCACTTTAATTTGGATCTAAACAATTGTGTTAACGCACCAACTTCACACAGTAGCACAAACCTACTGATCACAACAGTGTTAGACCAACAACTTCTGTGCTCTTACTGTTTTCATCAATGGAAGCTAATGGCTTTAAAAAACGACTAATGGATGGCTTCACCTCCTCCCCATTGGGGCTTACAGTTAAACTAACATTGATTGTTATGAATGGCTAAAATATTTGTTGCACAACAGTTCACTGCAGGGCTTCTGTGTCAGTAGGATGTGGATAAGCACCTCATGCAGCCCACTTCAAATAGACCAAACTACTGTCTCTTTAACTTGGCAGGGCGTAGAAACCAGTACACACACTGATATCTCTAAAAAGAGCATTATTTCTGATGACTTACATGAAAGCAGTGGTCCGAACAATCAGCAGATATAAATATGAAAGCTCAAGAGTGTTTATTTTAAGCTAGTTTTTAAGCAGCTGACACTAAAGAGAACCCCAGTGAAGGTAGAGCGATGTTCAGAGATTCCTGTTGCAACATCGGTAGAATCACATTGCTCCCCTCATTTAGGCAGTCACCAGTGTGCTTCTACTGCAATGTTGACCCATCAAACCATACTCTTTTGAAGCTCTTGTGCCTTTTTTTTTTTTTTTTTCTCGTGACTTTCTACTCATCCTCACGGCAGCGTGTTCTGTTCTGTCTTCGGTACTGCTCAGACGTTACTTTGCTGTCACCTCCTGCCTCATCCCCTGTCTTTGTGTGAAGCTGATTTTATATACACTTGTACTGAATGTCAATTTACGATCTCGAGGATGTCTGTGGTAGATTGGTAAGTGGCTGACATGCCAAAGGTTTCCTCCCCTCACGCAAAAAAGTAAGCCGGCACTTTTGATAGTCCGTATCAAAAGATGCTAAACCCGCGTCTCCAGATGCTACTTCATGTCGCGCACCGCACACCAATAACAGTTCTCCATGTGTCGATGGTACTTTGATCCTATTAACAATACGGCCACCTGCACATTATCCTTGTTTTCCATTTGTCCGATTTCTCACTTTTTCTCTATGTGTGCTCTTATTTGCGCAACAGAAACGATGTATTTCCAGCTTTATTGTGTCGTATTTGCTATTGATGTTCGTCCCCGCAGTATTCATTTCATCCGATCAGAGCTTGTCAGACCTTTTCAAAGTACCTCAAACACGCAGTCCTCTCTGCGAGGTTTGCCGCCACAAATGTCATCTTCCCTTTTTGCAGATCTGGAACTCATCAATAAGCTAAGGCTCACCCCCCCCCTTCTCCCTTTCTCTTCCTTCTCCTTCCTTCTCCCCACACTCTTTGCTAACATCCACGTGTCCTTTGTCATAAAATGTGGAGATAACCTTTGTTGTCGGCATTGGCTGTCTTTGCTGCTCATTGACTTGTTCCTGGGACAAAATGAACTCCTCTGCTCACTTCTCTCATTCATTTTGCAACCCCCCTCTTCTTCTCTTCAGCTACTATTGAAGCTATTGAGGCTGACGAAGGTAAATGGGTCTAGCCGCCCTCTTCTGTTGCTTTTCATGGCAATAGACAGGGGGCTCCGCTGGGTTTTCATCCATCTCGCTGGTGCTTGAATAGAGTGTGTTGGGTGTTTGGGCTAACAAAATGTGGCATAGTATTAACAGAGGAAAAAGAAGTAAGTAAGTAAGCTAGGAAATCCTGTGGTCACACGTTTTAAAGGGGAATGTGTTTCATAGCACAGACTTCATGATCACAGAAACCATGCTGTGATTTTGAGTGAGTGCAAAGTAAAATCTACTGTGAATATTAGTTTATGTTAGTTTACAGGAATGAAGATGCTTTCTTTACACTTAACATGTTAAAATGTTGCAGAAAAGGCATCTTTTATGCAAAATAGTGCAGTGAGAGTGCCAAGATAGGGCTTGCACTTGAGAAAATGCGCATTCACACTCACATAATGTGGGAGGTGTAAAATATTCTGGTGTCATCAGGTCATCTGGCAGCTATTCCAAAGCATTGCCAGAAACCAGAGACCAGCGTTAGTTAAAGGCCCTGAAAACCAGTGATAATACAGTGTGTGACAAGACGCACCGCCTCCTTCAGACTCATGATGATAAGTATCAACAGACGCCCTGTTCAGACCGGATGTTAACATGCATCCAGACTGATCTGATTCTAACTACAGATGTGAACACACCTCAGATGCATTGAGGATCCATTTCAGATTCAGTTAGACCACATTCGCTATGTGGCATTGTGAATACACAATCCATCCAGACCACATTAAAGGCCACCTGCTCAGCTGACGTCCTCTTTCATAAGCAGAATTATTACTCATTCATTGTGGGGAAGGAAAAAAAAAACACACAGCCGGTATTTTGAACTATCACTAGAAAAGCTTTTTTTTTTTTTTTTTAACTGTATGAGTAGACTATGAGTAATTCCATCATAAAAACATATCGGTAAACAATCCAGTGATAACATTACTCTGTGTATGGACGCTACCGTAGGTTGAGTTGTAAACTGAGCTTTATTTAGTTTGAACAATAACAATAATGTCAGGACGGAGAATAATGAGTAATCTAAACAATAACTTCAGTGGGAGAGACCCCCTCCCAGTTAAAGGGGAACTACCGTTTTTTACAACCTGGACCTTATTTCTGGCATAAAATACGATGGTTTACTCACCCATATAACTTTGATGGTATTAGTCCTTCACAAGATATTTAGCCGTGTATATCCATATAGTGGGAGTGACTGGGGCACCCAAACGCAGCCTCTAAATAACACATTATCTGCCGAGGCTGCGTTTCGGTGCCCCAGTCACTCCCACTATATGGATATACGCGGTGCTCTACTGGAGCTAAATATCTTGTGAACGACTCCAAATAAAAACAAAGTAATATGGGTGAGTAATCAACCGTATTTTATGCCAGAAATAAGGTCCAGGTTGTAAAAAAACACAGCAATTCCCCTTTAAGTACATCCCACAATTTATATCATATCCTCATGTGAGGATGCACTCACAACAAGCAGCGCTGTTTGTGGTTCTGAAACAGCAGTAGTGGTCGCAAATGATGCAGGTGTTTGTTTGCAGCTCTCGACACGCATTTCAATGCATTAAGTGTAGACACGCTTACACTAAAAGCTGTATAATTGTGTTCCAGTCATTCAGGACACTTATATATCAGGTCTGAAGCAGGGGCTGGAAGTCTTATCCTGTCAGTCACGGTAAGAAGCTTATTGAGAAAATCGTTTTTCAGGGCCTTTAAGAGAGAGTAAGACCCACAGCACTTAGACGACGACACTTAAAATGTTTTCCTGGAAGTGCCCCTTTATATCCTAATGGAGATTGTTTAACTGTGTGGTGAGTTATACTTGTTCTCTTACTGTGATTGAGGCTTTATGACTCCTTTCCCAGAGGAAACAAGTCTCCTAAATAAACAACATTTTAATGACTTAATGAATTGTTTCTCTTTTAGCAGATATAGTTGATATAGCATACCTCCTGCTGTGCCCTCACACAATACAATGAAATCTTGCTATGAAAGCTTCTCATGGTTTTTCCCCTTTGAAACAACTGAAGCAGTTGTGCATTGTTGTTGCAGTTACATTTTTCCTTTAGAGTCGAATCAGAGCATTTGAAATCCAAATTGGATTCTCCCTAAAAAAAAAAAAAAAAAGTTTTATTTGTATTGCCTTTGGCGCAAGAACAACCTCAACTGCGAGCTAAATAGTAGTTTGCCAGCTGCTATTTACGTTAAAATTGTGTAGTACTTCCTCTTTAGCCCCATAGAGGACAGTCCATTGTAGTGTCGAGACACTTCTCTGCTTCTCTCTCCATGTGGATCCTCTGTGGCCCTGCTGTGTCGTGTTCTTTCCTGTGAGCTGCTAATAACCTGTGTCTGACCTGTGCTATGCAGCAACACAACTACCCACCATGCCCCTTTCTCCACGCTCCCCTAATTCGTAAATAATAACGCCCCCCTTCTCATTCTAGTAAAGGCCCATCTTCTTTGCAGTCACGGTACCATCAAGAACCTCAGTTTTTATGAGAGGTGGAAGAAACACATTTTAACTTTGATCGTACCACATTGAATAAAACAGTTTAGAGTTGTTAAATTAAATCTCATTCTAGCATTTTATTCATTTCAAGGGTATTTTAACACCTGAGTCATTTCCCCCCTTAATTCCTTTATTCAGTTTAATTGAATTTGATCGTTTCTAATTGAAGCCTAACCTGCATTGTGACTTCCACCCCTCATAACTCCCAGTGAACCCTTAATTGCTGCATGCTCCAAGCAGACTAAACAAGTCGTTAGCACCCCAAGTACCTTTGTAGTGTCTTTGTACGTGAGCTCAGTCTCAACGTGGTTCTATTTTGTGGAAGTGAATGTCTCAGTGGGCTCCACTCTAGTGTTTCTTTTTTTTTTTTTTTTTTTTTTTTTTACTACCCTCCCTTCGTTCTGTTTCGTCTCTTCAATCATACTCCTCTTCCCCCTTTTGTCGTTTTAAGCCGTGATGTGCCGGACTGATCTGGATGTTTGGGGTCCTCAGGTCTTCTGGGATGTGCCTGAGTCAAGATAATATGAAAAGATAGCATTGCCAGATGGCCATTAGATGGTCCCTTACTGTACAAGTCTTTTTCACAGACAGTGATTAAAGCTTGGATTGATGGTGCAGTGAAAACCTGTTGACCCTGATGCCAGCAGTGCCCTTTATAGATTTAGAAGGATTATTCAATCCTTTCGTCTGTGCAGTTACATTATTTTAAGAAATGTGTTGTCGTTTGAAAAATGAATTATATAGTTGTTGTCCATCTGTTATTATTATTAGAGCACGAGTCATTGAAAATGATCCTTGCTGTATAATGAAACATAACACATTATGTCCTTTAAAACACACTGAAGAGTTAGCCTCACCTTATGAATTGTACAGATACTTGTCACATCATGCTGGTGGATATAATAGTTAAGCATATTGGGTAATGTACTTCACTTCCCTGAGTAGAGTTACATAGGATGATTGATGCCACTCTTATAAACTGTATGTCAGGGTTAATGTCAGGGCTACAGCTAGTTAGCTAGCTAACATCCAACAAAGTGTTAAAGGTCCTCTATGGAGGATTTAGTGTCATCTAGAGGTGAAGTTGTAGATTACAGGTGGTAGGTTGATTATCTGATATCATGGAATGATATCATGGATGAACAAACGTTCCATGACGTCCTGAAAAACTATTTTGAAGCTCAGTGTGTTGGCTGCGGCCGTCGCCATCTTGACAGTGTTTGACTCCGCATAACTCCTTGCTAATCGAAAAATGGTCAAAGAGGTGGCGCTGAGATGGGTATAAAACTTAAACAACCCACCCACCAATGGATAAATTAGTAAATCAGACCAAAACTGTTTGGGTACCAAGCTGTAAACATGTCGATTTCTGCTGTAAACTTGGGTATTTTAACTTGGAGCTCTATGGAGATTGGCTTGTCTCAAGTGGCCATTTGAGGAACTGCCATCAGGTCATGGTAACGGGTAGGGATGAGTGACTGTGGAAATCATAGTTATGTCACTGATTGGTGTAGAACCTGCAATGACTACCACTTAGCAAAATGCAAAATGTCCTCTCTAGAGCTAGTGTCTTATTTGTCCTTTCTGTGTTCTGCTCACTACTGGGTTACAGAAAGGAACAGAAAAAATCATTCTGAATGTCAGGCTACAGTCAGAAGCTACTTGGCTAGCTAACTACCAGCCTGCAACGTGTTAAAGGTCCTGTGTGTAGGATTTAGTGCCATCTAGTGGTGAGGTTGTAGAGTGCATGTATTTTCCATCACTGACAACAGATCCTTTTAAATTCCAGACCTTTAAAATAACTACTTTTATTGTTCCCATGTCAAAGAATATCCCCACATTTATTTCCACATAGGGCAGATTTTCTTACAGAGTCAGGCTAGCTGTTTACTGCTACTTCTAACATGCTAGGCTAATCTAACCAGAATTTACCAGACTCGTTGTATGAGAGTGGTATTGATCTTCTGACCTGATTCTACCCAAAAAAGTGAATACATGTATTTTCCCAAACACAGAATAGGCCATTTAACGCGAGACTCTTAGTGATCAGCGTCATCGTCAGTGCCTTCAGATATCCAATTTTCATGGATGAGCTGAATTAGCCAACAGCTCCTTAGATTCAGTTTCTGTTGTCATTTTTTTCCTCACAATTCTGACATCAAACCAAAGATATGCCAAATGTGGTGATGTGCGGGTGAATGTGAGCAAGTGTGACCCCATTCTTTAAGTGGTTTAAACTCTCCCTCTGTAAATGCCACTCCTGATTTCCTCCCGTTTCTCCCCCCTTTTTCTTGCGTCCCCACAGCCATCAAAGGCTTCTCGCCCCAGCACAAGATCACTAGCTTCGAGGAGGCGAAGGGTCTGGACCGCATCAACGAGAGGATGCCGCCGCGGCGAGACGCCTTGCCGTCCGACGCCAGCCTCAACTCCCTCAACAAGGCCCTGTCCTCGGAGACCAACGGCACGGACGCCAAGGGGAGCACCAGCAGCGGCAGCAACATCCAGTGAAGGCCAGCAGCGAGCGCCACCTCGGCCGACGGGGCTGCCTCGGCCCCCAGCCTCATCACGGCCCGCCACCGCAGAAAGGGAGAGGGTGAAGGAGTGGAAGAGAGGGGGAGTGTTTGAGTGTGCAGTGGGGAGGCATGTGTGGCTCACACTGGGGGGACATCTCACTTGCTAGTCTTTGGATATGCCTTCAAAATATTAGTTCATAGTCTCATCTGCTAAGTTATTGCCAGGTCACATTTCTGAACGGTCCGGCCTTTAATGCGCTCGACTCCGCTCCACACCACAGTATGTCAGAGACAAAGAGAGGGATAGCGATCTTAAAGGTGATTGATTTTCTTTATTGTTTCTCGGAAAGACCCTTGCTCATTTACACCGAAACAACAAGTCGTGTAACTTCTTACTAACTATTGTACGTTTACAAAAATACAGCACTAAAAAGGACAGAACATGAGATCATGTTTTTAACATATAAGGGTGTACAAACTAAATAAGGACTATTTATTGATAACTTTTTTTTTTTTTTTGCTACTCTTATAAAATAGCTCTGAAATTAATTAGGCAGTCTTAAAAAGAATGTTGCAATGTTGTCGAAATGCCAAATAATGGAACGTTATATGGTTTTGTACATATTATGCTTACCTCAGGTTCTTTTGGTGTGTGCTTTGACCTGATTTTTCTGTATAATGGCTAAATAACTCGGTGATGAATACCTATTTTCTTGAGTTTCATAACTGGAATTTACACTTAACCTATCTATCATTTGCAAATATGTTTATTTTTTGTCTCTTTTGGAAGGGCGGGGCGGGGGGAGGGGGGGTAGATTTATTGTGGCTTGCTGGAACTGAGTGTTAATTTTCCTCTTTTTAAGTATTGCGAACAAAGTTAAAAAACATAAAAAATAAAAATAGAGAACCTATATTGTGTAAAAAAAAAAATAGAAAAAAAGAAGAATACAATAAAGTGTCTGCCTATGCATGTTTTATAAAAATCAAACAAAAGGAAACAGTAAATCTGAATACCTTGGCTGTGGAGGCCTGTTTTGAAATATATTGCGCTTTAGTGAACATATACTGGAAACGTATACCTGCATACTTTCAATTAACACCATGATGCTCTATGCCTTCTTTTGTAATTGAAGCATTTCATTATCTAAGACGGATGAGGAATCATATTTTTAACCTGCGCTTGTAAGTGCACACAGTCCAATTAAGCATGTTTGACAATTCTTGTGAGGTGTGTGGTTACATGTGGAACTCCAAAAATGCATGATTAGCTGTTTGTGTCATATAACAGGTGAATCGGTTTTGTTTTGTAAATGTGCCACAGAAAGTGTAATTTGATTATGATTATATTATTATTTGGAACTCTGCTTTGTATATCAGTTACAGGTTTGATACTGCTCAATACTTTAAGATGAAACGGAGAAAAAAAATAAATAAAATAACTTAGATCTTTTTTAAGAACTGCTTAAGTGCCCAAGTAATTCACTACACGACATGAAGCCTTGCTTTTGTAATTTAACTTCGAAACTGTTGGCAGATGAGGCATGCACTTGCAACTATGAAAAGTATTTTATATAACTGTTCAATAAAAATGTGCATGAATTTCAACTTGAAATGAACCCCCGTCTCCCGTGTTTGTGTGCGCGACTCCAGCAAATTGATTAGTGCTTTCCACCGAGCTTACAGGAAACGCGCTCGCCGCCGTGATTCACCACTTGCAAGGAAACCCAAGGTGTCAACAATTGAGGGAAAATATTTTCCACCTGAGAGGTCGAGAGGGCAGAAACACCTAAAATTTAAAAACTCCACATCGTCTTAACAGTCTCAAACATACGACTCCAAATGTATCCTGGAGGTCAGTTCCTAGTCAGTGTTTTGCTTCGCAACGTTCCTCTCGGTAGAAGAATTTGGTGTTGACTTCCCCGGTGTGTGGATGGGAAATTGCTCCCTGGCAGTTCCTCAACAAAGGTGTTTCCTCTTTATCAACCTTCGTGACTTCTTTGATTAAGCTCAGAAAACAAAGCCAAGATTGCACAAACATACCTGTGTGCAGGAGAAACACCTACAGCTTTCTGTAATATAAAATTTTATATGTGTGGATTAAAATGCATATAAATACCAATCAAGCCACGGGAGCATGATCAATAACCTGTTATTACGTCTTATTCAAGTACATTTATAGATCTTATTTTTACTATTGATTACCCCCCCACCCCCCACCCCCCCAAAAAAAGAAATCTATAAGTAGTTAGAAATGAATCTTTATTTTTTAACTAAAAAGCCAACATTTTCTTATGAAGTGTCTTTCTTACTTTTTTTTTGTGTCTTGTTTGACTGAAATCAGACACAATGCTGGAATGAAAGGAAGTAAACTCCGACATCCTGTTTTTTTGGGAGGGCCAAAAAAACAGCAGCTAGGATTTACAGCTTCAGAGGGATAACGTGAGGGCCAGGGTGTTTGCTGTCAGACAGACAGTGAAGAATGAGAGTTAAAAGCCATAAAACTAATTCTTGCAGCCCTTAATAAGTTCATCTTAAGAAAATGTGTTTCTTTGCACAAAAAAAAAAAATACCCCACTCAACGGAGTTTATTCAGTAGCAGAACTGCGACTGAGCCTCCGTACTTTCTGAAGGCATTGTTACATAAACAGTGGAGAATAGTCAGACGTCATGGCTGGTATTTGAGCAGCTCCCTTGGGCTGATAAGTCTTTGTCATCTGTTCCAGTCAATATTTAGAAAAAACAAGCTGCTGTTCGGTGATCGCATCTTTCTCAGTTTGCGTGAAACCGATGTAAGTGTGTGTTTGTGAAGTTCCTAAATATTTACCCCACACTTCATTACTCAATAAGACATAACCTAATTCATCTGATCACAAATCAAACAGCTGCACACCATCTCCAGTAAGTCTCCTACTATCAGGTCAAGTGGTGTCAGTGTTATCAGGGAAACAAAAACAAGCGATGGGAGTTGCCTTTGCTTTTAAAAAGACATTATTTAAAACTCAGATTATTGTCCCATCCACCAACTGGCTGGCTTGTCTCTACATCCACCCACTTTAAAAGGGAAGCCAGTCTACTTCCTCCCCTTCTTTATCTAAAGGAAGCGGCAAAATAAGCATCAGCAGCGGAGCGCCCAGGCTCGGACACCTTTTTCACTCTGCCCGCTCAGTCCGAGTCGTCTGTGGGAGAAGTCAGAGGGGTCCACGGCCGCAGAATCACCATGAAGTCCGCCACGGTCCTCGTCCTCTTCCTCCTGCTAGCATCTGTCCATGTCCTCCGAGCCGGTAGGGTGATGCTTCAGGCTGCAACTTCTTTGCTTTATCAGTTCAAGTAGGATTTCTTGAATTGATTTATTTGCTAAATCTAAAAAATTTATTTTATATCTTATCAGACAATTTAAGGGTTTTCTATTCATTTGATTGCTTTCATTGTTGTGAGAAATGCCATCCATCTCTTTCCATATGTGCAGCTGATGATGTTACATGCTTTCCCATGTGTTTTTCTCCATGCCATTTAGTTTAGTTTTGGTATGTGCAAAGATAAAGATGACAGAGTTGTTCAAGAGATACTCACACTTTGAACCTCAGAGGTATCAGCTCAGAGAGTGTATTTCCGTTCGTCCAGATAAGCTCTATGAGTGTGTTTGGAGTTTGACTGCAGACATGCATTTAGCAAGTAGGATTTTAATATCAACAACAAATCAAAGATTGTGGATGAGTGTCTCCTGGTTGAGGGGAAGGGAAAGAACCCGGCTCTTGAGTTGTTTGTTGTTCCTTGAGCCGAGCCAAAAGGACTTATAACTGTTGCGCGCTGGGCAGATAGGTGATCTGACAGCAGATAGCCTGTGGGAACCGAGCTGCCCCCTCTCTCACAGAGGCAACAGATTATCGTCTTGAGACCAAAACGTCCCAACTGGCAACAAATTTGCTTCCAGCGTACTGAGGTAAACATCTGGAGGAAACACCCTCGCCCAGGCTCCTCTTCTTCTTAAACCCCATGAGGCACACAAAGTTCTGCAGAAACTGACGAATCTTTTTCTTGATTTATTGGACTTAATTTTAGATTTGCCTCAAAGAAAGCACAAGTTTAAAAATTTAAACATGAGTCTTAAAATTATTGTACCATTTAAGACTTGACTTGGACACAAATTACAAAACAACATGTTTGGGATTGTCACTTGTGGCTTGACATGGACTAGTTCATTTTCACCAGATTTGACTAAAATCTTAAACTTGTCGTAAAGGACCACGTGCTCGAAACAGTAAATGACTAAAAAGGAAATTTAGACGCGACTTGGGTTTGCCACAAAGCCCTCTGACAACCCTGCAAGAGCTGCATGCGGTCCACCCAGATCGGCACTGCGGCGACCGATCAAGAGTGATATAAGTTTAATGAAATGACAGGAAGCCTGTCGCAGGTCAGGGGATCAACAATTGTGTGGCCGAGGCAGGATGCAGCTTCACACGGCTGCGGCACTTCGAGCGGAGGATATCCACCTTGACGTGTTACAACCTCCACCTCTGTCTTGGCTATTTGTCTGACACTTGGGGCGAGGTCTTTGTCTCAGACGGGGTGCTTTTAAAGCCAAGCCAAACAGGAATTATGCAAATACACAGCCTAAAATAGACAAGCTGTCCGAGGAAATGTTTTATATAGACAAACTGATGCTTGTGCTTTGTGTGTCGTTACTTTTAAGTATTACGCTGTGACCTCAGACGGTGAGGATGTGGAGCCAGGACATAGTCCGTTAAGCAGGGCCGTTTCTAGCTTCGTGGGGGCCCTAAGCAATATGCTGTTTGGGGGCCCCTAGTTTGTCACACTACAATGAAGAGATTCCTAAACCTTAGATGGATTCAAGGAGTTTATTGTCATTACACACATGTTGGTATATGAGGTGGAAAGAAATTAGTTACCCTGGTCCCGGTGTAAACCAAAGCAGAAACAGTAAGAGTATAAAAATAGAATAAAATGAGCTAACTAAGTATAAAAAATAGGCAAGTAAGTAATATAAATATAGAAAGTGACAATTGTGCACTACTGGAGTCTATGCAAAACAACTGCATTCAGTGCAAAATGTATCTGTGGTTGGTTGTTGGGGCCCGCACTAAGATGCCAAAATCTATTACACTTCATGAGCATCTTAAGTTGAGCCACTCAGGCAGTTTAACTTGCCTGTTTTGCACAGACTCCAGTAGTGCACAATTGTCACTTTCTATATTTATATTACTTACTTACCTATTTTTTATACTTAGTTAGCTCATTTTATTCTGTTTTTATACTCTTATTGTTTCTGCTTTGGTTTAAACCGGGACCAGGGTAACTCAAACGTCAAATTTTGGTTTCATTTTCTGACCAACTGAGCTCTTTCGAGATATGCTTTGTAGTTGCTAGCATCAGGTTTTGTTAGCTTCAGACAGAGCAGCAAGTTTTCCTCTGTCTATGCTAAGCTAACCTAACCAGCTAACTCTATCAATTGCTTCTTCTTTAGAAACATTCCTATTAAAGGCGCCCTCAAGATTTGTGACTCCTTTGGCATTTATTCGTATTGAGTTTTCCTTGTAATTTCGTAATATGTTTGAGGAAAATGTTGATGTTCCCGAAAGACTCTTACTTTCATTATGCATTTGCTTCTCCTACACTACGCTAGCCAGTTGTTAGCTTGTTAAATTGTTAGCCCCTTGGCTTCTAGCCTCTGCTAGGCAACTGTTACCTTGGAGAAACCATCAGATATACCAGATTAGCTAATGACCATCAAATGTAGGAAATGCAAAGGCGTACCGAAAGTACGAGGCTGCTGAGAACGTCAACATTTTTCTCTGACATGTTACAAAATTACAAAGAAAACTCTCTATGACTAAATTGCAATATATTAACTTACAAATCCATTTCCACCTTTTGGGAAAAATTCAAACATGTAACAACTCATGACTTAACCATTTGAAGGAAACTTCCTCATTGTTGTAACATAAAGCTCACAAATGTTAATTGAAGGCCAGAAAGCAAAATGTCCAACTATTTCTAAAAAAAAAAAAAAAGAAAAGAAAAAAGTTGGATGGTGACATTCATTTTTCTTTCCTTCCTTGTTACCACTAGAGATCACTTTGATACTGCAGAAACATGAGCCGAATTCAGTTCTGATTCTACTTGTATTTTCAATGTAACTGTATTTCTGTATATCAACATCAGAGACACAAGCAACGACAACAGCGGCAACAACAAAACCAACGGCACCAGCGACAACAGCGACAAGAGCGACAACTACAACAGCGCCACCAACAACAACAGTGCCAACTACAACAGCGACGCCAACGACAACAGCATCAACAACGCCAGCGCCAATACCAAATACAGACCAAACAGCATTGAAAGCCAATAAATCTGAAACTGCCAGTGAGTGTGCACACAAATTAGCTTTTATTTTACTGTTGTGTTGCATTCAGTTTACTGGTTTCAGTATGTGAAGAACTTGACACTGGAATAGTCAAAGCAGACTAGTTGACTGAAAATCGATACGTCCAGTAATGTTCCTTGCTCATGGTTTTATTTAGTCTGCGTGCTCCAATAGATATAGATATTCAGTTTCCTTCCCCATTGTTTTGTAGACACGTCTCCTCCAAACACACCTGTGCAAGTGTCAACCACAACTAACACACCTGGTAAGGAAAAGTTACATTTCGTATGAAGCTGAAGCTGCTCGGCTGCACGTCAGGATTTAAAGTAGATTTACATACACATGCTGTGTAAATGAACATTTAAATGAGCTCCAACATCCATTACTTGTGTCTGAATTCACTGAACAAGTTACTGACTGAAATAACCAAAAAGCAACATATTTGATATTAGTTGTATTTCTTCTTAAATTTAGATTTGAAAGACGAATCTTCAACACAAAAAATGACTAACTCTTCTAACCAAGGAAACCACACTGGTGAGAATGAAAAAAATGGAACTCGAGGTAAGCCAGCACGCCATCCATAGCGAGCAGTACTTGAATTGATTCAGTTTGTGAGAGCAAGGCATGAACAGGCTGAATGCAATCTCTTTGAAGTGAAAGCTGCATTTAAAGCACTATCTAAACTGGTTTTAATTTTGTTAGGACCCGACGACACCGAAATCCCCGGAAGGACAAGTATGTATAAAAAAACTACCCCCGCTTAAGTTATAGCCTCAAAATTATGTGAAATGGTTAAAAGAAAATCTAATTAAGTCCCATTAATCTCTACTCTCCACAGGTGTGACTGTTCCCACACCTGGTACCAGATGTTTTGTATTTATATGCAGTTTATGTCCTATGTTCATGTTTATACTGGTGCATTCATCTGTAACTCAAACAACTTCACACAGCCACAACAAATGACAATACATTTTGAAGTACAACATAACTGATTTATCTATTTGAAACTATTTATGGAATTAACTGACTAATTCGTTTCCACATGATATTATCACATCACACCATTCCTCTTCCAGGGAAGAATCAGACTGTAGGACAGACTGGAGGACAGACTGGAGATGCTGGTAAGTAACAGCATATAGTGCTATTGTACTTTAGATAATCATCCTGCACTTTTTAACTATACTGTTCACAAGAGGCAGGAAACTAATCAAAATGCATTGTGTTGAAAGGTCCATCGAAGGACAGTCATGAGAAAACACCACCCAAATCAGGTAATGCACTCAACTGTACTCTGTTGATAATACTTCTGTGCTGATGCTTAACTGCTTAGTTTAAAGCTGCAGTGTAGAATATGTATCTCCCCCTTCTGGCAGTGAGAGGAATTACACAAACAATGTTGTCGTGTGCGCACTCGCTCCGGACGTTGCTGACTCATGTTTAGAAACTGCTTTAAAACTTTGGGAGAAGTTTCTAGCCACATAACCTGTCCAAGAGCAGTATGATGACAAACATCCTTTCACTTCTTTCTTTGCTTTTTAAAAGTTAAAATATGCTTAAATAATAATTAATGTTTGTCTTTGTCACTGATTACTTTCTATTTTAGATTATATCTTTTCGTCCAAACAAAGTTTCTTTGAGTTTTTGCTTAGTTGCCTGTTTCTTTCTAGGTTTTAGTGTAGTTGCTGTAGCTTACTCTGTCTCCGTTGCTATGTTTGCTGTTCACCGGATTTGAAACTCCTGTATGTTTTGAATATAGAGCAGTTACGTGATGTTAAATAGCTTAATACAAAATGTTTGTCAAGGCCTTGAATGCAACATAATTCATTCATATGTAAAAGTTCCGCTAACCAGCTTTAACATGCAAATTTGCGAGGTAGTGCTAAATATAGTCCTCTGGGAATACACACCAGATAAAAGGTCAGATTTTTTTTATCAGAATCAAGCTTTATCACCTAGGTGTAAACAGAAACCTTAAATGTGCATGGCAATCCATCCACTTTCTAAGCTACTTCAGTTAGGAATTGAGTTGTCAACTGGCCTCCTTACAGTCATGTAGGTACAACTACTGTAGCTTCTTCCACAGTGCAGCTACAAAACCTCTAATTCTTCTAGTTTTCATGCAGATCTCTCCATGGATATCAAAGTAATCAGTACAATAACCTGACTGGTGCTGCAACTACTACATTAATGGTCTGCCATTCAAACTAGATGGACACTGATGACTATGTCTTTCTATTTTACCCTCAGACAAAAGGCTGTGGTGGATTCTGTTGCCTGTCTTCCTAGTGGGAGCTGCTGCTGCCATTGTCCTTCACTTCAAATGCAAGAAAGTCCATGATCACACAGGTATAAGCGTGTGTATCTTACACTTGAATGCTGGAGCGGTTTAAGGCGTAATTATCATCACAGATCATTTGAAAATATACACATTTCATCTCCAGAACTTGCTCCGTAAATATTAAACGTCTTGTCTTCTCTTCAACAGAAACCATTGACACTGGAACTGAGAAGTAAGTTTGATACTTAAATGGAGGGATTGTATTGTAAAGGCACACGATGAAGCAAATCGCTCATCCCTTTGTCCCTTTAACCCTCCACAGCGCATCTTTCCAGAACAGGCCCGAAAGCACCAAAGATGGCGTCATGCTCCTCGGGGTGAAGTCGTCAGGCGGAGAAGAAAATGGTGAGCTCTGTTTCCTGCGGCAGTTCCTTCTGTTTGTGCATTCCTCCATCACTTGTTAAGGCTGTTTCTCCAGACTCAAATTTGCAATTATTCCAGGGAAGTCACAGGCTTTTAATATCTCATTGTGCCGTTCGGGCTTTTGGGGCTTTGCTGGGCAACAGAAGGTGTTTCCTGTGATTTCGCGCCCCCGCCCTCAAACAAGCAGCAGGGCTTGAAAGATAGGGACTTCCTAACATAAACACAGATTATTTTGGACAGGGGCTATTGTGCAGCCAGTAAATGTCAGCGCGGCCCAGACGCTAGTGCCGTGCGTGCGCTGGTGGGGTTAATGCATCCGCGCATCCAAGGCTGCGCATGTGTCGAACATCATTTTTACAAACACTCAGAAAAAAAAAAATAATAATTAAATGAAAAATGTGGGTACTGAATGTCCAGCCTTCCTTCCTGGAGGGCGACGTAGGGAAATTGAATCATACCTTAGGAATTTTGCTGTGGAAAAAAGTGTTTACAGACTGTTGGTTTTTCTTGGATTGTAGCTGTAAAATATCCTATACATGCCCCATACCATGAAGATAAAACCTTAAAAATGAATGCTCCCCAGGCTCAACAGATCTTCTTGAAACTGATTTTTTTGGGTTGGTCAAAGGTCTTTTTATCACGCAGATTTGTGTCGTTTCCCTAAGTCCTGCTGTTGTTATGTGTGTGTTTCAGCTGCTGCGAGATAAAGGACAAAGAAGGGCAGCAACATCAAGATCGACAAGCGGATAGTCACAACTGTCGCCCACACACTGATGGTCTGAAGGAACTGTTTTGGTGCTAGATGGTTAGAGGTCCAAGCAGCGAAGATACAGAAACGCTTTTGTTCTCAGTATTCTTATTCTTGTTTTCCCCCCATTGAAACTGGTCACACAACAAAAATCCTAACACGTAGAAACACTTTAATCTTTCAAATCGCTGTTGTTTTTTTTTCTGAAGACTTTAAGACATTTTCCTGTTTCCTGTTTTTGGCATCTCACTGGAAAACTGGCGGGTGTGTCCAAGTCGTCTTCAAACTCACTTGGGTAATAGACTTCAAAATCAAAACACTTTCAGTCTGCTTGGACCCCGATCATTTCTGCATGCAGCTCTTTTTTTTATTTTTATTTTTTTTATTTCGTGAAATATTTTGTGAAGCAGAGAAGCGCTGAACGGCGTGTTTTTTTTTCTTGTATGATTCTGTAAGCTGAAAGCGGTTTTATTAAGTAGGGTGTGTGGCTGTGATCAGAAATCAAAGCATCAAAGCTCTTTAGAATTAACACTCTGATCTGATGACTTGCTGCCTGTGGAATATAATGATAAACTATAACGACAACGGTTTATTATCTATACAACCTTTATCTGACGTAGAGCCTGAGTGCAACTGCGCAGCAAACTTCTGTCCACATGTTGGGATGCGAACATGTGTTCTCTGTAAAGCACTGACCTCAGTTCAATCCCACATTTGATGTAATAAATCACTGTGCATAGCTATATAACCATGGTTGGTGGTTGTGTTGTTACCAATCATTTATTTACCTGTGATGAATTTTTTGACTCTTTGTGTCTCTTTACAGTCTTACCTTGCACAACAGTACCTTCACCAGGAAGATATTGTCAGTGCTTGAAGCTAATCTCAAAAAAAAAAAAAAGTAGAAGAGGATTTTGCTTTAGGTTTTAAGGTTTTTATTTTTCTGTACCTATAACATTCAGCACAAGTAAGAAGTGGATGCGGAGGACTGCATTTAAACTCACTGGGACTGCTTTATGTGTTATGGCTGGAATTCATATTGTCAACCTCAGTTTCGTCAATAAATCACTTGAAAGCAGATTTGGTGTGCCCATGAAGTTTTCATTTTGGAAGCACGTTATGTGAAGTGAAAAAGAATGTAATACCGTGTTTTTTATTATTTACAACACTTGAGTTGAAATGTCCTGTGTCAGTTGAGTGATCGGCCACTAGAGGGAGCAGACAGTCAACACAACACAAACACATCCACCTCACAGGCTGCTGTTTATTGCAGAGAGGTTTCATGAGGTTGTTGACAGCCCAGTGCGATATTAGCAACCAGAGTAAAAATCTCACTTGGTGTCCCTGCATGCTCTCATAACATAGCGTTCCTGCAGTTCGGGACAAATAGGTCAACAACCGATGTCACCGTCATCTCCGAGTGGAGTTTTTACGATGGAACAAGTTATGTTTCATAACATAGAACCTCCATTTTGAATTGATCTGCGTTGTGAGGACTGGCTCTATCTGGGCGTTTGTAAGCTGAGACTGGGTAACAGCTTCAGCTGTGGGCGCCTTTCCATCAAAGCCACAGTGAGCAGGTTGGCAGAAGGCCCACCTCGCACAACTATAATGCCTCACCAGCTGTGGTCTGGCCTGGATTTCATGGCATCCTTTCTTCTTCAGCCGAGTTGAAGCGTTTAGTCTCCTTCATTTTCACTTCTCATTTTTAGGTGTGTCTGACGAAGACATTAAAGGAAGAAAACCAATTAATATAAATGCCATCCTTAGATTTGAGTTCATTTATTCACTGTATTTAACTTGTTACAAACCCTGGGTGAGTGTAAGGAAGCTGTCTTCTTGAATGATAAGTTTGGAGACCTCATCTATGAGAGGCTAGTTTGAATTTATCTATGATGCATTAAAGCATTTTAGCCATATATGTCAAGAAAATGGTCTTGAAAGATTATTTGATGTAGCTACTGTAAATTATTTCAGCTCTGAACTAGGTACAACTTCAGTTTGTCTGTCATTGGAGCTCTCATGCTTGTCAAATAATCACAGTCCATTGATCTCAAGTGGCCTTTGGTCTATTCTGTTGCCTCATTCTTCTCATGTGTGCCAAAAAGCTATAGCAACTACAACAAAACATCACATCGAAGGTGCAACAAAGTCAGCTGCTGATAGATTTTCAGCTCATTTCAAATGCTGAAAATGTATTTCGGCTTTACGACTTGTGCAATATTTTATGGAAATTTAACACAGCTTGAAATGCAAGAGCAGCCACATTGAGTTTAGAAGAATTTATTTGAATGTGTGGACATATTTATTAGAAACAAGTGTTTCATTTTCCCACTTTTTTTTTTGCTGGAGGGATTTTAATAAACATGCCAGCTGTGTGCAAGGCCAAGTCCAACTCCAGCATGCGCCAAGCACCCTCCTGGTCAGTGACATGCAACTCAGCGAAAAGTCTCTTGGGTTTCTTGGAGGGTTGCACCGAGCAACACGTTTCACAGGAAGTGGAATGGTGCCGGCCTGGCATACTCGGTGTCTCTATGGCAGATAACAGAAGGCTCATCTGAACTGTGGCGCATTAGTAACCTGAAACACAACGCGTTATATCTTTTGCTTCATTCAGTGAAACGGGAGTTGGCTCGCCTTTTCAACACGGAGCGAAGGTCGAAAGCAGAGGTGCTTCACGTTACTTAACCGGTGTTTGCTGTGTTATTGTGCAGCCTTTGCAAAGCAGATGTTTGACGCACATAGCAAAATGATGTGGAAAAAACTATCACACAGAAAGGCGACAATGTGCAGAGGCAAACATTTTATCATGTTGACAAGAAGAAGTATGTCGATAATGCAGACACGTATCTCCTGATCTTTATGAGTTCAGCGATAATAGATGCTCGCTGTCTGAACCCAGATTAACTTTCCCATTCTGCACACGTCTCACTTAAAACCTTTATTATTACTGGGATGTCTGCATACCAGTGAAACACTACAGCTTAATGTAAGTCATTGGATTATTCCTAAGGTAGCACGCCACTACAGACTTTCACTTGTTAACATCCATCATGCACAGTTTTATTGCCTTGATTGTGCCGCTTTATGTATGATTTTATGCATCTGCTGCTATTTTTTCTCACCCAGGCTGCACAGTTACACACCCACATTGTTGCAAAGCATAATGGCACCATCTACAGATAAGAACGGGACACTACTGTGCAGTTTTCAGACACAGTGTCTGCAACAGCAGCTTTTTAAAATTCCTTCACAGCAGCTTATTTCGGCGCAACTCAAGATTAACAGCTTTTATGGGATATAAACACATTCAATCTGATATTATTTTCAGCTTTACTGGATGGCCTGCATGGATGTTGTTGAAAAACGTATCGTTCGTGCTCGTAAAGTTTTTTTATTGGGCAGTTAAAAGTGTCGACTTCTGGGTCAAAATGGCAATTCTCTGTGAAACTAGGAGGCTTAAGCAAATGAAATTTAGGTCAAAACGTAATTCAAACCTAATTTGATTCCCTGCACGTAGCTTTCTTTGAAATGTTCAGATTAGTGTTTTAATTTGCACATTTGAACGAAACCCTCGCTTACCCAGTACTTTTCACAGTATAAAGTATAAAGAATGTGACTTTTTTTCTCTGAGGGATATCCAGTTCTCTACTCGTGACTCTCTCGCTCTCTCTCCGTCTCTCTGTCTCTGTCTCTCTTTCGCCCACTGGATTCCATTACCCTTTAACCAGCAGAGCTGCTGGGGGTAAGAGAGACAGATCTGGTTACTGCGAGAAAATTTCTGTTAAGACAGAGCGATGAGAGATAAACCGCTGATGAGCTGAACAACTGCGCTCAGTGTTTTTAAGCTGCCAAATGCACACATACAAATACAGTAAGACCAGACATTATGGCTCTCGTCAAGGCGCTTCCTCCTTCCCCACATGCCGCAGATGCATGGTTTATGCATTCTTCTGGAAAGGTTGTGCTTATTTTGCACAGAATTACATGCCTGTGGGAAGCAAACGTCGCTCAGGATAGAATCTATCCCCGATCTGATCCATTTTAGAGTATTAATCCTTCATTTTGCTTTGTCTGATGAGTGAGTTTCCTAAAATAAAGCTCTTCAGATCCAACCAAGTGACTGATTCCATGTCTTTCCCTCATATTTCCATGCTGAAAACACTGCTAAGGCATCCAATTTGAAATGTCACCTCTTAATTTAAACTATTCTTGGTTGAAATTGGAATAAATAAGAAGTTTTATGACATTAAATCAAGGATATCTCACTTGGCATATAAAATATACACATATTTATAAGTAAATCAGCAAATCAGTAAATATCTTTTTATTTTTTAGCTATTTTTTATAATAAAACATGAGAAAACGCCTTAAAATACATTGTAAAATGTATTGAATGACCCAAAAGCAGCCTTACTTGACCTTCTTCTGTCTCCACTCAGCATTTTCCCTCGTCCACGTAGCAACACACGTACCCTCCCCAGGTATTGGTCGGCTATTTAATTTAAACGCTGCCCCTCGGCCAATCAGAGGAGAGCGGCGTGCGACGTCGGGAGGCGTGCTCTGATTGGTCAAGCCCTCTGGTCAGCTGAGTGGAAGAAGGTATAAATATTGCCCAGAAGTTTTCGCCTGCTGCACAGTCAGCGTGTGTTTCTGTGTTTAAATGTGTGTATGTGAGGGGGGAAAGCGGCGTGTTATTTATGAGAAACTGTATATAAACTAAATTATTCTGCACTAAGTAATATATTTAAGGTGAGTAGTGAAATATTTCATGTTTAATAGCTAGGTATAAGCAGTTAAAGTAGTTGAAGGCGGAGGGGACGGCATGAAGTGACGGGGTTTTAATGTTAATGGATATATTTTTTTAAAGTTCCTGATTTGACTTACTACTTCCACTGTGCTATTATCTCCGACTGGTTAATTAACGTTGCTTTTTTTCTGTTTTTATTTTAAAGGCAGCCTTTCCAAAGCCCCAGGAAAGCGGCCCACTCCAGGAGAAATCTAAAGACCGTCACCATGGTTGCCACAAGCACACTGAAGACCAAAAGCAGCGAGTGTATTTCGGAGCTGGTCGATAGAAGATACGACCATGTTTGCATTGAGAAAGGTGAGCTTTACTGGCGTTTTCCGTGTTTTCTTTTGTTTGTTTGTGGCGCTAACCCGCTAGTTGCTGGATACTTCCAGTGTGGTGGGCTTGTTTATCCCTGCGTGGTGCATGGCTGCAGCAGTGGAGGGGGGCGGGGAGGGAGAAGTCAGTGGAGGATGAAGTCATCCCATCAGCCTGCCTGCACAACAACAGCCTGCGACTAATGGCAAATCTAACGCCACCTTTTTCTGCACACAGCCGGATGATTGTTGCAAAAACCTACACTGTGCTTGCATTTATTCTGTCTTCAGGTTTCTGAACAGCTCAGCAATCTGTGAAGCTTTTTCTCATATATTTTTCTTATATACTGACACACACAGGAGGCATACAAAAGCAGGCACATTCCCTCAATCACTCACGCGTTTTTAAGCTGAATTGTGGTTGCTGGCTTCTTAAACTAACTACTTATTGTCCTGCAGTTGGTGTTTATTTGCAAAAATGAAATACGGCGCTGGTCTGTAAATGTTCCACTTGCTTTGTTTTCCCAGAGTTGGATTTCTGGGATCACTGCTTGGCTGAGCCCCAGAGGAATGCAGATGTCTCTGAGGACAGAACCTGTCAACAGCTGGCCAAGATGTTTGAAAACTGCCTCTCGAGGGCCAAGAAGACGACGCTGCACTGCTCCTCTGTGCTGGTGCCGGAGAAGCTAACGCGGAGGATAGCTCGCGAGGTCCTCCGGCTGTCGTCCTGCGAGCCCTGCGGCCTGCGTGGCTGCGTCCTCTACGTCCACCTGGAGCTGGAGAAGGGCTGCAAGCAGCTGGAGCGCATCGTCTACGACGCCACCGTGGTGCCCACGTTTGAGCTGACACTTGTGTTCAAGCAGGATGGCACCGCCTGGCCCAGCCTGAGGGACTTCCTGTTCATGGGCACCTGCTTTGCCCCAGCTTTCAGGCACGTACTTAAACTGAGTCCAGGTTTCCGGCTCGTCAAGAAGAAACTGTACTCCTCCTCGGCTGGTACCGTGGTAGAGGAGTGCTGAACTGTGGTGGGGATATCGGGGTTTCCTGTAGGTAAATGCACTTCTGCCCAAATTTAAATGACACTCCAGTGGTGTCATATTTTCTACAGTGTTTTTGTACAATACAGTTCTGTTCAACATGTCTGTTCTACTATTCGCTAGCCAGCTTAGGATATAAGGTTAAAAGCTTATGCACACACGAGCCTGGTAGGTCTGGGTTTGAAATTATCGTTTCTTAAAATCAAAATTTTTTTAAAATCGTCAAAATTCAAATTGTCCAAATGTTTGGATTTTTGTCTACCGAGAGCGTTTGTGGCTCGTATCATTTTAAATTGTACTTTTTTGCAGATGAATGTAAAACGATGTTCACATCAACATGTTTGAGAGGGACATACTGTGGGTACACTTTTGTTAAAGACACTAGCCACTTTGTTGATGCATCTGCGTGTTTTCAGATACACTGAATGTCCAGCAACAGTAAACACACCGAGGCTTGAATAGGAGACTAAAATGTAGTCTTTTGGGGGCCATACGGAGCTAGCTGTGTGTTGCTGTATTTAGGGCTGCAGATGTTTCTTGTTTTTGTTCTTTTAAGACTGCGTGTCTTGTGAAGATGCTGCTTTTCACACTAGGAGACTGTGGATGCCTTAAATGTCGTAGAAATGTACAATTTATTATTATTTTTTTTTCCACTCAGATCACAGTGATGTCTTATGTTTAGAGTAGAGGTTTTATTGCGTTTTCATTTTTATATCCCCTCCCTCGAGACGCACCTTTTCAACGCCTTTATAAAAATATTAAAAGGTTGGATCACCAAAATGAAGACACCTTATTTGTTTTTACTAGGACTTTCAAAGAAATAACTCGAGGCCCAGCGAACATTTAAGATTTTTTTTTTTTTTTTTTTTTTTTTTTTTAAATTCCCTACTGTTTTTTGCACTTATTAATGTTGAAGACGACTAGGACTTGTCTATTTGACAATAAAAGATTTAAACATTCTTTCACACTTGTTGACTCCTTTCCCTGTGTGCTCTTTTGTTGAGATTGTGCATAGAGATTTATTTTTTTTTTTTTTGTGGCCATCATTCTTCAGAACTTGACTGTGAATAATTTGCTGCAGCCAACCCTGCTGAAGTGGGACAATGCAGGCTTTTAAGACCGAACAACAGTCACTACAAGACCTTGACAAGAATGTGACGTGTTTATATGAGCTTGGTCCTCATTAGTATGTCAGGAATTTAGTTTAGCATTTAGTCTGGGGAAATAAAAATGGCAAAATCCTTGCAACTCTTGCACTTTTAAGATGTGTCACTTGGTTGGCAGGTCAATAGTGCACATACAGTGAGGAAGAACTTGTGCACTAGTAGTACTGCAGCTGTTTCTATATGCTCATCAGCTGCTTGTTGTGCGACCCTGCTCGGTTTGTGTGACGTTTCTCTCACTTTATGTAATGGAGGTGCCTCCTTATTGATTCTGAGGGACTCGATGAATCGACAACTCTTCTCCCAGTTTAGCTTTCGTAAATGCACTGACTCTCAAGAAAGCACGGCTACAGCCATAATGGTTTACTGCTCCGCGTCTATTGTGTTAAACATTTTACCCCGTCATTTAGTCACGTTGTCCGCGCACAAACCGCTGAGCAGGCAGACGTGGCTACAGCAGGTTCATGTCGGAATCTCGTAATGTTGTGCAAGATGCTTTACTGTCAGTGTGCAGGACAAAGCGGCACTGATCATCTCCTCAGTGTCACATGCAACGAACCCTCTGCTTTGTTGTGCGAATGTGGGTCAGCAGTACAGATCTGTACTGTTGAGCTTATAAACCTATACAACGCAGTGGGAACTCGTGAAAATCTGTTTTGTGTAGAATAACGTCAGCAGTCATTGCCATGTTTAACATTCCTGCAAGAAAACCTGAAGTCAAAGTCAGTAAGACCATACTTTTGTTCCATTGAAGATTATTTATGTGAGGGGTCAGTTGGTCATTTTTTAGTGTACTGTGGACTGAAACTAACAAAATATTTCATGCTTGAAATATGAATCAGTAAAT
Organism: Chelon labrosus; assembly: GCF_963514085.1. NCBI lineage: Eukaryota > Metazoa > Chordata > Actinopteri > Mugiliformes > Mugilidae > Chelon > Chelon labrosus. Next base: position 15,945,098 of record NC_140337.1, read on the forward strand.
ACATTAGCCTACATTCTCTAGCAACTTCCTGACTGAGAACAGGCGTTTCTTTGATTTACCCTTCTCAGATGTCGACCAACTAAAAGGTGAAAAGTTTACTCCATGACCCACATTTAGTGACAACTTCCCCTTTTTTGCATAAGGAAAATGTAAAATAAAACACACAAGGTGACAATGCAAAAACAGATACACAGTTTATTATTTTTGATTTCTGCAGTTCTGATCCCCCGTACATGAGGTCATGCTCAGATGCTTACCAATTTGCCTCGGGGAAAAATAAATATCCAATCAGGGCTCTACATAGTCAGGACAAATGAGAAGACCGATGCCGCCCACATGTGTCCACTGAGGATATCATTAGTCTTAGCTTTTACCAAAACACGGAAGGTCCATTTTTAAAAGCAAAAATTCACCAAGTTGCAATGTGGTGACGCTTATAAGTGGAGGCCTTGTAGCATTGTCACTGTGAAGTTACCAGGCAACTTTGTGACAACAAGTGGCAACTCCTAGCCGAGTCTGGAAAACCACCACCAATGATTGTGTGGCTTCTTATTTCATACTTTTGTGCACATGACGCCGACTAAGATGCAGGTAGAAATAGTTTTGCACCTTTGGCCACAGCCAGGCCTACAGCTTTCCCTTGTTTCCAGTCTTTAAGCTAAGCTAAGCTAACCTAAGCTAAGCACCTCTAATATGTCAAACTTTCTCCCTTCTACTTCTACTTTATGAGTATCTATAATAAATGTGTCAATAAATGTGACATTTATGCTTGATCCATGGCCTTCAGCCAAGCTGAGGTGGCAAATGCTCCTAGTGAGTGGCACTAGAACATAATTAATGTAGCCTCTGGGCTCATGGAAAAGTACTGAAGGGGCTGCTGTGACCTAAAGAATCTGAGCTGCACTGTACTATCTTGGCAGCTCGTTCGCCAAAGCTCGTGAATCTGTTGGTGGTACTTGAGATGCTCAGTGTCAACGTGATTCATCTCGGCTTCCACCCACAGTGTGGGTTACAGTCACCGTGGTCCCTCGCTGCCGCAGCTGTAGAGTCAATCAGACTGATCACTCACGCCCAACTGCCTGCACAGCACATAGTGGCTTCGATGGCCTACAGATGTTTACCGGATTTGAGTGGCCTCTCCATCCCCACGGGGGGTCTCAGTCACTGGATAGGCCTGTTTGTTCCTGATTGCTGGGTTTGATTCCACGTTTCCTCCTGACATGCAGGACAACTTCTTTCTGAGAAGATGGAAATCTGATGAACTTGGCTTAAGGGCACATGCATGTCACACTGGGACATGGTTATTTAATGACCTAGATATGTTTATGTCTCCTGAGCGTTTGTACATATTCCACGTAAACAAAGCTTTTTATCTTTGGAGATTCTGCTGTTCTTTATCTTCAATGCAATGTTAGTCCTTTCTGTGTCTAACTTTAGTATATCTATCGTGAAAAAAACAATACTTGATTACATGTTCATAATTCCTATTTTGGATTAGGCAGAGACTGATTTTGGACCATGCCAGCTGCCTTGTCAGATCCTTAAGCAACATTAGACCAGATGAGTTTATTTTTAAATGTCACTGAATGATCTCTATTTTGCATAAACATCAATTTTCATGTCAGGTGTGATCACGTTCCATAAAAGCAGCCAGAGACTGAGATCTCCCTCCAGAGAGAGTTGGACTTGTTAAATGGTTGTGGCTGGTAAACATGAGCTCGCTGTTTGCTCTTTACTGACGTTATATCACATGGTTTCTGGGTATTGAAATTCAAATCTTTAAAACCCTCGCCTCCGGCTGCCAGTGGAGTTGACAGCATGCAATGTTGGCGAGGGCAACCCAACCTAATACTGGGTTGCCTTATTCAACAGCTAAATAGATTAATACCTGTAGAATAAGGTAAGTTATGCTCAATTTATGCCAAAGGAAATTTAAAAAAAACTATCTTCACGTTGTGCAATAACTGACATTATTTTTTTTAGAACTTATAACAGAAATGAAATTAAAAGCACAGATGTATATTTTTATAATACAAAGGGACTCTTTGTAAGGTTATTCTTGATCTGAAGAGCAGCAGATACAAGTTTTACAAAGGTATTAATTGTTGAACTCAAATGATTACATAACTTCTCTGTCTTTCCTTCTTTCCCTTCTATGTGTCAGTTACCTCAACATTTAAATGAGGCTTTATGAGCTGACCACTAATCCCCTGGATTGCTGCCCATGGTCATAGCCTGGAGATACCCCGATCAGGCATAACATTATGACCACCTTCCTAATATTGTGTAGGTCTCCAAAACAGTTGTGACTCATCAGAGAATGGACATGGGCCTTCTGAGGGTGTCCTGTGGTGTGTGGTAACAGGATGTTGTTAGTGGGGACCTTTGGGTCCTATGGGTTGAGGGGAGGGGTCTCTGTGGATCATCCCACAGATACTTGATCAGTTTGGAATCTAGTAAAGTTGGAGGCCAGGTCAACACCTTGTTCTGTTCTTCATGTTTTTTTATTTTTAGTTGTTCCTAAACTGTTTTGTGTGTGTGTCTGTGTCAGGCTGCATCCTGCTGGGAATGGCTGCTGCCATCAAGGAGTGTCATTGCTATGGGGTGGAGGTGCCTGGTCGGGTGTAGGTGGGTGGTACATGTCTAAGTAACATCCACATGAATGAATGCCAGGTCCAAAAGTTTCCCAGCAGAACATTGTAATGTCACAAGATGGTCAATGTTATTTACTTCTCCTGTCATAATGTTCTGGCTGATCGGTGTATCTTGAGGTACTCAGTGTAACAGGATGTAAAGAACAGGCAGTTCCTTCCTAAGAGCACAGTATCTTATTTTCTTTACCATTTTATCACCCAGAGCCTGTTTTGATTTAGAGCTTTGGTTGTTCACATGATGTTGGGCCCCGCTCGGCCTGATGGGATCATATTATCTTGTATAAGATGCATTATTTTAAGTAGCAATTGCAGATTTGAAATAAACCATCACGTCGGCTGTTAAACGAAACGAAATAGCCCCAAGAGGCACATGATGTTTAACAGCGGCGTAATCCTAAAAAAAAATCCGGATATTTTGAGATGTTGCTACACTACTTGCAGGAGTTGAGACGGGGTCTTATTTAAGCGTCACTACAGTGTTTGTAAGGCCAGTGTGTGACCTTTGTAGGACACTGCCTCTGACAGCAGCTCCTCCATAACGAATCGACCGCTGGCTTCGAACATGGATTTCTCTGGCATCTGACAGGTGGGCGTTGTCTCACTTTTGACCTTTTATGGGGAGCTGCTGAAAGTAGGTCAATGCCTGAGTGAAATCACCTTCATGACAATGGCCCGCTGCATTAATATATGGAGGGGAGCGATTTGACTTTGATGCAGCTGTGGTGCGTGAAATTCTTAACAAGCCAGAAGGATTCCATGAAAGCATTACTGCTGAGTTACTGCTGACAAAGGCTCAGCTTATGTAACTCATTCAGTTTTAAATGGAGCACATCTCTTTTAAACTCTGCACAGCCCAAGTAAGCATCTAACGTGCAAAGGGAATATTGGTCTAAAGAACTTAAGAGGGTATGTGCCAAGACAAATGCATCAGAAAAACACAAAACAAGCAGCCAGTTTGACCCATGGGAGTAGTCATCATCTTCCTAATCGTGCCTCTGGAATTTTTCAGCTGTGTAGCACAGAAAGTAAAACAGGAAATGCTTCGAGATCTCTGATTGTGTCTTTCTTTTCCAGTGTAAAGTAAAAATGCTTTCGTGGCAATCTCTCCGTCTTTCCCTGAAAACATCGATAACGCCTTTTGAGGAGGTCGCCGCTTTTTTCTAAACTTGTAATTAAATGAGAAGTTTTGTTAGTTGTTTTTTTAACTGAAAACAGATATTGCACAATATTTCAACAGCTCAAATTCTGTTTTATTTGTAAAAATCTGCAACATTTAATTCTTATTTCAACATTTTGCCCAAAGCAACTCACGAGAATGGTCATTTCTGTTTTAAAATCTGAATTCTAATTGCAACCATACTCCTCTGTCTGAGAGTGTGCGGGGGCGGTGAAGTGGCCATGACCCTCTCTGCACTTCAAGCTTCATTATCATTCATTTAATGCAACATCTTTATATGTATTCCTCTTGAGTATTCAGCTAATCAGCATTTAAAACCTCCCTTTCTTAAAATAAAACCCGGTCGATGCCCAGTCCCACTGTGCCATCTTAATGCCTGCATTATTTGCATTCAAAATAGATTTCTTTCCTTCTCTGGATTCACATCAAAGTAGGAAAGACTCTTGTCATTTCTGCTGCTATAATTAACCTCTCTCCTGTTACCTAGGTCCTCTGGCAAGAACAATAGCCTCGTAATTCATTAAATGACGTTGCACTACATATGCCCTTGATTTCCATTCTTAGAATACTGTGAACCAGTGATCCAGGCGCTGAAATCAAAAGCATTTGCATTTCTAAATGGTCACAGTTCTGTGACTCAGGCCCTCTTTGCTTGATTCAGTAACTGGGTCGAACGGACAAAAAGATGAATTTGTGCATACGTAAGAGTTTTTTGTTTGAGTTTTAGATATCAGATGGTGGGAACTTTACGGATCGGGACTTTCTTGTAGAATGGCTGCACCGTGTTCTATTGTGGTCAGTTATTACAATGATCACAGCTAAAATATGAAACAGTGAAATATTGTGTGAGCAAATATCATTTATTTGGGTTTAAAGCTTTGATGCAGGTGATAGTGTGACTTCCAGCCCATGTGTCTTGCTGCCATCTAGTGGAAGAAAGAAAAAACAGCTATTTCAGATTCCTTTAAGAAAAAAAAATCTTGTTAACAAAATTCTGTTTTGTACTTTTTACATTTTTTATATGTTATGTTATTTGTTTTATTTTGTATTTTTTAGTCAGCGAGAAGTGAAGTTCTTTATGCTTTTGTTCTGAAAGGCCACAGGAAGTGTCCCTCCAGAACCGTTTACTTGCTGTTGGTGTTCTCGCCGTTACCAGGGGCAACACAAGCACCAGGTAACGACGCGGAAAAGTCATTTCTTGAGATTTTTCCTCGATAGCTGTGTAAACATTTTTTATTTTAATTTTTTTTTACTGTTTATATTCACTAAGTAGCACTAAGCGGAAATGCCACCAAAGGCAGCTAAAAAGGGCTCCTCCGCTAAAAAGTCCAACACTCCCGGAGCCGCAGGTGTCAACAAGAACTGGGAGGCTGGTCTCACCAAAGCTCAGTTTGAAGAGGTTTGTCGCCACTTTCTCTTCTTTAAACTCGTTTACCTTCCGTCGCAGAGTGAATATCGGAGTGCTTATATTTCCCGGCTGCAGGTGGAAGTTTATTAGCCAACTTTTTTACAGGTTGCCCGTGAAGTTTAGCTAAAGCAGTTTATATGCGTGATTAGCCGTTTCAGGTTAAAGAAACGTAGGATTTAAAATGAACGGTTAACCTCCATTGCCCACTAAGTCAACGTGAATCTGTTTAGTTGGATATCTGAGTAATGTAAGGAAAATTATCCAGCATAAAACTAGATTTGACTGTTTTTAAAGAGCAACCGTAATGATGTGATACTTTTATTTTGAAGGCTAGTCTAAACCGGAAGTCTTGTTTTATCTGCACAGTATGCCACATGTAACAGTACAACAGTATTAAAACACTAACATGTTAAACCGTGGAGTTTATTTTATCTATTCTTTTTAATATATTTTTTATTCCTCTCACACTGGGACCCTCGTGTTGTATTTCCAGCCTAGATCCTGTTAACTGTAATGGAAAGAAGTGTGATAAAGAAGTATGTAACTTGTTGACTATCATCTTAATGCCCTCTCCAGGACTCATGGCAGGCCTGTGTGTCCTTTGTGGTTGGGGGAAGTCCAGAGGAGGAGGAGGAGCTGATGAAGGCTCTGGCTTTGGCTGTACAGCAACCACAACGCAAACTTTTCTCCTTGTTAACATGGGACAGCACCCATGCAAAGGTAATCCTGGTTTGGATCGAGTCCTCTCATTCATCATAACTTACTGCAGAGCTCTTGTTGCTGTGTACTGTTGCTGAACGAACTGAGAAGTAATGTCGTTTATTAATCAATATGAAGTAAAAGGAACATCTGTTGCGTGTCTGTGAGGCTTAACATTTTGAATCATGTTGTTTTTATACATTTGAAGAAGAACTGTACAAAAATGAATTCAAAATTTGTAGAGAAAAACCAAAAAAATGAAATTACAATAGAAAAATGGACATAATCTGAATACCGTAAGGATTTCAGCCATGTACTGATCTATCTCTTTTGAGTAGATATCAGATTTGATCAAGTTATTTGCTTCTTTTGTCACATTTATTACTATATACTCACAATGCCCAGCTTATTCGATTTCAGGATGTGATGAAAATGTGTCAAATATTTTGTCTACCTTCTCTTTGCAGATCCATGAACTGGGAAATCCCAAAGCAAAAAAACCTGATGACCTCCCCTTGTTCTATGAGGTAGGCAAACGTGGATGACGTTTGCCAAGAATGGAAGTTTCTAATATGTTATAAGTGTCTTACTCTTACTAGTGATACTCTTGTGTGCTAAATTGTGCTTAATTGTGTGTATTGAATCATCTTGTACAGGTTACTGAGTCTGCTAAGGTGCTGCTGGATGCAGGAGAGGAGGTTCCCAGTGACCTGATGGCAAAAATATTGAAGTTTCAGCTTCTGGAGGTCAAAATCAACGATCAGCAACGGAGGGAAGCTGAAAAGGTGTTTGGCTCTTCACACGAGTGATTCGTTGTGTTCAGGATTCGTACATATATTGCTGACCAATAGTGGAATTTTAGTGTGTTTCAGTGTTATATTCTTTGAGTCGTGAGCTCCTGATGCATTGATTGAAGTACAGGCCAATCTAATTCAAGCTGTGAAATGATAGAAAGCAGTATATTATGTATATTATATTTTGATTGGTTGTTCCTCGTAGTTCGTCTTTAATTGTCAACTTTCGTTTAGGCTGAGGGGGAAAAAGAAACGATCAAACCCTCCACTGACAGCAAGGACAAAGGTGGGGCCAAGGTCCCTGAGCAAAAGGAGAAGAAGACCAAGCTGAAACGCAGGGATGATGTTCAGCCACCGACTTACATAGGTAAAGGCTCTGATTAAAAACAAATGTCTCTGTATTTTCATACTGGCATATCATCTGTTAACAATCATCTGTTAACCCAATAAAATGTTTATCTGTATGTGAGCACAGATGATGAGCCAGACGACGGTCCTCAGCACTACATCTTGTTGCTCGGCTTCCACCAGCCACAGCTGATTGGGTTGCTCGATGCCATAGGCGTACATGTAGCTAATGTCATCAAACTGTGTTCGGAGCACGCCCAGACTGTTGAAGGGCCACAGGAGCTACCCAGCTGTGAGGACAACGAGCACAGTCTCAGAGCTTCTCCTGTTTTGGATGCAGGTAATGAGTCTTCAGAATATAGTATGCATAAATCCTTAACATAAAAACCCTTACATTTATTCAAAATAATCTGTTTACTCACAATTTGTGAACTTATTCTGTGCTATTGTTTAAACTATTTTATAATTTCTTCTGGCCAGAAACAAACGTTCACGTTAGTGCTGAGCTGTCCAGGAGGTTGGATCTCTTCTGGTCAGGTCTGAGATCCATTTTGGACAGCGGGCCACCAGACTCTCAGCTCCACGATGTTGTTCAGCTCAGCCACACCGTCCCAGATCTCTCCCTACCCTTCCACACACAGGATCCTGAGGCTGTGGTGAGTAGTCTCTGATAGGTGTCTGTTTACTGGCACATTATCACGTTCTCCACTGTTTGCTTTTTTGCTAATCAGTCTACAATTGTCGGCATGTGTGTGGATGTGTCCAGATGGAGTTGGGAAGTCGAATCTTTGAAGGTGTGGCCAATCTCATCTATGACTGTCTGGACTGGCGCAGGCAGCATCAGCACTACAGAAACAATCTCAAGCTCACTGATGTACCCATCGTTGCTGGGCTGGATTCCCGACCTGAAGAGGTACACGACAACACATATGACATATTCGCTTAACAAATTAGGTCCTCGACTAATTATTTTCATTACTGATTGATCTGCTGGTTAGTTTCGTTTGTTTTATTACTGAAAAGAGTGTCACAGTGTCTCATGGTATGCTGATCTTGATTAGCTTATTTATTTATACTCTTATTCATAAAAAAGATAATATAGCAGAGGATGGTTTCGATCCATCGACCTCTGGGTTATGGGCCCAGCACGCTTCCGCTGCGCCACTCTGCTCTGTGTCCCATATATCACAATGGTTTCAGTATATTGGAAGTCTTTTACCTTGTGTGTGTGTCTTGTGCCAGGTTGTGCCAGCCATTCTCCCCACCCCACGCTCCAAGAAGAAGTCAGTAAGTCAGGAAGAAGACTCAACAGAACAAGGTAAAACTTCCCCCTTATCGCTATAGTCCTCCATCTCATGTATTTTTTTTTTTTGGCATAGCCTCATGTGCAGTTTCGGTTAAATGACACATTAATGTTTGATCTTTTCTAATCTTCCCTCAGTGTGGAAAGAAACCAAGCTGCCGACTCTATCTATAGACGTTGACATGTGTTACTATAGCAACCTCCTGGACCGGGTTCCCCCTGAGGCCTGCTCTGTGCCCTTGATCTTGCACTGTATGCTGGAACAGGTATAGATTTGTGATATTAATGTGTAGTGTGGTGTAGTGTGCATGCATTCAATGACTTCACGATAATAAACGCTGATAAACGTCATGATAATTTATTAGTAATGATTATATAACGGCCCTGCACTTAATCTTAGCTTCATGAAAGTTGTGATATTACAATTTGTTTAAAATAGCTGAGAGAACTGCTCATTCAACTGTGTTTTCATTTTTCATTTTGGAAGATGTAACGGGAACAGGAACACTTGTGCGGCTCCTGAAATTTAAAAGACACAAAACACATTTGCCAGAAATGGGATTCAAACCCGCAACTCCAGGAGAGACTGCAGCCAGCGCCTTAGACCGCTCAGCCATCCTGACAAATAGTCGATTGCAGTATTTATTTAGTTATTTATCTGATAAAGCGGACTACTTTCGTTTGTTTAGGTGGTGGTTTCTGCAGATGAATCCTTGCCCACGCTGCCCCATATGGAGGAGAAGCCCAAACCTGCCGACGGTCCATGGTTAGACCCTCAGCTGGTCAGCTACATGCTCCAAAGCTTCCTGCCCCTTGTAGGCACAGAAGAGGAGAGAAGCCACATGTTGAACAACCTCCTAACTTCAGTACAGAATGAAGAAGACAAACAGGTATAATGGCCATGCTCCACAACACGGATGCCCTGAGAAATGCACAGTTTAGTATGTTTATATTTTATTCTCTTTTATCTTTTGTGTTAGAGGCTAGTGGAGAAGTTTGGAGCTGTGGAGACTCAGAAGGAGTCTGAACAGCCTCTTGTTATCAGACACCACGATGAGAGAGCACTGCGCTTGAGGGACATGAATGTAAGCTGATTTGTTTTGTGTTCACAGTTTGAAATGCATGAGTGATACAAAGGAATTGGCTGTGTATAGTTTACCTACTGTCTGTTTGTGTGCATGCATGTGACCCTTTTAGTGCAAAGGTTTCAATCCATCAGAGGTGGAGGTGTCTGTGATGAGGCTTTCTCCAGTGTGGAAGCTGATTGAGTCGGTGGCTCAGGACAGAAACAGTGACTCCTGTTGGATGCAGCTCAAACAACAGCTACAGCACCACTGCACAGATGGTTAGACACTGCCAGAGGCACCCACCTCATCCCAGTGCACCTACTGACTAAATCATGATGTAATGCTGTCTTATAGATGCTCTGTCATGGCCGGAGGTGGAGCGTTTGTTTCATCAGAGTGTATTCGAGGCTATGGCGCTGACCGAGCTGGATCAGCACGGTGTATTACAGTATGCTGCTAAACCACTGGGAGGACTGGAACAAGCACAGCAGCACACACCAGCAATAATCCCCTGGGACAACCCGTTATCCTACGCTAAACAGCAGCTTCATAAGCTGCGGACTAAAGGTCTGGTGCTACGTTCTGTTAATGTGATGTCATTACACTGGCTTTCATGCAGTAATGTACCCCAACATGTATGACACTGTACTCCACTTCACTGCCACACCTCATGATTTATTCCAACCGTAGGGCTGACGTTTCTCACTGAAGACCCCAGTGACGTTGAGGTATTGCTTACCTTTGTTTTGTTGCACATTATAAGCATTTTCTTTTCAGATTATTTTACCAGTAATGTTGTTGTTTTTTCCCCCTCCAGCAGTTTAGTGGTAGAGTGTGCAGCCAGCTGGATTTGTCTGACATGCAGAGCTGTAGGATGAGATCTCTATTTGACTGGCACTATGATGAACACCATGATGCCACCGTCTTCCCACAGGTGGTTTCTCTATCTATATCTAGATATAGTTATTAGATTAGACATGCCTCATTTACTTCACATTAAAGCTCACGGCGAGGAGCGCAGGGCTTAAATATAAATCAATACAAACCTGAGGTAGTATATTAGAGGAATAAGTTGTTATGATTTTGATTTTCTTCACGTGTAGGTGCTTCAGTTAGCCTCAGAGGAGTACCAGTGCGTGGACACCTTCAGAGGAAGCCGTAATAACATCCTGTACGTTTTTTGCCACAATCCCATGAGTCCTCATCGCCAGTGCAAAGAGTTCTGGGATGCGGCCCTTCACACTGACGTCAAGTTCAGGTCAGCGCTCGCTTGTTGCAGGATGACGGGTACATTTCCTTTCCTCATAACCTCAGAGTTATGTTGCCATTGCCTTATAAAAGTGATAGCATAGCAGAGGATGGTTTCGATCCATCGACCTCTGGGTTATGGGCCCAGCACGCTTCCGCTGCGCCACTCTGCTACACACCCCAGATGGGACTCGAACCCACAATCCCTGGCTTAGGAGGCCAGTGCCTTATCCATTAGGCCACTGGGGCTGCTGCTTCCTTTTTCTGGAGCCACGGCTTTCACCAGTATTATTGATTCAGCTGTGATACTGTTCTGTTTAGATCCTACAACAAATTCACAATCCAAAGATCAGTCACCTTAGTAATCCTCTCAGTGTCTGGATGAGCTAAAGTAGCTTATACTCTTTAATAAACTCTATACTGTCCTTTACTTTTTGTCAGAAAGTATCTTGAGCATGTGTCAGATCGCATTTCAAACTGGACAAGAGAGGAGGAATCAAAAAGAGAGGCAATGCAGGTCAGAAACCCCAGCCCTGCTGAGTCTCCAAAAGGTACTGTACTGTAGATATCATCAGGCTCTGACGATGTAACTGTACTTACCGTTGTATTAATACATACTTGTTTTGTTTCTGGACTAGATGAAAATGCTGTGTGTTCTGTAGAGCAGGAGGACACCCTGGAACCAGTCATCCGAAAAGACTCCCTTAAAGTCAGTGTCAACTAACACATGAACACACATGGGAATCTCACTCATTAGCTTATTAGTTATATTTGATATCAGACATGTTAACGTGTCTTTCAGACACATGGCCCTGCTAGTCTTCAGATATAACAGTGTAATAAAATAGAATCTGCGTCACTGATCATTTAGTATGACCTGTTGTGTGGCAATTTGGTCCAGTTCCAATAATTGCATTTTCTACTGTCTATTGCCAGTCATTATTTTCTCTCTAAAGTAGCATTCAGATTATTTATTATCCGCTAAAAATAGAACAGAGTCAGACTGACCTATCTCAAAGTGACCGAAGCATAAGTGCTACTTCACAGCCCTCCACACTTTGACTGCAGTTTATTTTATTGTGCACGTTGCGTCGCAGGCCTGGAAGCTGGAGCAGGAGCAGCTGAAGGAAGAGGAGATGACCAAAAAATCTAAGAAGGACAGTCCACCAAAAGGCAAGCAGCAGAAAGAGGATGGTGCGTCGACGGACAATAAGAAAAGTAAAACACCTAGTGGAAAGAAGAGCAGACCTGAGACAGCAGACAGCACACGCAAGACTGCCACAGAGTCTGTTATTACCACAGCACCCCCTATGGAGGAAAACAAAGAACTGCACCTGACAGAGGAACCTTTCAATGTGAGGGCCCACACTAAAAAAATGTAGATAGAAGTTAATCATTTCTGTCTACTTACAACTAATAAAAGCAGTGTTTGTCTATGGTTGTGTGTATTAATGTGTGTGTGTGTTTAGGGTTTCACAGGCTACAGCATGGATGGAAGGCTGATCCATGTGTCAGGCCGTCTCCAGAACGTTTTCCCCTCAGATGGGGGACGTATCACTGTGGAGAATGTCAGCTATGTGGAAGGTATAGACACAAACACAAAAAACGCTTTAAATCTGCCGTCTGTAGTGACATTTGTTTCAGAAACAAAATATCTAGATAACCGCTGCATTTATTTGATATATTTGCCATTTACAAAACATAAATGGATACTATGAACCATTAAAAGACAAAGTGAGACTCAGATATTTCTCACCTCCACATAGTTTTTGTTGATTTTACTTGCATTATGTGACATTTTTACTCCAGGTTCCAGCCTAATGACGCTGACTGTGAAGAAGGATGGACATCATTTCCACACACACGTCAATCAGGTTGTTGTTGATCCTGCAAAGTCTGCTCCGCAGCACCAGGACAAAGAAAGCACTGACCCAAAGCATGATTGTAAAGGTAAAGATGTCAGACACGGTAAAGTTGTTGAGCAGCATGCTGAGTTGGTTACATGACTGCCTGAGTGTTTTTCTAATTTTAGGATTCTATTGGATTGTGTATTGATGAACAAATTAAGTGAAGTGTGTGTGTCTCTCTTTCAGCGTCAAAGCCTGTGGAGATGACGCGAGTAAAGCAGGGTTCCCTCTCAGCAGTGCTCAACAACGGAATACACCTCGCATACAGTTTCTATGGTCCAACAGGAGAATACACAGGTGTAGCAGAAACTATTTTAAGCTATAATATGTTACTTAAATATTAGAATCGGGACAAATACATCCATTATGTTTGGAGTAAATGTGATTAAATCTTTACAGCCAAGGCAGCTTTAACAGTGTTTCTGTTTGCTGATGCTCTAGTGACCCCCCAAGAATCAGAAATCCCAGAGTCCTCCACCATCGACCCCATCCCTCTGTCCTCCTCCACCAACCACTCTAAGAGAACAGACGTAGAGTCACTTCTCTCCAAGACAAATAACCCGTCCAGCCAGACCAGACCTCCAGAGTCCCAGGTTTCACATACACACACGTATTCATATACATATATAAAAATATACTCCGTGTGCAAACACAGTAAATCTTAACCATACTGCCGTACTCTGTGCCTAAGGGGTGTGAAGGACAGCCAGCACTGCCATCAAGTCCATTCAACAGCCTCAGCATGTCTGTTCCTAATGGCCTACTGCTGCAGTTTCTGCCAGAGGATACACAAGGTCAGTGGACTTTGTCAGGAATTTACTACATACACACCCATACACAGATGTGTGTATCCTCTGTTCACATTTATCTGCATCAGAAGAGGATCTTCCACCTTGACTGTTGCTTACAAAATATTATTGTAATAATATTGTCCCCCGTCTGATATTTTACAGTAACATTTGTTAACTAGTCTACACACTTAAATATTTATCACGTAATTTGTGTGTGTGTCACCAGAGGGTACGAGTATTATGGTGAGACAAAGTTTTCCTCTGCATGCCAGAGGAGAGATGAGTCATCTTCGCGACGCATCCCTCTCCAAAGAAGTGTCTCGTATTATCACCTGCCAGGGAGCTGTGATCCGTTATATGAGAGACGGAGAGACGGAGGTACACTCACACACACACACACACACACACACGGAGGAACAAACACTGACAAATGCACTATGGTTAATGGCGGGTATTAAAGGGGAGAGCTGAAATGTTGAGAATTCCTACATAAAGATTGGTGAATATCATATAAATCATTATCTTTGTCTGTGTAAACTGCAGGTGCTGTTTGCAAATGGCTCGGTCAGTTTCAGCCAGGATTCTGGTCCAGTGTGGGTGCCTGACTCTGAGGTTCAGGAGGAAAACTCTAATCAGGAACCTGAGGACAACAAGAAAGGTTAGAGGTTTGGCAGCAAAACCAAATACACATTATGCAATGTTTGCTAGAGGGATAATCGAGTATCTGTTTTAATGCCTCATACTTTCACGCTGTCTTTGTGTGTGTTTTGTGTGGTGTCTAGAACAGAGCGCAGGGAAGGAGGCCGAGGCTCAGAGAGGATACTGGCTGACTACGACTCCATCTGGAGATCGCATCTACACTGTTGGGACTACACACAAACACATACCCACCACCTCTCTTCTTACCTTTAAGGCTACAGACCCCATCACTCATCAGGCAAGTTGAGCACTCATTGCATTGGGACATTGCTCCCATTCTGAAATCACGTGTTTATCTAACTGGCTTGCTTTGTGTTCTTGTGCCAGGTGATGCTAAACCGGGAGGATCTAGTGGTTTCTGTGCAGAATCCAGATGGATCTCTAATTGTGGAGCACGCAGATGGGACAAGAATTACCAGACTCTTCCAAGACAGGCCCCTAAATGCAGAGCAGCACACAGGTGACCAGCAGTCATCTACACACAGTACTGAGCGTTTCACACAAACTCTGCAGCTCTTCACTGTGTTTCCTTTTCAGGGTATCGGCCAGAGAGCGCAACCCCCAAATCAACCGGCTCCACTGAATATGGGTGTGTCACACGCTGTGTGGACAGCATCAGTGAGAACATGCACATCCAGGATGCTTGTGATGAGGGAGAGGAGAAAAGCAGGAACAGTGCAGAAAGCACATGTGACAAGGAGGTCTCTGCTCACGCTTGTACAAAGCTGAGTGAGATCACGAGTGGTGGAAGTAGTGTGCGCAAAAATGGTGAGCAGAGCTTGTCTGTGGAAGATAGTCCAACTGAGAATGGCAAGAAGAGTGTAAGGGGGAGTTCATCTACCAAAGAGCGGGTGGTGTTGGTGGAGAAGGAGGGCTGCGCCACAGTAGTGATGTACCCAGAGCGTCACACGGCTCACATCTTTTTAGCAGATGGAACCGTCGTCACTGGGAACAACCAAGGAGAGTATCAGGTGTGTGGTTTAAATGAAATAGCATACCTACTTGTGTTTCTCGGAAGAAAAATGGGACAGATAGAAGCTCATTCATGTGTTGTCTGTCACGGTCATTATTGGAGTGACCAGCAGGTGGCACCAAAGAGCAGTGACTTTACTCCTCTGTGTCACTGCTGATAAATTTACATTTTGTGTGTGTGGTTTTGTGTCCAAGGTGTTCCCCTCTAGTGTAGGACTCCTGCATATCCAAAGTGATGGAAAGTGTGTGTACTCCTCCGACCCGCTCGTAACCCCGAGTCCAAAGGGTTCAACTCCCACTAATCAGCCAGGGATGTACACCATGAGTCACACAGAAAAGGTGGCCTGTGACATCACAGACCCTGATGGAAACCACTTCCAGGTCAGAGTCATATAGACAGTCTCCACAAAGATAATACGCCAGAGATCTTGAATGAGTGGTGTTTGTATTCTGTGCTGGAAAAATGAAAACCCCTTGTAGGTGATGGAGGACGGGCAGATATCAGTGTTAAACTTCAGTCCTGCTCCCAGCACACTTAAAGATTATGAGGAAGACATGGAGCTGGAGGAGGAGGAGGAGGAGGAGGAGGACAGAGAAATGGCCAGAATTAATGTGAAACACAGAGAACATTGCCCCAGGTAGGCCTTCCATACATACACGCCTATGTCTACAGACTGAGGCCAGGTAGTATGATATTTTACTGCTTGTGTTATTTATACTGGAAAGGAAAAGCAGCAAACAGTGAGCAGCTGTCATACATTCTGCTAAACTGATTTTACAAAGTGAATGGGTTTCATTTGTTTGCTAACACGTCTCACCTCCTCCAGGCTATTTCTGGTGCACGAGGATGGCTCAGGCACTGAACTGCTGAGCTCTCACACTGTAGAGGAGCTGCTCTACCAGGCGTACGCTGAGCCTACCATAGCACTGCTGAATGAACCGCTGCCAGACACACAAGGTTCACACTTCAATATATTATGAATCAAGAACAGAAATAAAAAAAAACAACTTAAAATTGTAGGTGATAATTCAATAAGAGCTTACGAATGTATGGCTTTAGACTGTGTAAACTGACTTTTTCAAAAGAGAAATTAAAGGGAGAACTTATCGTATTGCATCTGTGTTTGTGTCTGCTCCAGATGAGTTTGGCATCACCATCCTAAAGCCCGGCCATCAGAGTGTGTGGTCCCAGTGGTTGCTAGGTAAACAGAACCCTGACATCACCCCTCCTAACTTCAGAAACCGCAGCTGGCATGACTTCCCCCGAGTAGAGGTACAGTTATTCTTATACATACTGTACATATGCAGATAGGATAACAACACACAGAGGGCCAAACATTGACACTTCCTTTTGTGTTTTTCTCTATTCCAGACAAAGAGCGAAGGTCCTCAATTTGGTACCGACATAGGGCGAGGTCTGACTCTGAGACTGAGGTCTGTTGGTTCTGCAGCTGCTCAACATCAACCTGTCAAGAGGTGTCCAAAGGTCCTGGAGATGAGGGAACTGTACCAGCACCGACCCTTCCACACAACCCTCAAAAATATCATAGACTCACGACTGAAGGTAGAATTTTATCTCAAAAATGGTCATGAAGCGATATTTTGTTTTCAGTTTCCTGTCTGGATAGTTTTACTACAATTATTTTGCTAAATCAGATGCTAGAGTACTTTTAGAGGTGACATATGTTGACACGTGGCTCTGACTGCAGAGATACATAGAGAGCTTGATGGAGAGAGAACAGCGATCAGAAGAGATGAAAGTTAAAGACCCTCGCACTGAGGAGGACAGTGCCAGTGCCAGTGACCTCCTCAAGCTGATTCTGGTGAGGTTTCACCATATAATTAATAATAACTTGTAATCTGTATATTCCCAGTAATGGACGGGAAGATTATATTATGAGAATCTTTACCTCTGTCTAAAACTGTTTGTTTTTATACAATGAGAATATGCAGTGTGAACAAAAAATAATTTGCAGCGTACTTCATAGTCTTTTGCAGAGGAAGATGATGCACGACACAAAACCAGTAAGAATATTTCAGGTGAGTAATACAGGCTCTGAAAATCAAGTTATAAGCATTAAATATTGTTTCTTAATTTATGGACTTAAGTGAAGATGACAGAGGTTTGCTCTTGTGAATTAGTTTTTGGTTTGGTGTGAAGGCTCAGAGCACTCTGAGTAATGTACTCTTTGTCTAATTTCTTGTATGTGCGTCCGCAGGGGACGTAGCCAGCATGTACAGCCAAGGAGTCAGAGCCGAGGCTGAGCATTCAGATGTTTCAGAAGACGCCACCTCCGCTTCTACCGACAGTTTGGAGAGGTTCAAAAGGCAAGTATTCTCAGATAATCTAACTCTCAACAAAGTGACCGTTTCCATATATTTATATATGTTTCAAACTGTATAATTATCTCTTTTCCAGTTTTACCACTGCAAAAGATTCCAGATGGACAGAAAGACTTGCACAATACAGGTAAACATAATTCATATAGAGTCAAGATGTCAAGAACTGACATTCAATAGTTTTACCAGGTTACACAATGGCACTGATGTGTTATATGTAAAAATATGGATCGTGTGATTCTCCTTTGAAGGGAGAACCACAGTTACAGCTACTGTGGTGCTACGAACAAAAGGTGCAGGGTGCACATGGATGAAAGTGTGAAGTTTTGGTACTTCTGTTGCTAAAAGTGCACTGTATTCACACTAGGAGCCATTAACTCATGAGTCGTTTTCTCTGCTCTCATGTGGGTTTTAGACAGGAGAGGAACGAGGAGAAAACTCACAAAGAGGCTCTGAGGAAGAAGAACGTCGTTCCCTTTTTCCACCCAGAAAATATTCCATTATACCAGGTAGTACTGTGTTGCATTTACTTCAGGACGCTGTCTTCTTTAAGAAACAGACACAGCATGGTTGCTTGTTTTCTCAGAGTCCGCTACGGCGCCAAACACCTGACATGAGGAGTCTTTCCATGGATCTCCCGCCGATCCCCAAGTCGGACAGTGCTGAGTCCTTCCTGAAAGACGCCCCACAGGAGAGCAGTACGTTATTACACTGTGACAATACCGTGTCCTGGCAGTGTTTACCAGAGGCTACTAAAAGGAAATTCATTATAAAGGGTGTTCAGTCTGATGGGAATCTGTTCAGGGTAACTGAAGCTTCATTTTTAAGCAACACCATGCACACTCTGTATTATACATTTGTATTTGTCTTTGCAGCCCCAAGACCCTTGAACCCAACACCCTCTCAATCAGCAAGGTAATAATCAAATTGTTTTTCCTGCTTAATTGTGTCGTGATTGTAGTGAATTACACACCTGATTGTCATCTTTTACAGCTGCTATTGTGACACTGCTTAAATTGTGATTTTTTTATTAGTCATGCTACAAGAAGTGAAAGGAAGCCTGAAAAGAGACCCGGCAATCCTGCATCCCAGAGTGTTGGTTAGTTCCTCAACTTTCTTTTTAATCAGTGGCCTCCCTTAATCAAGTGTTAATTAGTAATAAGCATAGGGCCATAGAACAGTTTAATCAGTTAGGGGCTCACTTAATATGATGCAGACATTCTGAAGGCTGGATTTTATTTGAAGCATCCGGCAGGGAAATTATCTTATTTCATGGGACTAATGGACAGAAATGACTCTGTATGATATAGTCTGTGATTTCCAGGTTATGAATTTTTCAACAGAGATGGACTGAGAACTTTCATATTTATATGAAAGGATGAATTACCATATTTTTTGTGTGTCGGCATTCATGTCCAGGTGAAAGCAGTCTGAGGGGTTCATCTAGGCAGGTTAGGTCAGTCCATGTGGATGTGACTGGAAAGCCTAGGAGGACTAAAGTCAGACTGCCAACATCCATCCTCAGCTGTAAACCCAGCAGCATACCTAATCATCAGGTAAACATGCAAATACCATCTTTGATGGTTATGTTTAATATTTAACAACTGTTCCCAACATCAACTTGTTGCTATACATGCACATGTGCATGCCAGTCGGGAAATATTTAAGGATTAAACAATATAAACCCTGAGGATATTGTAATTTATTGTGTGACTTAACTATGGCTTTAAACAGACTGCAGGCAAATCAGATTTGTTTCTTAAATTAGATCTTCAGGGCAGACAGCCCACACAGTTATCTGATCCAATTGAACTTGTGTCTCCAGATATCGCCAAGCTACCTGCACTGATTGTAATAACATTGGTGTCAGTGACTATGTACAGTAGATAACCTTATGGCACTGTTTTCCAATGACAGGATTCTTCCAGGTTTGCTACTACAGAGGCTTCCTGGCAAAAAGCAATCAGAGAAGGTTATTTGGAGTTGGTCTACAGACTGCTGTCCTCTGTGTTCTCTATAGCACTCTGTTACTTCTGCTGTTTGTTTGTGTCATCTAGCCAGTGTCTCAGAAGATACTGCAAAAGCATCTGGACTGAGACCCATCACTAGAAACCGATCTCATATCACCTCCAAATGTGATTTTTTCATGTCCAGACTTTCTGAAATTGAGCATATTTAGGCTGGCAGTCTGACCCTGTTTCTGTCCGTGGCGTGTTTCATTTTGTCCTTGATATCCTGTAACTGAGTCCTGTAATTATTGAATAACAAAGGCTTCCAAAATACCATATATACGTACTTGACACCCTATCTGTGTCACACACATCGGACTCATGTTTTTTCAGATATACACATTACAACGTCTGTGTCCTCTGTTCCAGTTCCTGACAGTGGAAGAGCCAGTGAGGAGGAAGTGTCGAACAATTTCTCTTACTGATCCCGCTGCCATAGTGAGGGGCTTCCATCTTCTCCCATCCAGTGTTGACTTTGGTACACTGCAGGAGGGCACCACATCAGCCATGACTGTGGTGATGAAGAACGTGGGGGTTGACACGTGCAGGTACGGCACCAGACAATAGATGGATGGATTTAAAAAAAATAAATAAAAATGCACAGGGAAATGTTAGCTTTGAAACCAGGAGATGAAATGTTATTAGTTTAATTGGAGCCTGATAGCTGGTTTCAGATGTCTTCTAGTGCGTTAGAGAGAAATGAGGGCTGTGGATAGGTGGAGGCAATTTGTGGGTCACCTTCAAGTCCCAATGGAAAACTTTGACCTAACTATTTGTGGTTTATTTTCAATCTGTCTGTGCCAGGTTCCATGTGAAGCAGCCTCCTCCTGCTACAGGCCTCCGGGTCATCTACTGTCCGGGGCCTGTAAGTTTCCATCTGCTTGCTTAGTGTGTGGAAAGTATTAGACGAGTTATAATTGAATGCTTGTGTTGGTATTTGTATCTGCATAGTACAAGTTGATTGTTGTTGAATCTACTGTACAAATGTTTAATATGGTTGATATATTTAAAAATATGCATTTTAACTTAGTGAAGAAACTTTTCTCGCCCATTCGTTGCTGATATGTTACATGATTTGAAAAACTCTCATCATTTCATCATCAACGGACTACATGGAAGTGCCGTTCTTCAAATACATATGTGGTGTAATGTCTGTCTAGGTGGCTGCCGGATTACAGGTGGAACTGCAAGTTCAGCTGTTTGCCATGTGTGCCGCCCAAGCAGGAGAAGCAGAGCCACAGAAGCACATGTCCCAGGATGTTGTCATCCACACTGAGACGGAAATCCTCTATCTGCCTGTCACTGCTAATATCCTTTGAATGCCTAAACACTTAACTATGGATGAAATGTACTTTGATCTATAAAGTCATGTAAGATGCATGAACCATCTCAGGTTAGAGATGGTTCTCAGGAATAGAGCCTGATGACCTTGTGCTTGCAAAATTTATGTAGGTGGCAAAAGGTTAACCTCTGCATTTAGCCCACATATGCAGGTATATTTCAAAGTACTCAACGATGCGAATGTGCTTCTGTAACCTCTAATTTGCCAAAATAGTCTGTCAGAAGTGGGATTCGAACCCACGCCTCCAGAGGAGACTACGACCTGAACGTAGCGCCTTAGACCGCTCGGCCATCCTGACACAATCTGTAGCACAGGAAGACCAGAATCACTCCTTGGGTTAGTATTACCACGGCTGAAAGAGGTCTGTACAGTGGCTCGTTACATGAGTTCACCCATCCTTCCTCGAAGATGCGAATGTGCTTCTGTAACCTCTAGTTTGCCAAAACAGTCTGTCAGAAGTGGGATTCGAACCCACGCCTCCAGAGGAGACTACGACCTGAACGTAGCGCCTTAGACCGCTCGGTCATCCTGACACAATCTGTAGCGCAGAAAGACCAAAATTACTCCTTGGGTTAGTATTACCACGGCTGAAAGAGGTCTGTACAGTGGCTCCTTACATGACTTCACCCATCCTTCCTCGAAGATGTGAATGTGCTTCTGTAACCTCGAGTTAGCCAAAATCGTCTGTCAGAAGTGGGATTCGAACCCACGCCTCCATGGGAGACTACGACCTGAACGTAGCGCCTTAGACCGCTCGGCCCTCCTGACGCAATCTGTAGCGCAGAAAGACCAGAATTACTCGTTGGGTTAGTATTACCACGGCTGAAATAGGTCTGTACAGTGGCTCCATACATGATTTCACCCGTCCTTCCTAGAAGATGCGAATGTTCTTCTATAACGTCTTGTTAGCCTAAACTGACTGTCAGAAGTGGCGCCTTGGAACTGCTCGGTCGTCCTGACACAATCTAAAGCACAAGAAGACCAGACTTACTCCTTGCGGTAACATTACTGCGGCTGAAGTAGGTCTGTACGGAGCGAATGTACAGTTGGTCCTTACATGACTTCACCCATCCTTCCTCGAAGATGTGAATGTGCTTCTGTAACCTCTAGTTAGCCAAAATTGTCTGTCAGAAGTGGGATTCGAACCCACGCCTCCATGGGAGACTACGACCTGAACGTAGCGCCTTAGACCGCTCGGCCATCCTGACACAATCTTAGTGCAGGAAGACCAAAATTACTCCTTGGGTTAGTATTACCACGGCTGAAAGAGGTCTGTACAGTGGCCCCTTACCCGTAACAGATGCAACTCTGCTTCTGTAACGTCTAGTTAGACTAAACTGTCTGTCAGAAGTGGGATTCATACCCACGCCTCCTGAGGAGACTATGACCTGAATGTAGCGCCTTGGACCGCTCGGCCATCCTGACACAATCTGTGGCACATGAGATCAGAATTACTCGTTGCGGTACCATTACCACAGCTGAAATAGGTCTGTAGGGAGGGAATGTACAGTTGGTCCTTACATGACTTCACCCATCCTTCCTAGAAGATGCGAATGTGCTTCTGTAACGTCTTGTTAGCCTAAACTGACTGTCAGAAGTGGCGCCTTGGACCGCTCGGTCATCCTGACACAATCTAAAGCACAGGAAGACCAAAATTACTCCTTGGGTTAGTATTACCACGGCTGAAAGAGGTCTGTACAGTGGCCCCTTACTCGTAACAGATGCAAATCTGCTTCTGTAACGTCTAGTTAGCCAAAACTGTCTGCCAGAAGTGGGATTTGAACCCACGTCTCCAGAGAAGACTACGACCTGAACGTAGTGCCTTGGACCACTGGGCCCTCCTGACGCAATCTGTAGCGCAGAAAGACCAAAATTACTCGTTGGGTTAGTATTACCACGGCTGAAATAGGTCTGTACAGTTGGTCCTTACATGAGTTCACCTATCCTTCCTAGAAGATGCGAATGTGCTTCTGTAACGTCTTGTTAGCCTAAACTGACTGTCAGAAGTGGCGCCTTGGACCGCTCGGTCATCCTGACACAATCTAAAGCACAGGAAGACCAGACTTACTCCTTGCGGTAACATTACTGCGGCTGAAATAGGTCTGTACTGAGCGAATGTACAGTTGGTCCTTACATGACTTCACCCATCCTTCCTAGAAGATGTGAATGTGCTTCTGTAACCTCGAGTTAGCCAAAATCGTCTGTCAGAAGTGGGATTCGAACCCACGCCTCCATGGGAGACTATGACCTGAACGTAGCACCTTGGACCGCTCGGCCATCCGGACAAAGTCTTAACACAAGAAGACCAGAATTACTCGTTGGGTTAGTATTACCACGGCTGAAATAGGTCTGTACAGTGGCTCCTCACATGACTTCACCCATCCTTCCGAGAAGATGTGAATGTGCTTCTGTAACCTCGAGTTAGCCAAAATTGTCTGTCAGAAGTGGGATTCGAACCCACGCCTCCAGAGGAGACTACGACCTGAACGTAGCGCCTTAGACCGCTCGGCCATCCTGACACAATCTTAGCACAGTAAGACCAGAATTACTCGTTGGGTTAGTATTTCCACGGCTGAAATAGGTCTGTACAGTGGCTCCTTACATGACTTCACCCATCCTTCCTCGAAGATGCGAATGTGCTTCTGTAACCTCTAGTCAGCCAAAATTGTCTGTCAGAAGTGGGATTCGAACCCACGCCTCCAGAGGAGACTACGACCTGAACGTAGCGCCTTAGACCGCTCGGCCATCCTGACACAATCTGTGGCACATGAGATCAGAATTACTCGTTGCGGTAACATTACCACAGCTGAAATAGGTCTGTACGGAGGGAATGTACAGTTGGTCCTTACATGACTTCACCAATCCTTCCTAGAAGATGCGAATGTGCTTCTGTAACGTCTTGTTAGCCTAAACTGACTGTCAGAAGTGGCGCCTTGGACCGCTCGGTCATCCTGACACAATCTAAAGCACAGGAAGACCAAAATTACTCCTTGGGTTAGTATTACCACGGCTGAAAGAGGTCTGTACAGTGGCCCCTTACTCGTAACAGATGCAAATCTGCTTCTGTAACGTCTAGTTAGCCAAAACTGTCTGCCAGAAGTGGGATTTGAACCCACGTCTCCAGAGAAGACTACGACCTGAACGTAGTGCCTTGGACCGCTCGGCCCTCCTGACGCAATCTGTAGCGCAGAAAGACCAAAATTACTCGTTGGGTTAGTATTACCACGGCTGAAATAGGTCTGTACAGTTGGTCCTTACATGACTTCACCCATCCTTCCTAGAAGATGCGAATGTGCTTCTGTAACGTCTTGTTAGCCTAAACTGACTGTCAGAAGTGGCGCCTTGGACCGCTCGGTCATCCTGACACAATCTAAAGCACAGGAAGACCAGACTTACTCCTTGCGGTAACATTACCGCGGCTGAAATAGGTCTATATGGAGCGAATGTACAGTTGGTCCTTACATGACTTCACCCATCCTTCCTAGAAGATGTGAATGTGCTTCTGTAACCTCGAGTTAGCCAAAATTGTCTGTCAGAAGCGGGATTCGAACCCACGCCTCCAGAGGAGACTACGACCTGAACGTAGCGCCTTAGACCGCTCGGCCATCCTGACACAATCTTAGCACAGTAAGACCAAAATTACTCCTTGGGTTAGTATTACCACGGCTGAAATAGGTCTGTACAGTGGCTCCTTACTCGTTACAGATGCAAATCTGCTTCTGTAACGTCTAGTTAGACTAAACTGTCTGTCAGAAGTGGGATTCAAAAACACGCCTCCAGAGGAGACTACGACCTGAATGTATCGCCTTGGACCGCTCGGCCATCCTGACGCAATCTGTAGCGCAGAAAGACCAAAATTACTCCTTGGGTTAGTATTACCACGGCTGAAATAGGTCTGTACAGTGGCTCCATACATGATTTCACCCGTCCTTCCGAGAAGATGCGAATGTGCTTCTGTAACGTCTTGTTAGCCTAAACTGACTGTCAGAAGCGGCGCATTGGAACTGCTCGGTCATCCTGACACAATCTAAAGCACAAGAAGACCAGACTTACTCCTTGCGGTAACATTACTGCGGCTGAAATAGGTCTGTACGGAGCGAATGTACAGTTGGTCCTTACATGACTTCACCCATCCTTCCTCGAAGATGTGAATGTGCTTCTGTAACCTCTAGTTAGCCAAAATTGTCTGTCAGAAGTGGGATTCGAACCCACGCCTCCAGAGGAGACTACGACCTGAACGTAGCGCCTTAGACCGCTCGGCCATCCTGACACAATCTTAGCGCAGGAAGACCAGAATTATTCCTTGGGTTAGTATTACCACGGCTGAAAGAGGTCTGTACAGTGGCTCCTTACATGAGTTCACCCATCCTTCCTGGAAGATGCGAATGTGCTTCTGTAACCTCTAGTTTGCCAAAATTGTCTGTCAGAAGTGGGATTCGAACCCACGCCTCCAGAGGAGACTACGACCTGAACGTAGCGCCTTAGACCGCTTGGCCATCCTGACACACTCTGCAGTACAGTAAGACCAAAATTACTCCTTGGGTTAGTACTACCACGGCTGAAAGGGGTCTGTACAGTGGCTCCTTACTGATGCAAATCTGCTTCTGTAACGTCTAGTTAGACTAAACTGTCTGTCAGAAGTGGGATTCAAACCAACGCCTCCTGAGGAGACTATGACCTGAATGTAGTGCCTTGGACCGCTCGGCCATCCTGACACAATCTGTGGCACATGAGATCAGAATTACTCATTCGGTTAGTATTACCACAGCTGGAATAGGTCTGTACGGAGGGAATGTACAGTTGGTCCTTACATGACTTCACCCATCCTTCCTGAGAAATCATATGACATTTGGCTCAAGGAGCACACCAGCGCACACAAAAAGAAAGGCTCCAGGCTACCAGTTGGTTGGGGGAATCGCGCACAGATGAACCAGCACTCTCCTGATCAGTCCTACAATAAACATAGGTCAGTATGTCACTGATACACTACCTTAACCCTTGTGTACTGTTCAAAAACACTACCCTTTCATATTTAAATCTGTTCCTTTAAATGCTAATTTAAAAAATAAAGTCACTGATATGGGGAAAAATACTCACAAAATGACCTATTTTCAATATAAAAAAATGATCGGAGACTAGATATTTTTTACCTGTTATCACAGTCTTGGATATGTCAAAGATTAGTAACATCTGTGACCACGTATGGTCTTTAGTATCCCGAATTTGATCGGGATATTGAAGTATCCCGATTTCGTGTTTGTCCATGTAAACACCATATCCCGATTTCAAGAAACCCGGCTTTGCTACCTGGAGTACTCCGATAGAAGCCGGGATAAATGGTGCGTTCTATTTGTCTTGTAAGCTACAAGCAACCGAAGCATTGAGAACTTTGCAAGTATACAGGCAGTTTATTAAAAAAGGAATACAGTACCGTTCGCGTCTGGCTCGCATATCCAGGCGGGCGCCATCTTGGGGAAACTGAACTGTCTGTTGCCGGAAGAAAGCACTGAGAGCACTGAACGAAGATGCTTCTCAATGCTTCGGTTTACATGTAGAGACCCTAGTTATGCTACCGTGTAAGTGTGGTGATATTGTGAGCCTTGTTAGTGGTATAGAAATAGCGATTTCTTTTTATGTGTAGGTGTGCCCCGAAGGCTAGCGTTATACGCTAAATAGCGGTTTGCAAGAAAACTGGTCACATTTGACTAACAAAACAAATGCATGAAAACAAATACCAGAGAACGGTCGAACTCGGTACACATGTGTTATTAACCCCAGGTTCATTTTGCGCCGGAGTTCCCCTTTAAAACTCCCTCACATGCTGTTCGTGGCTGTTTTTGCCCCATTGACTCCCATTGTAACCACATTTTTGGAATGCAAAGACATGACACTAACTAACAATGCATTTTACAATATTGGTGATTTCCCCTGTTCAGAAGGACTCAAATTTGTCAATTTTATTGTTGGCCACCAAATCACGCCATTCACCGATTACATAGGCCTGTTGTATAAAAAGCTTAGTTTCTGTATTTGATGTATGGAGTTTATAAGCATATTAGTGTGTGTGTGTCATTTTTTATATTGAAAATAGGTCCTTTTGTGTGTGTTTTTCCCCATATCAGTGACTTTATTTTTTAAATTGGCATTTAAAGGGTTAACATTTTTAATCTTTTTTTAATACTTAGTAGTTTTGATCAAGACTGAAGTTGATCCTGTTTGAACTGTTACTTCCTTTTGAACTGTTACCTTCAGGCAGACGGTACAGATCAATAAACGCAAGGACAAATAGACTCAAACACAGTTTTTATCCGACAGCAATAACAACCCTCATGCTGCTGCTGCTGCTGCAAAAAAAAATGCAATATACTGTTTTTTATGCAATGACCGTGTGTGTTATTTATGCTGCTACTGTTGTTATATGTTTTTATTTATTCTTTTTTATATCTTTATTCAATGATGCACTGATAGGAGAGCACTTTTAATTTTGTTGTACTTGTGACAATGACAATAAAGACCTATTTTATTCTGTTCTATTAACAGATTTAAAGGAACAGTATGTAAGATTGTGGCCAAAACTGGCCAAACCTGGTACTGCAATCACTTTCAAAATACTGTAGAACGGTGTATCCCCTCCAACCTCCCCCCTGACTCGAGGTTGCCAGGTTACCGGGGTAACGTTAGGCTATTCAATACGTCTCAATTACTTTTCACATTGCCATAATCGACGTGCTAATGTTGTTTTCCTCGGCGTTTCAGCATAATGACAGAGAAACGGGCTCATAATGCATTGCTAATGTTAGCAATGACGACTCGCCGTTTTTATTTCCCAAACAATTCCTTACCTTTTCAATTCGATGAAAATTGCGTAACGTAACGTTACTTTGCACGAACATGCATAACTTTGTTCGACTGTCGATATTTGAAATGTCCATTTACATTATGTACAAGTAAGTTAGCCAGGAGAAAATTAGCAACGTTGGCGTCTGTCTTCAAATTCTTCTCCGTTTTCAGCTGTCTCCATCTTTCAAAGGCATCCCCTATACAAATCCTTGTTTTATTTCGGACTTTGTCACGACGTATTTCGGATTCATAACAAGGTCTTTTAGGTTTAGTAACGTTATACATGTTTTATCTGACACGTTCGTAGCTGGTAACTAGAGCAGAGCTGGCAACCCGGATGACGAAACTCTACTGACTTCGTGATTAGTAGATAGCTGGAGGGTGGCGCCTCAGGTCAAAACACAACATGACAACATCAACATCAGTTGAGGGCTGCAACTTTCACTTTTAAATGACAATATCCTGGCCGGACCACTGTTGTCAGTGATATAAGTATTTGAAATGAACATGATTTCTTCATGTCTAGTGACATATCAGGGCCATTTTATGATTAACTGAAATACATTTCTTACATACTGTTCCTTTAAGCAAAAAAAGTTGAAAAAAATATGATCTGCTATATTATATCTGATATATTTTTACAGCAGTCAAAGTTAGTGGCTGTTTTTAACCACAAACAAACACAAACAGTATGAAAGGGTAGTAAATTTGCCAGTGTATAATTGGCCTATTGAAAATTTTTAAATCATATTTTCAAAATTTATGTAAAATTAAGGTTCCTCACCAAAAATATTTTCATTTGCTGCAATAGAGTGAAAGTTATGGTCAAATTAAGAGGAAATTTTGACTCCTAGTGGCTGTTTTCACCCCCAACAGGACATATCACTTAACTTGTCTCTTGTTTGTGCATTTCAGGACATATTAATGGCACCACCCACTACGTCCACAGCCAGAGTCATGACATCATAATCGCACATTCCCAAAAATACAATGTGTCAATGTATTTCAAAATGAAGTTTGAAATAAAAATCATTGTACTGTTTGTGTTTATGTTGGCCTCGTTTAATATGGCCAATTGGCGTTACACGTGCCTGTGAAGGTGTGCGCGTGTCAATCTCAACAGGGGAGACTCGCGCCCGTGCGTCTGCTCAGGTAAACAAGATGGGGGGGGGGGGGGGGGGATTTTGGTGTATGACGTCAGCGGGGACCCGACGTGAGGTGCAACCAGACAAAGTTAAATAATAACTCCCACCCTCGCTGTCTCCGCTGCATTTCTGTGCCTCGTGTTTGTGTTGTTTTGGTGGGATCCGATCGTTGTGCACTGCAGCTGGTGAAATCCTCGACTCCGGTTGGCTCTCGTGCGCTCGTCGCTGTCACGCGCCCCCACGTGCGCACACACGCACGCTCGGATAGCTCCGGCAGCAGCAGCAGCATCACGAGCAGCGAGCGCGGTTGGTAGAGAGGGCGACGGGCTTTGACTTTGGATGCTTAGTCACATTCTCCTTTGACCAGGGGGGGCAAATGATGGAGCGGGGACGAGAGAAACACTGAGGGGGGGACAGCTTGAGAAGATACAAGAAAGAGGCAAGGGGGGGTGTCGTTAAACCTGGGGTAGATGATGCTCATTTGCCGCAGGCCCCGCCATCGTGAAATTGGATACCGACTTGCGGCGGATGGGGTGACCGAGCTCGCTGCTCCGCCGGGGAGGTCCCTGCCTTCGGACGTTACCGGGGAGGGAGCTGCCCGTGCCCGGTTCTAAGGAGGAGGAAGGAAGGAGTGGCAAGCGGGGAAAATGCCGACGGAGGAGGAGACGGCCACCGCAGAAGAGCCCATTTTGGAGGAAGGGTCAGGACGGGAGCAGGTAAGGAAAGACATTTTCTTTTTTTTTCTTTTTTCGTTGTCCCTTCACCGTTTTTTCACGCGCGTCCACAAAGAGTGCAGGTAGCGTAAAGTTGCACACCTTCTGTTTATATGTCATTCCAGGCCGTACTCTATCAACAAATAATTCCTACATCATGTCAGATATATACTATAGTGCATGTATGTGTGCGTCTTTCATTGACAAAACAGGTCTCTCCGCCGTGGTTCCCTCCTCCTTCGCGTCTCGTACAGGAGCAAGGACACGGAGAAGGACCTTGGCTTTAATGTGAATGAAGATGAGGCTGTGGTTTAGGTGAACGGAGAGGGGAGGGAACTCTGTGCACAAACAAAGCCACGATATTGATGTGATACGTCTGACAAGGCTGCTGTATGGTGTGTTACTCATGGAAGAGATGTTTTTCTTCCCCCCCCCAGTATAGTAGAGCATGTCCACCTGCCAGCTGTCACCACAGAGAAACACTAGAGGGTGACATCACTGTTCAGCCACACACCCACTTTTTCTTTTTTTTTATTGCCAAAATTGCACAATCACACGTAATGTGTGGGGAATCACAGAATAACACCCCTGGCAGCGTGTTTGCTTGTTCATTTTTCATGCCCAGCTATATTTCCTGCTCCTGGACCATTATTTCAGAAGTCCAGTTGCAAAGCTTATGTTTTAAAATTACACTACATAACAATACTCCCTTTGCAACACACTCAACCACATCTCTATCAGATCGCCATCTCCTCTACAGCCAATACAACCGTTATTTAATTTAATTTACACAAACACATGATTACACTGCCTGGCCAAAAAAAAAAAAAAAAAAGTTGCCACCTGGATTTAACTAAGCACACAGGTACAAGCCTCCTATTGAACAATTACTGCATGGGCGATCATGTTTCAGCTGTTATTTAACCCCAACTGATGCAATGAGTAGCTTCTTATTTCTTAAACAACCACGTTGAAAGACACATCCTGTGATCGTAGAGAAGATGTTAGTCTGTTTGAGAAGGGTCAAATCACTGGCATGCATCAAGCAGAGAAAACATCTAAGGAGATTGTAGACACTACCAAAGTTGGGTTAAGAACTGTCCAACGCATTATTAAAAACTGGAAGGATAGTGGGGAACCTTCATCTTCCAGGAAGAAATGTGGTCGGAAAAAAATCTCGATTGATTGTAATCGGCGATCTCTTAAACGTTTGGTGAAATAATATCGAACAGTAGAACTCAGGGCTATGTTTAATAGTGAAAGTAAGAGCATTTCCACTCGTACATTGTGAAGGGAACTCAATGGATTGGGACTGAACAGCTGTATAGCCGTAAGAAAACCACTAATCAGTGAGGATAACTGGGGAAAAAAGGCTTCAATTTGCTAGGGAGCATAAAGATTGGACTCTGGAGCAATGGAAGAAGGTCATGTGGTTCCAGAGTGATGGGGGCATCAGGGTAAGAAGAGAGGCAGATGAAGTGATGCACCCATCATGCCTAGTGCCTACTGTACAAGCCTGTGGGGGCAGTGCTATGATCTGGGGTTGCTGCAGTTGCTCAGGTCTAGGTTCAGCAACATTATGTGTCCAAAGAATGAGGTCAGCTGACTACCTGAATATACTGAATGACCTGGTTATTCCATCAATGGAGTTTTTCTTCCCTGATGTTCACGGGCATATTCTAAGATGACAATGCCAGGATTCATGGGGCTCAGATTGTGAAAGAGTGGTTCAGGGAGCATGAGACATCATTTTCACACATGGATTGTCCACCACAGAGTCCAGACCTTAACCCCATTGAGAATCTTTGGGATGTGCTGGAGAAGGCTTTGTGCAGAGGTCCCATCTCTTTCCCATCATCAATACAAGATCTTGGTGAAAATTGAATGCAACACTGGATGGAAATAAATCTGGTGACGTTGCAGAAGCTTAACGAAACAATGCCACAGCGAATGAGTGCTGTAATCAAAGCTATAGGCGGTCCAACGAAATATTAGTGTGTATATATTGTTTTTGGTGGAGACTTTTTTTTTGTCCAGGCAGTGTATTATTTGAGAAGGACAACGCAAACAAAGTCTCTATGATGACACGTTATGTACATCGGTTGCTAGGAACACATAACCATCTCTACGCAGAGAGCTGTTGATTCAACTGTGTTTTCATTTTGGAGGCTGTGGTTTCTAGTACTACTTGAATTGTGTTGTACTGACACAAGTTTCTATTATTTTAGTCAGTGGGCTAGACTAAATAACTTCCTTTGGGATTAATTCAGTCCAGTTTAACAGCACCACAAACTACCTCCCCCAAAAATACCACATTTGAGACAGTTTTAACATAAACTGATCATTATGAATGTGAGCTTTCTCCATTAATCAGACCCATGTTTTTAATGAAATGAGGCTGGCATTAAGATTTCTCTGGACAGCAAAGAGCAGTAAATCAGAGGGAATTAATTCATTCAATGAAATTAAGTGTAATAATCGACTAGTTGTTATGGCTAATAAAACTGCCAATAAGGGACAAAATGAAGCATTTAGCACTTGCAACCAGGTAATTCAAAACCCTGTGTAGCACTGCCTATTAAAAGCCTGTTAAATGATGCCTTTCACTTTATTCCGCCTCTCTCCTCTGTCTTTATCTGTGCCTGCAGTGCAGACCGTGCGGTGTAATGCAATGATTTCAGCCCGCATCTGCTCTCTGCCTCCATTACTCTTTCTCTCTCATCTTCCCCTCTCGGTCTCCTTCCTGTTTTTAGATTTGCCTTGTGGAGTTTTAAAGCCTCTTCCTGTCGTCTCTCTCTCTCTCTCTCTGCCTGACTCTCCATCTAAAGCATTTGCACGCTCCCTCAACTTTATTCACTCTCTCTGGCTCGCGTCACGGGCGTGCATGTACGCTCGCGCAAGCATTATATCGCAAATGAAGACGAGTCACGCGATTAAGATTTAAATTGGCTTTGATTTAGACGTAGTTATATGTAATAATATTTCTTTTCTCATTTAGCAGAGAAGTCTTTTGCATCAAGCCCCGTGTTTGTCATCAACGTAATAAAAAATGAGACAAGAAAACAAGAGGTACAAAAGAAGCACCACCTTTTTGTGTGTCAACACTGCAGTAACTGAAAAAATATTGTATTTCTTCGAACTTAGTTTTTTTTTTTTTAGCTCCCACCTAAGGGTAGGTTTCTTCCCAGCACAAGAGGAAGCTTTGGTGATGTACATGTAATATTGATCGGTTGAACTCATAAATGCAGCACTGGCAGCCCCGGTTTAAAGATGTGTAGACATCTAGCAACTCTTCGCAGTAGCCTCAAAACTGGAACAAAACACAAATAAACAGGTGTTGCAACAATGTTGTATGCTCTTGTATTTTTTGTGGCACTAAATTACACTTCGGCGTTCCCATTGGTGGTGGTCCTTGAAGGTTCGATCCATCTGAAGAGAGTCCACAGAACAGCATGGTCCAAAAGCGCCTATTTATGCTATCAGAAGTAGACAACGAATGCAGAGTGTAGAGTGCATAGTAAAGAAACAAGGATGCCGCATCATACAATCCTGGCAGGCATCAACGAGCAGGCCATCAACAATGTGTACAGAAAGATAAGAATCCACATGCTACACAGAACAAGGTGATACAAGACACAGAAGACTGTGCAACAGCAGACGTGTTGTCGAAATCAGAAATTAGTATTGTACTTAAGGCTCTTTTAGGGTGCTGTGGGACGTGGACACCGTAACTTACGCGCATAGCCTGTGCTGGTGCGAGCCATTTAAACTTGTGCACTTGTCAGTCTGGCTCGCTCTGTAAAAACGCCATGTCGGGGTGACTCATCAGAGAATGGACATGGGCCTTCTGAGGGTGTCCTGTGGTGTCTGACAACAGAACGTTGTTAGTGGGGGACTTTGGGTCCTATGGTTTGAGGGGAGGGGCCTCTGTGGATCATCCCACAGATACTTGATCAGTTTGGGATCTAGTGAATTTGGAGGCCAGGTCAACACCTTGTCCTGTTCTTTGAGTTGTTCCTAAACTGTTTTTATGTGTGTGCCTGCGCCAGGCTGCATCCTGCTGGGGGTGGCTGCTGCCATCAAGGAGTGTCATTGCTATGTGGTGGGGGTGCCTGGTCTGGTCTAGGAGGGTGTATATAGTAATTTAAAATATACGTGCAGTCCTTGTTTGTTGTCTGGCTGCTTTAAGACAAAACTAATGTCTCTTTAAATACACAAGTTATAATTGGACAGACGATATTTGAATGTAACAACATTTGCTGCAACACACCTTTCAGGTGTTCTGAATTAACAGTTGACTGCATTCAGTTCATTTACATCTGTTTCTAATAAGGCAACAGATTGCACATTTACGTCTGTGGTAATTTTATCATATTTTAAAATGTATCTGTTAGTCCTACTCCATTTTTTGTTTTTGTCACTCCCATTGTGCTGGGTTTGTCATGAGACATTAGTGATTTATAAAGACGATTTTCCTCCAATATACTGGCAAAACAATGATGTGTAGAAAGTACTAATAATAGTGATAGACAGTAGAAGAGAAGCTTGTGTTGCTTGTTGTTTGAGAAGTTTCTTGGGATGTTCACGCCTCTACAGTAATGTACCTGAAATGAATGTAAGCCGATTTGTAGACTAACTCATGAGTAGAAGACTTAACCAGCTGATAATTGTCCCCGCTGGGTCCGTAGTCTCCACTGAACACAAAACAGCAACACATGTTTGTGGCGCTGTGAGCGTGTGATGACACAGCGCTTCTGCATCAAGCGCCGACTGTTTATTTGTTGTGTCACAGCACAGGTAGTAGAAAACCTGACATCTCCAAGTGACTTCATCCTGTCGCGTTGAAAGGACATAATTGTGTTCAGCCGTCGTCAACGGCACATTTTCCTTTCGTCGCTCCCTCACTCCGTTTGCCACCCACATGCGAGGGTTGCTAATTATAGCTGCTCCAGTCACACCTAACCAGCTGAATCAGTATAAGCTGACATACAGAGAGAGAGAGAGGTGCCTTAATACAGCCGAGGATGTGTGAAATCCACTGCACGCTGCACAATTGTAGAATTTTTTCTAATTAAATTTTTAATCGACTAGGAAGTGTGACGTAAGTTAGCAGGGCGATAATAAGCTCTACGTAGAGGTGATGATATTGCAGTTAAAATGGAACCGTTAAAACGATGAACTTCAAAATTATCACTTCATGTTTAACCTTTGCACACTTCAATAGAAAGAGTAATGAAAAGAACAGAGGCATTTACTGGCTGAAACAAACACAGTAATCTAAAAGGCTCCATCTGAAGAGCAGTTCTCTGGAAGCTCTTTACATGTCTAAAAATATAAATAAAAAAACCTTTTCATCTATGCAAGCTCTATTTGTTTAAGACAGCTGCCTGTATTGACTGTGGAGGCTTAGGATATATATGGAATATAGAGAAAATACGTCTGCATTGCTTTATCAGATAAAGATTTGAGTTTTATGCAAATTCAGGCGCAGAATTTCTGTCATTCTTGAAAAATAACTCGAGTTCAGAGCCTCTTTAAAAGATCTTACAAGGGCAGTTCATGCTTTCAGTAAAGAAAAAGAAAACAAGGTAAGATGACAGCTTTCAGACTAGGCTATATATATATATATATATATTTGTATTCATAATCATGTCAGGGAGACTGATATTTGCCTTCAGATCTGTTGCAGTCGGACACAAGGCAGCTATAGCTGAAATAGGATTGTGGCACCGCTGAAGAGCTGCAGAGGAGGAGATCTTTTGTTCACGAAGATTTACGTTCTCATGCCAAGCGTAATCTCTATTGGACTTTAAGTGACACTGCCTTAACACCATGGTCGGACTTTGTGTATGTTGGGCAAACCGGAACGATTTCTGGTGATATATGAACACAAAACTCGGTTGTGGCCTCTGTTGATGTTGCAAGTTGATGTCAAGAAAACTGTGTTTACTTTCACACGTTTCTTGTTATAGTGATTAAAAAAAGAATAACCAGGAAGGCTCCGATACAATATCTGATTGTATTGTCTGGATTGATTAAAAGAAGCGGACTGGTTATTGGCGATAAACTAGGCTATACCAGATGGTTTGGTACCCAGAACCATCTGGAAAGCCGTCCTTGGTAACACTTTGGATTTAAGCCATCTGTCAGCTACTGCCAGACAGCGGCTAACTTCAACCAATCAGATCTAAGAACCATATAATGTGTTGGGAAAGTGACAAAAAAGGAAACGCAACAATCTGCAGTCTGAGGAGCTTTGAGAGCTAGCAGTCCCTCCCTGTAGCTAGCTATGTAGTTAGCATGTCTTGGCGTGTGCAAAATGCACATTTAGGGGCGACCTCATTTAAAATCATTCCTAAAACACACACATATAGCTGGCAGTTGTTCATCGCAGGGTGCTGAAAGGTCACAGATGCATAGTTTGAAGCCTGGATGGATGGATTGCTGTGTAACGATCTTCTGTCAGTACCCTCTCTTCGTTTCGTCCCCACCATTATATAAAACCTTCCTTTTTTAATTTTCCGGTAAAATTTGTTCATCAACACCAGGCTTTGCGTAGCAGATCATTTCGCCACACATTTTTAAATCGGATACTTGTAAGAATTGAGGTTAATCGTAACAATAAGAGGAGGTGTCGGTGGGAGGCTTTCTTATTTCCGAGTTATTTTCGTGACCAAAGCAGCTCTTACTGCTCGTGTGCATCGTTGCTGTGATGTAGAACCCTCCATTAGCTGCTATGAGATAATTAAAATGCCCTCTCAGCCCCATATCTAGCCAAGGCCCATTACTGTAAACTGCCTGCATCATGTAGACTTAATGGTGGACGGAGCACTGAAATGTTTCACCGTTCTCCGTACGTCAACAGTTCACCGTGGGCCCTGCTTTGTGGAGGATGACTGGTTGGTTGGCGGTGCCTCTGCTGTGAGGCTCCTGGAGTTAGTGTCAAACTTAAATCACTCCGTCGCAGCACATTTCAGCGCATCTCGTGTTCACCTGTGGGACGGAGAACTGCTCATACTGACAAAAGCTGATTGGCAGGAGTGCACGCTGGGACAATTTGACACCTGTCTTGGCGCTGGTTCCCGCCCCTGCACCGGCCACAGTGCTGCAGAGTCCAGACGAAAAGTGTTATCCTCGCAGGTTTTCTTCTTCTTTTTGTTGCTGGAACGTTCTCTGGTCTTGGCAAGATGCATATGCAAAAGGTAATCAAGAAAAAGAAAAAAAAAAAAGAAGAATTAGGAGATTTGAAACCAGCAAGAAAAAGTGAGAGAAAGATGAAAGGGATGGATTTTGGCTGTTTTTGGAGTTCCCTGGAGAGAGGTGCCGTCTGTCGCTGCTTCCATCTCTGTAGGCTCTCTTTCCTTTTGCTTCCTTTCATGCTTGCATTCATGAAAGGTTCATGACCGTTACTCTCTCTCTCTCTCTCTCTCTCTCTCTCTCTCTCTCTCTCTCTCTCTCACACTCTCACACCCGCCTCTCCCCTCCTTCACTTTCTCTCTCTCCCTTTCTCCCCCCCCTCTAAACTACACTTTTAGCCCAATCAATCCACTTATAGGCAGACCTTCAAAGTGGATGTAACAGAGCGAGATGGGTTGGGGTAAGGAGTGTAAATGTTCAGGAGGTAATCATGATAATCTGGGGCAGGAGGGGAATAAAGATTACATAAGAAGCAAAGGGGGACGCGTTCGCAAAGCAAAAAATACGAGACAAAATCTGCGCCACTGATAATATTCTTGCCTTTTTTTTTTTTTTTTTTAAGTACCAACTCTATTTTTGGACCTTTTGGCAGCTTTTGCAGAGCGATGACAGACTCTAGGTGCCTTTCACTCTGCCTTTCTCCACTTGTCCTTGACATACAGTTGTTAAAAAAGCACTGAGTGTGTACGTATGTGCTGCGGCCAGCCAAACCTGCCGGTAAATTGTG
Source organism: Chelon labrosus (assembly GCF_963514085.1). Classification (NCBI taxonomy): domain Eukaryota; kingdom Metazoa; phylum Chordata; class Actinopteri; order Mugiliformes; family Mugilidae; genus Chelon; species Chelon labrosus. Next base: position 15,982,478 of record NC_140337.1, read on the forward strand.
GCTCCAATGTGCTGGACGGGGCAGACAATGAAGGGGATGAGTGTGTGCATGAGAGAGGATGAGAAGGTGAGCGATAACGACGGAGGGAGAGGGGATTGTGCTTTAGGTAAATGGAGGGAGTGCTGACAGGACAGGCAGACTTGACTGAGAGGAGGAAAGGACACTGGTGTCATCCCATCTGTTTTTTTTTTTTGTCATCTGCTTTGTTGCTCTTTTGCCTTGTCGCATTCGGTTTGAGAGAGAGAGAGAATAACAAAAAGCAACATCCCTAACACAAGACGTACAGGGCTCTGTTTCTATGACACATACACATGCATTCATTCATGTGGATGTTCCTTAGACATGTTGCGCCCACCTAGACCAGACCTGGATCCCCCACCCCATAGCACCCCAAAAAAAACATGAAGAACAGCACAAGGTGTTGACCTGGCCTCCAAATTCACTAGATCCCAAACTGATCAAGTATCTGTGGGATGATCCACAGAGACCCCTCCCCTTAAAGGCCCCCACTAACATCATCCTGTTACCAGACACCACAGGACACCCTCAGAAGGCCCATGTCCATTCTCTGACGAGTCACAACTGTTTTGGAGGCACAAGGGAGACCTACACAATATTAGGAAGGTGGTCATAATGTTGTGCCTGATTGGTGTATTTATACATATTGCACAAGCCGACGTTCCTTCCTTCCTTCCTTCCTTCCTTCCTTGCCTCCCCCATTCACACATGCTCAAACTGTGGCAGCGCCGATGTGCTGCTGATGTCGGAGTGGAGTCAGTTGGTTAGAGAACAGTCTAGAAGCATCGTTCCCATCTAAATTATTCACGTACACTCCGCTGGCTGCATTACAATGCTGAGAAGGTGCGTGCTGCTCGTGAGCGTAGATAGAAAGATGGCCAGAGAGAGAGAGAGAGCGAGAAGAGGGACGCATTAGACTATCTTGTGTCTGTATATATCTAGAGCATGCGTGTGTGAGTGCCCTGTAACATGATGCCTTCACAGTGCGAGTTAGGCTGTGTGCACTTAGAGACTGGCGGATCCAGCGTGTGGGGATACGCAGCACTTATCCCATGATGGTGGAGACAGTGCGATGCATTCCTTCGGTCAAGACCTCGCCTAACACGCTAAAACACATGACGGTGTTTACCAAACAGAAAAGATCACGGTTATTAAATCCTCAACAGGTTAACAGAACATCTGTGCTGCTTTCTTGACTAACAGTTTGTGGTACATTCATTTTCACCAGTCACACTTGATTAAATATTAACTTTGTAACAGCGTAATGTTTTATTTATCGCAGTCTTGACTGTCAACATGAATCCGGAGAAATTAGTCAAATCTCTCTCTCTCTCTTTCTTTCTTTATGTCCTCTCAGCAACGGCCAGTCCAACAGTCTCTGGGCTCTTCCCTGTGTCGAGAGTCCCACTGGAAGTGCCTCCTCCTGACCCTACTCATGTACGGCTGCTTCGCCACGCTCGCCTGGTGCGCCCTCTGCCGCGTGCCCGTCCTCCGCTCCTCCTCCATACCCCTCGGTTCTGTCGACGACGCCACCTCAGCGACCTTCTACAATCACATCCTGTACTTGGAGAGCCCGTGCTCCAGCGGTTACGTCTACATCCCCCTGGCCTTCCTGGCCATGCTGTACGTGGTCTACCTGGTGGAATGCTGGCACTGCTTCTCCAAGACGGCCATGTTGGCTCACGCCGAATTCCAGGTAAAATTCGGAAGGTCGCGATGACGCCAATATCCCGCAGTTTGAAGAGAAATCAAACACTGGGTTCTTCTACTTGGTTGGTCATCGGTTCATCCTTAAATTAAAAATTTATGAAGACCCAAGTTGAATCGATATTTCACGAGGAGAGTGCGCCTTTTTACAACTTCCTACTTGATTGTGGGAAATAATAATACTCACCCAGTCACTGGGAAATGAGCTGACCTGATGTCATGTGGCTATTTCTGTCGACTCTGTTCTGCTCTATTACCAGAAAACTCCAGGAACATATTGCATATTGACTCTTGTTGAACAGCGTCTGCCAAAAACATATTTTTTTGCATTAGTCTGGATAAAGAATCTGAAATGAGCTCGTCTGAAGCAAATTCTTGTCGCGGTCTGTCTTGCACCAGATTGCACAGACGTGGACTTAATTGTTTGTTTCTGCAAGAATGTTTCAGTCACTCCTACATTTTTAACTTGATTCTTTCTTTCTTCAACCTTTCGAGCAGGAAGTGTACGAGCGCGTGCAGAGACTTCAGCAGGCTACGCCCTGTATTTGGTGGAAGGCCATCAGCTATCACTACGTCAGGAGGACCAGACAGGTGACCAGATACAGGAATGGAGACGCTTATACGACCACACAGGTGAGGTGACATCCTAACACACGCATACACACACAGCGTCACCGAATTTCACTCTTGGTTTTTTACATTGTTCAGCTGTAAAAGTTAATTTGTCATTTTTAAACCTTTATAATAACTGCTATGCACATTGCTGAGTTGTGTGCAAACAGCTACATGCAGTAAGAAAAATATCATTTTATTCAGTAGCCATGCTTCATTGATGTAGAAACACTGTACGTAGAGATTTAAATGTTCTTCTCTTCTTTCTCCATCTTCTTCCTCGCCATTCTCTTTCCATCCGTACTTCTTCAGGTTTACCATGAGCGGGTCAACACTCACGCCTCAAGTTCAGAGTTTGACTATGCCCGCTATGGGGTCAAGGATGTATCAAAGGAGTTGCTGGACCTGCAGCTGCACCCTGCTGTTCGCCTCCGTTTCACCAAGTGCTTCAGGTAAGATATCGTTACTATTCTAAAGCCGGTCAACTTTGGATTTTAGAGCTGTGTGTTTATTTAATGTAAAACCAACTAAATGTTTGTCTTTTTGTAGCTTCTCCAGCGCTCGTGCTGAAGCTGCCTACCTCACCCAGGTAAGATGTGGCAGCACATGCAGTCCAGAGAGTAGACGAAGAGAACCCAGTTAAACAAAAGAAACACAAATGTTATGCTTTGGTATTTGTTTATTCAAGCGCACAAGCCGTTCTAGAAAGGAATGGTTCAAAAAGAAGAATAAGATGAATGTTGTGGAAAGGCCAAGTCAATGTCCTGACCTTAATCAAGCAGGAAGCAGGTAGTTCTTGTGAGGAAACCCACCAACATCCCAGAACTGAAGCAGTTCTGTATCGAGGAATGGGCTGAAATTCCTCCAAGCTGCTGCAGACGACAGACCAGCAGTTACCGGAAATGTTTAGTTGCTGTTCTTGCTGCACAAGGGGGTCACACCAGATACTGAAAACACTTTTCTTGAATAAACAAACACAATAACATAATACTTTTGTTCTGTTTGCTTGATTGGGTTTGTAAGACTTATGTGAAAATCTGCTTGTTAGGAGTAATTGATTTGCATAAATGTAGACAATTATGAGGAGTGCAGTTACATTTTAAATGTATCTTTTAAACTATTATCTAGTTTTCAATCTATGTGTTCATTTTGTCATTAGCTAAAGTCATCTTAACTGAATTCAGTCGTTACCTTCTAGTTTTCTTAGTAACTGTGAATATTTAAACAATTCTGAATCTGTAAATCGTCATTTCAGCACTAATTCTTACACATCCTGTTATTCTTTTCACTCCTTCTGTAACTACAAGCGAGCGCGCTTCTTCGGGGAGAACGAGGGGCTTGATGACTACATGGAGGCCAGGGAGGGAATGCACCTGAAGAACGTGGACTTCCGCGAACACATCCTGGCGTTCCCAGATCCGGCTCATCAGCCGTGGTTCTCCAGACACAGGGTTTTCTGGCTGGCTTCTGCTTTCCTCCTGTCGTGGCCGCTGCGGGTCGTGTCCGAATACCGCACGGCGTATGTCCACTACCACGTGGAGAAGCTGTTCGGGGAGGACGAGGACGGTGGCGGAGGAGTCGGCGGAGGGGGGCCGGGTGGAGGGGGAAGAGGCGACGGAGTTGAAGGAGGGACTGAGAATGGAATTCATCCGGGAGGGATTGCGATTGGAATTGGCCTGAACGGGACGAGCTACCGAGCCATTTCTCGTGTCAATACAGTGGACATGACGGAACTGGAGTGGCACATCCGTTGTAACCAACAGATGGTCCCGAGCTACTCTGAAGCCCTCCTCATGGACTTGGACTCAAGTGGGGGGACAAACCCTACAGTCTCTACGCCCATCTCTGGGCCTCCAAGCAACACCCCCAACCAGGGGACCAACCCTCCTCCTCTGGCTTTGCCTGTGGTGTTTAATTCGGCTTACCTCCTACAGAGCTGCCCCCGATGCCGGAGGACCACATCGAGCTCCAGTCTTCCCTCCAGGCTAAGGGCGCCGATGGGGACCACGGCCCTCCTGAACGCCACAGTGGCAGGTATCAGGGCAGCAGGGCAAGGTGGTGGAGGTATAGGAGGAAGACTGGTGCTCAGCCGGAGCGGATTCTCCCTAGGGAGACTCGCAGGTGGGCGCCAGAATAGCCTGTTTCACTCAAGAAGCATGGGGGGAGGCCTGGGAGGAAGTAGGGAAGATGGAGGAAGCGGTGGAGGAGGAAGTAGTAGTGGTGGAGGAGGAGGTGGAGGAGGAGGAGGAGGATTCCTGGGGTTAGGGTCAAGACAGGACAACGAGGAGACCAGAGGAGTTCTTGAAGGAGAAGGTGACGACGATGAGGAGGAAGAGCAGGAAGAGGAGGCGAGGAGAAGGGAAGAGAGGGGGAGAGAGAGGGATGAGGAGGCAGAGCAAGAGAGCGGAGGTGCAGTCGAAGGGACAGAGGGACAGAGGGAGGGGGAGAGGGATCGACCTCCGTCCTACCAGGACGCTTTCTTCTTCCCCGTCCTCATCATACACGGAGAGGAGAGCTGCCACGCCGGAGATGACATGTGATGAAGAGAAAAATAACACACACGTGAAGAACGCAAGGAGGGGAAGGTAGAAGTCGAGGGAGATGAAAGAAAGCACTGAACAAAAGGGAAAGAAAGAGAGGACACAGAACGAGAGGGAAGAATTCAGTCAGGAAAAAGTGAAAGAGGTAAGAATAGATTCATGATAGACACAATTACACAAGTTCAAAAGAACAAAGGTACAAAGATACCGTCAGAAGTAAGAGCAAACAGAGAAGCCAGATAGCAGACGGAGGAGATTTTACCACATGCAGTGCATAAAAGTAAGTAAACCCACTAGTTCAGAGGCAGAGGAGAGCTGATAGGAAGTGCAGCAGCAAGATAAGATGGAGTCGAAGGGAACGAGTCGAGAAAAGAAAACCCTTGCGTCTGTAGACTTCGCCGCACAGAGACGGGAGAGAGATCGAAAAAGATGACAGATCGGACACTTGGGAAGACCGATAATATCGTAATGTCTGTTTCCAGATATATCTATGCTGGAGCAGGAGTGGGAGGGGTAACGGGTCTAAAGATAGCAGTGGAGAGACACGGAACCAGCTGAGTGGTAGCGGGTATATTTATAAAAGAACCACGAACGGAGCAACTGCAAAAAAAAGGCTTATTTGAAGCTTTGGATTCGCTCAAAATCAATCAATCAATCACAAAAAAAATCAATGCAGTGAAGCAGAGGGAGTGAAATGAACACGTTTCAGGTCGAGTACGGTATGGACACAGACCCGATTACCTTCAATCGCAGACTCCAGACAGATTCTTGAAAATACAGAAACGAAAATAAATAAAAAAATAAAGGAGCTTTATGGGAGGAAATAAAAAAAACAAGCAAGTTCTATCACAGAGACTTGACACCGTCTGAGCACCCTTATCTTGACTTTGAATGTAATCAGGAAATCCAAAACGGGTCCTAACGACAGGCCTCCTTAAATCTACTGTGCGACTTCACACAGCAGCAGCTGACCAGTAAGAGTCGGCAGTGCCGCTAAAAGAGGACATCAATCATCAAGTTATCTCCTCGTGATCTCTTGCGCCTTATTTCACCATTAGCTTCCAAACCGCTCTTATCTATTACTGCTGTAGAGTCGGGAAGGGAAAAAGCTCCCCCCCTTCTCCTCCTTTCTCGCCCCGTCTCCTCCACTCCCACCATTTTATCACCTCCGCCGTACTCCTCCTCCGCCCCTCTCTCCTCCACGGCGTGTGGGTGCGACTCTGAGAAACACAGATTTGGCGCGCCCGTCGTGTAAATCTTCTCTCCTCTGCTCCTCTGCTTTCTCGTTTCTTTTTGACTGGCGGACACACGATCCACCTCCCTCTGCTCCTGGAGATGCGGGGATCGCATTTCACCCCAACTTCCTCCGCGTATCGCGTGTCCTGCGTTGAGGTTTCTCCCCATTTTATAAATCAGATATTTCCATCTTCGCAGGAAGTTTTTTATGCCCTCTCTGCCTAATATATTTTGAAAGAAACATAATATAAGTACGTTTACCCAGTGCACAGAGGAGTAAAAGACTAAAATAGCCTTTAAAGATGCTGAAAGGTTGGTTGTTTGGCTGACTTCCACCAGTTTAAAACATTCGTTCCAGAAGGTGGGCTTGTGCAAGTGTGAAGAAAAATACAATAACTAAAAAACGCCTTCCTCAAATATCGGTATACTATACACACAGTACGTGTTTAAGCATGACAAATCACCTCTCGTCTCATTTACGTCCTTAATACTGGACTGCATGGGAAGTATCACATGAGCTGTGGAGCTCTGCCGGCATTCTCGTATCGAACTGTCAAAACAAAACCCGCAGTGACCCGTCACTCTCGGCCCTGTGATAGAACGCCTCTGGCCAGGTCGTACCGCGCCCGCTACCTCCTCCCTTTTTTTTTTTGAAGAATCTCCCGCAAATAAGTACCAGTGCTCTCTGAAGCAATGTAGACGTACGCTGACATAGAGGTGCATGTAGCTACTGATAATAGATACGGAGCAAATGCAGCTACCATTGCTAAAGGCAGTGCCAAAAACAAAATTCAGGTGTTTTAGACACACGTAGACAAGAATCCACACGGATTAACTCTCCTAGTTTCTGAGTTTTCTTTGAAATTCAGTCCAGTACAAAACAACCATCAGTGCTTTGATATATATAAAGCACACGAGCGAGAAGCAGTTAGATGAGCATTTCTTAACCTTCGCTACAGAGGTTACTTTGGCCGCTTCCTGATGTGGGAAGGGTCTCCCTCCTCCTCCTCTCTCTCTGCTTAATTTTAACACAATGAAAAGCACACTGGAAGAAAGAAGTTCAACAGGATCCTCTTAACGCGAGGAGTTTCCCGAAAGTGGAGCAAAAAAAAAAGAAAAAAAAAAAGATGCTGGATGGACTTGAACGATTGGAGCTGACGGACATGTTGACCACACACGGGCGCCGTGCGCACATACGGATCCTGTAACAACCTGGATTCGGCCGAGACGACAGGGAATCTCAGTGCGACTTTCTGGAAAGGAAAAGTAGAGCATGACTGGTGTCCTGGTTCGTTGTAGGACACACACACACACACACACACACACACCCACACACTCTATCTGACACACATTCACATGCACTGATTCTGGCTCACGGATCTTCTGTAGCTTCTCGGACGCATCGGACTGAACTGGGCACAAGGAAACTAAAGGACGGACTAATTAACGGAGGGAAACTGACAAAAAAGAAAAAAAGTTTCTCTGTGACTGGAGAACTGGAAAAGACTGAAAATGTGAGATCAAAAAAGACAATTATTTTTACATCGTCGTCATTATCTCAGCCTCTTCTTGACTTGTGGATAAAACTGTCTCCAATATTGTCCCTGAACAAAAAGAAGCACTAAAAAGCACTGAACACACTCCCTGTGTTTCTTTATTCACCAAAATTATCACAATGTTTTCGCTCGTTTTTAATCCCTGGACGCTTTTGAAGTTCTGTTTAGTGCGTATGTTTGTTAATTTAGCCACTTTCGTCCTGTGAAGTTGAAATCAGTTAAAAGTCGTGAGCTCTGTTTTGAATCTGTTGAATCTGAAGCGAGAAAAATACAATTCAGTTTGTAATTTGCTGCTCTTCTATCATCTGCATACTTGAGTAGACATTTCAGGTCATTTAAGTGATGTCTAAATTCCAAATGCCTTTGTCAGCTTCAGAAATTTGTCTTTTGTTCTTTTTGTTTTTGTAAAACGAAATGCTCTTGGCTCTCCAACGAGCTCAGTTTGGTGAGCGGTTTTTGAATCGAGTACAGTAATTTGGAGCCAGTTATACCGGCTTATACGAGTCTTGTTGATTTCTTTATTTGCGTTAAACAAGTGTATTACACTGATTTGTGTGTCGTTGCTGGATATTTATAATGCTGTTTGATTATCTCAGAATGTGTCAAAAGTGTGTCAGCTGCTTCAGGTGTGCCAAGAGAACTTTGTGCCCATGATGTCTTACACGAACACACACGCTCAAAGCGTGCTTGCATGTTTAGAGTCACAGCAGTAAAGCAGCCATTATAACAGCTTATTTTAGACTAGAGTGACATTAATCCCAAGCCCATAACCGGCCCTGCACATGCAGTCGTAACACAAACATACATAAACATTAGAAAGCATGGAGCTGTCCTGCTGCGTTGCCTTTGTGTCCCACGTTGCCAACTTTTTTGCTCAGGATTTCAGTTAATGCTGCGTTCCTGTGTCAACACAAGCTACACATACACACATCCATTTACATGCCAAAGCAGGAAAGGAAGAAAGAAAAAAAAAACAACGCTTACACACATGCACATTTTTGCATCTTGTATCTGCTCCACACCAAGTAAGTGCAATCTGTACTAGTGGACTGTGGTAGCATTTACACTAAATGATAAAAAGGGGTTTACTAACACTAGATATAACAAAAATAATAATATACCTATCACACAATCTTTATCACCAACATGCACAGTCATTTTCTTCTTTTTTTTTATATTTTGTGTAGTGACTGAATGTCTAGGGTGCCGGTAACGTGTCGATCCACCATGAATGTCTTCTGTTTGGTCCTGTGTCTTTGGGCTTTTCTTCCACTAGGTGGCAGCACAGCCTTATATAATGTGACAACACAAATGTGTGCTAATGCATTTAGAGGGTGAATCAGACAGAGTAGAGAAAAGAAAAAAAAAAACAGCTGCTTCGTGGTGAGAGACTTTCGGTTTCACATCTGCACACAAACCAGTCTGTGATGCCAAACCAGGTGCTACGACATCATCTGTAAGGATGTGGGCAGATGTGTAACACAAGCTAAAGTTTCAAACTACTGCAGCCTGATGGTATATTATTATTTTTCTTTTATTAACTGTGACTGAATGTGTTGCAAAGCAATATTTCCCATATCCCTGCTTCTGGCTGGACTTGTATACGTTGCTCAGCAGCTTTCTGAACCTATAACCACAAGCAATGGGTGCTTCAGTCATTCACACACTGTTGGATAAAGACATTTTACATTATGTGACTGAGCTTCCGTTCCCACCGCATTGTCTGGCTACTACGTTGCTCTATATGACACAAACTCCAAATAAAGAGATAGAGAGGAAGCTGCTTTTGGTTTATGATCAGCGTTTTTCAGCAAGGGTGAGATCTGACACACATCTGTTGGCTTACACACAGTTTTATTTGCGTGGACACAAAATTCTGCTCGTTTTCCACCATCGTCCCACCAACGGCATCACTTGACTGTCTCATAAAATGCTCTAGCAATTATGACCGGTGTATTGTTGTCAATACTGTTACTAGTGCTACTTGTGGTCACGGGGTGAGTCAAGCAGTCATACCAAGTTTGTCAGACACTGTAAAAACAAAACAAAAAAAAAAAAAAAAACGTGTAGGATTGGTTTGACTGGAAGTCACATGAATTCCAGCGGCATTTTCAGCCTTGAGTGCGACCCACTGTTGTTTCACACAAAGTTACACATGTCAAATAAATTCCAATTGCTATCACATACGTGTAGAGTGAGACACAAACAGAATTCAGGGTTTTGCTTTGACCTTTGACCTCAGAAACAGCAGCGGCAAACTGTCTGTTCTTCCTCGCAGACCCTTCTTCACTGCACTTTTGATAATGGATAATGGCACTTTTCAATTCAGTACAGAAACGTTGTACCTCTGCTGAGCTTTGTATCTGTGGTGAGTGTCCGTTTTGTTGATACAACACGTGACCACGTTAAAGTCCCCATGAAACAGGTCGTGGAGGCCGGTTTGTTTCAAAATGTACATTGACGTTTTTCCTGTAAAAAAAAAAAAGATTTAGGGGCAGCCTAGTCTGTTTTGATTGTTTGACTCTAATAGGCGGTTTAGACTGCTACGGCAACAGCCCAGAGCATATGCAGACCCTAGTGCCGTATCTGACGTACACCACCCCAGAAATGTAACTACGTGCTGCGGTGACGCAGACTGCAAGAGCTGTGATTGGTCCGCTTTCTAGCAGCGTGTTTCCACTGCTTCTGGCTCCTTCTAAATCCCCGCAATTTTTTAATTGATTGTTTTGGATCAAAAAAGACGGAACACATTGAGGAGAGGTTAAGGTTAAGGAGGTTCGAAAGTTTCAGTCGCCATTGTTGAAAGTTAAGCAGGAAGTAGAAACAAACCCGGCCAAAAAGGCACAGCGCCCACTAGTGTTTGGGTGGCGTTGTTACAGAGCGAGCCAGACTGTATACAATATAAATGGCTCACACCGGCGCAGGCTATGTCTCTCAGTACTCTAAAGAGCCTTAATGGCCTGAGCAGACCCCACCGATGCAAGAAGAGACTCAGCAGAAGGTCGTGAAGTTTGAAGAAGTCATTGGAGACAAAATTTGCCCCCCCACCCCCCACCCCCTTAGTGCAGGATGAGTCATTAACATTTATAAATCTGTTTGCAGAGGTAACAAACTGTAAAACACCATTAAGAATACTTACAGCACAACTTTATTGTCAATGTTTGACTGGATCAACTGGTGTACAGGTGACATATAGTGCAAGACATATCCTATAAAAACACTTAAAACATCAAATTTGATTTCATTGGGACTTTAAAGTTGTGGACGCAGACCACAGACAGACAAGTAAATAGTAGCAAAATCTATTTAAAAAGTCAAAAGTGCTGCAGGAATCCTATTTTTTCTGTTCAAAACAAACAAAATCATTTAGATTTCATTTTAATTTTTTTGCTAAACATTTCAATGCTGCTGGATTACTTGTGAGCCGTCAAACAAATGAATCATCCACCACAGTGTAGTTGTTATGTACATGCAGCCTCTATGAAAACAATAATGTCACATACAATGCATTATTGTCTAACACAGTGATGTGTGAAGCCAAGAATGGGCTTTCTGTTCAAGCACCGTCAAGCAAAATGTCCTCAGTATTTAAGCTAATTAATATGTAACTGATAATGAGATTGTCACTATCACACCAGATTATGGCTTTTGTCACTGGACGGTTTAAGATAACGTAATTACATCATGTGAGCGGATGATGACAGCGAAGGTAATGGAGCCGGTGGCAATAACTCTGTTAACTGATGCGATCCTGGCAGTGATGATGACAATTAATTATCATGGAAGATACAAATAAAGTCAAACTGCTTGGTATACCAGGGTTTGTCCTGTGCCATTTTTAACCCAATGATATTTAAATTATGCTATTGAGTATAGTTAAACTCTTTTGGATGTATGTCCTCTTCAGCTTTCCACTGAATGTGTTACGCTCCATGTATTTCAATAAGGAGAGATCATTCATAAAGACAGAACCTTCCAGACTCTAGACACTGTTGGAGAGTTCAGATCAGACCCCCCTGGACAACCAGGCTGCATGGCAGATGGTCTGAAAGGCAGAGTGACAGAAATGTAAATGAATTCAAAGAACCAGGACTTGGGACTGATTGGCTCGGTGAACAGGCAACCAGGTCATTGCCAAAAGTAGCGACTGACTGGAGCAGTGGAAATATTGACAGCGGAGGCTCGGAGGCAGAATCTGTGAACAAGTCTTCCTCGTTGAACCATTGCCTAAGCTTCATTAAGCCGTGTACACCAGTTTTATACCGTTTTTCTGTGGCGTCATTCCTGCAGTGCAGCAATGATTATTTCCCAGAGCTGGAGAGGGGCCGACCATTTAGATGGGAAGCGAGTGCTCTTGCTAATGCAAGCAGGAACAAACTCAATAGCTAACTCAATTTATTCAATTTATTCAATATGCTAGGCAGTCAGAAAGGATGAAATAGAATCTCGGAAACTCAGAATCGGATGTTCTATATAAAAAAGTAAGGATTACAAAAAAAAAATCATTGTCAAGGACATATACTGATTACTATTGGCTTTTTCTCACTGGAGAGTGATGAAACATGGTAGACATCCATCATACGAACACGTTGACAAGTGTTGGTGTAATTCATCTCACCACCACTAGGAAGAGAGAAACATTCCACTCTGTACCTTTAACTGATTCCAGATTCTATATAACACATATCTGGTTCCTTTTAAAATCCCCAACAGCATTTTGAAATTACAACATGTGATTCAGCCAACTCTATTTTAGCTTTAATTTGTCCTATCATAAGGGACAGCGCAGAGTTGCGAGGCGAAATGCTCGAGTCATTTTTGGATTTGATCTATTTGTCCCAAATTCCCCAATTTTATAGAAGGTCTGCCCTAAATCAATCGAATGCCTGAATTAATTGGTTAAAGGGAGTACTCTTGCTAATGCAACTAGGAAGAATTCAATAGCTAATTCAATTTATTCAATATGCTAGGCAGTCAGAAAGGATGAAATGTAATCTAGGCAGCTCCAATGTTCTATATAAAAAAGAAGGATTACTAAAAAAATCATTGTCAAGGACAAGCATTGATTACTATTGGTGTGGCTTTTCCTCACTGGAAAGCAATGAAACATGGTAGACATCCATCATACCAACATGTTGACAGTGTTGGTGTAATTCCTCTCACCACCACTAGGGGGAGAGAAACATTCCACTCTGTACCTTTAACTGATTCCAGATTCTGTATAACACATATCTGGTTCCTTTTAAAATCCCCAACAGCATTTTGAAATTCCCAAAGTGTGATTTATCCAACACTATCTGAGCTTTAATTTGTCATATCATAAGGGACAGTGCAGAGTTGTGAGGCGAAATGCTCGAGCGTCATTTTTGGATTTGATCTATTTGTCCCAAATTCCCCAGTTTTATAGAAGGTCTTCCCTAAATCAATCAAATGCCTCATTAATTGGTTAAAGGGAGTACTCTTGCTAATGCAACTAGGAGTATGAAGACTTCAATAGCTAATTCAATTTATTCAATATGCTAGGCAGTCAGAAAGGATGAAATTGAATCTAGGAAGCTCCGATGTTCTATATAAAAAAGAAGGATTACTAAAAAATCATTGTCAAGGACAAGCATCGATTACTATTGGTGTGGCTTTTCCTCACTGGAAAGCAATGAAACATGGTAGACATCCATCATACCAACATGTTGACAGTGTTGGTGTAATTCCTCTCACCACCACTAGGGGGAGAGAAACATTCCACTCTGTACCTTTAACTGATTCCAGATTCTGTATAACACATATCTGGTTCCTTTTAAAATCCCCAACAGCATTTTGAAATTCCCAACATGTGATTTATCCAACACTATCTGAGCTTTAATTTGTCATATCATAAGGGACGGCGCAGAGTTGCGAGGCGAAATGCTCGAGCCATTTTTGGATTTGATCTATTTGTCCCAAATTCCCCAATTTTATAGAAGGTCTGCCCTAAATCAATCGAGTGCCTCATTAATTGGACCCATTAATGTGCAAACAAGCTGCTGGATGCTACCGGGTGCCTGATTATGATCAGGATTACTCAGCACTATGGCTACTTGTTCAATCTTTCTCAGTCGATTAAGTTCTTCTGCTGCATGACAGATATTTTATCTGCGTATAGTGCAACAGATGCCCTCCTGACAACATAACATATTAAAGTTATTTTAATTCCTGCGTATGACAGACTGTTCCACATTGTTCATGTTTACGTAATGGCACGTCTGTGATTGTGTAGTGAGAGAGCTTCCCACACAAGGCTTGTCTGTATTTATTTGTCTCCCTAATAGAACTGCTGAGTTCACACCATCAGTCTGTCGCATCTGTTCATCTGTACATCTGAGCTCTTCTTGTCATGTCTTTGTCATCTCATTTGAATTCAACAGGGGGCGACGACAGAGCACTTTTGACCAAGCCCTGACCAGCTCAGTAATTAGATTTTCCTCTTCCCGTGGGACTGTCTGCAGGCTTTGCCCCGCTGTTTTCATTGTCGTTGTGTTTTCATCTAAATAATGAATGAACCTGCTTGATATTCATTAAGTCAGGATCGATACAGCAAACATTAATTGCTCCAAACATGGCGTCCTCCATGAGTAAAATTCACTTTTGCTGTTCCATAGCTCAGCTGAATACAGTTTCACTTGACACTAGAGGCCAGCAGAGCCTTTTGCATCATAACACATACGATGATTCTTGGTTTGTGCGTTCAGTATATGAGGTGAATTTAAAGTCTCCCTCCAGTAAAAAAAAAAAACATATCTTGTTTATTTGTACACCACCGAGCAGGATAATGTATGTGCAGAGACCTGAGGTTTGTTTTCATATTCATCTGCTGGAGTTTCTCAGTTTCCACGTTAAATCTGAGTTTAATGACACGTAGCAGATTCATTTTGTGACATGGCTGCTAAACTGGAAGCCCGCCGGGCTCCGAAATGCAAGCAGGGAACTTCCACATCATGCACATTGGAAATGGACTTTTTGCCTTAAGCGGGAAACACTTTGGGCTTTGGCATTTCAATGTTTGGACCGAATCTAATTAGCATATTCATAGATGGGTTTCAGGGTTTGTGAAAAGACGAGGGGAGTGCTGTGAGGATTTTAGTGGTTTATTGATTTTTTTTTGTTGCATATCAGTCAAATTTGAAAAAAAATATTAACTGGGATTTGAAAGATAGTAGTTTTGTTGATCTCAAACGCGTCTGGAGGGAATATTTAAGTAGTTTTATATCATGAAGTGTTATGTTCTAGTATGTTTTGTTATGTCCTGTGCCAAGGTTTGCATTGCATGCTTCTATGGAAGGTGAAAGAAGCAGCAACCTGGATAACTACACCGATTAGCCAAAGCATTAAAACACCCTGCCTAACATTGTGTAGGTCTCCCTTGTGCATTCAAAACATCTGACTCATGGGCCTTCTGAGGGTGTCCTGTGGTGTCCAGGAACATAATGTTGTTAGTAGGGGCCTTTGGGTCCTATGGGTTGAGGGGAGAGGCCTCTGTGATCATCCCACAGATACTTGATCAGTTTGGGATCTAGTGAATTTGGAGGTCAGCAACTTCCACATAAATTATATCTTGTAGAGGCTTCCCAATTAAAAGATTTGACGCAATAATACTTGGTGACCACTACTAGTTTGGTTATCACCACTGCAGTCTCTCTGCGCTGCGCTTAGAGCTTTCCGTCTGCCATCTAACGTCAACATAACCAGCCTCATGTGTCTCCTCTGTTTTATTTTGGCACCGATATCTGTGTCTGTTTGCAGATGTCTGTTTGCCCTCCTTCGACAGCCATCAGCCGCCACTGTTGACAGTCCTGATGTTCCTCCGCAGATCCGGGCTTTGTTGTCTGTGCCGCGCTGAGCTCCTGGCTGCACCTGCGGCTGTTTGCCTATCCTCATCTCCCGGACTGGAAGGAGCAACGGTGGAGACACAGAGGAAACCAGTTTACTGCTGAAAACAGGTGGAAGTAAAGCCCGGTGATTGGGACTTGGTGCTGAAAGAACACTGGTGAAGAAAGACATGACTGAAGAAAATTACATAAGTCCCTAGATTTGTTGTAGTATGCCACAACATGTCCCTGCTTGTAAAACATTAAAACAGAAGAATAAATGACACTGTAATCAGCATTTAAAGTGTGATACACTGATCAGCCACAACATTAAAACCACTGACAGGAGAAGTGAATACCATTGACCATTTTGTGAAAATTCAGTGTTCTGCTGGGAAACTTCTGGACCTGGCATTCATGTGGATGTTACTTAGACATGTAGCATCCACCTAGACCAGACCAGGCACCCCCACCCCATAGTAATGACACTCGCTTTAGGAACAACTAAAGAAAACATGAAGAACAGCAAAAGGTGTTGACCTGGCCTCCAAATTCACTAGATCCCAAACTGATCAAGTATCTGTGTGGGATGATCCACAGAGGCCCCTCCCCTCAACCCATAGGACCCAAAGGCCCCCACTAACAACATCCTGTTCCCAGACACCACAGGACACCCTCAGAAGGCCCATGTCCATTCTCTGATGAGTCACAACTGTTTTGGAGGCACAAGGGAGACCTACACAACATTAGGAAGGTGGTCGTAATGTTATGCCTGATCGGTTTCCAGCTTGAAGGAGGTATCGAGCAGGAGTCTACTTACAGATTAAACCCTTCTGACCACTTGGTGGCACAATAGTTCCACAGCTTCAAACTGAACCTCTTCTACTCAGTTGATATCTAATCACAGGGGGGAGAAAAAAAAACACAAGAAGAAAACCAGTGAAGCTCCACATCAAGGCTCTCAGAAATACCGGATTAGCACACATTTGGAAAAGTTTATTTGAATGAAGCTCACTTATAATTGGTAAAATTGGGCCCCTGTTTTACAGCCCTGGATCCATAAGAGCACTCGGTGAGGAGGAGAAGAAACTGTGTGTGTCAAATGCAATTTATAGATTAAGGCAGTGTGATCAGAAATGTATAGCGCAAAGCCTGAGAGGGTTAAGGCCTTCTGATAGATGGATAGAAATTAATTGCATTAGATCTATGTGTGGGGAATGTTAACCTAAAGTGTTCTTTAACTCCCAGACGCACAAAACGTGTGCAAAATAACAAAAACATATATATATATATTTATATTCAGACACCTGCTGTGTGGTTCACTGTTTCCTACTTTCTTTCTTCACTCTGAATATATTTGCATCCTCCTCAGCACAAGAAAGCCTTCAGAGCGTTTCATAAGGTGAAAGTAAAATGAGTCAGGAGTCACAGAGCAGCAGTCAATTCTGGAAAAGAGGAGAGAGTTGTGGAGGGGAAATGGAGAGGAAAAAAGGGTTTGGATGGAGAGTCGTACTTTCAGCTTCTCTCTCTCTCTCTCTCTCTCTCACTCACACACAGACAGACAGAGTAGTGGTGGTGGTAGTGGCTGCCTGCTGTTGAGTCTCTTGCTGAGTGAGGCTGAAGCCAGTGGAGCAAAGGATGAAGTGGAGGAGAGGAGGGGAGTGAAAAAAGTGAGGAATACATAACAAATCTGAAGTGACACAACTGGACATGCTTTGGCTCGCCCCAGAATAGCTCACTGATCTCCCCCTCCTTCTCATCCCATCTGTCTGTTGCTCCTCTGCTTTGGTTTGCTAACGTTTTTTTTCCTTAAACCCCATACTACCAACACCTTTCCCTTCCTTTCCTTTCCTACTTTCCTTCTCCTGTCCTACCTAATAAAAAATATAATTTCTTTTCTGTTTGCATTCATGTACCCTCCCTCCTGCAGACCCCCCCCCTCCTCTCTTTCTAATAATAGCCATAATGTGTTATGTGTATGTCTTGCTCGCAGCAGCTCTGCCTTTCCATCCCTCCCTCTTTCTCTGTCTCTCTCTCTCTCCCTCTTTCAGTTTTACGCTGCCTTTCTTACCTCCCCTTCCATCTCCCACTTCCCTTTCTCACATCTCTCCATCCATATGCTATTTGTCTTTGCGGCTGGTGTCATCTCACCCTCTTTCCTTCCTCTCTTCCTCCCTCCCTCCCTCCCTTCCTTCTTCGTGTGCAGCACCGACACAGCGCGAACATGAGATCCTCTTCTTCACCCCTCCCACTCGTTGGCGTCCCCCAGCCTCGCTCAGCCTCTCATCCTCACTCTTCTTCTTCTCTCTGCCGGCTGGCTCTTTTTCGCTGTGCGAGTATGTGGTCCTCAACTCCCCGCTGAACCTCTATCGCTTTTTTTCCCCCCTCCTCTCCTTTCTCTGTCATTCTGTCTCTATCTCAGACACATGCACAGATGCACACCTTCTCTTCTTGCCCCCCTCCCCTCCCATTTCTTGTTCTTTTGTGCAGTAGTGTGTACTATGCAGGCTGTCTGCCTCTCCCCCTATTTCCCTCCCTCGTTCTTTCAGCATCTCATTCTCTTTCCCTCTCTCTCTCTCTCTCAAAACTCTGCAAGCCTGTCTCATTATATTTCTGCATGTGCTGAATTTGTGTCCATGCGTATCTGCTGAAGTGTGCATTCTTTTATAGAAATGTGTGTGTGCACATGTACCTTGCTAACTTTCCTGTCTGGTTTAAAAAAAATAAAATAAAATAAGGAGAAAAGAAAAAAAAAAGCACAGTTACCCAGCAATGAGAAAGCTTGCACATATGCAGACACAAAGGCAGACACACACAGATGAAAGCAGAGACATTTTCTGGTTAAATTCTCCGTGTTACCGTGCAGACCTCATTACTGCACCCAGGTAGAATATGAAAGAGCGGAGCAGACCCAGAACAACAGGAAGGGAGGATGAACGTCTTCCTTTTTTTCACACAATTAGACGGGCAGGCAGACAGACAGATGGGTTTTCAGGCTGACACAGATGTGCCGCGACAAACAAGACAGACGGAAACACAGAAATAAAGGCGAGACGGCGGCAAGCAGAGTGAGAAACGATCTTGCGCCTTTAAGATTTAATTTGTTACTGTTGCTTTGGCACTTATTTGGCACGCGCTGAGCTGCAGGATCATTGCTGAGGCCTGCACCCATCAGGGCAGGTGGCGTCTGGGTGGGCAGCATTCAACTGTCAATCAAAGCAGCGCTGCCCTTCATTGTGCATACATTTAAGCTGTCCTATAATTCAAACAGATGATTTGTGTTAATATTCGCAGCTTCCTTCATGGAAATACACCGATCAGGCATAACATTATGACCTAATATTGTGTAGGTCTCTCTAGTGGCTCCAAAAACAGTTGTGACTCATCAGATAATGGACATGGGCCTTCTGAGGGTGTCCCGTGGGGGCCTTTGGGTCCTATAGGTTGAGGGGAGAGGCCTCTGTGGATCATCCCACAGATACTTGATCAGTTTGGGATCTAGTGAATTTGGAGGCCAGGTCAACACCTTGTGCTGTTCTTCACGAGTTGTTCCTAAACTGTTTTTGTGTGTGTGTCTGTGTCAGGCTGCATCCTCTTGGGGATGGCTGCTTCCATCAAGGAGTGTCATTGCTATGGGGTGGGGGTGTCTAGTCTGGTCTAGGTGGGTGGTACATAGGGTTACCAACTCCCTGAAAAATAAATAAGGGACACCTCATTGGCAGGGCTGGCCGACCCGACTGCCTTCACCTTTCACGGAGTGGTGAATCTTTTTTTTGAGCTTTTTGTGTGTGTGAAACGATTTTTTAACTATTTGACTGGAACCTGAATTGAATTAGATGCATAATTTTGAGTGATATGAACACATGGAAAACAAATTATTATTCAACAATTTTTTTTCAATACAAAATAACAAAATTAACATAATAAAATAAATATCTTTCTTAAACAGAAACCTTTAACTTAAAACTGTATAAATTAATATAAAACAATAGAAAGCAGAGCATTCCTCTTGTAATAGTGCAAACATAAAGTGTGAGGAAAAGTCGCTGCTTTGTTGTCTTCCGGTATCTTCTTCACAAGCAACAGTACCTCGACCAATGAGATGAATGGGATCCCCGCTGACAGCTCATTGGTCACAGAGCAGGAGCTGGCCTGGGAATAAGTTTACCGTAAATTTTCATATAAAGCGCCCTGTTATTCATTAATTCCATTGACATTTTAATACGGGGCAATGTTGTGGCTGATCGGTGTACAAAAAAATATATAATTTCTTCACAGGATGAAATCAAGAGCTAGAATTGATTTGGAAAATGTCACGAAAACTATAAATGAAAGACTTTCTGTACACATGCAAGCATTTTGAGTATGTAGTATAAATTAGACCCCGCCTCCGAGACATGAACTGAACGCGCTGTGGCATAAATCGAACGCAGCCTTGAAAAATGAGGCGGGCTCTTTAAATACTCACGACCACGTGACCTCGTGATTGCGCACACCTGGACTAATTAGCTTGGTTGCTATGGTTGTACAGTCCAGGGTCACTACGTGTTGCTGTAACATTGTGGAGGCTAGTTCACCTGCAAAAAACAATACAGGACTTGAAGATGTCTTTTTCTTTGAGGAGGAAACAATATGTTTTTTCCCCACCTGCTCACTGCTACTCCAAGTCTCCTTTACTGTGTTTGTTTATCTTTTTTTTTTTTTTTTTTTTCCCCCAGAACTGGAGTTTAAGGTGGACTTACTTTTTTGTTCTGCACCAGATGGGATGTAACTCTCGGGATCTGTTTCTCTCCATTGACTTCACTTCAGAAAGGTAGGAACTGCTCTTGCTGGCAAACATACATGTGTAGGTTTTTAGCTCTGTTTTGATGGTGCTGGTTTCACTATTGCTAACCCTCAAAAATTGCTTGGCAAAAACTGCCTGTTTTGTTTACTATCCTGCTGCTAACGTGAGGTATATTTAATGCTGCTAAATGAGTTCATTTTTGTTTGTTTTCTGTTTGCACCGTGATGCCTTTTGTGCTTCTGATGAATGCCCCTTTTATTGAGTATAAATAGATGTGGAGTTATGAACTGAAATTGGAACTGTGTTTGCTGTTTGGTTGGGATTACTGAGGCTTAATCTAAATATTGGTTTAATGGAAATCTTTTTCTTCATCTCATCAATTAAGAACGAGAAAAGCAGCGTGGATATTTGCTATTTGCTCGTGTTGTCAGGTTTATTCTGTTTATTATCCGATTACCCGCACATATTGTCAGGATTGGAGCAAAACAGAGCATGGGCTCGTAGTACGAGATGCCCGACTAGTTCATGTCTCTAACAAACATCTGGAAAAGCATTTTAAATTGTCAATTGTGTCGCTTACATGCATGAGGAGAGTTGTGTATGATTTTAAATACAGCAGTGAGATGTATCCTTGAGAGGTTCAGAGTGTCTGCAAGAGAATAAATTACTTATAAGTTCAGAACATTTTCAGCATTCATTTCTATAATTCCATCTCTATCTGAAATGGAACAGAAGTGCTGACCTCATTCGGTCGGACGGATTGTGAACACTGCTACGTTTATGATGTACTGTAATAACATAGAATCTGCTGCACCCTGTGGGGTGTGTGTGTGTGTGTGTGTTTGAGTCCTCGGTGATCTTCTCACCTATTTGTGCTACCGTGCATGCTGCTACTCCGCTCACCTTAACTCTTCGCAGGGCTTGTGGAATTTCAAGACCTTCACCCCTGTTCCCTTTAACATTTGCCTGCAGGATCAAATAATAGCAACGTTTGTAAGTGTGTTTCTCAGAGCACGCATGAACCTGTTGAAAGTTGTTGATGTAACCGAAGCAGTGAACTCAGCCACCATGACGGTAATGTTGACTTGTATCTTGTTCTGCATGACCATTTTCTTGTTAATTGGTTGCTGGTAATTAGCGCAGCGTGCTGTTCAAGGAGGCAGTATTTGTGTTTGGCATTATGGTCAAGTTAGTACGTAGTGATTGCTCTCTGCTGTGCATGCGAGCTGGTAAATGCTTTTCAAAGGTGCACATAAAAAGTTTTATTCATTCAGTTGTTGTGTCCTTGTTCATCAGAAAGGATGTTTGTGTCTGGCAGCGCGCACTGCGTGATGTATATTCTCAATATCAGCAGTAGAAGAGGCTTAAATATTCTTACTATAAGTTTAACACATGACACTCAATATGTCTGTTCGTTCACTAGCAAGACCACACCTCAGTATGTACAAAGACGTTTATTTTGACCAGGTTAAGAGGATGGAAAGGTAGGGGATGGGATGAAGGAAGATGTAGAGACCGATGGTGGTCCTCTGACGGAGGAACCCAGGGAGTGAGATTAAGGGTGGGGGCATATCTCTGGAAGCTGGAAGCTTTGGCTCTGTATCCCCCGGTCCCTGCAGTAAGACTGTAAAGGAGAAGAAAGAACAGAGAGAGTTGATAACTGAGCCAAACGGGCGAGGATATACGCGCCTATGTAAGCAGGTGCGGGTAATTGGATGTTTGAGGCGTGGACTTGTTCCTGAAGTTACGATATATAACTTAATTTAAAGGGAGCACTACTGTTGTAATGTTCAGGCGTTCCATACTGGTGACATAGCTACCAAAATAAACGCCACTTTGAAATACTCATTCATTCATCATCTGTAACCGCTTGTTCCTGTGAAGGGTGGCGGTGGTGGGGGGCTGGAGCCTATCCCAGCTGTCATCCGGCGAGAGGCGGGGTACACCCTGGACAGGTCGCCAATCCATCGCAGGGCTAACACAGAGAGACAGACAACCATTCACACTCACACGCACACCTACGGCCAATTTAGAAGAGAGAGAACCGGAGAGAACCCACGCAGACACAGGGAGAACATGCAAACTCCACACAGAAAGGACCCAGTCGGCCCATGGATTCGAACACGGGACCTTCTCGCTGTGACGCATCAGTGCTAACCACCACGCCACTGTGCCAGATTTAGCTTGGTTTAAGTGCAATGACACATACTTCCATTCTAAGTTAATCCACTGCAGCCATAGTTGTGCACGACGGCTTAATTTGTGCAAGAACAGAAATAAAAAGTACTCGTTTCATTTATCTGGCATATTCTTGCTGTTGCTACTCCTGGAGATTTATCAAAAAAATAAAAATAAATACACACTGAGCCACAGTTCACTGTATCCTAAATCTTATTGAGCTTTGGCTGCAGTTGAAGTGCACATACATTCAAGCTCAGTTATTTTTTTACAATTCCCGACCTTTAATGATTAGAAACATCCCCTGTCTGAGGCCACTACTCTATTTTAACAATGTGAAATGTCAGAATAATAGTAGAGAGAACGATTTATTTCAGCTTTTATTTCTTTCATCCCACTGCCAGAGGGTCAGAAGTTTACGCACACTTACTGGAGTGTTTGGTAGTCTTTGAATGATTCAACTTGGTTCAAAGGTTTTGAGTAGTAAGTTGCAAGAAGTGGTGTTGGAAGCTGGTTTAAGGTTTGGTCAGATATGTAGGCATCTTTACTTGAGTTTTCAGTTCTGCCCCCACATTTTCTATTTGACTTTGTGATAGTCTCTCCAGTACCTCAGCTTTTGTCGACCTTTGGAAGTATGCTGTGGTCAGACGACCTATTTACTTCCCAGCAGATGTCTTGAGATGTTGCTTCGATATATCCACGTAATCTTCCCTCCTCATGATCCCATCTACTAAATATGAGAATACTCCAGCTACTGTAAAAGAGGAGTGGAGTCAATATGTTTCACAGGCTTTTATTCATATAGAAATGCGGGTGAAATACGTAATGTATAAAACGCACTGGAAATAAATGAGTCAATAATGTGAGTCAGCTGTCAGTCAGAACCAATGAGACTGTTAACATCAGCTGCTCTTAGGAATACATTTAATGAGATAAGGTTTGTGGCTTATCGGGTAAATAATTCTAAATGGAAACATAAGTGCTATTAAAACATACAGAGTATTGCCAATAAAACCAACCACCATCCGTCCCTATCAGGCTTTGGAAATAGAAACATTATTGAGAAATGTTTTATTGAATAGATGCGAGGCGATCCAAGGGAGGCAGATCTCCCCCCAAGTTGAACTCAGCCTTGATCTTTATATAGGTATTTAACGAGGCACTTATTTACCTCATTACTTCATAAATGTATTTATTTATTCCGCTGGCATATTTCAACCAATCTGAATTAAATGGCATTCTGTGTAGTTTTAAAAATGCAGGGAACATGGCGCATGAAACTGAAGCCTGGACGTAAATTGCTTTCCCACGGGTCTGTCATAAACGTCACCAAGGCTTCACATGCTTTCACTCTTTACCTGAAAAATGCAATTGTACCCTCGTGGTAATAACAACAACAATGAGAAAAGGGAAAGGGAACCAACTAATGAATGGCTATGTTTACTTGGAAACTAGTTTTCTGTTAATAATTGAAGTAATAGCCCAGTGAGATGAAAATGCCTCATGTAACTGCCCCCGTCGGAGTAGATTGACCCCATTGGAAGGACTTTTCAATTGGCTTGAGAGGGGGGTGTTGTAAACCTTTGACCTTTGTAAATTTTCATGTTTATAGGTGTTGAACAAGTACGTTGTTTCTGTGTGTTTGTGTGTGACAAGTTTCCAGCAGGGACAGAAAACATGGGTCTTCTTCTATTAAACTAATTCAGTGTTGTCAGTATATAGTTGGCAGAACAGTCTTCTTCTTCTTCTTCTAATGTTATTTTTGGCGGGCGGCACAGTGGCGAGGTGGTTAGCACTGATGCCTCACAGCAAGAAGGTCCCGTGTTCGAATCCAAGGGCTGACTGGGCCTTTCTGTGTGGAGTTTGCATGTTCTCCCTGCGTCTGCGTGGGTTCTCTCCAGTGCATGTGAGTGTGAATGGTTGTCTGTCTCTCTGTGTTGGCCCTGTGATAGACTGGAGACCTGTCCAGGGTGTACCCCGTCTCTCGCCCAATGACAGCTGGGATAGGCTCCAGCCCCCCTCACGACCCTTCACAGGACAAGCGGTTACAGAAGATGAATGAATGAATGTTATTTTTGGCAGATTCAAAATATTATTCAGCATCCATGTGAACAATTAACTCAAATTAAAGCCTAGGCATAAATCACTCTCCTATGGGTGTGTCATAAATGTCACCATAGCTCTCACTCTTTACCAGAATATTGTCTACTACTGCAGAGGACACGTGGAAAGAGAAATTGTTGCAATTAGCTTGTTATTTTTTCACCGTGGACCTCGGCATCCGTTACTTAGTAATAAAATTCACATTTACTCCAATTTAATTCATTTTGGTATCGATGTTTTAATATAAGTTTTCCTCTTAGAACTGAAACGTTGGGACCTGAAAGTCGATATTTCAGCATCGGTCTGTCCACTAATGCTTATCATTGAGGGACGATTGGTAGTGCCTGTCCATTTACACAGTATCAATATTTTAGCAGTTGTAAAGGCCACAGAAAACCACTTACGAGTGAACCCATTTAAAAGCAGCTCCAAGACATTTGCTGCATGTGGTATTATAAATAAACTGTCTGAACTGTCTCTTATTACTGCGTGAGCAGTTTGTTGCTTTCTTGAGGAGGCTTTATCAGTGGGTGGACAGACTATTGAACTTTCAGGGTCTGTTGGGTCTGCAGTGGGTAACTGTATATGAATTGCAGTTTCTAATCTGCATTAGTCTGGAATTATACTCCTAAAAAGGTTCTTCTTTGTTGGATAACTTCTATTAGTATGAAAGTTTTCAGATTGTATGTCTAGATTTTACTGTAGAGCCACTTTGAATAGCTTCTGTCCAGCCGTATAGAAATATTATACAGAAACCTCAGGGTACTTTCCTGCCAGTGTTCTGAATATGAACAACTTGTGCATTTTAGAGCATCTAAGCTACACGTAGAAAGCATTTAGGCTTCAGTTGTTTAGTGCATCAGGTAAACTACCTACTTTACTACACGTGTTCTCACTGCAAACAAACCGCTCCAGGGAACAATCGGCCTAAGACCACCCTCTCTAACCGAGCTCAGCTTTGTTCACATCCAAGATGGCGGCGCGCATTAGTGCAGCGGCTTCTCGTGCTTGACTGCTGAACGCTGGAGGACCCCTTTAGCCCCCCCCTCCCCCTGACAACCAACCGCAGATGCATTTTGCACTAAATGCAGACGTTTTGCACAGGCTCTCGTAGTGCACAGTTGTCACTTTAATTTTGCTGTGCATTGCTCAGCTGTATATTGTTGCGTTTTCTCTTTTCTATATTTATATTTCTTACTTGCCTATTTTTTGTTATCTTTTCATACTTAGTTAGCTAATTTTATTCTATTTTTGTACTTTTCCCTATACTGTTTCTGCTTTGGCTTGCACCGGGACCAGGGTAACTAATTTCGTTCCACCTCATATACCAAAATGTGTTGAAATGACAATGTGGTTGTGTTCACACTGGCACAAACGAACCGACCTCATTGATAAATTCTTGCCTAGTTTCGGTAAAGGCAACCTAAGTGACTTCAAATGAGTCTCATGCTTATCTCTCCCTTACTGTTTGACAAGTAAAGTATCTTTAAGCTGGGAAGTGCTGCAAAGTATTGATTTTATTAAGAATAATTGTCTAATATTAAATTAGGAAGCATTTGCTATTCTGATTGATATTCAGTCATGCATGGGTTTATTCGTTTTCTTTGGTGGAACATATAATGACTCTAAATTGGTCAGCATTTTTGTATAAACCGTTTTCTCTCTTTTATCAAGAAAGCTGAATGCAAACTTTTTCAATTTTCCCTCAGGGACACAGAGAGAGAGATTACTTAGATTTTATCAAGCGTCTTCCTAATGGATAAAAAAAATGATGCCAAGGTAACACTGCGCTTTGGAAACTCAATATGCCACAAACTGCGATCAGACACAGATGTGGGATTAGAAAGAATCGAGGATGAAATGGATCCATCCAAAGTCTAAAGGTGACCCCAGGTTCTCCAGCTGAAGCTGCCAGGCTGGAGTGAGCTGGGCTTTCCGCTATGCTATCATCCTAAAGTGCTGTGGAAACAGTCCTTTTTGTAAGGAGCGGCATGCATTTGTGTTGCTTTTTATCCGCATGTTTAACGTCAATTCACCAGCTAAAAGCACGAGTGTGTCATTTAATGTAAGTGTTGATGGGAGTTACGTGTCAGATTTCAGCAGCTTTCCTGTCGGCGTAATTTAACGGTTAAATCGAAAAGGTGCCAGCGGAGGTGACATTAAAATAATGTTGCATACATTAACAGCAGAAAAATGCAACTGTACCCTTGTGGTAATAACAACAACAATGAGAAAGGGGAAGGGAACAACCAACTAATGAAAGGCTGTGTTTACTTTGAAACTAGTTTTCTGTTAATAATCAGAATAATACTTCAGTGAGACAAAAATGCCTCATGTAACTGCCCCCGTCGAAGTAGACTGGCCCCATTGGAAGCAAGTTTCAATCAGCTTGAGAGGGGGGGTGTTGTAAACCTTTGACAGCCTGCCTAGTAACCATGTAAATAATTGTTCCAGCCCGTTTTCTTCAATAAATACTGGTTGAATAAGTATGTTGTTTCTGTGCGTGTTTGCCTCACAGATGCTAAACATCTGGAGATGTGACAAGTTTCCAGCAGGGATAAAAAACATGCCAGTGTTGTCAGTATATAGTTGGCAGAAAAGTCCTCTTCTTCTTCTTCTAATGTTATTTTTGGCAGATTCAAAATACTATTTAGCATCCATGTGAACGATTACGCTGGAATCTCATCAGAATTATTGTAAACACAGTCAGTAATAAGAGTTTGGAGTGATATTTATGCTCAGCCTTGTTGTAATTACCATGTTTGCACACTTTCGCTGATGTCTGTGTGATGGGTTTGACATTTCTGGAGTTCACACCGAATGCGACAGTGTTTGTGTTTAACTAATGCGAGACACTCATCAAGCGACGGAGCAGACTGAAGCACGACATTTGTTTTTCTTTTAAAAAAGCAACTGAAGCAACTGCAAGACGCGAAACATGTACAATCATTAAACTGAGCTAAGCCGCCGATCTCAGTGAAAGCACCAAATCTCCGCCGCTTAAATTGCGATAATGAGAAATAGGAATGAGAGATGTGTAGCCGCACGTCTGCTTGGTGACATTTCACCAGGACTGAACGCGGCATGTTCGGAGACGCCTGAAAATGAGTCAGTGAAATGTAATCACAGTCATCTTTGGAGCTCTGCCGCATGTGAGACTTCTTAAGTTGTTAATCTTTCCAGGATCCCTGTTTGATTATAACAGATTAGGTCTGTTCTTTGTTTAATTCGCGCAGCTGTCGAATCATATTCAGTTCAGGATTTTGTGCAACCGTACACAATAACAAGACTGAGGGGCTGGAAATGGAGAAACAAACGTGTGCTGTTGCTTCTGACTGCAGTCACAATACAATATATTACTACTACTGCATACTATTTGAGTTTTTTAATCTCATGTTTGTGTACTTAGCCAAATAAATGATAATTGGTTGATACAGCTTCTAATTTAAACTTGGATTTATTGCCTGAACGTGAGCTAACATGGGTTAGTATCGTGACAAGCACATAGTAAGCGTCATAACTAAACTGATTTGTTTATCAGCTGACTTCTTAATAAAATGTCAAGCACGGTGATGGCCTATCGAATCTAACCAGAGCAGTTAACAGTGTCTTAAAATTGTCTTCCATCACTCACCAGCGTCAGACTGTTTAATTAACAGCTATGCGATATGGAGACGGGAAAATCCTCACATTAAAGAGGCTGTAACTGCTAAATGTACGATTCATCATCGCAGACTCATACCACTTTAAATAAGACCATTAAAAATCAGATCTTGCTAAAAATTAAAGTATACACAGTCTCTAAATCTTCAGAGCATCTAAATAGTCAGAATAACAGCTTCATCAAGGTGTTACTTCCAACATATGGCCTGGCAGCTGCTCTAGACCAACAGCTTACGCCTGCTGTGTTAATTGATATTCAGGTGACTGGTGGTAATGATCACTAGCAAACTTTTAAGTCACAGTCAGAGAGTATTTGATCCAGTATGACTCAAACCGCAGATGTTTGTGGAAGGTTTAGAAGAAGCCATTTGTAGCGGGAGATGAATATCAATCTTTGTCTGCTTGATCCTCGGAGGAAAAAGCAGCAGAAAAAACACAGCAACAGAGCGCAAGTAAGAGTGAGGGCACCCCTGGAGTCCAGCGTCTTGAGTATTTCATATGAAGTCTCCTTTTCAAGGCAGATGAATGATGGTAAATTCTGCCTTCCCCGCACAATTGCGTCTTTCTCAGAAATGCCTGGAAGCAACAATATTCTGGGTTTTTTGAAAGCCGGTTTAGATGCATTCACGGTTTTGCAGTTTGCTTGAAAGTGCATAAATGTTTTGTAATGTGGCCGGTTAGATACTGCTCTTGTTCACACTTACCTGGCTGTTTTCATGTTTGTTTGTCTTGTTTTTTTTGAAAGAAAACAAAGCAATTTCTATCTTGAACCAATATTTTTCTTTTGTCAGCGTCAGTACTCTCCTACTTTAATGTGTGATACATTGGCAAAACGTGAAAATGAATCCAAATGGCACCCATTTGAGTTATTAACACAAACCCTGAGCACAACAAATAAGTGATTTTATTTTCCAGTCAGATACCACTAGCTGCTTGTTGCTTTCCATTGTAATTGTAAATTACCACCTGTTGTTGGTGCAGAGCCTTGCTGGGTAAAAAGATAGAAAATTATTAATAAACAGCAAAAAAAATAAATAAAAGCAGAGACTGAGCCAGAGACCTTAGCTATTCACTACGAGTCCACCAAAGCCAGATAGGAATAAAAATGCGCTGTAGATGTAAGATGTTTGA
The DNA here is from genome assembly GCF_963514085.1 of Chelon labrosus. NCBI lineage: Eukaryota > Metazoa > Chordata > Actinopteri > Mugiliformes > Mugilidae > Chelon > Chelon labrosus. The sequence continues at coordinate 16,011,849 of NC_140337.1, forward strand.
AACTCAGGTTTGCTGATTCCTTCGCAGGTTCTTATTCGTACATTTGAAAGTGACGTAGAGAGATTGGCGTAGAGGAAATTGGGTGTAGATGGAGGATAAAGCCACAAGCTGAAGATGCACTAATAAATTTCAAAGCTGATTAGGAAAGGTAGGCTAGAGGGATATAGCAATATGATGAGAGATGATATTATCTTAAGTGCAAAAACCTGAAGAGGAAACATTTGACAAGAGTTTAGAGATAAATTTAGAGAGGTTTCAACGTCCCCCTCGGATCAAGAATAGATCATTTACAGTTAAGTTATTTTTAATGTCCTTAATTTATCTCACACTTAAAGCTGTCAAATGTCAGACAGTTTGGAAAATTGCTGATACGAAGGCTGCTCTAGAGGAGTAGATAGTCGAGCTTCTTAAAGGGGAACTACTGTTTTTTACAACCTGGACCTCATTCTAGAATAAAATATGGTCATTTGCACTCGTTTAGGAAATAATTAGATGAGCGTATATCCATATAGTGGGAGTGAATGGGGCACCGAGACGCAGCCTCTGCTGTGACCTGTTGATTGACCAACAGACTCTGGATGATGATAACAGGTAACTCCGGACTCAACGGGGAATAGCACTAGCGTACAATAACAAAATATTGGTGAAATGAACGAGTTTCCCTGCAGATAATGCGTTATTTAGAGGCTGCGTCTCGGTGCCCCAGTCACTCCCACTATATGGATATACGCCGATCTAAATATCTCCTGAACGATCGCAGATTACACAGAAGTTACATGGGTGAGTAAACGATGGTATTTTATGCCAGAAATAAGGTCCAGGTTGTAAAAAACAGTAGTTCCCCTTTAAGAGTCTGCTGCAGTACTGCAACATTTAAAAGGCTAAACTAACTATGCACAACTATCATTTGAGTGCTATTAACACAACAAGCTCCATATGTCTGCGTACTAAATACTGGCATTAGATGTAGAGGCAGTTGTGGCTTGACTACGGGGAGGAGCGATGGAAGACAGGCATTTCTGCAGCCTTTGTGTTCTGCCCGTCCAGTGGATGTTTGATAAATGGCCTCTAACTGATGCCTTGTGTTGCCCAGATAGTTTCTCTCTTCCATTCTTTCACTTAACGTCAAGTCCGTGCCAGTCTCTTGGCCACGGGCCCTGTGTGGGTGAGAGGAGTCTGACACCAGATAGAGAGAGGCAGTGGGGTAAAAATCCCACAGAACTGGGTTTGAAATGCCGTTTGGAGGCTGCAGCCATGTTCCATATCAACAGCTGAAATGCCATTATTGGAACAATAACAATAATTTAATTCTCCCGCCTGCCTGCCAAGAATATAATAATATAGTATAGACAGCACTCACTATTTCCATCTATAATATCCAACTGTAGAGATGTTGATTGTATGAGACACTGGATAGACACAATTTCATTGTCACATCTTATCCCTCACCACTCTTCTTCTGTGCTATTGGGAGTAATTGTATTTTCTTTTCTACTTTTAATTTCATCATTCATTTCTTGCAGAAATCATCTCCCATCCAGTCTCGGCAACTCCTGTTAGTGCAGGAGTGAGTTTTATTTATTTCTTCTTCTAGTCTTGCGGCTGTCTTACCAACATAAGATAAAAATGGTAAATAAGACAGTATTTCATCATTCCTCACACAATATAGGCTTAGAGGTAGTTTGGACTATAGGATGCTGTGCAGACCCCTTCAAATTCCCAGGCTTTAGGAGGATGCACACCGTTTGCCCCGTGTGGGAGTGACTGTAAGGTTAATTTTTAATATGTGGGTATATAAAGTGTACGTGCGTGCTTCCAGCCAGGCCCATGCTGCATTTATTGGCAGCATTTTCACCGTTATAGGTGGCTTTAAATGCACTTTACATTATTTGAGAGCATGAGACGACGCGTTTCTAAGTATAAATGTGAGCTTTATATGTGATTACAGCATACGTGTAGGTGGCACAAGTACTTTAAGATAGACATTTACTCTGTCTGTGTGTGCGTGCTGCAGTATATTTGCATGAGCACTAACCAAGCGGAAATGACAGTAATTAACTAAATGAGCTACATCTGCACCTGGGGGGGGGGGATAGCGAGATAGAAGGAGAGAGAGAGAGATAGAAAATGTGAAGCTGCCTCTGTAAGAGAGCGAGAGAAAGGAGAATGTAAAGGTGTGCGAGAAGAGGACTACGAGTGGGATGGTATTATGGGGGAAAGACTCTGAGAGGGAAGAGACATAAAAATGAGACGGAGATGGAGCTCTGGAGAGAAACCAAGTTCATCAAGCAGAATATTTATGTACACACACACACACCTACCTCCTATTCACCACGTTTCCTCCACTCCCAGTTCCCTCTTCTTGTCTTGTCAAACATCAGGTGAGGGGGAAGGAGGTGCTGCAGGTCCCTTGACCCACAGGCAGCCACCCCCTCCTTCAGTTGACAGAGTTGCTGGAGCCCCATTCCCAAACTCCAGGCCTCACTGATTCAGAAAAGCTTAACATATAGCAGCTCTTTGTGACCTAGAAAAAGAGTTCCTCCAATGGCTCTGCATTTTTCATGTATCCTGACATTGCAGTCTACATGTGGAGATAGCCGTGCTGGAAGGCAATGTGCATTTATATTTAGTGTTATGTCATACCTATCATACCTTGTGTGCTCCAGGCTGCACCACGCTGATGATTCAAAGGCCAGAGCCGATGGTTTCAGCTGCTTCTTCCCTTTTTGATGAGCTGAGCTGCTGATATAGATGAGATTGACAATAATTAAAAGTTTTTAAAAAAGGATTAGCTGATTTTTTTTTGTTTGTGCTTCAGGTTTTTTTTAGTTTCCTTTGCTGCTGATGCATTTGACTTTAAACTAAACCTTGTGAAATCGAGGTGCAGCAAAAGAGGAAAAGGCCTTTAATGAGTAACTGACCTTTCAGCAGTATTCAATCATGATCGTGCAACATAGTGCAACAAGAAGCAACCGGTTCAGCCAATTATCACTTAGTCCCAGTGCTGTGATATGACGTGTTTTCGGTAAACTCACAAATTGTAAATGCACCAGTTGTCTGTCTCCACCCTGACAGGATTAAAACGCTGCAGGAAATGCGAATCAGTGTGATCATTTGGGATTTGGAGCATTGATTTTGACTAAATTAAAGATGAATATTGACACTCATCCCCGTGGCTTCTCCCTCTTTCAAATCCCACAAGTTTAACCTTTTATAGAGTCAGTGAGGGCTAATGAAGCAGATTACTGGGGAAGCATGAATAATGCCAAGGCATTCCAGGAAAGATACTGTTCACGCTCGGTAGAAGTAAAGAGGAGGCACAGGCAATAATTGAGCTCATTATTCAAAAAGAATCTCCCACTCGCGCTATCTTACATGTTTTAAATCTAACTTTCCAACATGGGCCCCTTCTCAATTATTGAAATGAAATAAGCAAAGCATAGCCAGATGGTAGTGTAATAGCTTATCATTTTATTGTCAGTTTGCTGAAGTGGTGCGTGTTTGTGTGCGTCAGAAGCTGAGTAAATATCATCTTCGGGTTTCTCATAGGTGGAGACGGCCTGTGTGTCCTGTGGTTTTTGTCGGATGTAAATTCTTGCAGACGTTTCCCGTCAGCGAAAGAAGCGGAGGTTGCTAATGCTTCCATAATGTTTGCCGAGTTAATGTGGGACATGGGTTAATGATGCAGACAATCGGATCAATCTGCTCTGTCTTTAGAGAATATGCAGCTCTCCCACTTGTCTGTTTATGCATGCGTGTGTGTGTGTGTGTGTGTGTGTACAGTTGCATCCTCTGTTTAGACTTCAGTCAGATATAAGTTGGAGATATCTGGAGTTGGTTAATGTTACTAACAGTATTTAGATGCAATGACCTTTACTCTCTTTATACTGGGGAAAAAAGAATGAGCTTTTTCTGAATTTTATTTAATATTATTATTATTATTATTAGTAGTAGTTTAACCACACTTTTCTTTGCACATTAAAAAAAATTCCAGTATTATCCAGCTCTCTCATGCAGTACAGTTCCTCCTCTATTTATATATTTTGTATATTTTTTTTGTATTGTTCACTGGACCAACCACCAAAACAAGTGGCGATGAAGTCGGTCCTGGTTCCGATTTATTTTGTTTAGGCATGCACCGAAATGAAAATTCTTGGCCCCAAGACCAAAAGCCGAAACACCGAAAGAAAATGATTACACCAACGAAATCCCACATCTTCTGCGACAGAAAACGGCTGATTATCTAAGGCAGGTATTCCGAAAGTGTGGTGTGGGTGCACGAGCTGCCTCTAGGGGGCGCGCGATATGAAAACTGTAATGGCGGAGAAGACGGAAGTATTTATTTATTTATTTATTTTATCTGTTCCTGAGCCTCTGATCTTTGTTATTTATGTTGTGGGTTGTGTGTAACTTTATTGCAATTTAATTCAAATTACTGGCGTCCTAGTTTTATTTTCATAACCACTATGCTATGATGATGGGGTTGTGCTAGCTCCACGGTCATTTAAAGTTTGCTGAAAATAGAGAAGGGGGTGCACGGCCAAAAAAGTTTGGGAACCGCTGGTGTAAGGCACTGGATTCCATAATCTTTTGTGTAATGTCCTTTGCCTTGGCGCCATCACTGGGAAACTTCCTTGCCTTTTCAAAAACGTCCGCCACGGATGGCAGATGGAGTGGAAACATGATGTTTCGGTGATAAAAGTCTTTCAGCCGAAAACCGAAAATGCTCTTTTGGGCCATTTTCTGCCAAAATTTTTCGGTGGCCGAATATTCGGTGCATCCCTAATTTAGTGAAAACAGCTTTAATATGTATACGGTTTTCGAATTATGGGCAGACACTAACACTAAATGTGTAGCTTTTTAACTTATAACTCAGGGGTGTTTTGTGTAACCTTGTTTCCTGATAAAATGGTAGAAACCCGACAGCTTGCTTGATATAAAATAAAATGGACAGATGAGCTTTCACGGTACATCACCTCCTTTCATATTTTATATTTATATATATAAATCTCTCTTACATCACATGTAATCAGCAGCCTAATTAAACTGTCGGGGCCTGGGACTTTGTGTCAGAAGCACAATTCAGAATTCAGTTCATTCTTTATTCGACCGAGCTGGTGAATGTTTTGCCACGTCCGCTTCTTTTTTTTTTTGATTTCGAGCAGCTGAGTGAGCGCTTCAGGCCTGAGTCTGAATATAATCAGTTGGTGCAGAGTGAGGCCATGTCTTTTTTTCCCCCCCTCTTCATTGTCATTAGTATGTCTTTATTCTTCATGCATCTGACCCATTTAGTTTGCTGACTGGGCAAGTGACGAGTCCAGTAATAAGTCAGTGTGTCAGTTTGAACTTTACTGGTTTGTACCTGGTGATTCATCTCATCTCTTCCTGAGTGTGAGGAGATGTAGGTCAGGGCAGAGTGGGAGAAATGTATATATGTCTGTATATATGTGTGTGTGTGAAGTGGGTCATAGTGTTGAAGGAGGCTTGTATGGGGCCGCTAGTTGAGTACCAGTTCAAGATTTAAACAGCGTGTTACGGTGTTTAATATGAGTAGCGCCGGTGCAGCAGTCAGCTTTTTCAAAGCAGACATTTTGACTTTTCACAGTACAGAGAGGGCTTGTGTCTTAATGATGGCGGCTCACTGACATGACCTGTGCTTTTCCTACTGCTCCTGCTACTCCTGTAAATCAGCTTCTTGTCACTGCTATGTTAGCTGTGTATTGTTGCACAGCTTGCGAATATAAATGATGCATATTTAATAGATTAGCTACATCTGTTTTAATTCTTACACAGAAAGGCTGTTCAGTAGACATAGCGTGGGTTAAATACCCACATGGGAGGAAGAAAAGCAACTGGTAGTTGTTGTTTTTTCCTTTTTTTTCCAGAACTAAAAAATATTTCCTTCCTTTCAGCTGTTTGGTTATTAACCTTCGGCTTGACTGGTCAAATATTTAAAGCTGCACTCTTCCTCAACCCTGGATGCTAAATTACAAAATGAAAATATGGGTAATTTCCTTTCTTCACTTCCTGTCTAGGGTGCAGTTAGGGTGCAGTAACATCACGATGCCAAGCAGGTAGCAGGTTAATGTTTACCACTTTTAGTGGAGCGGCACTGACGCCTCACAGCAAAAAGGTCCTGGGTTCGAATCCATCAGCTGACTGGTTCCTTTCTGTGTGGAGTTTACATGTTCTCCCTGTGTCTGCGTGGGTTCTCTCCGGGTACTCCGGCTTCCTCCCACCGTACAAAGACATGTAGTATGGCAACCTGTCCAGGGTGTACCCCACCTCTCGCCCGGTGACAGCTGGGATAGTCTCCAGCCCCCCCGGCGACTCTCCAGAGGAGAAGCGGTAACAGAAAATGACTGAATGAATGATTTTTAGTGGAGCTTCATAGCTAATGTTTGCATTGACTGAAAAGGTAGACCTGGGGCTGATGTGAAGTCATTCATTTTGAAAGTAACAAGTCAAAGTGTTAAACACATCGTTGACCCAGTGGTTGCGCTAGACGTGAAGTGAGTGGACCAGTAAGCATCGTAAGAACTCATTTTGACAGATGTTTGGGTTCAGCAAATAGATGCTGACATTTAAGGATATAATGATACACACTGTCATAATTTATTGATGTAAATATTAATTATAGACACAGGCAAATGTATGGGAATATTTTGCAGCTTTAAAAGTAGAACAAAAATAAAACAAACGCAGAAAAGGTTGAAATATGTTAGTATTTTTTTTCTAATCTCAAAAAGACCGTGTATGTCTGAAAGAGAAATCTTGCAGGTATTACTGAAGCCATTCACCTCTGTCCTTTTTTCCTTTTGAGTGTTTGCACTAAAATGGTCTCTCCTCTGTAGCGCAAACACATCTGAACCATGAAATGTGACCCTCCGTCTTTGACTATCAGTGGACTGATGGCTCTGCACAACCTCATGGTCGGGAAGAGACTCTCCAAATTGTTTCTGGCTTTACGAGAAACACTCGCTCTTAACTACATTTAAAGCCCAGGGCTTCAATGTCATTAGAAAATCATCCGGGCACCCGTTCTTTTTTCTTCACAAAAGCATGAACGCTGAACCGAGGAGCTTTGGGTTTATCTCTCTTCACCGACACGGCCTGACCTCTCCTCTCAAATTATTTCACCATCCACCACTGTATTAATCTTCCTGTCATTCCTAACGCTCCTTATCGTCTCACTCTATCTGTCGTCACCTCTCTGCAGCCCTCGCACTTGATCTATCTGTCTGTCAAGGCGACCCTTCCTCTGCTGTATCTCTGTTTCTATCCATCTATCTAAATCTCTCTCTGTCTCTCTCTCTGTCTCTCTCTTCCGGGGACATGTGCCCAGTCAAATCGATCACATCACCCCATGCGTGTCCCCTTGCAACACAGAGATCTCTGTCTCGCCCCTTCCTTGTACACCTCTGGCTGTACAGACAACACCATCCATCAGTCTTCCTATTTCTCTCTCTCACACACATAAACACAGACCTCTGTTTTGACATACAAAGGTGTCCCACGCTGCAACTGTCCACTTGTCTCTTGTATCCGTCTTTTGGATCGCTTACTTTTTTTTCCCCACTCCCCCTCATCTGTCTATCCCATCTCTCTCTCTCCATCCAACACATCAGCCTGCTGTTTGCGTTTTCCACTCCATGCAATAATACCGTCATGTTCCATCTCCGTTGTCGTGCATGGCAACGCTCTACTGCTCTACTGCTTCATTACCACGGCAACAGAAAACTGTCCCCTTCCATTACGGTGCTTATTAATGCCGCATGCACACATGTACACGGAGCTCATATGGCAGGAACGACATGTATGTTTAGGCACGCATGCCAACACACACACACACACATACACACACTTGAGAAGATGAGCAGAACAGAGTATATACTGGAGTATATTAACCAGTATATTAAATTGCCTGGCCATATTAAACTCGGGGCTCCTCCTCCCGTATGGTAGACACATAACATACTGCAGGACACGCACCGCTGGGTTTAACTTAACAACATTAAATGCACTCCGGTGCTCGGCCGGGGCCTTGACAAATGATGCACACTGCACGCGCTGCTGAGTCTGAACTAAAGGCACAGTCTGCTGCCTAGCCACAAGCGGCACAGGCGGCAGCAGCACCGTCACACCTAGTTTTGGGAGACCTTTTTTTGTTTGTTTGCTTGTTCTCATCATAAAGATAAAACCCATAATATCTGAAACGTTATGAATGGAAAAGGACGCAATAGGTGAAAACATGATTACTCAATCAAAGACATTTTGGTTCGCTGAAATTTTGAGCTGCCACTCTCATATTGCTTTCTGTTCTTGCAAGTAGACGTGACAAGTTTTTTAATTGTTTGTCTGCAGATGAATCTGGATGCACAAACTAACAACTTCAAAAAAAACAAACTGAAATCACTAATAACTGTGTTATCTTGACGTGACAGACGGATGAGCTTCTCTCGAGGAGGTGGCACTCCTTCGGGCTGTGTATTAAGTTGATGATACCACTTTTACACAATTCAGTGGTGAAGTCAGTTGTCGCTTTTTTCCCTTTTTTTTTGCTTGGCTGGGCAGTATGAGCCCTGCCAACGGAAATTGGCTGAGAACCTTAGCAACCGAGATTACAGGTGTCAAACTACCTCAGCTGGCTGACAACTGTAACAAGCATGCTGTCAGGAGGGCTAAGGCTGTCTTAAAACAACCCCCACCCACGCCCCCTGCATCTCATATCTGAGAGCTTGGAGTGACTCTCCTCAAGTTTCAGAGTGAAAAATGCCAGGTCCAGCTGAAGGACAAACATGGGGGGTAGTTTACTAAATTTGTAGCAAACGGGAAAAGGACAGCTTTGAGCAAAATCCTGAATTGGTTGAAAGGAGAAATAACAACAGCGTACAAGGCACTGGGATGTGAGTCATATGCATTCACAGTTAGCACATGGCAACCTGATTTAAAAGACTCTGCAGCTGTGTGTGTTGACAGTGCTGTTCACCAGCGGTATCAACACCAAATGAGGTAACATCTTTTGGAAAAATGGTGTTTGGCTCTTTTCTAGATGACGTAAACCCCCTCAGTCTATTCTTTTGTTTTGGAGGCTGTGGTAAAACAAGTACTTAAGCCGAAGCATCATTACTCATGCTGCTAACATTCAGCCCTGAGTTCTGATCATCTGGTTACTGTGACACTGGTCAGTGGGAAGACCATATTATATGGAAAGTAAACATGCAAGCAGGAAGAAGGAAAAATGGACAAGTGGAAGTATTTGACGACTTTGACAAGGCCAAATAGTTATGTCTAGATGAGTGGGTGAGAGCATGTCCAAGACTTCTACTCATCCTTGCCTGCAATGGTCAGTACCTATCAAAAGTGATCCAAGGAAGTAAAAGCTGTGAGCCAAGGCTCATTGATGGCCTGGCCTGTGTGGTTGAATCCAATAGATGAGCTACTGTAGCTCAGATAGCTGAAAAAGTTAAAGCACACAGTACATGACAGTTTGTTCTATGTGGGATTGCAAAGCTGCAGGGTGCTGTGTTCTTTTACATCACGTGGATGGTTTGGTCCACGTGAAGCTCTTACCTCGGGAACACATGTCATCAGGATGTATAAGGGGAAAAGGCAAGCCAGTGGAGGCAGTGTGATGTTTCGGGCAGTGTTATGCTGTGAAACCTTGGGTCCTGCTGTTGATGTGAGTGTTACTTTGTCACGTACCTGCCCTATCATTTTCAACAAAGCAAACATGGCTCAAGAAGGGTTTGAGGAAAACAACAAGTTCAAGGTGTTGACTTGGCCTCCAGATTCCCCAGATCTCAGTCGCATCAAGCATCTGCTGGACGAACCTCGCAAATTTAAAGGTTTGCAGGAGGATCTGCTACTGACGTCTTGTTGCCAGATCCACCTGCGCACCTCCTAAAGGATCTGACGGCAGAATATTAGCCAGGTGGTCATAATGTTATGGCTAGGTCTGCACTTCCTAGATTTTAACTTTCGCGATGAACAGTTTCATAAGTACATTTTACTCGTAGACTTCATAATAAAATAGTTATTATGAGAAAGTTTAAAGGATGGGTGTACCACTTATTATTTAGTGGTGGCTTAATCAAAGGATTAACTGACTTCTTAGTAAAACTAAAAAGCAGGAAGCGTTTGAGATGAATTATTTAGGCTGCCAATAAAGATTTCAGTTCTTCTAACATCCTCCCGGCATGATGTAACTACAATACTTAATTCAGTCGTTGAGTTTTAACCATTTATACCTTTTATACCTTGAAACTTTTGAATGCTAAAACTAATCAAGATTATTCAACAAGTGGATTAGAAGCTATATTTTGATTAAAAAAAATTCAGCTGAGCCTCAACTTACCTCTTTATAGTCTGTGTTTCTCTTTGTCTGCATGTCCCTGCTCTATTCTAATAAGTGAATTAGGTAACTCGTTGAGAGATGAATCAGAAGAACTCAGTCCTTTTTCTCATGTAGAGAGCAAACATGTATTTTCATCCGTTATGCTGATGTTTTCTTTCATGCATTCTCTCTTTTCTCTCTCTCTCTCTCTCTTCGGTGAATCTGCCAATAGATATGAGCATCAGACACAAGCTGTTCAAACAGGCCCTGAAACAGGCGTACGGATGCTCTCGCTCTTTTTTCAAAAGCAGTGACAGGCAGAAATAAATCTTGCTGTGGCGTAATCACTAACCTGATCCATAGAACAACCTTGAGCCATGGCGTGGCATTTGAAATTGTCAAGGTGAGTTATTTTACATCTGAGAAAAGAAAACAAGCTGCAATCAATAACTGACACGGACAATTTATACCCTAACCTTTAGTTTTTTTTGACCGCTATTAACCAATTAAACAAAGCTGACTGACTAACAGCATCAAGTTGAGACCGAACGTCGGGGCAAGAGACTTTCCAGGTCACCAGAAATCTGTGTCAGTGGCTTAAAACATCTAAGCGCCCATGCCAAGAAAAATTGTACACTGAGACTTTAACGGTAGCGTCAGGATCACTTCTACCCGAGTGGCTGACTGCAGCTCCGTGCCTGCTTCCCTTCTAACTGAATATATTCTGGATCAGTGGATTTCCTTCGTTGAGATTCATCTAATATGGCTGTCGCATGGTTCCAGCCTGGATTTCAGAGGCGGTTTAACTCCCATCCTCTGCTATTCTCCCCCTCGCTCCGTGGGTTGACAAGAGACTCGCGTTATGTTTGTTTTCCAGCTGGGTGTGATTCAACATCGATAGCGCTTATCCGTGCTCCGCTGATCTTCCCTGGCATCGTGGGCAACGCGCTAACCCCTCTCGCGTGGCGCTTCCGGCGGGCGCGCGGGAGCTGATGTCAGGAAGTTGTTTTCAAAAAAATTTGTGCATACAAACCAAAAAATAAGTGGCGGGGGGAGATTAGTCCCAGTCCCAAAGTAAATCCTAGTGAAAATGAAGAAAAGTTTTTAGCTGTGTTGTGGTTTTTAAGTAGTCCCAAGGCGATGTAAGAGAGGGCAGATTGCAAGTTTTGCGGGTTAGAGGACTTAAAAGATGAGATTTCTGTTAGAGAAGCATAAACTACCTGACAAATCACTTCTGCCGGGACAGAAAATTGAGTCCCGGCGCTAAATATTGGGAAAACAACAAATTCCCCAGTACGGTGCATTTTTATTTGTAGTTGCAGTCAAATTAAAGTTTTCTGCTGAGAAGTTGACATTTACAGCTGCTCTGTTTTACGCCTCTTTCTGTTTTTATTATATGGCAGGAGTGACTTTTTTATTTATTTATTTTTTTTTTTCACAATACATGTTAGCTACGAGTTAAAATAAAATATTGCCATAGCAGAATTATATGTCTGAGATAAAGGACAGAGCTACAAGGTCTACAGTATCCGTGAATAATGTTTATTTTTCTGTAGCAACTCATTTCATTTATATGTTTTTAATAAAACGCGCACACAGAGGTCTCTCTCTTGTCGCGCTTGGTTGTTATGACAGTGGACATCAGGCTATAGGAGGGTGTTTCAAGACAATACTCAGAGTGACTCAGACTGTGTGTGTGTGTGTGTGTGTGTGTGTGTGTAGGTGGTGGTGGCGTGAGGGCAATATGTTAGCGGTAGCTTTGCTAGTGACCCAGGGACATGTGGCAATGAAAAAACATTTTTAGGAAAATACTAGTGTGTGCCTCTGTGTGTGTTTGAGTGTGCATTAAGTGGCCAAGCGTGTGTGTGTGTGTGTGTGTGTGTATACTTTTGGGTTAGAGGGAGAGATGTGCTGACAGGTACAAGGAGAAAGCCTCGCCACCAGTTGAGCCCTCCGCCTCTTCTCCTGCCTCTGTTCATACACTGTATGCACACAGTAGAGCCTCTTCCAGTCGCTCATCATTCATGCACTCCACCCCACCCCCGCTCTCCTCATGTTATAGTCTCTTTCCCTTCTTTCCCCCTCTCATGCTTCTTTCATCCGGCCTCAGTTCTCATCCCCACTTTCATGAAGCCACTGGCTCTCACGCCTTTGTGTTATGTTCTGGAGAGATATTGTGACTCACAGACACAGGAGCTAAAAAAAAAAAAGAGGAGGGCAACTCAAGACATGGTTAAAGGTGACCAGAGTTAAGTTAAGGGATGTATGGATAAGTTTTCTTTTCCTGTCAAACACAACTGTCATATGATAATCAAATACACCTATCAGCCATAACATTATGACCAAGAGAAGTAAATCTCACTGACCATCTTGTGACAATTCAGTGATCTGCTGGGAATCTTTTGGACCTGGCATTCATTCATGTGGATGTTACTTAGACATGTAGCACCGACCTAGACCAGACCAGATACCCCCACCCCATAGCAATGACACTCCTTGATGGCAGCAGCCATCCCCAGCTGGATACAGCCTTAGGAACAACTAAAGAAAAAACATGAAAAACAGCACAAGGTGTTGACCTGGCCTCCAAATTCACTAGATCTCAAACTGATCACGTATCTGCAGGATGACCCTCCCCTCAACCCATAGGACACAAAGCCCCCCCACTGACAACATCCTAATGCCAGACACCACAGGACACCCTCAGAAGGCCCATGTCCATTCTCTGATGAGTCACAACTGTTTTGGAGGCACAAGGGAGACCTACACAATATTAGGAAGGTGGTCGTAATGTTGTGCCTGATCGCTGTCTCCACCTAGAGAGATTTCTTTTTGTAGCAGCGATGAAAAAGACTTTTCCGTAATTTTTCCAGAGAAAGAGAAAATGGTAGTGTGTTTTGAGACGGAAAGAACCCTTCAATAATTTGTTAGACATCAGCGTGGCATGTTTTGTTTCCGTAAGTGGCAGACTCCCTGAGGTACACTTGCAATCAAGTACGAACATGGCACCACAACACTGTTTCAATATTGATGTTGTTAGCTACAGGCCTTCTTGATTCAAGTGTGTCTTTTCGAATGGATTCACCGCAGAATTCAAATGTAATCCTCTAAAATGTGAAAAGGTTTGTAAACGCTGGTGAAACTCGAGACGACGTGACATTTAGGGCCCACTGTGGAAGCCTTCTCAGCCAAAAAAGCCGGGACCGTGAAAACACCGCCGTCTTACTGTCTCAAGCTGTTGTATTGTTTTTGAGAAAACTTTCTGCTCAGTTGAAATTCAGAGCAGTTATTTCCCAGAAGGTATAGACTGCAGTAGCTGACTCGAGTGCTGCTGCTGTGTCGATGCTTTTGAATTCAGCCTATACAGGTACGTCTTTAATACTAATACATGTCGGGTTTTAACGATTCTTTAAGGGTTGTTGCCTTTAATACTGCAGCTATTTTGTGCTTTTATCAGCTGGATCCTGGAGAGACATGCTGAATAAATGCTTTGATTGGCCCATCATTTCTAACAGACAATACCCGTCACTCCTCCAATTGGTGGAGGTTAGACAGCTGAATAGTTCCTTTCATGCTTTGTGTATGGCAGTAAATAAATTGTATGGCTTTAAAGGGTTTTGTAAAATGGGTCGGTCGGTTACAGGCCATCATTTTCTGTGAGACTCTCGGCTTCAAGCGTTGAGATGATTATTTTAATCCGAAGGAAATGGAGTGAGCAGCAAAATTGCTTCTGTGTGTGTGTACACTGGTAGATGCTGGTAGATGTTTGTCTGTAAACACCTGTGATATCACCCTATTGTCGCTGGAGTAAACCTGCTTGGCAGTCTTTTCACAATATCCTGCTGTCATGTTGGCTTTTGACTTATGAACATTTTCTTTGTCCGTTATATAAATCTCCTAGATGTCCACTGTCTGTATCTATGGCACCTTTCAGATTAGGTTTTATATGTCCTATATCTACCAAGACACTTACCACCACCAACATGCTTATGTCTGCTGCTTTGTAGTTTACATTACAGGGAAAAAAGTGGCAGAAATTCTGTATTACACACTTGGGATATGGGGTTTGAATGTCTGAACATTATGAGAAATGCAGGATCCTCAATTTTTGAAGCTTAGAAATTTAAATGAGAGTACATTGTCCTCTTCTGCATAGATTTTGACCATTCTGTGTATTTCATGCATTCTTCTGCTCTGATAGATGAAAATTAGGGCCGTCAAAAATAATGCAGATTAATAACTTGGACAAACTGCCCCGAAACGCTTTGCCAGAGACGTTCAGAGTCACTCTGCGCTGCAGATGGGTTAATTGCGTTAAAATTTTTAATCAGATTAATCACGGGGATGGATTAATCCGCGTTAGCGCGTTCATTTTGACAGCCCTAATAAAAATATATACAACGGCATGCAAATGTTTGATTATAAGATGAGTTCCAAAGGGGATGAAGTTCAAGAAGACACGTTTTTATTATTAATCTCGTTTCTTCCTTTTTTTTTTTTTTTAATCACCATCATTCATGACGAAATGACAAAAAGGAAAAGGGCTCAAAGCAAGTTTTTCTTTTGCCTGCTCTTCTAGTTCTCTGAGATTCTTGGACCGTCTTACATGCTTTGCTCTTTTGAAACCTATGCACAGATGATAATGATGATGATGATGAATAGGTCAGGAGACAGTGAGGGCAAAACCTTCGCTTGGGCCTTTTGAAGTAGGCCACTGTGCTCTTTGAGTTCTGTTTAGTATTATTATCATGTTGTGGAAGACATCCTCTTTTCATCTTCAGCTTTTATACACACTGTTTGCCTCCTTTCAGATCTAGCTGCTATTTAATTGACTCTATTCCTTCGTCGTCGTCTACCAGTGAAAAGTTCCCTGAGCAGCTGGCTACGAGACAAGTGCAAGCTCTGTTTTATAACTGATCAGATCAGGACTTGTTTCCAAAATGCATCAGTCTAGATCTAGATGTGTGTTTGCAGATGTCTGATGCTGAGTTTTGTGGTTAGGAAACGGGACATATTCTTATTTCTCATGACTCTCAGGAGAATACAACGATGCACCTGGATGGTTTTTGTATTCAAACTCTGAAGCAATCCTACATGCTGTACTCCATTGGCCAATTGCATTATAAACTAAGAAAACAGCCACCGTAAGAAAACGCTATTTGCTATTTTCTCCTGCTCAGTATTTTAATTTTGGGAATGCTAAGTAGCTGCACAGAGGAGTTCACGGCCGCTGATTGGGACAAGGTTTCAAGAGTCAAAGTATTTATAAAGCTTTGAAAATTTGTAACACCAGGCCTTTCTAAACTGTAATTGTGAATAAGTCAACTCCCTGACAAGCTAATTAAGTTCTTGGTTAAAAAAGAGACCTCAAATCTCTGGGTGTGCCCAAACTTTGACTTTTTTCCTTTGTACACTGCAAATAATGCACTAATGATGCTGAAAATGAAAGGGTTGTTTCATCTTTAACATTATGCCATCTTTTACTTGTTTAACAGTTCAGGGAACTCTTGAGCAGAGTAGCTAAACTTGTATATATCAGACTAGAGGACGAACAACAGCAGCAGCAGCAGCAGCAGGTTTTACCTTGTGTCTAAATGGGTCCTCTGCTTTTGTGAAACAGGACCGCGTCTGAATTAGTCATCGAAATTAATAATTTAATTCAGCAGATGCCACAGAATAACAGTTTTGTCATTTACTAACTGCAAGCTTACTGTTTTTCCTACATACATAAAGGATGGTGTTTGCCTTTCTACGAGCCATTAGTTCATTCAGTGTCTTTGCTCTTGCTTTTTGGACTGATCGATGTTGTTGGTGAGTTGTCTATTGTGTATTTTACAGTGTCAACAAATAGTTTTATTCACTGTCGTTGTTAAAAAAAATATTGCACAATAGAGTTACAGTGTAGTGAGCCACTCATCGGACTTTGTGTTAGAATGAAATCTTTCATCTTAGAGTGGGAGTAAAGTGTGAAATATCTGAGCTTTGCATACCAGCCTGTCAGTGCCTTGGGGATTTATTCAGTCGTGCTGCACACTCACACACACACTCACTCACACACACTCACACACACACACTCACACCCTAACCACCACCTGACAGTGTTGTTTGCTGGATCATGAGCTTATCTCAACGAGAGCGTTTTGTCTACCACAGTCATTACTAGCCTTCACCCATGTGTAGATGTTGCTGGTAATTGAATGTGTGAGCTTGCAACACATGTGTTAGCATTGTGTTAGCGTGTGCAATTAAAAGCACTGCGGGAGACGGATGGAGCACCCGGAGAAAACCCGTGCAAACGCAGGGAGAACATGCATCTTCACACAGAAAGGCCCTTTTATATGTGAGGTGTCAGCGCTAACCACTGCGCCACTGCGCCGCCCTGAATGTTAGTCTGTTTTTCTCAGGTTTAAATGACTGTGCAGTCGTGCTATCTAAACACGAGGGCGGCTTAAAAAAATATAACCATTTGTGCGACCCGGTCCTACTCAGAATCTGTTCTTGTTCAGCGTTCTGTTACGCTCGTCGTGTCTGGTGTCAGGTTAGAACTAATTTTTCCAGATTACCGCGAAGGTGCTGTTGTTCTGATCCCTAGCTGCACTTCTAACCTTTTAACTCAACATTCAAGCCAGACTGCACCCTTAAGTCTTTGTGCAGAGCCCTTCTGTCTGATTCAAAGTGTGAACTGAAGACCAAAGGAGACCCTTGTGAGTCAGTGGACTCTCTGTGTACAAGCAGCTGAGGCTGCAGGCGTCAATTCACTTTGTTGTAGTTTTCTTTAAAGCCTGTTTTTGTGGCATCCATTTTTTTTTTAATTCAGTCTTCATAAAAAACTTTACATCCTCTTCATCATTTTGTGTAGGCTGGTATGAGATCCACTCAGTTCCAGTATAAGTGATTTGTAGACCCTTAATTTATCCTTATCTGAAAGCTCTTTCTCTCTCTCTCTCTCTCTCTCTCTCTCTCTCTCTCTCTCGTTAGCCAGTGTATGTTATCTTTCTTGATGATGCACACGTCAAATTTGTGCAGGACTGCATCACACGCTGAATTTATTTTCGTGCTAAAATCTTCCTGTAAGAGAAAATGAGTTCATTCTAATTAATTCTGATACTGTAGGACACTACTTTAGTGTATTCTTAGTCAGCTGCGTTAAAAACATATTTATTTTTAGTTTCTGTGCTTGCACCGTAGGCATAAGCGAGTTTGTAACTGCTAATTGAAGCCAGTGTGGTGGTGGTGGTGGGGGGGGGATCAGACACTTATTTATTTTTCTAATTTTAGCTGCAACTTCTTCCCATCAGGCATCGAAGCCCCTCCATTATCTTTTGGAAAAAAAAACTGAAAAAATCTCAGAACTTGCATATTTCTTTCTAAGCATTTCCTCATATTATCTCGATTTCAAACTAGTGATACCAGGCATAGATCACAGATTACATCTTTATTTAACGGTGCTGTCGTGGAGTGTGTGTATACATAGCGATAAGATAGATGTTCATCACACTACTCCAACAGTGTTTCACACCGCTTTGCTGTAATAGGATTAAAATGTGGATCTGAACCCCCCTCCAACTGTTTTAGATGTGTTAAATGAGGCCCATTGAATTCCCTGCTACACGTTTTCTCACACCGAGAGCCTGAGACCACACTGAAAATCAGACATTTTGAGGATTTACAAACATTTCTTACTAAGCGGCGACGTCGGGATAGTGGGGAACATGGATAACAAATTGTTATTTGAAGCAAATTGTGGGTAAACGTGAAGTTTCTTAAAGGGGAACTACTGTTTTTTACAACCTGGACCCTATTTCTGGCATAAAATATGGTCGTTTACTCACCGAAATAACTTCTGTGTCATTTGCACTCGTTTAGGAAATAATTAGATCAACGTATATCCATATAGCGGGAGTGACGGGGCACCGAGACGCAAACTCATTCATTTCACCAATATTTTGTTATGATACGCTAGTGCTATTCCCCGTTGAGTTACCTGTTATCATCATCCAAGGTCTGTAGATTGACCTACAGACCCTGGATGATGCCTTCTGACCTGGACGATGTCATCTCTGTAATTGGCTACTGCTAGTTTTTTGCAACATGGCTGAATATTTTTCTGATTCTGAGGTTGTGGACGAACCATAACAGGAGCAAATTACAGGTAAACAAGCCGACCATTGCGGGTGTGCGGCTCAGAGATCGTCCAGGTCAGAAGACATCATCCGGGTCTGTAGGTCAATCTACAGACCCTGGATGATGATAACAGCTAACTCTGTACTCAACGGGAAATAGCACTAGCGTATCATAACAAAATATTGGTGAAATGAACGAGTTTCGCGGCAGATAATGCGTTATAAAGTTATTTCGGTGAGTAAACGATCGTATTTTATGCTAGAAATAAGGTCCAGGTTGTAAAAAACAATAGTTCCCCTTTAAAAACATGATCAGCTGCAGCTAAATAAGGACAATAAGGCTGACCAATAGTCATCAAGATTTGATCTCTAACAGATACAGAATTTGCTAAATAGAGACCAAGGCTGTCTGGTAGTATCTCAGAGGACTTATTTACCATTAAATCCAAGCTAGAGATTTACGGCTGTCATGCTGACAGAGAAGAAGTTGCACTCCTCAGAGACCTCACCCTCTTGTTTCATCGTTGCGGAGAAGGATTTTAGCAGCTGTGGGATGGTTAATTGAAACACCTCAAAGCTTAAATCTGCACAGAGAAGACCAAGGAGCGCTGACTGTCTTGAACTTTCCTCTTCAGTCACATGAACTCAACCCTGTGGAATATGTATGAGGCACTCGAAGACTTAGAAGTCCAAGTTTTCCTGAAATCACAAGAAGCCATCAGCTAAATTGGAAACAAATGCAAATGATGGCGGTTTCACCACAAGTGCTTTCAGACGTTTGATGCTGACTGTGTGTAAAGGTGTAGGCACTCAAACACAGCTTAGAAGACTTGAAAATTTGTGTAATAATGTCAGTACGAACACAAATATCCTTGTGTCCATGTGTTAAACAGAAAAAAAAACCCAAAACATTAAAATAAACCACCACCACTGCAGCAGGAGCATTTATTACGCCACTAAATTAAAACTGGATCAGTGTGAGACCAGTTAAAGTAGCCGGCTCGTTTTAAATGCATCACTTTAATGTCTCATATTAGAAAAGCCGTTCGACAATAGCGTACGTTTTTCCACTTGAAATTAAGATTGTCTCGATTGAGTGACGGTTTTTATCTCCACTTCTTAACATAGTGGTTTATAAAACGGGGGCGGTGATCTTTTCCTCCTCGTGTCTGTCTTCATGGAGACTTTCTTCACTGAAGTGTTATACATCATCTGTCTGTGACGATGCCTTCTTGGAGGTATTTTTGAAGTGTTGTAATTTTTTTTTCTTCTATCCACTTCAGCCTCACCTGATCCTACTTAAGTTGCTGATTTCCCAGGGTGACTGCTGATCGCTCTCCGGGAGCAGTTTCTGTTTAATGTCTTCTCTCCAGCTGTGGATGAATAGTACAGTGATAGCTTAAGAGTTGTTTTTTTTCCCGTCAAATACAAAATGTTGCAGCCTGTATTGTGGCCGCTTTACATCCTGGTGCTTCGGAGCTCATTGCTATTGAATACAAGTATATGAAGCACTTGTGCTCTGATTGTGAAGGACCGTGAAGAGCAACGCTAGAAGAATACTTAGACGTGTCGTGATGTCTAGAAGACGACTGATGCTGATGAATAAATGAATGGGGAAAAAAGGAAATTAATTGTAAGCATCAATAGGAGGTCAATAACTCGGCGTGTGTGTTTCATTAGTGCAGGATTTCCCTTCCTTTAAAAAGCAACCAAATCAACATCAACTACAGACGACAAATGCAGATTGTGATGTCAAGTTGCCGTTTGTCTGGTTGAAAAGGTTTCACTTGAACACGCCACAAACACTACAATGAATCATCCAGCTGGTGGCACATACTGTACGTTCTCTGCCCGTTATTCAAACACAGTAAATACAATTTATTCATTCTACGCGATTGTGTTGTTTTGAAAATGTTAATTTGATGATAAGAAATCAAAAGAGTCTTCTGTGTGTCCTGAACATGAATCAGCTGAAAAGCATCCAAACGCGGGTCTGACTTGTGCCAAACCTCGGTAAAACTAAGGCCACAGATGCTCAACGACAGTCTGACGCCAGAAAACAACCAACCATCGTCTTGGTGTGTCACAGCTCTTAGATTTTTACATGTAACTGGCTCAAATCACGCGTCGGATAGAGATCAGATTGCAGTGGCGGGCCGTCAGTGACCTCCAACCTTATTCAAAACACCTCTTAATACTATCGTTATGACGCCACTACCGTAGAAACCATCAACATCATACGGATTTGCAATAAAACAGGACGTTTTGTCTCATACTGAGATGAAGACCATTACTAAAGCAAGAAACTCACTTAGAACAATTCACAAAGTCTCCTCTCACTCACTCACATACGTCGAATCCAGCAGAAGCGTCAATGTCAACCCAATAAAATGGCAAAAATATACACAAAAGATGTAAATATCATCTCATTTTACTCACCAGAACTTAATAAACAATTTAGAGTCTTCTTCGGAGCCTGTCAGCCAAGGATAGCGCTCATAGTCGCTGTCCTGAAAGTTTCCCCGGCTGGGTCAGGCTAGCTAGCTCCATGATTGGGTGGCCTTTCCTCAAAACATCCAGCTTTTCCTCCAAAGTCCGCCGAAGAAAATGACTTTCTAAGAAGATCTACAACCAAATCGATAGCCTCTCCTCCTTCCGCCATCGTTAAGTCCAAAAAATAGCTAGCAAAACGTTAACAGAGATGATTGGCTTGTTCAGCTCGCAACAGATGGACATGAACGGCTGTCTGACCCTCCAATCAGAGGACACGAAAACGCTGACGCTACCGTAGGCCTCAGAGAAAGCCTAATAATACGAACTTGAAATGTGATTGGTTAAAAGAACAGCGTCATTACAATGTATTTCAAGCTTCAGCCGCCTGCAGTTTTAATTGTGAAGGCCCAGGCAGATTTCTTTGACTCCGGCAACACATGACGGCTGAAGACTGGATAAAAGCTCTATATGGCCATAAAAATTGGAGCGTATTAAACTGTAAATCGGTGATTTGATAAAGTTTAGATCAGCAGAGAAGGCTTTGCTGGCCCTGATGGCCCACGGCTGTCCGACTGTTGTCTCGTCTAATCTTGTCCAGATGTTTTATAAAGGATCAATATTTGGCCTTAACTGGTGTTTTCTCTATATCTATTGAGCTTAGCACTGTAATGCCATAGACACCAGCAGGACTCTTTGTAGAGTTGGCTGTCAGAGTAACCCAGCAGGTAGGTCAGAGTGCTGTGTTTCTAAAGTCCTCTGCAGAGATGGAATGACCTGCTGCGAGCACTCTGTCAATCAGGCCTTTATGGTAGAGCAGCTGCACAGGAGACACGTACTATAGGCACATGACAACCCAGCCTGGAGTTTCTGGAGTTTCTGCATTTAAACGACTGAGAACATGAGGAAAAATAGTCTGAAGCCGAGTCAGAAACCCTGCAACATGAGTGTTGAACATCAAGCATCGCTCATCCTCTGGCTAACGAAAGTAAAACATGCTCAGACGTAGTGATGGTAGCATTGTGCTATGGAGGAGCTGTTAAGAAACATGAGACATGGACATGAGAAGTGGTCAGGATTAAAAGGAGGATAAATGCAGCCAAAGATGGAGAGGTCCTTGAAGAAAACCTCCTCTGAAGTAAACATGTTATGATGGTCCACCTGGTGACTTTGAACCAAAGCAAACATCAAGGATAGCACTGACTGTCCTTGAGTGGTCCAGCCAAAGCCCACACTTCACTGGTGGGAGTTTAGACGCTTCCTATTCACTCAGTCGTGCAAAGCTTATACAGACATGCACCGATCAGGCATAACATTATGTAATATTGTGTAGGTCTCCTTTGTGCCAAAACAGTTGTGACTCATCAAAGAATGGACATGGGCCTTTTGAGGGTGTCCTGTGGTGTCTGGTAACATAATGTTGTTAGTGGGGGCCTTTGGGTCCTATGGGTTGAGAGGAGGGGCCTCTGTGGATCATCCCACGGATACTTGATCAGTTTGAGATCTAGTGAATTTGGAGGCCAGGTCAACACCTTGTGCTGTTCTTCGTGTTTTTTCTTTGAGTTGTTCCTAAACTGTTTTTGTGTGTGTCCCTGTGTCAGGCTGCATCCTGCTGGGGATGGCTGCTGCCATCAAGGAGTGTCATTGCTATGGGGTGGGGATGTCTGGTCTGGTCTAGGTGGGTGCTACATGTCTAAGTAACATCCACATGAATGAATGCCAGGTCCAAAAGTTTCCCAGCAGACCACTGAATTGTCTCAAGATGGTCAATGTTATTTACTTCTCTTCTCAGTGGTCATAATGTTGTGGCTGATTGGTGTACCAAGGCTTGTGTAAAGTAAAAAATGTAGGGTTCTTATATAC
Source organism: Chelon labrosus (assembly GCF_963514085.1). Classification (NCBI taxonomy): domain Eukaryota; kingdom Metazoa; phylum Chordata; class Actinopteri; order Mugiliformes; family Mugilidae; genus Chelon; species Chelon labrosus. The sequence continues at coordinate 16,034,661 of NC_140337.1, forward strand.
TTTTGTAAATAAGAAATTATAATTAATTTATAGTTTTTTTATTGGATTCTTGAGTAAAGATTCATAGACAAAAAAATTAAATTTTATCCATTTAAAATAAAATCACAGCGTGTTTAGTGTGTACTAAAGGAACGATAACAGTGGTTGACATGGATGGTAATGATTACTATCGTAATATTTGGAATAAAGTTTAATAGTGTGGCTCTTTTGAGTTCTGAGCAAACTTATACAACAGCAAGTAGTGTTAGTGTAGTAGTGTTAACAAGTAGTGAGAGATTCATATATAGACAAATTCTGGAAGTGCAGGCAGCAAGGATGTAAAACTCAACTCAATAGATAAAATATGTGAACCGTTATATAAAATATTTGAGTATGAAAGCGTTTCTGTGCCTCCCTGTGCTGCCACCAGGCACCATTTCTGTGTGCAGGAGCGGCAGCTTGGTGATGACGGCTGAATGGTGTTTTCAGGTGGAATCTGATCTTGTAGAAACTGATATTTGCCACAGGTGGAGCTCTCAGGCTGCCAGCTCATGTGTGACTTCTCACAGCCCGGATCACCAGCTGTGTGACTCAAAGCTATTTTGCATCACTTGTTTTAACGCAGCTGAAGGAAGAAAAAAAACCCAAAACAAAACAAAACAAAAAAAACGTCTGTGACCACTTTAGAAACCGCATACGCAAGAGATTTTCAGTCACTTGCTAGACTGAAGATGCACAGACGTGTTTTTGCGCAGGACAGTGATAAAGCGTTCACCCGGACTGTTTGTTCTCTCGGAGCAACTTGCACACATGCCCTGAACACGCCAGTTGCCACGGTAACAGTGCAATATTCTGACACCAAGGTAGAGGATGATGTATCTGCACTAAAAGACCCCCGAATGACTGGCAGTGTGTCGCTGACGCACGTGAATAAATAAATAAATAAATAAATAAAATGAACGAGTGACTTGGCTCTGCTCCTTTGATCCGCCCTCTCTCTCTCTCTCTCTCTCTCTTTCCTTTTTAATTCCTTAATTCCTGTCTCGGTTCTGTGTCGCAGTCTGAGCCGCTCTCCTCCCTTCTCTGCTAGCTCTCAGACTCTGTCGCATTGAACGCTCCCCCGTCTGACTGTGTGCGTGTCTCTTGTCTCCGCTCTTCAGCTTCCCCCTCTTATATTTGCTGCAGTGCTTTGATTCAAGCTGGAAATGCTTTAAAACCCACAGTGGCACGGAGAAGTCGCACTCTCAGGCACGCACACACTCACACACACCAACAAACAGGAACGCACACTTGAAAGTGTTAAAGTGTACCAGCGGCAGGAGTGTGTTTAGGTGCACCCTTTGTGACACCTGAGGCTAAACCAGTTCCGTGGAGCGGTTTTAGCACTTAATGAGATGTCTCATCACACACACACACATGCTGTATAAACACTTTTAATTCCCCTCTTTGTTCGTAGTACTTCTTCTCAGACGCCGACACACACATCTTCACCTGGACCTGTACCGGGTGTCACCGGCTGTAGCATCAAAAGGGGGCTGACGGAGATGGTCTCAGGATGGGGCGAATGATCCCCCGCTGTGGGTAGCTACTGGCCACCGTTTGATGCATTCATTAGTAATTGAATTTGTCAGTGTGGTTAGCACGCAGCATTGATCTGCCTGGTTAACTGATGTGTGCATTGTTAACCCATTACACGCAAGTTTGCCCGTGGCATAGCGACGCTCTGCTAATAATGACGCTGTTGAATCTACAGGAGGATACAGACAAAAAACGTTTCTTCCTCTTCCTTTACTTCTCGTCATTTAATGGCGTTTTCTGGAACGCTCTCTATGTCCCAAATGCTCGGTGGCGTGTGGCCTGCAAGTTGTGTGATCACCACATCAAGCGGAGACGAATGTTGGCATTACATGAGGTGTGCCGTCAGGAGCGATTCTGTGCGGACATGCAGGGTGGTGTGTTTTACTGCCCTGCAAGCCTTTAGCTGCTGATTTCTCAGACAGGTGGAAAATTATCCCCACGAGCAATCTTTGAACGGGGAGTAATGGAAAAGGAATGGAGATGGCAGCGGACCACACCTGTCAGGCGAGTGCTTGAAATCCCTCATTTAAACGTGAGACGTTTGATGCTGGGCTGCTGCTGTGTTTCACTGGGTGCTTTCGACAGTCCAGCATTTCCTACCTTTACACTATTATTATCACTTATTGCCTATTCTCTTCAAACGTCTGTCTCTCTGTGTTTTAGCATCCACTTACGTTTGACTTATTTTCAGCAATTGAATCATCCAGTTTGACGTCTAAGCTAGCTCTTTGTGGAGAGAAGACGGAAAAAAAAAAGATCAATTGGGCAGTATTAGTGGCCAGTTGGATCAGATCCTGGTTGTGCTGATAGACAGGAGGCGTATTGACTGACGGACCCATCCATCCAGTATGTCTGAGACACTATGTTCCCCATTCTCCTTGTCTATTCTCTCTTTATTCAAGCAGAAGGATTATAGCAAAGAAAGCAGCAAAGCAAGCAGTGAAGGGATTATCAAACAGCAGCAAAGGGATTAGAGGGGAAAGTTGCACCTCAACAGAGCATTGGACCCCCGTGGCCCATATAAGAGACTCATGCACGGGGCTGGAAAGTTGGCTCTTCAGCCAGCTGCTGCCACGCGGCTTTGCCAAAATTTCACAGAGCTTCTTCAGTAGGTGTCTGACATGCAGAGTTGCCAAGACTTCGCTGCTCTGCCCTGTGAGTATTTGCTGTTCATTTGGACAGCGGCAAAGCGGACAAAGGGATGAGCAGAAATAAAGCCACAAAGGGGATTTGAACTCTGGCACTCATTTATAGATTAGAGCCAGGAGTTATTAAACAGTTTTAGTCTGGAATCCCAATAGGAAATTTACTCTGTGACCTCAAGACCCTCAGAAATGAATATGTTCGCTTTTCCTGTGATGTTAAGACCTCATCAAAGCAGGTCTGTGACTTATTTTTCCGGCCCAGTGTCAGCTAAAGGAAGAAAAGATACAGAGGAGGCAAGGTTTTTATCAGGCGTTGCTCAAATGTTGACACGAAATGTTGCAGCTTGTCTGCGAGTAGCTAATCTCTATAAACGGATATCTGCATATGAATATGCAGAATCTGCGGGCAGCTTCTGGGTACCAGTGTGCAGTCAGAGCAGCACTGGCCAGTCATGTTTTAGTGGGCTCTGGTTACATGCAGCTTAAAGTTTAGAGAACAAAAGAGGCAGAGTGTATTATCAAACCCTTTTTGCAAGCAAGCTGACACGATGCGTGGGTCAACACGGCTAGCAGTGGTCTCCGGTCATAGACGTCTCTCTACTACAGCTCTATTGTTGTAGCTGCTGAGCTTCTCGTTGGACTTTAAACAAATGTATCTTGGTGAAATGGTCTTGCTGTAGCTCAGTAAAATGACTTTCTTGTAGTGGATGTTCTTTGCATGTAACATGAGTAATTACTGTTACTATAGTTACAGATTCAGTGTTACAAGAGAGTATTTTTCCCACATGTGGTGGGGTAAGTCTTGATTTATGCCATGTGAATGTGGTTACACATCAAATGTTGGGAAGCTTAGCGTAATCCAGCACGACACTTAGTGCATATATCATTTATGTGTTTAGAGTTTGCATTGCAAATAGAAGAGAAGTTTGGTTTCAGCACTATTACCAGAGAGTGGTTTAAAGAAAATTATTGTGTGTGATTTAGACGTGATCTCACCATCCTGAAACTTACTGCGTAAAGGGGAACTACTGTTTTTTTACAACCTGGACCTTATTTCTGGCAAAAATTACGATCGTTTACTCACCCATATAACTTTGGTGTCATTTAGAGTCATTCTGACGATATTTAGATCCGCGTATATCCATATAGTGGGAGTGACTGGGGCACCGAGACACAGCCTCTAAATAACACATTATCTGCCGCGAAACTCGTTCATTTCACCAATATTTTGTTATGATACGCTAGTGCTATGCCCCGTTGAGTCCGGAGTTACCTGTTCTCATCATCCAGGGTCTGTAGATTGACCTACTAACCTCTGACCTGGATGATGTCATCTCTGAGCTGTAATTTACCTGTAATTTCCTCTAAATAACTACTAGTTTTTTGCAACATGGCTGAATATTTTTCTGATTCTGAGGTCGTGGACGACGACTTTGTTTATGACGGACCTCCTTACCGTTTTGAGCCAGAGTATATGGATGAGGAGCTCGTTGAAAGGAGGATGCAGAGGCAGAGAGAGGAACAGCTGACCAAAGAACAACAAACCGCTGCACGTCCGCGAATAGATAACAGGTAACTCTGGACTCAACGGGGAATAGCACTAGTGTATCATAACAAAATATTGGTCAAATGAACGAGTTTCGTGGCAGATAATGCGTTATTTAGAGGCTGCGTTTCGGTGCCCCAGTCACTCCCACTATATGGATATACGCCGATCTAAATAATATAGTAGTTCCCCTTTAAGCCGTTATTTACCCTAAAGATCCAGTGCTGAGTCAGTAGGTCATAAATAATGAGTATTTTATCAACAAACAATCTGCGAGGCAAGGGAAAGATTTATAAAGACTGAAACAACCTTTGATTAATAAAATATGAGAAATATGTTCAGGATAGACTTTTCATAAAAATGGGAGTCAGCAGCTCAATGGGTGCCGCTCAGGGGCAGCGGAAACAAGTTGTATTCACGACATTCACATCATTACTTGTGGCAGTTGCTCATTTATTTGTGGAGACGCATTAACATTCATTTCATCCGTTGCATTTCTGGCCACCTGTTAAGTCTTAGTCCAACATTCAGCGGTCTCCACTCACTCATGGAGGTAATATTTTTAAATTATTCTACTATATTCATCAGCCAGTTGCTCACTATATTTCTTTTTTTGCTGTCCAGAGTCCAGTAAATGAACAAAACGGATGCATGAAACTTAGGTACAACAAAAGGAAATTACTAATGCCTATGGAGCAGACCGGACAGGGAATACAGCTTTTGTTTTGTCCCACATGAAACAGTGAAAATGTTTACATCAATATATGACTTACATTTCCATTGCCATGGGGAGAGACTAATGTGCTATTTTAGATTAGTAGGCCTTTCATTACTGCACAAATATTCAGCTGGAACACAAATTATTGCTTTGACCGCGGGGAGACCACCAGAGGCCTCATTAAGAGAGAACTTAGGATTCTTTTGTTGTTGTAAATGTGCTTAAATATTTAATGCACACCAGTCATCAATAGTCTGCATCTTGCACACAGTGTGACAGCATGTGAAAAAGCTGCAGGAAGCCATTCATTGATGTACTATTATTCAAAATAATAATACTAAAAAAAACAGTTGAGTTGAGACACTTTTATTCCTGATACCGTTTGACACTTGATTTTTAACATGAACAAAACTGGTTAAAAAAGAGGCCGCTGCTTTATCAGAGTAACTTTGGATCCATAAATCTTTTGTTTACGATATCAGCGAATCAATCAAAGCCATAGCGGGCAGATTGTTATCCTCCACTTCTCTATTCATATATGCAAATTTGATTATGTTGTTATGAATCAAAACTGTCACTCAAACCAGCTGACAAGTGGGTCACAACATCCGTCGTATTACTAAATTACCCCCGTGATTCAGTCTGATGACAATTAAGTACCAGGCTTTTCTTCCATCCCGGCGCCATGGCAACGTTTCCTCTCAGGACACCTTCGGTTAACCCAGTTTACAAAGTGGTGACATGCCAACTGTGCAGTAATGCTTCATTGTTATTATTATTATTATTAGTGATGCTGAGGCCCGCTAAATCCATACATGGGCTTGTGAATGTCGGCTAGCGGCTGCTGCCAGCGGGATCAATCTACCCACCAATCAGCCACGCTGCAAGTGACGTCTGATCAATAACGCCAGTTGAACAAACAAAAAAAAACTTCAGATTGATTGATTTAGTGCGGTTAATAAGTACTTAATCAGATCTGTGGAACCTGTTTAAAGACAGCAGGGTGTCAGAGTAGATCCACATCCGGCCACACAGGAATTAACTTGTTTGGGAAAGCACTGAGCAAAGAAACCCCTTCAGCCCAGCTAGATACAGGCTGAATTTTAATGAGCGAGGAAGCTGGATTGAAAAAAACAAAATGTTAAATAAAAAAACTATAGACACAAGGATCCAGCAATTCACCATATCTAATTACTAGTTCTTCTGAAGGAGCTGTGATCTGACAGCGTTAAATGAAATGATAAAAGATGAAAAGATGAAATATAAATGTTTCTGTGGCCAGCGCTGGGCTGATGTGTCAGGTTTGCAGCGAGACCTTGACAGACAGGAACATTTTAGTTTGAGAACTAGATGTGTTCTTGAGAACTTATAACCAAAGTTGGCCTTCAATCTGCACCCTTCCACCTGCTGCTCGCCTGCAGCGTAGAACAGTAAACACACCGACGCAATGCTGGTTTAGTCGTGATTAACTTTATTTTTAATGAGTACAATTAGAACACGTATCGCTTTTAAGACACTACTTCTTTCCCTTCTTTAGCTCTTGACTCACTTTTAGGACAAATACTCAAATAAATTCAAATGAATGAACAAAATGTAGATTTAGAAAGTAAGAAAAACCTCGACAACACAGGATTATTGGGCAGAGACAGTTTGAATCAGCAGGCAGTCATTCCTGTTAAACGTAAAGAGCAGATAAACAGCTTGGTTTCATAAAAACACACAAAGGAAAGCAACAGACTCCATTTTCTCTACTCTCTTTGACAGGTGAGCTCCGGATTGCGTGAGCTCAAGAATGTCCCGCTTTCTAAAACAAACAACATTTCCAGCTGTGTCTACTTTTTCTCCAATTTATTATTTTTCCCTCCCCAGACACTGAATAACACTACACAGCCATAAGCGCTGTTGTAAGAGGAATCACCACTGCTGGCTACGACACAGACAAACACTGCGATACATTTTACGTTATTGCATGAATTGGTGCTTTCGTCTTAAATGTGCAAATACACTGAGGGAAGGAGTGAGGAGAGCTAACGGGGGGGGGGAGGAGGGGGCTTTACATTAATGTGCAACAGCTCGTCCAAAAACACTCGCACAATCCCACCGCTTCTTCAGAAGATTCAAATACAGGCCGATAAACCGGGAGAATGCTGTGGGCCGGGAGAGCGAGCGGTCGTCAGTGCTCTAATTAACCACGGCGTTGCTGCTCGGTATTGACGCGCAGTTCAAAAGGTTACTCATTCTCGGAGGTAATGGAGCAAAAATTGCTGGAAACAGTCCAGTCGAGTACAAACACATGCTTCAGTTCTGTGACCCAGTCAATGTATTCTGTGGAAGGGGCGCACACGTTTTGAGGGGAAGCAGTCGGGCGTCTTTAATGACTCGCTGTCCCAAACACTTCCTGCTTCACTGTGTTACAAGGAAATTGTGACCCTTTACTTGTCCAAACTGTAAACGACGCGAGGCTTTTGTGCTTTGTTTGTTGTCTGCTCTCACTGGACAGGAAAAGACCTGCAGACAACGCTGCTGCAACACTGAGCGCAATATTGTGACACTTTGAGTGTTTCACTGTGACATCTAACAGCAGAGTCGGTCCGTTGCTGCATTGTTGTTAAATGTTTTGGGTATCGTTACTATGGAGACGCAGCCACGCCGCTGTGCAGTGTATTTGTTTTTTAATCCAGGCGGCACTCAAGTGTTAGCATGAATATTTCGCACCGGTGCATGTGTGTGAGTATGAATATTTAATTTCTGTTAGAATGGTTTTCATCTCGGGAGGTGTGTCATCGAGGGCTGTTTGTCTTAAAACTTGCACGCACGCACACACACGCGCGCAGACGCTTCGGCTCATTTATGCAAACACACACGCATTAGAAATATAAAGCTGAGTGCTGCTACTGGGAGTCTCCAGAGTCTCTTATTAGTCCGGCTAATTTCACATCATTTGACAGAGAATTAATTCATAAATTAATCAGCAGAGCCTCGGAAAATAACACCACATGCCTCCATTACAACACCATGTAATCCCATTTACACCTACCATTAAAAACCCCCATGCAGACAGGCCAGTCACCATAATCTCTGCTGGTTCTGAAGAGGGCGGGGTGGAACTGCTCCTCTGACAACTACTCTGACATCCCACAAAACCAGAAGCACTAAAAAGGACTCGAAAGACACTTTAAGACTAAGACAGAACTGAATTATGTTTTAGAAGGTCATTCATCATCTGTAACCACTTGTCCTCTGAAGGGTAGCGGGGGGGCTGGAGCCTATCCCAGCTGCCACCGGGCGAGAGATAGGGTACATCCTGGACAGGTGGCCAGAGAGATAGACAACAATTCACAATTTAGAATCACCAGATAACCTAACAAGCATGTCTTTGGACGGTGGGAGGAAGAACGTGCAAACTCCACACAGAAAGACCTCAGTAGGCCGATGGATTTGAACCCAGAATTACGCCACCAAAACTCTAGTTTGGGGCTAGTCAGCTGTGTTGAGTTTCAAACAGTGGCGACGGGAGCTGAGTTAAATGCTGAACAACAGTTACCCTCATTGAAGTCACCGCAACACAAGAAATCAGAAGAAGAGAGAAGATGTCTGAGCAGTTGGTGTGTAATTTTTTTGTGCTTGTCCAGCTACCGAGACACGTGGACCAGGAAGTGCATTTCGGACTGTTTCTGGGGAAGCGTGCTGTGAGGTGCGACTAAAATACAGAAGAATAAATCCAGTTTAGGTCACACTTTTATTTTCAGATTGACTACAGTTTGCTTCTGTTTGGGGGTTTTAAAGACAGACGTGGATTGGGAACATCTACCGTTACTGATACAGTAACAGAGCACATTTTTCACTTTCAATTCTGGCCTTTACAAAAAAAAAAAAAAAAAAAAAATTGCTGCTTTTTGCTTTGTTGTGCTTCTCTAATTATGAAAATATTTTTTGACACCTATCTAAAACAGGTTGGTCAGAATAATTCCCGTCCACTTTCAAAGAGCTGTTATCATACCTTCCCAGAATTCACCGTCACTCATGTCAGTATTGTTCCCATATAACAAAAAAAAAGAGAAAGAAATTATTTGGTTTTACATCCTCAGGTCTATCCTTGCCAGAACCCTCACAACTACAAATAAATCATTTAGTAGTAGTAATAGTCCAAGATAAAATCTCACTTTGATTAAATTAGGCAACATCAACAGCGCTGAAATGGAAACTGTGACATTTAATAGTGAGTAGATGTTACAACCCTGTTAGTGTTACATACGGTCAGCCCACTTTAGTAAATCACATTTAAGACTAGCAGCTCAGCGGTGGAATGTATCACAATTCAAATATATAATGTAATCCTAAAATATTCAATAATATGTTGTTATTTTCCACAAGCTGACAGGACATTATTTTAAGTTAATTACACATTCACTTTTAGAAGGATTAAATGGAGGAATAATAACTTTCCAGTATATTAGTTTGGACAGTGAAATTATCTGATCTTTACAGCCACCAGGTGTCTAGATATGCATAGAGCTTCGTTATGCGCGCCCCCCAGTGTAACTAAACAGAATCTGTACAAAGTGGGGGCCCACAAAAGAAAGATTCCTTTTTTCCTCTACCTCGTTATTTTAACTTCTCACCATTTTCCACAATCAGATTGTCTAACCCCCGTCTACTACTACTACTTCTACAAGTACTATTGCTACCCCTCCCCTCCCTCCACACTACTCGCTCTACTCCTCAATTTCCAGTATCAGGTCGTCTCCTTCCAGGGAAGAGTCGGCAGTGACGTGGATAGCCTTAATGGTCCCGGCCATCGGGGAGTTCACCACCATCTCCATCTTCATGGCCGAGAGGACACACAGCGGTTGACCCTTCTCCACCTTTTGCAAATTTAAGAACAGTTCACAGAGCATTGAAAACACGAGTCAGATGTAATGTACAGATCACTGAACAAAGCGTAACATGGCAAATCTAACTCAGGTCATGTGAAAAAGTCCATTTTCCGCAAACATGTTTGGACAAACAAACACTCGAGGCTCTGTGAAACAGTGCCACTACTCTCCATCGGTGCGATTTGAAACGTCGTTATTATTTTTGTGCAGCAAATGGGAGAAAATTGGAAGCCCTGCAGTGTTGTGAGCCGTTTGCTCATTGTTGGCTCTTTTCTGGCCCAGCATCTGCCTTTATTCAGTTTGGATGTACGTTTATTTGGTCAAACCGCACATATAAAAATAACATTTTGTATGAAACACTAACTACAGACCTACTTTTTGCACACCTTCGGATAAAAGTTCCAAATTAGACTCCCGTGATTAAAACCTTTTTAGGAAATGACGGGTGGAAGCTGTATGTTTTTTTTTAACCTCCATCATCTACAGTCTGCTGTTCTCTTTGTTATTGAAGTGTGTGGTGTCATCATGCCAAGATTTATAGAGCTCTATGAGACCTTTAGAAAAAATAAAGGGGGTGGATGTCAAGGAGACTGGCAAGTATTTGTCATCCATTTAGAGCTTTAGAGCAAAACTACACTTCTTTCTTGTTTTTTATTTATTTATTTATTTTAAACCAACCTTGGATTGTCAAGAAATGACTCTCATCCAGGCAACGATCTTGTGTACACATTTAACATTAATCTTTTTTGTGTGGAATAAAAACGAATAAAATGGAAACATTTATGTACAGATAATAAAAGACATTGCAATTTTACAACAATAACAAACGATACCCAGACCTATTCCTCCTCTGCACTGGCTTATAGGCAGAAATACTGGCGGGCACACATGGCAGGGTTTTTTGCTCTAGCTGCTTTCATAATGAAAAACTTATTTATTTATTTATTTTTTTAAATAAACCCTTTCTGAACTCCCTTGTCGCCAGTTTTTAAAGGGGAACTACTGGTTTTTACAACCTGGACCTTATTTCTGGCATAAAATACGGTCGTTTACTCACCCATATAACTTTGGTGTTATTTGTAGTCTTTCAAGAGATAATTAGATCACTGATATCCATATAGTGGGAGTGATTGGGGCACCGAGATGCAGTCTCTAAATAACGCATTATCTGCCGCGAAACTCGTTAATTTCACCAATATTTTGTTGTCGTACGCTAGTGCTATTCCCTGTTGAATCCAGAGTTATCTGTTATCATCATCCATGGTCTGTAGATTGACTGACTCTGAGGTTGTGGACGTACCATAGCAGTAGCAAATTACAGCTCAGAGATGACATCATCCAGGTCAGAGGTCAGTAGGTCAATCTACAGACCCCAGATGATGAAAACAGGTAACTCCGGACTCAACGGGGAATAGCACTAGTGTACAATAACAAAATACTGGTGAAATTAACGAGTCTCGCGGCAGATAATGTGTTATTTAGAGGTTGCGTCTCAGTGCCCCAGTCACTCCCACTATATGGATATACGCTGATCTAAATATCTCCTGAACAAGTGCAAATGAAACAAAAGTGATATTGGTGAGTAAACAAATGTATTTTATGCTAGAAATAAGGTCCAGGTTGTAAAAAACAGTAGTTTTCCTTTAAGTTATTAAAGCAGAGTTTGAAAACGGCAAAAAAGGCAGAACCGTTTGATCACAGTAGATAAAACCGAATCTATTGAGTGACTAAAAGTATATACTCTTAACTGAACTGCCCCATTAAACTAGTGCAATCAAATCCTTAAAAACCGAATCGTTTGGATAAAGGTGGACACTGACCTTGGATCCGACCTCCACTTTGACCTCTAGGACTTTTCCAGGCATCGGAGCTCCCACCTGACCCTTGATGGACTTCTGCGCCTTTGGATGGAACTTCATTTCCTGAGTAAAAAAGGGACACAGAAATAGTTCACACATCCATCTGTCCCGTCAGTCAACCACACGCCTGCCTCCATTTATCCACTCATCCAGGCAACGATCCATCCAGTCATTCACTGCCCACTGAAACGTTCCTTCCTGCTGGGTTTTCCATCTACGCGTGGTTTCTATGAATAAAATCACCAGTAATGCTCTGTCATAGTATATGTTTTTCTGAGATCCAACTTCAACAAGTTCAAAAATACTCTTCCCTTTTATCCATCTATTTGTAATGCACCCACAGACATCAACTGTCCCATCTGTCAGTCATTAATCCATCTACCAGCGTATACCCTTATCCTTATAATGATCTCTATTATCTTCATCCCTACCAAACAACATTCCCCTGCCTCCATTTATTTTTCTAGTATACCTTCATGGCGACCGTGTCTTTAACCAGCACAGATCTGAGCTGCCCGTTCAGCTCGAAAAAGACTTCCCTCTGGCCGGCCTTGTTCAGGTCTCCCAGTGCCAGCGCCTTGATGTGGAGGGTCTTCCCTCTCTCCAGCTCCACCTGAGATAAAACACAACCAGAGAGTGGGAGGATTGAAATGAAGGAGGGAGAAAAACAAATTAGATTATGTTAGAAACTTGAAATTAAAACATGGGTGCTCAGTTCACGAGTCCAGCTAAGGCAATAAAAACCAACTGCAGAGGCTGGTGAAAATAAAAACTCAAAGTTAGCAGAGTGAGACGAGCACAGAGTTTCCTCCCCTTCCTTTGTTCTTTTTTTTCTCCACTCTCACAGTGGGATGTGTAAGAAGCTCACCTATAGCTCACCTATGTGTGTCAGCATCTTGTATTTTATACATCACGTCTCATACACGTCTCCATTTTATCTAGTCATGTGGTAGTTTACATACTTTTTAATGTGAACTGATAGAGGTCCTTATAAAGACTTCTATTTTCTGATGTGAGTGAAAATAATCGCCTGTTATGCAAATTTCCTAATAACATGCTTAAGAAGATTGATTATTGTGCCTCGTTGTGCAGGTAATTTTAATTCCAGGTGTTTGCGTTCATGCTAGAATGGATTGTTTTTATGATGAACACAGTCCTGACGTTCATTTTGCTTTCAGACCACAAGCGCACTGCACCAAAGTCCACTTATCAAGCATTCTGTATATTTTTTTTTGTTTTGTTTTGTGATTCACACCGGAGTCCACGTCTCCATGATATCTTAAGAAACGATTCCCAGAGCAATACCACTGTTGATTCAATAAATAGAAGAAGGAGCAGCACTATATTCTGGCTCCCACTCCAGCTCTCTTTGTGGTGAGCTATTGACTCCTGTCCTTTGTCCAGTGAACTGCAACTGAAAAAAGCTGACAGTTGTGCTGAGAGGTCACTGTATGACTGAAGGATAAAAGCAGAGGAAGGTGTGTGCAGCTTTTTTTTTTATATATATATATATATATATTCAAGTTAACGGTAAAAGTGGAAGAATCTTTTTGTATGAACGGGTATAGTTTTGGGTATATTTTTCTATTATATTCAATATAAAACATACCCATAGTCTTCCATTTTGTGAATATTATTATTACAATAATCAATTATTGGCATTTGTGGATGGAGATAACAGAAGAAGAGATCTGCAATCCTTCTGTGAATTGATCTGGTGGTCTGTGCCGGCGTGTTTACGTCTTTCAGCAGACGTGTCAATTCAGACATCAAATAGAGGTGACGCGACACAGACGGGATGACAAACTGAGAGAGGGGAAGAGAGACGCACGCGAGGGCAGGCTGGAGGATATAAAAACATTTTCTCTATCTCCAGTACAACTGTTACTTGCCACGTGCGTCTCTGAAGATAAAGACATCAGTCTGTCTCTCTGTGCCGACACCAGACAAGCCTTTTCAGTTCTGGTATCAATTCTGGTCACTGCTGCATTTTTTTTCCCTTGACATTGGACGCCGCCGTACTTCTTCATTTATCTCACGCCTCTTCTCAAATCTCTTGTCTCAATTGTCGGAAGCTCATTTTTTTTCCCCCTCGTCTTTCAAATTTGTCCAACTTTCTCTCTCTGGCTTTCAGTCTCTGCCTTTGTCATTCCTCCCATGTGTCACCGCTTTCTGTTTTGTATTGTTATTTTGATACCTATTTCTGGTCCACTCTGACTCCCGTGCTATTATTAATTTCCCTCTTCTGCCTCAGTCGGCTTCACTTTCCTCTGTTTATCCACCCCTTTTCCTGCACCCTTCCCCTCTCTCGTTCTTTGTTTCCCACATTGCCATCTCAGCGTCTCCATTGATATTCCAAACTAAGTCGCGGTGCAAAGACAGAAATACACGCTGATGCAGAAATGTATTGATCTCAGTTTTATTCCGGCTGTCTTTCTGTTGGCGCTCCGACTCTTCATCTATTTTCCTCTGTCTGTATTTCACAGCGAACCCTTTCTTTGCACGTTGCACCGGCACTCAATCTTCATTTCTGCAAGTTCCCCTGCACCGAACTTCTCTCCAGCGTGTGCCGTTTTGTCAGGCCGTTGGCAGCGCTTTGCATAAAACAAAAACCACCTCCCCTCTTTTTTCTGAACGTGTGGCTTCCACGCTACATCAAGAAGGTTCCCATGAAAAATACAGAATCTGCCTCTTTGAAGAGCTCTGCAAGATTAATGAACCTTTTGAAGACGACTTTGTTTAAGATGTAACCGCGTGCATGTGTACAAAACTCAAACAAGACAACTTCAGTGCTCAAACAGACTTCAGTTGTACAAATGCATAACAAGACCGCTCGCCGACTCATCGGGCCACGCCATTAATATCATGTTTGATTAATATCAGAGGTTTGGTATTTAGGATCTAAAATCTGGTTATCTTACTACTTTCAAAATAGAGTAAAGTGTACTAGGACGCAGAGCAGAGCAGAGCAGCTGACGGCACTGTCAAGCATTCTAGCTTTTGAGGCTAACACTAGCTAGCGTGCTGATGTTGACCGATATTAAAACTGACTCTTATCTCCCTCAAGAACAGAAAGACACTGCACGCTGCCTCGGTCTTCCCAAACATTTTCTCATCCACACTCACTTAGCCTTTGGGAAATTTATGCTGTTTATGTCCGCTTCGCCGTGAGATCACATCAGACGGTGCATTCAGTGCTTCAGCACTGGTCACGATGATCTAAATATCCTGTGGTGTATGTTTACGGGCTAATTTCTGTTCCACTTCTCCTTAATTTCAAATCAAAATGATTTCAAGTACAACTTTGGACCTGATTTCAGTATTTAGACTCTCGCATAAAAAACTTTACTGCCTTCTACTAATAGAATATGCTGCATTTACTTTTTATTTGCCAAATGGGAGGCTAACAAGACATTTATCTCTGAAAACATCACGTCACAATAAAGGCCGGTGTATCCATCACTGTGTAAGGCATTAAAAATACTCCTCAATGCATCAAATAAAACTCCATCAATCACGATAACCACCCAGCCTGCTTCTGCTTTCCTATTACAATACTTGTGATAACATCCTTTGTGCATTATGTATGTTTCATCTCTCAATGATACATCTGTGGCGCTCCTGCTTATATAGCCCTCACATCCTGCTCGCATTGATTTACTTTCCATCTGTCAAATTCAGCTGCTTATCCATTCGGAGCAACGATATCAGTGGCTGAACCGTGCCTCACATTAGGCCTCGCATCATGTCTTATATATGATATGACTTTATTAATGACTGGCGTCGCCCGTGACAGAGCAACGTGTTTACTACACCGTGCTCCATGTGTTGGCGTAGCTGCAGATTAGTGGCGATGTCTTCACGTAAATGGTTCCATGTTTGTGAAAGTCTGTGTTTGTATTTCTGACAGACATGATTAACACTGCACTGAATCATCGGCACATGGCAGATACACACAGATCAATGGCTTTTCTCTCCTGTGTGCATGCATGTGTGGGTGAGTGACGGCAGTGGACAAAGCAGTCACCCGCGCGTGGGCGTACGTTTGCGCACGCGTGCACTTTAAAACGCCGTCAGACGCTTCTTCTCCGTGGACATTCAGTGCTCTTTGAAAAGCCGTTTCAGGGACATGTGTCTAAGTGGGTTTTGTCCAGCTTGACTGCACTCAGGTCAGAAATTGACTGGAAGTAGAAACAATGATTTACCACTTACAGGGGGACAGACACAGCAAGAGACTGTGGCAACAAGAGACCATGTAATGTTAATAAAATAGGAGAGTTGTAGCGATGACGGCTGAAAAACCTTTGGCAACGTGATAATCTGGGCTACTGTCACATTAAACTTAATTTTGTGTTTGAGGCAACAACCAATAGGAGCAACTAAAACAGCTGATTGACATATAGAGCAAGCACACACTTCCCCAAACATTAACTGCAGAGAAAGACTGTCCACAAATTAACTTCCCACCACCAAACTCACCAAATTGATCGGAGGGCTTGCAGCGTTGTGCGAACAAATATTTTCAAACAGAGAACTAGCTAGCAGGTTACCAGGCAACCAGAGACTGGAGCGTCCACAAGCGGCCAACTATCAGCTCCGAAGCGATGGCGAACGAGCGAGTGGTTTTATTTGTGCAGGACATTCAAAACAAAAAAATGATGACAACTGCATTGAAAACAAGGTCATATAATTGCAGCGGTTGTGTTCTCTCAGCACATTCACGACACAAAGGCGGGTCTTTTTATGCTCCCTGTTCATTCTTGGCTGATAAGGCTCTCGTACTGGATTTGCAACGGGCTTGAAACGAAGTGCCGAACAATACCGAGTGATTACTGTCAAAGCCTTTATATCTACTTCCCACAACATCAACAACTCCAGGCTTTAGTTCTAGTGCAGTGCTCCAAAACGATTTGGTGCTTAAATCTGTTTTGATCAAGACTTCCACTCGGCGCCTCACACAGTCGCTGCCAAAAGCTCACAGACAGCCTTTGTTGGAAATATACAATTAATAGCGTGGCTGCGCTGTGGGAGTCATCTGTAATGCAAAGCCGGTGTTTCAGATTTACCAAAAACATCAACAAATCCTCAGCTGAGTATTATTTGGGTCTTCTCTGTTAAAGCAGAGCCTCCTGCAATTCTCTAATCAGTCAGCGCTGCAAAGAGCTGCCATGCTGGAGCACCAAAATAAACGTGTAGCTAATAATTACTGAGACACAACTTAACACGCTGCACACCATGTCTCTGAACCGTACACATAACATCTCTCAACGTCTCATATTGTGTTTGTCATCACATGAAAACCTGAATCAGTGAAAAGTCAGGAGCTGAGTCGACTCATTTCCCCTCAGTGATGCTTATCTATGTTTTAACATGTTCAGAGCCTCATTTAAAGCTGCTTGATCGCCACGTCATTAATATTTCACAAGACATAACCCCAGCTATCAAATACTAAGGAAATGTCAGACATGTGAACACTGATGTACTATGAAGCAAATAGTATGTGTGTGTGTGTGTGTGTGTGTGTCAGTGCCTGCAGGTTAAAACATTATTATTCTCCTTTAATTAGAGTTCAAATAAAACACGTTTTCAATTACAAACCACAACGGAAATAAATCTTCCGTCAAATCTGTCAAATAATCCAAAGGCACACAAGACCTGAGCCTACCTTCACACCTCACCGCTGACAATAAAACGGATTTAAAGTGACAAAAGTGATATCAGTCTTTTTCTCTTTTTTTCCAGCCCTTGAGGAATTCTTCACAGCGAAAGGAACTCACGCGGCTTCTGACAAGTCACTACATTTGTTTTTTGACGTGTTTTTCCATTCCCCGTCTCACCGGGTGCTGCTAACCGGACCTGGTGCGGGTGATGGGGAGGACCCATCGTCATGACAATGGGGGTAGGTTTGTTTCTGCTGCGACGGCGGACGTTTTAGCACGAAATGTAGCGGCTGGAAGTTAAAAAAAAATAAAAATCTTTGACAAGTTTTCCCACTGAAAGAACCCCAAATGAATCACTGAAAGCTGAGACAGGTTAAAGAGGAGAGAAACAATAAAACAATTTCAGTGCAAGAAAAGTCAATATTGCCATAGGCAAGATGGAAAAATGTATGTTAATGCATTTCTTGCTTTCCTTGACGGCTATTGTTGCAGAAGAATAGTGCTTTTGTTATTGAAGCCATTTAATATGTTGCTGGAATATGAAAGGAGCGGCATACTATGCACCTAACATCACCCCGACTGAAAAAAAACCAAAACAGAAATATCTTAAAGATTAACTCTAGTCAGTGCGGTGGTTTGTGGTTCAGCCTGTGGGTCTCTGTCTTTAGGGTGAATACTGAATCAGCAGCGTCAATACAGAAGGTTCTTTCATGATGATACAGCAGCAGAGTACGAGTGCTCCCTCTGTCCTTCATAATATAAAAATCAATTAACAGCAGCCTGGAACGTTATTGCTGCGCCGAAATGAAGCAGTAATTAAACATGGTTGCCTTTGGCCGCTCTGAATCACTGTCGGTTAAATCTGTGTGTTGCTCATAATGAGAGAATCAATGTATGGGGAACAGTGGATTTATAATGAATGGAGCGTGTTCAGGTTTTTACTGGGGTTGGAACTGTAAGGCTGGTAAAGAGTCTGACGCAGTGGATGAATATAGACTCTCTTTCATTGGGTGTCGTGCACATTTTAATTCCGTCTGTGCGCAAAGTGCTCTTTACAAGACCTATTGAATTTGACCTGCGAAAATAAAATATTGAAGACGTATACAAGTTAGCGCAGGGATGACTCAACTGACCCTGCAGCTGCCAAACAAACTCCTCCTCATTCAATACGGAGCTTAAAATGTATTTTAAATGGTGCATTTGAAAGCACCTTGGGAGATCATAATGAATAACCAGCCTTTGTGTTTAAAAAGAGGTTTTGAAAAAGCTCCTGCATCCACCTTTTTGTATAAGATGCTCCTAAAGTCTGGATTCATGAACTGCTTTCATAGGCGGTCTGTTTTTGGAAAAGGAAAACTATCTGAGGTTGATGCACATGTTCAATGATATTTATCAGGGCCAGGATATAAATTCTAGGGTTTGGGGAAGTAGTAAAACTTTAAACGCAGTAATTTACAGAGAAATACGGTTATTTACTGACGATTATTTTCCGTTGTTTACTGCGGGGTAGTTTGTCTGGTTTCCCTGAAGGTAGGTTCTGAAGCAGATAGCAGCGGTGTCTAATCCAAGGGGCTTGTTTCAGTGTTTACACAGAGTTAGAATGAGTTTTTGAAACCCTTCATGTGAAATTTAAGTTTCTCCGAAAGCTGTGCTAGTGTTTACTCTTAAGGCACAGTTTGAAAAAAATAAAAATAAAAAATATATATATATTTCTTCCTTTTTATCCTGAGCTCACATCAAAGGCAGCAGTCCAGGAACTTCACTTCTTCAATCCAGTTTCTTTATTTTACGCATCATTATCTCTTACCTAAAGGTGTGTTCACATCATCAGCAACAAGCGCTGCAACTCCATCAGTGTTGCCAGCAACATTTAAGCAGAGCTGCAGCGGGAGGGTCGGTCACTCGAGCGCTCTGTGACGGGGTTTGTTTAAAACAGGCACCAAAAAAAGTTGCTTTACTTCTTGACCTACCAGCACTAAAAACAAACTCCTACTCTACCCCTTCTCTTAGGGTCATGTTTACATTATCCATGGACAGTTTGGATTTTGTTCCTTAAAACTGTCTTGTATTTGCACGTCATGCTCCTCACTTGTGCCTTAAAGGGGAACTACTGTTTTTTTTACAACCTGGACCTTATTTCTGGCATAAAATGCGATCATTTACTCGCCCATATAACTTTTGTGTAGATATTTAGATCTGCGTATATCCATGTAGTGGGAGTGAATGGGGCACCGAAGTGCAGCCTCTAAATAACGCATTATCTGCCACGAAACGCGTTCATTTCACCAATATTTTACTATATTATTACTGCTAGTTTTTTGTAACATGGCTGAATATTTTGTGTTCAGTAGCAAATTACAGGTAAACAAGCCGGATGATGTCTTCTGACCTGTTTTCTGATGATAACAGGTAACTCCTGACTCAACAGGGAATAGCACTAGCGTACAATAACAAAATATTGGTGAAATGAACGAGTTTCATGGCAAATAATGCGTTATTTAGAGGCTGCGTTTCGGTGCCCCAGTCACTCCCACTATATGGATATACGCAGATCTAAATATCTAACGATTGACTACAAATTACACAAAAGTTATATGGGTGAGTAAACGATCGTATTTTATGCCAGAAATAAGGTCCAGGTTGTAAAAAAAACAGTAGTTCCCCTTTAAATTGCCCCCCCCCCCCCCCGGTGACAAATAAAGTTTTCTGAACCTGAATTTGAATCAGGCCTCATCCTCCTCTATCACCATCACCTGTTTTCAAAAACATACTGATGAATGTACCGAACAAGGTCACTGCAGACCTGGAGTCAAACATGTCACAGCAATCCTCTCTGACCTGCATGACCTCCTGTTTGTACCGCTGTCATCTTGTCACAGTGTCTCTCTCTCTCTCTGTCTCTGGGTAAATGTGTTGTCCCGTATGGCATCACCTCAATCACAGCACACTACATCCCAAACAACTGCACTTCTCTTCTCAATAACACGTCACACTCTACTACGTCTGTGCTCCCTGTCAAGGACTAACGGTTGTTATGCCTCTAACTGAGTCATTGATGTGTCTACATACCATAGCGTCACGTCTGTAACTGCAAAGAAAAGCCTCGCGTAGCCCTAATGTAAAAGTTAGGAAAGGGTTGATACATCTACAGCCTTTCTGAAAATGAAACTTGACGTTTTTAATATTGCACCAAATCATTTCATTAAGTGATGTCACACTGAGTGACAGACTCCTCCGACGTCTCCTTCATCTGAAAAGCAACGATTCCCTCTGATCGGACGTCTGATTCTGACAATCCGTCACAAAGGATACCGTCAGTAGTTCCAACCACCTCTCACTTTTCAAATCTGGATTTCAACAATCACTTTAGTCTGAGTCTTGCTCATCAAACTGCTGTCATTCCCCGGTTTGAGCTGCACTTTCTGGATGAAAAAAAAAAAAACCCACCCGTCTTCAAACTTTCCGTCTCCTGTTCTGAGAGCAGCGTTCAGTCAGCGCAGCAGACATCTTGGAATATTTGTTCTGACTGTATATGTTGAAACCAATATCTGGCTTACAGATTGAGCTTAAGCGGAATTGACAGAAAATACTTTATAACATGCTCGTCGATATGCCTGAGGAATGTTTTAGTTTGAGACTTTTAAATGACATCCTCTCACTAAGAGAGTTTTATTCCAGTGCTTCACTAAATTATTTGCATGCAAAGCAACTCAACTCATTTATTTTGCTCCTTGCATGGACTGCATGTTCAGCTGCCTCCCCGCTGGAGAATAAACGAACAGTCTAATCTTTCTAAGCCGGTAACAGTTATATTTCGGTCTGAGATATTGGCCCTCGGTGCTTTTCACCAGCCTCTAGAACATCATACCACAAAATTAATCTGTTATTTCTGTTCTGGAAGGCCAATCTGATGGCCTGAGGGATCAGAGATGCCGTTTGTTGCTCCCTTGATAAAGTGTTAATATCTTTTTCCTCCCCACTGTGTTATCTGCACTTCACTGTGACTCGGCACCAAACTGCATGAACCCTCTGCCATCTGCAGTGATGGAAAAAATCATTTCCATCTCACACCGGCCTTTCTCTACTACTACGCCAGGATTAATTCAAGAGCAAAGTGGATTATGAGATGAATTAATATTAGGGTTAAACGTATTAGTAGAATTAGTGACAGTAATAATAGCAAGTACACTTAGTGGTGAATAGAACGGAGCCATTTAGCCGCCTTCCTAAAACGCGCAAAGAAAAACTTTGAATGGAATTAGGGCTGAAACAATGCACGGATTACATAAACACTTTGCATGGAGTATGTTTACAATGTTTACGTTCATTCATATTATTGCAGCTCCCTCAGCTAGGCAAGATGAAAAGGAGATTTTACTAGAAAACAGCCAGAAACCTGATTTATGCTTTGTAAAATATAAACGGCACACCACAGCACTGCTGTACACAAGCACCAGAGAAGATCTGCTAGCTTTCCGACCTCGAACAACAAAACGACAGCAAAAGAAATGGTTGAAATTGTGCATGCCTATATGGACATACAAAAAGATTCTGCAGCTGCATTTTAAATTACAACCAACGCAATTAATTAATGGGGGAACATAGTACACAGCACATCTTCTAAGTAGGTCTACGCTGCATAAATCTTATTTTTTTGTGATTAACAGTATCATTAGGTAAGAGTTTAAAATAGTTTCTTCATTCATAGATTTCATGTCAAGTCTGGGTTCATCAAAACGTCCTGAGACAATTTATAATGTTAGAGATGCTCTATAAATAAAACTGGTTCGCAATGAACTGTGTGAATAAACAACCATAAGGAGATTATGGGTTTTCTTTATCAGTAAGTTAACCAGAGTAAGGATTCATCAACTACTCAGAGAGGTAGATTAAATGAGAAAAAAAAAAAAAAAGATCTACTGATTAAATAATTGTTTGTTGCAGCCCTAGATTCCCTACTGGCCACTGTGTCAGTGAGTTTATGGTTCCTTGTTCAAGCTTTAGCCTGCGTTACACTTGGCTGTGGCCTTGTGAATGTGCTGACCAAATATTTATTCTGTTTGAAGGAACTAGCCTTCAGCTTATCCTCTGACATCTGCGGTCCTAAATAATGTGAACTTCTAATTCTACTAAAATATTACAGCTTATACGTTACTCTTCTTCAGTGAAACATAAAATATCACACTGAGCTACAATACTATTCAGTGTTTCCCACAGGATTTTAGGAGACTGTGGTGGCAGGGTGCTTATATATATATATATATATAAGTCATATTAATTGTCATATTAATTGGTGCTACAGTGTTAAAAGCTCTATCCATCTTTGTTTTTATTTTTATCAAGAAAAACTGGTGCACTGCACCTTTAGAAATATAGCGCTGTCTCTTTAAGAAAGACGGTAGTGTTGAGTTGTTGTTGAAGTAGTTTGTGGCTGTGGATGTGTGCCGCTGAACTGAGGGCATGTTGCAAATATAAAGTAAAAATAAATAAAGATGAAAATTTGTCTTGCTGTTTGTTTTGGAGTTGCAACAGATAAATGTTTTAGACTAACATCTAAAAAAAAAAAAATTCGGCGGCACGCGATCTACCCGCACTACCTTCGCGATCTACCGGTCGATCGCGATCGACGTAATGAGCACCCCTGCCATAGATCATCTCGTCGTTTCTCTTCTCAAAAAATTCTCAAATTCTCTTCAAATGCCGTCCTGCTGTCCTCAGATTTATGACTGGATAGCGCCAGGTGCAGCCAGGAAAGCTCAGACAATGCAGCGTGACCTATACGTGTGTATGTGTGTGTGAGTGCGAGTGCGCTCACTCGCGGGCTGGAGAGACCGAGTACACCGGGATGGGCTGACTGACAGTGATTAGAAATGGTGAAATAC
The DNA here is from genome assembly GCF_963514085.1 of Chelon labrosus. Taxonomy (NCBI): domain Eukaryota; kingdom Metazoa; phylum Chordata; class Actinopteri; order Mugiliformes; family Mugilidae; genus Chelon; species Chelon labrosus. The sequence continues at coordinate 16,057,905 of NC_140337.1, forward strand.
TGTTTATTATTATTGTCATCATCATTTATTTATTTATTTATTTATTTATTATTATTTTTTTTTTTATGATTTTTTTTTTTTTTTTTTTTTTTAAATGGTCAAATGAGACTATGGCGGGCCCAAATCGTTAATTAATGGGAAACACTGCTATTAAAGAATGGCAGCTACGAAAGACAGCTTAATGGTCATTACAACCAGAACTACAACTGACTGTTGCTATTAATGCACTATTAAGTACAGTTTACAGACAGAAAACACATTAGTGAGAGATAATTGCAGATAGTTAATATATTTGGCAACCCCCCTATCCTCATGGACAACTGTTAATAATTTCCCTTCTAAATTAAAGATGTCAGATTTTGACAAAATGTACGTCAAATCTTCAGTAAAAATGTTTAACATGAAGTCCGATACTATTAATTTGTGGGAAACGTGTTCAGTCTTGAGTTGCGTACCTCGAACTCCTCAGCAATCTTGGGTCCATCCAGGAACAGCCTGGTGTTGAGACAGTCCACTGGGCCGAAGTTAGCTGGAGACAATCCAGACATGGAAACAGGAGTTCGCTTCTTGTTAAACAATGCAGAGTCTACACTTCTAAATACATCAACCTCGTCAGATTAACTCATGCTGGAGGATTCTCAGAGGCTCAAACATTCATTTATGCAGAAACACTCGTTGAACAGCTCGATGGAGTGGAGTTAAAATGATTGGTGCTGCCACTCCAATTCTGAAAGTGTCCGTCTTGGCTGGGCGCTTTTATACGCACAGTTTTAGTTCTATATACGTCCTTGTCTGTAACTTCCCACAAAGTGGGAACGGCTTGTCGCTCAAAATATTTACAGAGGAATGATTTATCGTAAGATTGGAGCTCAGTGTCCTTGGGATTGAGACACAGACGTGGCCTCAGTGAATTCTTTCTACCGTGGCACCAGCAGTTAGAGATACACATTTGGGAGCACGGTGACTCAAGTAACCTCCATCTTAAGTAAATTCAGCCAAGTACAGATTTGGACATTGTTTAAAATCAGAACTGTATTTAAATAAGACTGGGTGGAGATTAGGTTCAGATAGTGTGGTTTTAAAATGAATTAGAGAACGACTAATTAAAGGGCCACTTCCAGTTTAAAGCCAACAGAGCCCTGCTCTTCAAAGCAGCAGCACAGCTCGGGTTAATCCAGGCAGCTGACTTCCAACAACTTCTAGTAAAGTTTCATTCCTCTTTCCAAAATCCAAAATCAGTCTCTTCCTCCTGCAACCTGCTGCTACGTTCTTCAACCTGCAGTCAGTAGCTGTCAGATTTGACCGCTCCTGAACTGCGGCATTCAACAAGAGAAAACACTTCTACCGAATGCTTTAACTTTATCATTGGTGCCAAAGTGTGTGACAGGATGAGATCAAGTACCATAGCCCTGACATGTTTAATGTAGCAATGTGAATTCAGTTTCAGTGATGGCATGTGATCACTCACATGTAAATTCCTTGAACTCCTGGAACACTTTTGGGTACATGGCCGCAGACATCACATCCTCGGGGGTGATTTCGTCTCCGTGTGCAGCTCGGAGCCCCTCCTCCAGGGCTTTGAAGTCCATAGGGGGCAGAGAGGCACCGGGACGGCCTTCAATGCGGGGAAGGGACTTCAGCACCTGGTGTTGGAGGTTTAAAAAAAAAAAAGAGAAAAGGAAGTCAGGAAGAGTTTTTGCAGGAAGTCACAGTCTTTCAGGATCTCGTCTCCTTCCCCATGGGAAGCAGAGACGAATTAGATGACTAAATGGACGGTTAAACCTTCACATTGTACTTCACAGCTATAATGTGGATAAAAGCTGGGACCTGTCAAAGCACTAAATTACACAGCGAGATGTTTGAAGACAAAGAAGCTTTGAAACTTATGGATGCAAGTTGTTTTTAAATTGTCATTCAACAGTTTTAAGCCGCGCAGGGATTTCCATCTGCCCGGCACACTTGAGTGCGGTGTTAACATGTGACACAACATCCATGATTTCCATTAGAAAAGGTAAAAAGAAGGACTCAGAGGAAGAATAGTGCAGAGAGAGGATGCTGCAGTGAGACTAATGACGGGACACTTTATCTGCTCACACAGTTGCTAGTATCTGACACGACTTGTAGAGGCAATTGATCTGATGCTAATGACAATGTCTGGTGAAGAGATTATTGTAGATGCAGGGAGTCCACCTGAAGGCCGCTGTAATGAGGAGCAACCTGTTAAACCTTCGCAGATGTCTGTGAGCTTTGACGACAGATCAAATGAAGGCCCAGAGAAGAGAAGGATGTCCATACAGTTCAGCTTTCAGTCAGGAAATATGAAGCTTTGTTTAAATGACTCTAAGCTCATATGCTATTGGTAATCACTGCGCGTTTTCTCTCATTTACACTTTAAGCAGCGCCATGTGCATCAAATTAAACCTTCAAGTGATCAATTGTCCCCTGTGTGCGTACATACTGAGCATAATATTAATAAATGCTGCGTTTGTCATCAGTTGTTCGCACTGCCATTTACTAGCTTGCGCTTTCATATCTTCACAGTATTGTCATATGCATGGGTGCATGTGTGTGAGCCTTGAGGAAATCTCCAGACAAAGGGCCCGGTGCAATGCTATTAGTCACAGAGCTAACAGTTCACAGATAGCTGACTCATTTGTGTGCGTGCGTGACAGGAAGACACTTCAAAGATGGCAGGCTCACTGGAGTCCCTGCTCATTAGCATTGTCTCCTCCGAGGATGTCTTACACCTAAACTGATTGTTGAAGTGTGAGACGCAGACAGCTAGTGCTAGTGGCCGAGTAGTAACAAATAGAGGGAACTCTTCCTCTAAGGTTATTTGCGCCTTCTCCTCATTTCTTCTGAAACCCCACAACAAACACAATTCCACTCTTTCTTTTTTATGGTCACTGGTTTTTCCACTTTCCTTTTCCTTTTCAAGCATTCTGCTCCGAGGGAAGTGCTGAATTTTTAACACTAATCTTATTTCTTTAATGGACTTTCTTTCCCTCAACCCCGGCTCCCTTGGCCCCGTCCGAACCCACGGCCCAAATAGGTTGGACAGAACTCAATCACCACTCTGGACTTGAAACAAATAAAGTTCCCCATGTATGCAGACATCTTTATGAGAGCCTGTGAAATGAATTCATGCGACATAATTACTGGAATGACTGTTCACCAACTAATTAAAGCCCCCTTAAAGAAACGTCTTTTATGCAGCTAGCATGCAAATATAACCTTCAGCTGCAGCGCTGTGGTGCATGCAACAGTATGAATGGTGCATTTATTTATTCCACATATGCGTGAACTAATCAGGTTAGACGCGGCAGTAATAGCTACGCACTGGACACACTGGAGTAAGATAAACAAATTCAGCAGGCAGCAATAAATAAGAGTAATTGGCTACGTCGACATGGACGCATTGTGTTCCGCTAATAATCAGAATAATAACCCAATCACAATAAAAACGCATCACGTAACCGCCTCAATCAGAACAAATTGGCCCTGACCAGAAGGAATTTTCAATCATATTCATACGGGTGGTGTGGATAATCTGTTAAATGGGAAAATAGCGGCTCCTAATAACCACGTAATCTGAATGTTTCTCTCAGGTTTGAATAAATACATTCCTTGAGTGCATTTTTTGTTGCCCTTGTGGGGTAAACACTGGGTGATGTGTGATGTTTCAAGTCGGACTTGATTTATTTTTATTTCTTCTTCCATCCATTTGAGTTTTAAACTTTAGTGTTGTCGATACAGTTGGGGGAAAAAACAGCCTTCTGGATACATTATTAAAAAAGTCAAACATATTAAAATCTGTCTGACATGTAAAGATATAAATTACTTGGATTTATACTCTAGTTTCTGAAGAGGCAACGTGAAATTTATGTGATTTATCCACACATGCAAACACTGCGAAAGGAAAGACTATTGATTCTATGAATTTAGGGATCTGAAGGTTATTGTTTAACTCAATCACAGGGACGGAGAGACTGACTTCTTCAGTAAGCTGTGAGCCAGACAAGCCCTCGGTGTTTGTGCATTAAATATCGAGTGTGGCTTGTCGGGGTATGAATATCTGTAGCAGAGATTTAGAGGAATAGTCTGGCTTCTCTGGCAAAGATGAGAAGCTGGCAGCAGTTTATAATGTGTTGAGGATTTAGTCAGCATACCCACAATAATGCAATCTGTGACTCCGACACATTGTTTAATAATGAATGGTGGTCGCCAAAGAGTTGGAATACAAATATCCTCCTCTACAATGCACGTCAGAGAGGAGAGGAAAAAGTTCAGGAGACAAAGTGTGAACTTTAGCATTCGCGTGTGTGCATCGCCTCACAGCGTGAAATATTCAGATGATGATGAAAATAACAGAAAGAATCAAAGCTGAGGATTTGAATGAGCACAAAAGCTGCTCCCCCTCTTATTTATTCAATAGAGATGACTCCTGTGCTATATTCAAAAATAGAACAAAAGGGACGTGTAGGTTAATCAAGTCTGTGCTCAGACTGCAGGAGTTCCAGGCCGATTTATCCCCACACTCACTGCCTGTCCTGTCTGGTCCTTGCCCCGACGAGGGTTCAGCTTAAATGATTTGGTAATGTGAGGCCGTTACGGGGTGGTGCGTAATGTTCCCTCGTTTTGTGCAAGTTTGAGATTAAAGAGAAGAAGTTTCTCCTTACGTGTGCAGTGATGCAGCCTGATTTCAAAATGCTGCAGGATTTTAAAACGATCAGTAACCGGCAACGGGAGGGAGGGAGGGAAGGAGGGAGGGACTGCTCGTGAGGTTAAATGACAAACATTTGATGATGCTATCTCCCGGAGTAAGGAGATAGGGGAGGACAGGAGTTCGTTTCACAGAGACAAACAAATAAACAGTAAGTGGAGAGTCGGGTGACTACACAGATAAACTGATGGGTCTTAAAGCAATGAACAGAGCGAAAAGAGAAAGATACGGCAACAGGTATGTGTGCAAATCTGTTGCGACAGATAAAACTGTAAAGGCCGATACATACGCTGCGAGAAGCAAGAAGTTTGTTCTCGTTTGGGAGTTCTCGCAGCTTGTTCTTGACACGTCAACCAGACAGAATTTTTTTTCTCGTATCGTGTCCGGCAACTATTCTGTGATTGGTCAGAAATTGGAAGTGGGTGTGGTTAAATGCTAGCTAATAGTGTGACTGCTAATCTCTCCTAGTTAGAGATCGGCAACTGTCAGTGGGTGCATCCTCAATAAACAGCGTGATCCGATGGACACGGTTGTCAAAGGCCGACATCCAAAAATAATAAGTGCCTCCAGTCGTCCGTCTCCCACGTGTCCCGCAATGCTTAGCGCGTGTGATCTATGCTGCAGTGGGAGGGGCCTATGAGGACTTCCCCGGAGGCCTTGCAGCCCTAAGAGCGAGAACAAATTTCTTGCTTCTTGCCACAGGCTTAACACATGGAGAAATAAAGGGTGACCTTTCCAAAAGCGGGGGCATGATCTTGCACCCGATATTTCACATTTTATCCAGACAGGTCACTGAGGAGGGATCATGAAAGGCTCAACATCTGTGAATGTTAGCATGCAGGGTAAAAAAAAGCCACCCTCTTTCTTCTCCTTCCTTAAAAATATTCTTAAAAACGCTGTCAACCCTGTTTTTTGGGGAATGTCAAGTGTGCCAACGCGTCAGACAGCGGTTGGGGCGAATGTGACACATTTGGCTTTTTTCACATGAGTGTGTGTGTGTCTTCATGCAGCTCTCTCGAGGAGACTTCCCGTGATTCACATGAGAGTCTCTACCTCGCTGTTTGCAGCTGTGAAGAGAGGAGACGGGAGCAGTAGATGGAAGTAAAGAAACAAAAGAGGACAGAGCAATACCACAGTTTTTCCTTCACGTTCTCCCAGGGACACAGAACTGTCAGACATAACCAACCATGTGACAGAACTTGGAACTTGCTTGTACATGCATCTTTGAACAGGCGCTCTGGTATGTGCTTTGTGGTACAAGGTGTATAAACAGAGAAACTGGGGGGTGGGGTGGGGGGGTGGGAAGGCATGACAGAGTTGTTATTTTGGCGGCTGTACTCATCCAAGTACATGTGAAGGCGATTTTAATAATCATCAGATCTTACCTTAGACCTGAAAGGCTCAGGGAATCCTCCGTGTGGTATCCCGATGTATCCCTGCAGGAACTCGACCACAGACAGGGGGAAGGACAACTCGTCCGCCCTCTCCTCCACCTCGGCCCTGGTCAGATCGTTCTGCACCATGAACTGGGCCAGGTCGCCCACAATCTTTGAAGAGGGAGTCACCTGAGAACGAGACAGATCTGTGAGTACCAGTAGCATTTGTTAAAGCCGGTATTAAATCGGTTCTCAGAGGAAGAGATGAACAAACACTGTGGCCATCAGTAATTTTACCACCGGCCGAGCACAAGATAGAGCGCAGCTGATGCACATAGGCGTTATCTCAATTTGCTTAGGACAAGGAGAGGTGCTATTATTTCTCTCTGGTATGTGATCACAGCCCTTCCACTCCGGCAAACAGAGAAGAACAAGAACTGACCCAGAATATATTCAGTATAATACTAAAGGTGTAATTGAGCAGCTGTCTGTCTGCACTATATTTCTAAGTGAGTTCCTGCTGTGCAGTTTTTGATATCCACAATGATTCCTCCCAGAAAGTGGTGACAACAGTCTTTGGTTTAATGAAGACGTCGCCTACAGGGATTAAGCACTGAGTGGCCCAGAGAAAGAGAAAGGATGTTTACATCTATAGTCTCTTTAATCATTTGATTTAGCAGCCATGAACTAAACAACACAGGTCTTCCCCAGTGGAAACAGAGTGTACCTGAAAATGAAGGGGAAGAGGAAAGAGTGCAGAAAACAGTCATTAAAATCACATGTATTCATTCTTTCATTATTTATAATGGCATATCATTATGTTAATAGCGATCCCTATTAGCATAATGGTGATAAGTGGAGTCTCTCTTTTTTTTTTGTTTGACTGCAAACAGGACACTGATGCAAATGATCAATTGCACACGTTACTTTTCTGTTGTAATGAGTCGAGACACGGATTTAAGGCTTTTGGTTGATTTCTACCAAGTCAACCCATTAAAGGGAGAAGGAGGTTAATTAATATGACCCAGCAACTTTCTGTTTGTACTCATGCTTAGTCCTAAAATGTTTGTACAGGAGGAACATTTTCAAAATACCAAACTATTATCACATGTTGGTGCTTGCAAACCGAGACCCACATAGGTTGTGGTTAAGTGTTGATGCTCAGAGACCAGAGTGGGCCCACGCTCTACAAGATGACTATTTTTGTTCCAGTCTCTATTTTGTGGAGAGATATACAGAGAGAGGGGATAGATCAAGTTGATATTTTACAAAGACTTCCCCAACAATGAACTAGGCACTTATTTCTTAGAGATGCGATGCCATAATTACAGAGACATGAGGCACACGCATCCTTCTGGGACTACTTTATTCTTCTGGGGTTTGGGAGCATGTTAGGATAGCTGTGCTCTGGCGATCTCTTGTTTTCTTTCAACAGCCCTCACAGTCTAACTCGTGTGTGTTTGTGTAAGATTATTTGGCCTTTAGAGAAGACAAAGCTGCCCACCACCTCGTTGAACACAGCGTGAAAACAACAGTATCAAGGATGAAATGCTACACTTTAAAAGGCTCCATGTTGTAAAGCTCTATAATAAGTTTATCTACTGTAAGTCTCACATGTCCCCAGATGTTTCATGTTTCAGTTCAAAATACCTCTCAAATAGCTAATGCTACCATGTTTGCATCTTTGGCCTCATTCAGACCTTGCATTACTGTTTTTTACAACCTGGACCTTATTTCTAGCATAAAATACGGTTGTTTACTCACCCATATTAGTTTGGTGTCATTTGCACTCATTTAGGAAATAATTAATAATTAGATCAGCGTATATCCATATGGTGGGAGTGACAGGGCACCAAGACGCAGCCTCTAAATAACACATTATCTGCCGAAACCCGTTCATTTCGCCAATATTTTGTTATGATACGCTAATGCTATTCCCTGTTGGGTCCGGAGTTAGCTGTTATCATCATCTGGGGTCTGTAGATTGACCTAAATACCTCTCATCTCTGAGCGCTGTCCGCACCCCGTGCGGCTTGTTTACCTGTAATTTGTTACTGTTAGTTTTATGCAACATGGCTGAATAGTTTTCTGATTCTGAGGTTGTGAACGAACCATAGCAGTAGCAAATTACAGGTAAACAAGCCGGCTGTCGCAGGTGCGCGCGCCGCTCAGAGATGACATTGTCCAGGTCAGAAGACAACATCCGGGGTCTGTAGGTCAATCTACAGACCCCGGATGATGATAACAGGTAACTCTGGACTCAACAGGGAATAGCACTAGCGTACGATAACACAATATTGGTGAAATGAACGAGTTTCGCCGCAGATAATGCGTTATTTAGAGGCTGCGTCTCGGTGCCCCAGTCACTCCCAGTATATGGATATACACGGATCTAAATATTAATTATTTCCTAAACAAGTGCAAATGACAAAAGTTATTTGGGTGAGTAACCAATCGTATTTTATGCCAGAAATAAGGTCCAGGTTGTGAAAAAACAGTAGTTCCCCTTTAACATCCGTCCCAGGGGAAGCCAATCACAAGTGACCAGCTTAAAGTCCAGGTGTGGACACAACTAGGACGCATCTGTGAGATTCGATCTCTGAGCACATTTGGAGGAGGTGGTCTAGGGCGCATTTGGCCTCATTCCTGGGTCTCATTAAAGACCACCTACACAACAGATGTGCTTCAATCATTCAACCACTATTAGAAACAGTCGCCAGAAACACATGTCAACCAACGCAGCCATATACTGTACATCTGAGCCGGTTGGGTTTAGGTTCCCTGATGACTTCCTATGGGATGCACACCTGGATGGCTCATTTAGACACAATCTTTTTGATGGATGGAGAAAGGAAAGAATGGAGGGGATGTCTTTACTAAGTCTCTAGAGCCAGGGAAAACAATGAAAAACTACATTTTGCATGTCACCTCTAAGGTCACCTGCATACCAAGTGTAATCTGTACATAATATATAATTGTCTTTGGCTCTAACTGTGCTGCTGTGTGTTTATAAGAATACTTTAGGGAAGTACACCCACACACACCATAGGAAAAAAAACAATCATGAACACAACAGGCACTAGTTATTTGAAAACTGCATTCCCAGAGTGAGATGCTGTATCTCTTAACAGCTAACAGTGGCCGTTAAAGGCCTCAACCATTTGGACATTCAGACGAGAATTAATAACTGCATCTCCCCGCAAGATGCAAGAAAGAAATACTTCCTGCTGTGCACTTCTTTTCAGCACTTCCCTGCCTCAACACCTAGAGCTCAGTTCGATTTGGTTTGTGAATAGAGGAGATAATGATACGCTGCATTTACAGAATGACTGTGGACTGAGGAATTTAAGGGATTTGAATGGGCTGCTGAAATCACTGGACAGGCCATTAACTTAGTATAGCTTCGGAACAAAAGCCCACTGATGATTTACTTGGAATCTCAAACGGTGCATTCCTAGTTTACGTTCACTCTGCCTCCTTTTTTTCTATTGTTCCCTTTGTCTCTCCGTCTCTGGAGTCCATTTTTCTCATAATTTCACTTCACAGTTATGAAGAAAAAGTCAGATCGTTACACTTTCCTTTATGATCCTTCTGCATGAACCATCAGTCTTACTCCATCCCTCTCTCACTATCTTAACTGCTACCTTCTGTCTTCACACTAAAAGCCAGGATGTTAGCTTTTTACTCCGTCATGAATCAACTTCATCCCGTTCCGATGCTTTTCTCCTCCAGTCCGTCTGCCAAATATTTTCTTTTCCTTGAGCCACAGTAGCATCAAGAGTTTTACTCTTATTATCAATCTCTGTCGATGAATCACCCACCTCCAACTCTCTCTGGGTGCTCCACACACAGGAAATCATATTTTCAGTCCTCAATGCACTATGTACACCATTTGATGTGTGAGCTTTTCTATATTTCCAGACGAGGCGTGAGGTAAATTGCATCCTGGTCGAGTTAGAAAAATCTGATTTCCTCTGCTCTTGTGTGAAGCTGAGCCCTGATTCATACTGATAGATTGAGCCATTTCGTCAGTAGTTCACAGTTCTGTCCTTTAGGCTTTTCACTGGACTGCTGTAAATGATCGTCAAATATTTTTACAGGAAAAAAAACAATCAGTCGCAAGTAATAATTGTAATAATATCAAGATGTCACTGTTAGAATAAAAGGTGGTCAAATATTAAAAATGTTAAATTATTTTGTTGGCTGCAGCAATAAATGTAAAAAGATTTTATTGTTTTATTTTATTAATTATTTTATGCTGTGTAAAGTTGCACATACACTGAACATAATATATATATACAAGTCAGTTAAAACAGCAGATACTGTGGAATAACTCCAGTACCAGCCAATATTTGACACTGTAGCTACGGTGACAGCGCAAAGTATACGCAGACCCTAGCGCTGCGTGCACCTCCTCAGAAATGAAACTATGCGCCGCAAGAGCTCTGATTGGTCCCCTTGCTAGAAGCGTGTTTCCACCGTGTTTTGTCATCTCTGCAATTTTCTAATTGATTGATTTGGATCAATAAAGATGGAAGACATTGAGGAAAGATTAACTGAGGAGGTTCAGAGATACAATCATTTGTACGACTCGTCTTTGGCGAAAGTTTCAGTTGCTATTGTTGAATATGAAGCAGGAAGTGGAAACAAAAATTAACCTGACTGGTAAAAAAGACACAGCACTGACTAGCGTTTGGGTGGCGTTTTTACAGAGCGAGCCACACTGACGAGTGCACAAGTGTAAATGGCTTGCATCGGCTACGTGCATAGGTTATGGCGTCTATGTGCCGCAGTACTCTAAAAAAGCCTTCAGGCTTCATCCTTGCATTTCAAATTTACAAGTTCATGGTGAACCCTTCAGTAGTTGTGTTGGTGGACTGACTGACCAGCTCCCACCAAGTCACAGTGTGGCATGGCTAAACATAAAACATATGCTGACAACCCTCCAGGCATATGTGAAGCCACCTATCTGCTCCACACTAACTAATGCAGACTGATCTGAGCTGGGCCTGTCATCGTCTCACCCGACCCATTCCACCTCCGTGTTCCTTTATCTTACGCCGCTCCCTGTCTGCCTCCTGTCCATCTTTCTCACTTTCAGTAATGTACAGCTCTCACTAAGTGGTCCTGCGTGGCTCCACACTCCTAAAAGCACAAATCTGGAGCCGTGGCACGATTGTGATTGTGTTTGTGTGTGTGTGAAAGCATTGTGTGTAGTACGCCTCTGTGTCCTGTGTCGGTGTATTTTGCTCAAATCTGTTTTAAAAAGCAACTCTATCCAAACCTGAACTCCCCTAATGGGCAAAGGATTATATCATGCGGGACGGCGTGTGCGCATCTGTGAGAGTGCGTGAGACAGAGGAAGCAAATACAACAAAATGCACACTCTATAATTTTAGCCAAGCCAGGAGCAAGAGTGAAGAATGGTACCTGTCAGGAGAGGAGGAGACAGGAGAGAGGAGCGATAACGAGAGGCTCAGAGAGGGGGAGGAGGAGGAGGAGGAGAGAAATGATAGAAAGATTAGGGATACATGAAAGAAGTCTAATCGAAATGAGGGATGGTGGGAGGGAATGATGAAGGAAGAGACGAAACTGGAGAGGGAGAGTGGGGAGGGACGCCAGGCAGGATGATGAAGAGAGTGACAGAAAGAGTAAGAGGCAGGGAAAAAGAAAGGGATGGACAGATTAACCAAGGGGAGGAGAGACGGAGGCAAACAGACAACTGCGGTAGACATCTGCAGCCCCACAGGCAATACAAGGAGGTGCTCCACCTCCAAGTATAAGAGACTGTGTGTGTGTTTTGAGAGTGTGGAGGTGAGTGGATACGTGCCTGTAATTGCAAAAAAGGAAAGTGACAGAGTTGGTTGGTGAGGTAAAGGAGGAGGACAAGAACACACAGATACATATACAACGTGTCCTCCTTATATTGACGAGCTCCTGTCGCAACAGATGTAGCTGAGTGAGAAAGAAAAGGAACCGAGGGAAGGGGAAAAGAGGAAAAAACAGGAAGTAGAACTAGAAAAGATGCCATTACTTGTATTCTCTAGCAAAGATGTGTTGTCAGATTTGACGTCATGCTGCTCAGATGATATTACAACGCTGTGTTTGTGTGCAAGGGCAGAAGTTAACATGACCAGGGAGACGATACGACGAACAGCCTGCTAGCAACAAAAGGGTGCAGCATACGTGACGGCATGTTACTCTCAACTTTTCCTGACAGCAAAGTCCTGTTGTGAGTTTAGTGTTTCCATCTTGAAGTGAACCAGCGATCCTTTTTATTTCACACACCTCAGCTGTTAAATATATATGATACATGAAAGATATTTAAATATATAACACAGAAGAGCTGTGGTACTTCAGGCTGTCCGGTGGTAGCTATAGGATTCATGTTCACTTTTGAAAGGTAGCCTCAGTTTAAACTGCTTTTTTTTAAAGGACTCTGCAAAAAAAAAAAAAAAAGTTCGGCCAACAAAACGATCTCCTCAATAAACGAAAGAATCTCTGTCTGCATATGCGTTTCCCACGTCTCTTCACCACCATTGTTCCCATCTACTTCAAACTGTGTTGTTGGGTTTTTTATGCTTTTTGCCATTTTATCCTCAGGGCACTGTTGGAGTTCACAGTGATAACAGATTCATACTTAAAACTGTGAAGACACTGCACCACAAGCGGCTGATGAATGGATCAATTAATCCGTCAGTTGGTGAATGGGTGGAAACATGACTGAATAAACACCACAATGCGACAACGACCTAATTCTTTCATTCTTCTTCGCTGCTTTTGACAAAAAAAAAAAAAAAAAAAAGAATACCAGCTCGCTTTGACATCTTGATGGAGCAGAGCGAATCAGTCCTAAAATTACCAACTGGATATGCCATCAGCCACACCTCTGTCTGGTCTGATCCGTCCACCGCATCCTGCAGTGCCACTGTTCTTATCTCAGTTCCTGTGCACCCCTTGTTCTATGTGGAGGACTTATCTATATTCCTTTTTCTCTCTCTGATGAAAGTTCACATGGACTCAGGATTACTACATCTAAGACTGGAGTAGTGCAATGTCAAATACTAAAATTAAGAGCAACTAAATTTATCCTTGAAAGCGCAAGTATACTATAAAGGCTCTTTTAGGGTACTGCGGAACATAGACGGTGTAACGTATGCTCCGTAAAAACACCACACAAATGCTGGTGGGCACTGTGTCTTTTTTGCCAGTCGGGTTAATTTTTGTTTCTACTTCCTGCTTCACTTTCAACAACAGCGACTGAAACTTTCGCCAAAGACTGTTTGTATCTCCAAACTGCCTCAATTAACCTTTCCTCGATGTGTTCCATCTTTATCGATCAAAAACAAACAATTAGAAAATTGCGAGATGGAGAAGCAGTTGGAAATGCTAAAGCGGAAACACGATACTACCAAGCGGACCAATCACAGCTCTTGCGGTCTGCGTCTGCATTTCTAGGGAGGTGCCCGTCAGTTATGGCGCTAGGGTTTGCGCCGTCGCCGTCAATTTGAGGCAGAAGTCTAAACCGCCTGTTATAGTCAAAGAGTAGTTTCGTCACTTGAATTCGAGCCATTCATTTGCCACAATATCTGGTTCCATAAATTCGAAAAAGTTTTGTCTGACTTCTAATTTTCCTGAATTCCCATAATGAGAATACAAAGTTAGCATCACCAGTAGAGCCACAAAAGCCACTATAATAGAAGCACTAAATTCAAAGTACAACTGAGACTGCACGTTCTATTTAATGAACTAACAGGGATTTAATTCTTGACTCAAAGTCACAGTGGTCCGAGATGAAAAGCCAGAGGATCGACTGCTGTGTGATCAACAAGAGATTTAATCAGACCTCAAACTTTCTAGACATGCTGATCAATTTACTGCAGAGGAAAACTCACCAGGCTGGGGATATTTATACACCCTGTTATAACAATACATCAAGTGAATTTGTATTGTGTGCTCAGCAACCACACAGCTCTGAGTGTCGTGAGCTGCTTCGTGTGGTTTGGTATTAAGTGGGAGTCAATGAGCCCAGGTCTGGGTTTTTAACCTGGCATTTTTATCACTTTAAACACACTCTGTACATAAATTTGGGATCGTTTAATTCAGGACACAGCCCCCCTACTTTTACAAAACATGAATTAATAAACTTGGCAAAGTAAACACTAACTTTAATGCAAATCATGTGCAAATGCAAATGCTTTGATGATGATTAATCGTTAAACCTTTTTAAAAATCTGCAATAATTACAGAGTTATTTTTCCATGTGAGAGGGAAAGTGTTCTCCATAAAATAAGGGAACAATGTTTATATGTATATGCATGCATTTGAGGCAAATAAAAATGGAAATGAAGACCTTTGACAAGCACAGTGTCTCGCAAACAGCTCTGAGCTTCAAAGATATCTCGTTTGCAGTCATGTGTGCGGCAGATGATGCTAAAAGCAAATACAGTGGGTTATCTGCTTACTTCCAGGGCAGTAGGTGGCTCGTCTACTCTGTGTCCATATCTGACAAGCACACTCCTTCCCTCTTATCGACGAGCCGACAGTGTGAGAGACGTGGCCATTGTCAAGCTAACAGGATACAACAGAGAGCATAGCAGGACCCGTCGGCACATTAAGCCAACATTGGCTTGTGCAGTGAAGCCCGCAGAGTCTTAATTGAATTGATAGAGAGCATGGGGAGAGGGAAGGGGAGATCGGGAGAGAGAATTGATGAGGATAACAGAGAGAGGGAAAGAAAATTAGGAAGAGGGGACGAGAAAACGGGGAAAACTGAGAGAGACATAAAGAGTGGGGGGGGGGGGGGGGGGGGGGGGGGGTGATAGAGTAGGAGCTTGTCTACGACAAGAGAGAGCAGCCTAAGAATGACGGCCGGGGAATAAATGTCTGAGCAAAGCAGCAAAGAGAATGGAGAAGAGAAAGTTGAAGAAGAGAAGTGAGAGAGAAGGTGGCTTGATAAAGAAGGAGAATGCAAATAACCAAACAAAGTAATTGGATTGAGTGCGAACGCAGTAAAAGAGGGATGAATCTATTACCGAGGTGTGATGGTAAATAATGAAGGGAGCAAAAAAAAATAAAGGAATTAATGAAAGATAATGAAAAACACAAGCGAGCAGGAGGTGAATTTAGGCTGAGAATGAAATTGTTGACTGCAGATTTGGCAATAGAGCTCCCTCTCCATGACGACGATTAATACGCCCTTCAGAAAATCAGCCCAGAAATAGTTCACTGGAGACTCTCCCCAAATTATCATAAAGCAGGAGACAAGAACACAGACTCAGTGTCAGCTCTGAATCAAACTACCAGGCTCATGTTACAGGGGTAAAACACAAATGCGGTTAAGCAGCAGGATAAATCAGTCTAATATGAAAAGTTTGAGTAAACAGGTTTAGTTAAGGGAAGGCCAAGGCAAGAAAACAAGAAAACTAGGAAGCCGGGGAAAGAGAGAGATATACTGTGTGGCTGAAATTGAATTTAGACACAGAACAGTGGATGCTCACTGCGCAGCGTGTGATTGTTTGGCTCGGTCAAGCAAGGGGAGGTGAATACTACCAACACTGCTGTAACATTGTGTTGTTACGTTAAGGAAATGAACGGTGCGCTTGATTTTGTTCATGTAATCGTTGAAAATGCACAGCTATTTATTTCCCCCACCTCCATTTTCATCTGTTTTGTATTACACAGGCTGATATAATGAATTATTACGGATGATTCTCTTAAATCAAACCGTTTGGGGTATATTCTCATCTCTAAAGTCAAATTAGTTTCTGCAGTACTAGCCGAGGAAGCATGTCTCACCTTGATGAGGTCTCCCAGTAGTTTGTTGGCTTCGGTGTAGGCCTTCTTCACCTCTTTGAACTTGTTGCCCAGTCCCATACTGTGAGCCTGCAGTGGACCACAGTGAAATGAGCAGAGTAAAAACAATATGTTAAAGTCAAGGAATGCTCAACCAGCCAGCGTCTTCCTGTGTAGTCCGGTACAGTGTAGCGCTGTAATCTGCTAAATTGTGAATTTGTTTAACACTGGCTGATGTAAATGGGTCACAACTGGGCCCTAGGACGTGCACCCACAAGGTTTTTCCAGTGGGTGGTTTCATTTACTTTTAAATTATCTGTGACACTTTTCATTGTGACTGTGTAGACGCTGTAGACTGTGTTTAATCTGCCTTAGAGCATTAACAAACACCATAATAAGTTGTTCAAGCGGCGTGTTCACTCAGCGCCTCTGACGACTGCACTTCCTCGCTTTCAATTTAGTCACATTTCTTGCATCTTCGGCAGCTTAAAGCGCACAAACAAACATTTGAAATAATAAAACAGATTCAAAAGTTAGACCGCGCACCCCAGCTGCTGTCAGTTTAAGTGAAACCGGTGCACAAACATGCACAAAGCGTTGCGTGTGTGATGCTACACTGAGCTAATGTCCCCAGATGCACAAAGGCCCCTCCTCTTCCCTTTATCCCAAGAAGCTAAAAATGTAGAGAAGAGCCCGGTCAAATGAGGTTTAATTAGTTTAGCTCTGAAAATCAATCGCTGACAGTCTGACAAAACACAATAAAAACTCCAAGAATAGCTCACAGTACCTGGAAGTGAAGGTTGGTGTACTGTCCTCCAGGTATCTCGTTCTCGTAGACGTCAGCGTTGCCAGATTTCATGGTGGCGGTGCAGTCAAACGGAGCGTACAGGCCTCTGGCTACTTCCCAGTACTCGCTGTAGTCGAACACCTTCTCCAGAGCAATGCCTGCAACGCAAGACAATAAACCGACATCAGACACGGAGGGTGACCGTGCACATTTGCTTCTATCACATATAGTTCAAATCTAAATCAGTGATAATGGGGAGAAATAAAAGTTTAAAAAACAAAATGCATTTCTGTTTTTGCCCTTCCCTGGTGAAAAGAGGGAAATTATGCGTTGTTCACTACAAACATGGTGGTTTTGTTGCGGAAGCTGTTGTGGCAGCCTGCCATCTATCTGAATTAGTCATCTCTAAGCCTCGTGCCAAGGAGCCAGTTGTGGTTTTATGTGGATGAAAGTATAAACAGGCTGTGAAAGTTGCCACGGTTTTGACAGGTGCTGAGCACACAGCGGGACAGGTCCGGCTCAGCGAGGGGTTTATGGAAGCATGTCCATGTACAATGCAGTGTGCTTGTCCTCATTCTACTGAGCAGGGGAAGCTAAAAAATGTTTTGCCATGAGCTCACTCCCTGATAATGGGATTACAAGGTAGAGCATTCAACCTGCTTTACCTATCGTGCAGGTGAAGTGTAATATTAGCTTGTAAGCATGCTTGAAAAATCATTTTGCATTTTCATCTTGCCTTTTTTACATCAGAGCTGCTCATTAAATCCCTCTGATATTTTCTGATCTTTTTTTTTTTTTTTTTTAACATCTGTTGCTCATATTCACTGCGCTCTGCTGCCGCCAGTTAAAGGGGGCTAAAGCAGATTACCTTGAAAGGAAATATCTGCTTTAATGTCATGACAGGAATGGCTCTACCCTGAGCTTTTGGCTAATGATGACAAAAATCAGCCACATTAATGAGACACAAACTTATTACTTCTCGAACAACTGAGTGACAACCTTGCGTTTTCCATCATTCAAAGCGAGTACATACTCCAAAGTGTGTGTGTGTGTGCGTGCGCGCGCTTCCGCTGTAATCTTGGCGGGGAAACGGAGCTACTGTGAAATTAATGTGAAATTAATGTGCATGTTGTTGCTCCTCAAATTCAGCTGCCTGCCAAGCCACTCAGTAATTAGGTGCATTTCCTTCTCTGTTTGCGACACCGTTTTTGCCGCTACCGTTTATGGCCTCTGTTGTGAAATTATAGGCTCGGTTTACGAGAGGTAGAGACGTCACGTTTGCTCAGACATTTGTTGGTTCAAATGTCAATTTAGGTCAAATTCATCCCTCACACATCAGCAGTGGTAAACCTGCTGCAGATATATTTGCTAGACCCTTAAACATAATTAACAGCAGCAATTACTACACGTACTAGACTAGGATTCATCCATGATGGATTGTAAAATACGTGCACAAAATGGGACGTCTGCAAAGTCAACTTTCTCAAAGCATTTGGCCACATGTGCCGTGACTCCCGTGTGCAAATTTACATGCAAATATGCAGATAAGAAAAATGAAATACTGTGAAACTTTTATGAAGATAATTGTGCTTAAATTCCTTAAATAAACTGAAACACTTAGAGGATGTTAACTCCTATTTGGAACACGAAGTAAAGAAGCGAGCGATTAAACATATACCCCGTGGTGGCTGGTAAGTAAACACATTGATCTAGACTGCTTTTTAAACTTTGCAAAACTACAGGCTACGCTAATGGGTATATTTATGGATGAGCCTAAATTACAGATGAGACAAAAGATTACATTTGCTTTGGGAAATTAACCCCATGGTTGGAGTAGTATCATGCAGGGGGATCAGGTCAGCAGGCAGCTTATTATCCCCCCTACCCCCCATTTATAAAATCCCAATGAAGTGCAAAATGCTAAGTTACCATAAATCACAACAGCCACATTTATAGGAAATGTAATGGTCCTTTAATGCATAGAATGTCAACCAGGGGTCCGCAGACCCCTAGTGGTCCGTGGTGTAATTGCAAGGGGTCCGTGAAAATAAAATATCTTTATAGAAATAGCATTATTTTATTCAAATGTGACTGAGACACAACTGAAAGCTCATATTTGCCTCAAAGAGTGAATAAATGTCATAATGCAATTAGAAATGCAGTTTCTGCCGTTTCTATCAATTGCATCGCCACCCCCCCAGTTCGGGTGGGGGTTCCTCAGGGTCGATCAAAAATATGCAGGGGGTCCAGGACCCAAAAAAGGTTGAGAACCACTGCTTTAATAGATGACCAAAGTTAAAGTGATCTTTGACAAGCAGGAGCTGAAAACCTCCTCCGTCCTCAGTTTAGTCCACAACAAAAAGCGTTTTAGAGCCGGGTACGTAAACCCCAGCCTGCGTGGTTGGGAACCAGTTGCTGCAAAAGTCGAGCAAGAAAAACTTCCTTCAATTAGCCAGTAATTCTTAATCTTTCCTCTCTAATTAGCCAAACTCTACCCCTGTGTGAGCTGGAAAGTGTTAAATTATTCTAAATGATTAATAATCTTCAATTATCTGAAAAGCGCTTTGGCGGGAGCATCTATGTAAACCAGCAGGAAAGTTGGCTGTAAGCTGTTGTGACAAGCAAACCTGACATGTGAGATTAAAATGTTTATTTTACCCATGATCTATAAAGACAATGTTCAGATGTTGTGAACTCTTTTTTAATAAATCACACTGAAGGTAATGCAGCATTGTTGTTTTTTTTTTTTGTTTTTTTTCCAGACTGCTGGCTCCGACCCCAAAACCATCCATCACTACACCTCTATATGTGTATAGCGCAGACATGCAGACACATGCACGTCGATAGATCACTGTGCTCAGATCGCTGCTCGGCAGTGATAAAGTACCGTCAATATTCAAGTCATTAGCAGCGCAAACTCACTAATGCAGCATGCAAACGCAGACACAAAACTGTTGCCAACACAGATATATATATATATACGATCCTAAAACGACACATAGTTTGCGGGTGATGAGGCGATAACCAAGACGTTTATGGCAGATGATGCAAGAAGAGTGAGGGAGAAAAGAGAAAACTGAACAGAGGCGGTAAGGGGGGGAAGCTGAACGTCTCTGTTCACCTGCCTTTCTGGTCTGGTTCAGCTGTTGTGAGCGTGTGTGGTTTGACTGCCTACGTACGGTTTGCATCCATGCTCGGCGTGTTTGATGTCTGATGACTGATACGTCTTAAACAGCTTTATCGACACGGCGGCTGAAAACTCCTCATCAATGAAATCCATGCATGATGCATGAGAAAAGGCTGTAAATGCAGTGTCAAATAAACACAAGCACCACTTTAATATGTGTCATCATTCAGGCGCGCACGCAGAACGCGTCTGAATATGTATGACTTGGGAATGAGTGGGTATGTGTGCGCATCGTGGCTCACCGAATAAATAAACTGACAGCTTCAAGACAAGTGAATTAGGCAGAGAGGGACTGCTCTTGCCGTTTCTACGGGATGAAGGGATGCTGTGGGAGATGATGAGGGAGTGGAAGGAGAAGAGCAAAGAGAGGGGGAGTT
This sequence comes from Chelon labrosus, assembly GCF_963514085.1. Lineage (NCBI taxonomy): Eukaryota > Metazoa > Chordata > Actinopteri > Mugiliformes > Mugilidae > Chelon > Chelon labrosus. The sequence goes on from NC_140337.1 coordinate 16,078,150, forward strand.
TGAGGGAGTGAACTGGGCATAGAAAGTACAGTTAATTGCTTTGTCACCGAGTGAGAGGGAGGGAGGAGGATGGAGAGACAATGTGGAAGAAGGCGGGGGTGATAGGGAAAAAAAGCACGAGAGCAGAGCGAGGGAGGGAGATAGGGGAGGCAGAGAACGCTGCACAGCGCTGATTACTGCTTTGAAACAGAGATGGGAGAAAGGGAGGAGGGAGGGGAGAGGAGGGAGGGAGGGAAAGCAGTAAACAGAGTAAGGTCAGGAAGGTATGAAGTATCCCAGGCAGTGCTCTGCTTGATTACAAAAGTATTGAGACGGGCAAACGGAAGATGGAGGCAGGACGTGAGGTTGGGATGAAAAGAAGAGAAGAGCACGAGGTGACAAGTGTAAAAGAATTGGGATGTGAGGAAGAGTTTTGTCTGCATGCATAATGCATACGCCAGGGTCACACCAGGATAGGGGGATAAGTATGCACACACACGTGTTCGCGACACATCCCGAATCCCAATCTCAGTCTCGAGTGAGGCAAATTGAAATTCCAGGAATAAACCGACAGACCTGAGAACCTGGCTGTTGAGTAATGACCTTGTCTTTCTCGCTCTCCCTGGTTTTCTGGCTACTGTATGCTCACAAATTGACATTCTGTCACTAAAACTGGACCGTGTCTAAATGATGGCAGAGTTTCTCGCCCCATGATGCTTTTATGCCGCAATACATCATGTTTCCCACGCTGCCCAGAAACAATATTTGTTAGCTCCGGAGAAGGGGCGTGGACCTGTTGCGTTCAGCTGTGGGTTAAATGTCTAGATGGAGGCGGCGGCACTGGAGCAAGGGGTTTTCCTCTCCGAGCACAAGCCACCCATCACGCTCTCAGCACAGCACGTCTTAATGGCCCAGTTGCTGTGTCACTGTGCTTTATGGACTGTCGCAGCAGAAATTGCTTCCTTTTCTGTGGCAGATATTTCAGCGTGTGATTGTTAAATATTTCTGCAGAAAACAGCCCAGTGAAGAAGCCCCATTCCCTCTGAAGGACACGCTCGGGGGACTAACACCACCAAGACCTGATGCTATCTTCCGCTTGACACAAAACGCTGTAGCTGCTCTGGAAATGCATCATGCTGTCTGTTTGTTCGTCTGTGGGAATTAGGAACAGCAAACACAAGTAATCCAGCACAGAAATGCTAGGACCTTTGCCTCTGGTTTTTTTTTTCTTTGCACAAAATCGCTCTGGTGCTGACAAATGCTTTAATTTTTCATGTTGCTTCGTAGATGTAGCAGTGCACAGCAGTAGACTGTCACATCCCCGTTGGTTATAGGTTTAACAGAATATACCACACTCAGCAGGACTGGAACACAGTTGAAACTGAAGGCTTGCATGAATAAGATTTAAGGTGGAATTGTCCTCTTAGATACAGCAATGATAATAATGCAGGTACGCCGCGTGGCTTTCCAAAGACCACTACTTTAAAAACCAAAATTCCAGCGGCTTGACTCTGCTTGATAATGATAAGGTTGTATTCATGACAGGAACAATAGAAATCACTTAGGCCATGTGTCCATAAATTTACAAAGCATGCAACAGGAAGGCAGGTGTGTGTTTCATTATAGAGTGATTAGTCTGTGCTTTACAAACGTTAGCATCAAGGCTAATCATTTACCAAGTGATAGAGGACACTAATATTCCACTAATTATCCTAATAATGGCCCAATCTGAATAAAAATGCACCATATAACCATCACAATCAAAACTGACCCAGTCCAATCAGAGGGAACTGGGAGGGGTGGTGTAAACCTTTGATTGGCAGTTCAATAGGAAAATATTGGCAGCGTGTACAGCTTGTTCAGATTGTTTCCCCCATTGATTGTATTTGAAATTGAATTGTAATTTAAACTCATTCACTGTGCGATTGCCCCTCATGGGCTGTTGTTTCTGGTGGGGTCAGACACATATGAAAACAAGCAGCCGCTCAAACAAGCGTTTGAGAAGATGAATGAAGGCGGAACAGATGTGGACAGCACCGTTAAAAATGTGGGACTATCATCGTTTTATTCCACTGAATGTATATTCAGTGTTGTCAGGTTGGGGAAAAAACTAGGTGTGGGGCTTTAACGCGTTAATTACAATTAATTAATTACAAAAAATTAACGCATTTAATCGCAGTTTGCATTCCAAACAACGCGGAACTTTTGTCAGTGCACGATTTCCTAGTACACCGATTACACTGATGCACACGTCAGAGCTCGGATGAAAGCACGTTGCTAGGACTGAGGGAAGGCAAATTTTATTTAAAAAAACTACCTGATGGAAGCCTTGATAAAAGCGGGGTTTTGTGAAAATTGTGCAAAAAATAAAAATAAAAATAAAGAGTTTGCATACCACCGAAGCACTTCAACCCTATGGTACCATCTAAATGCAAAACATGTTGCAGTGAGCACAAAAACAGCCGGAGCTGTTCGCGCTAGCAGTCCCGGTCCGAGTACGGACAAGACGTGTCAGCAACCCAAATTTTTAATTTTTTTTTTTTTTAATTTTTTTTTTTAACCCATTTAAAGTCAAAAACTTACAGTGGCACTTTAACTTTAGGTCTGTTCAGTTTTGGCCAGGGATATTTTCTTTCTTTTCTACCGTTTTGAACTGAAATGCAATTAAATGCATTTTTCCAGACATTAAAAGAGCTTGAGTTTAGAATATTCATGTCTGTGTCTAATATTTGATTCAGTTGTCCACAAAAATCCATTTAAATTAAAAAAATGTTGCTTTCTGGGGCAAATAGTGTTATGCGATTAAAATGCGATTAATCGATTAATCACAAATAATAATAATAATAATAATACATTTTATTTAAAAGCGCTTTTCAAGATACTCGAAGACACTTTACATAAAAAGGACATCAAATTAGCAAAACAATGTGAAATATAACATCAAAAACAAATAAACTGAGCTAAACATCCTCTAATTAATTAGATTAATCTTTTTTAATCAGTCCCACCCCTACAAAACATATTCTGTTCTATTTCTTGTAGATTTGACAGTACATGATGGACAGAACCACTTTCTACATGTTAAAAACACTTAAGTTGGAACCTCTAACAGGTTTGATCTAACCAGGCTGTCTTCATAAACCACATGACTGTGAGGTTATAGGAAATAAAGTCACTCTACTGCAGATATACAGGAAACTCTCCATCATCACAGCGTACAAGGAGGACTTAGCAGGGCACCGAGCTGTCCATTAAAAACATAATCTGATTTAACTACCACACATTAGCAAATCATGTGTCGCACTACAGCATCACACAGTAGATGAGCTGTGCAGCGTGAATGTGGCATAAACAAAATTAGCAGGGCTTTCCGTGGTTTGGAGGAATGGAAATGAGCTATCAGATCTAGTTAAGGGAGCCCAGTCAGTTTTCCCAGTAGCATTACGCCACACAGCTAGGCAGAAAACTCCACATCGCTTCTAATTCTTTTAGCCTATTTTGTGCTTCTCCCATTTTCCAACAGTTTTAAAAGCCGACCGTGGGAGGCAGAGGTCACAGAGATCGGTCAGTAATCAGGAGGAGAAGGGCTCCAGCTCATGAAAATTACATTGTGCAGAATACACTGGCTGATCATATGACTTCCTGAGAAGACCGAACAAAGAAGTGGTGGTCCAGAGGGGCTTGTGCCTGAAAGGCTCAAATAGAACTTGGGAGAATGTGGTTTGGGAAGCAAATGAGTAAAAAACAAAACATTGATGTCAAGGTTGCCTCGGACAACTAAACTATTCAGAGAAAGCTCTTCATTGGTCAAAGTAGAGGCAGCAGGCTTCAGTGTTTAAAGCAGTGTGATGAAAATAAGATGACCTCATTCATGACTGATGCTTTAATATATAAGCAGACAGGTCTTTAATCATTTAATAAATCCAGCTATACTTGTCTTCAGATCATATCTACATGAACCATTCATCTTGTTTATCAGAGCAACACTCTTTATTGACAACTGTGGTTTCTTTCTTTTAGTCCGTCTCCCTTTCTTCTCCAGCTTCCTCTCATAATTGGCTGTGTACATTATCACTCAGGAGAACGCGTAGGTATTTCTGACTCAGGGCTATAATTACTGATGCACTCTGTCGTTTATTGATCCGCTGATGGATTTTTTTTCCCTCATGTAAAGTAACAGACTCTCACAAAAGACAGTCAAAATAGTTTCAGGGCCAGATTGGGGATTCAAGCAGATTCTCTCTGCCATAGCGTTGGACTTACCAGTGTCAAGCTTGGTCCCCTTGGCGCAGGCGACCATGGCTCCCATGCTGGGCTGAGAGGTCATCCCAGCCATGGAGTCAACCTAATGAGAGGCAATAAATACGGACACCGTTAAAACAGAAATCCTTAATCATAGCAAAATCACCTTACTGGATCGACTGCATGCACGTGGAGCTTTACCGGCTAAAAGCGTATTACAGCGTGCTCCACTGTTTGTTACTAGTCATGAATTTAAAATGAATCAACACAACGGTTTTAGTGGGTGATCAATGGTGGACAGTCAGCGGCTTGATTCATGCACTGAACAGCACAAAACTGCAAATAGAGGCCAACTGTTTTAATGAAACAGCCACATGCTGGCTGCATGCGTCAGTGAACGCAATAAGGAAAATGTTCCTGGCAACAATAATTGTTCCATCTTAGTTTCGGTGACATTTTCATACAGCAAAATGCAGCTACTGCTAGAAAATGAATGTTTGTTCGTGTTCTCAAAATTGCTGCGGTTTAGACTTGAAATTAGAGTCACATGGCGAGATCCCTTCAATGACACCGACATCACTTTTGGTACGAGCGTTATGGAAACGGACTATTTTCCACGTCTGTTAGTGATGTGAGGGAACTGGTGGTGAACAAATAAATACTCACGGCCACGTCAACTACGTCAGCTCCGGCTTCAGCACAGGCCAGCATGGCGGCTACACCGGCTCCAGCCGTGTCGTGTGTGTGCACGTGGATGGGCACATCTGGGAAACGGTCTCTCAAAGCGCCGATCAGGAGCTTGCTGGACTCTGGCTTCAACAGGCCGGCCATGTCCTGGTGAGAGACATGAGGGAAAAGGGGTTAAAATGATATTCGATAACACAGATTCCTGATACTGTTAATCTATGGATGACTTTAACAACGGAACAAAGACAAAACAGAAATACTCCTATTTGGCGGAAAGGCTCAGGGAAAAAAAAAATAATAATTGCAACCCATCTCAGTTCCCTGAAGGTGAAGCTACAAGTCTGGGTGTAATCACAGACGGTGATCTAGACTTTCAGAGAAATGCGAATCATCTAAATCGACCCGAGAAATAAATCCATGTACACCTTTCAGGCATAACATTATGACCACCTTCCTAATATAGTGTAGGTTTCCTTTGTGCCACCAAAGCAGTTGCGACTCATCAGAGAATGGACATGGACCTTCTGAGGGTGTCCTGTCGTGGGCCTTGGGGCCTTTGGGTCCTATGGGTTGAGGGGAGGGGCCTCTGTGGATCATCCCACAGATACTTGATCAGTTTTGGATCTAGTGAATTTGGAGGCCTGCTTGCCTGATTGGTGTACATCTGTGCGGTGACTGCAGCCAATTAAAAATGCATTTGCACATGTTCTCACAAGAACTAAAAGGTCTGGACACGTCTGCTGAGATCTCAGCAATCGGCTCTCCGTCAAAATGGAATTGATTTGAACATTCAGCTCATTTTATGAATGGCCTTGCACCTCAGTGTATAAAAGTCAGGCTAATTAAATATAAACCAGCAAGAACTCTCCAGGTCCACAGACACAGATCTTATAATGACCTGATGCAGGGGAGGCTGCCTTTTGTATTTATGCCCCAAGTGGATGGAACATCCCACATGGCCAACAACAGCTGGTGAATATTTAAACTCTACACTTGCTCTTTAAAATATGCAAATCTGACATTTAATTTAAGGCGGTTTCTAATTTTTTGGAATTTTTGAGAACTATTGGAAAGCTAGTTCTTTTATTGGTTTAAAATCACACTTTGGTCGCTCACAAGCAAGAAATATTATTCATTACCTCAAGAAAATAAAGGCCACAGTTGAGGGTTTCCCACTCTTGAGAGGATAATTATAAAGCACAAATCTTAACTGATATTAACAGAAATTGTAGCCAGGGCTTAGATGTGTAGTTGCACTCCCTTTGATGATCACTACACTCCGGGAAGTTATTACACATGCCTATTTCCTCTTTTAAAAGTTAACCTCATTAGCTGTGCCACCCTTTTATGAGATTGCCACTGCTGCGTGCGATGGTTCACACGGCGGCAGAGGGGGAGTTTATCATTTCCCGTCTGAAAATATCCTGTCATGCCTGAATAAAGAAATTAATTCAATGTGAGCATTATCAGTCTGTTCATTTAGATAAGAGGCTCAAGTGTACAAGTAATTTTAATTGGAGCAGGCTGAATACCATCAGCCGTGTTCAATAGTTAGCCTTTGAGGTTTTAATTCAACACACCGGAGAAACGGATTCACTGGAAAACTGTTATTTTTCCTGATTCATTGTCGGCTCAGTATCAGTTACAGCTCTGCTATTCCAGTGGTTGTGTGATCAGGAATTAGTCAAGACAAAGGAGTTTCACCACAGATTCAGACAAGTGAATATGAAAATACGCACACTGAAATTCTACAAGGATGTCAAAGAAGTTTTTACATCTGAACAAAGATAAAACAGAATCACTCCTATTTGGTGCAAAGGCTCGGAGACAAAAAAAAACATCTGAAGTATTTTCAAAGATTCTTTTCAGACGGTTTTATGCTATTCTGGTGGCAGAGATTTGCACACAGATTCAAACAAGTTAATGTTTAGATTTTCACAGGGAGGGAACAAGTTGGTTTACTGCAGACATCCAAGAGACGGTGAACAGATTTCAGAGCCGCTCCAGGAACCTTTTATTAGCTCACCTTAATGCACAGGATGTGGGTTCCGGCTTTGACAAGCTCATCCGCCAGCTTCACGTAGTAGTCCAGGGAGTACTTCTGCCTCATGGGGTCGGAGACGTCTCCGGTGTACGAGATGGCAGCCTCGACTACGCCACCTGCTGCTCCCGCCGCCTCCATACCCAGCAGCATGTTCGGCACGTAGTTCAGGGAATCAAACACGCGGAAGATGTCCATGCCGTTCTCCTTGGCTACCTCGCAGAACCTGGAGGGAGACGAGACGGCGTTAGTCAAGCAACAACTAAGTGTTTTTTTTTTTTTAATCAACATTCAAATCACGTCAGGACTTACTGTACAAGGCAAGATTATCACACATTCTCACTCGCATGTAATGAGTTCGCCCTCATGCACAGGGTACTCCAGATAATAGCGCGCATCCGAGCCGGGATAAGCTGTTTATATCCATCTCCATATCGCTACTCGTAAATGTTCCCTCACCTGCGCAAATACAGTATCGCCACTATTTTGATGAAAAGTGAGCTTACACAGCTTTACACCAGCCACAATAACCGGAGAGAAATGTATACCTGCCTCATTATCCAGGCTGCTAGTGCTAAATCCTCCCTATTATTGCCGTGGCCCTGGTATTTTAATCAGGTTTTTCATAACTGGGGTGAGTGTTTGCTGTGGCTGTGTAATGCAATATTTACACACACACAAACACACTGAGAGCTTTCGTTTTGTGCCTGTTTATTTGTGCCACGAGAGGATTGCCGGTCCAACGTTTGTGTCCGTTATTTATTTAGTAATACAGTACAGTGTATACAAGTGGTGTTTAGTGTACGCTACTTGGCACCAAATCAGCAACACTGCTGCGTCCTGCATATCTCATTCAGAGCTGAATTTATAGCTATTCTCTCAGTTCAGAAAGTTTTTTTGTCCAAACATAAAAAAAGTCAGAGTGAAGAAAATCTCGTTAGCAACCACATGACCTTTTTACACCTCCGGGCAGATTAGACATGTTAAAAATGCTTCTAAGTGCTAAGTGCACTGTACAGTGACCCTATAAATGCACTTTAAATCAATTAAATGAAATGGAATTACACTTTGATTTGATTTAGTTAGTGAAGACGCTCGGGTCACTTGGTCGGCGCAGTGAAAACAGGCGAGGGAGTGACACCGTGTAGGGAGGGAGGAAGGAAGGAGAGAGAGAGAGGCAAACAGATCAAAGCCATTAATCACAATGATGTGCAAATTTTCGATGGCACTCCCCCTATGGGACGCTGAGAGGGATGAGCGAAGAGGGTGATGAGAGGAGAAGAGAAACAAAGAGGGAGTTAAAACAGAGGGAAAGGAGATTATAATGCAGGGAGATGAATGGTGCGAGTGTGGATAAGTAATGACTATTTGATAGGAGGGGTGGGGGACTAAAAACACAGAGGAAAGTGGAGGTCTGCGTGTGTGTGTGTGTGTGTGTGAGATTCAGTGGGAAAGAGGGAGGAGGGGACAGCTGCATTAGTCATAAACTAGCCACTACTCATTTATTTTAGGCGAGTGGAATCACACTCTGGGCGTGGGGGTGTTTGTGTGTGCAGCTGACTGCAGGTGTGTGTGTGTGTGTTTGTATAGATATGTATGAGTCATGCACATCAACGAGGTAGCTTGTGAATCCATTTGGAAACGAGTTAGAGCTGTGTGCATGCATGAATGTAGGCACAGGAGTATTTATGGCTCTTATGGTGCATTACTAGTATACATCCGTATCAATGATGCGTAACTCGCCGAGCATGGGAAGAGGCAACAGGAACACATCAACCAAATTGACCTGATTAAATGCGTGGGAGCTGTGTGGTGTGGTTTGCGGTTAGCCACTGTACGGTACATCCATATAGACGGATTTAGAGAGAAGGCAGCAGAAGGCTCCGCGCTGCATGTCCATCTTTTATTATGAAGGTGCAGGGCTGATAGGAACGTGTTATAAATAACAGCAGCAGAAATGTCAGGGGCAGAATCAGTATTTCTAGACTCGGAAAGCTGGAAACTTCAGGCAATTTGCAATGCTGAGAAAGGTGACAAGAAATACTGACTTTATTTATTTATTTAAAATAAAAAAATACACAATAAATGTTTTGTTTTTTTAAATGACAAAAAGCCAGTTTGCATTTGTGAGAAATGTGTATGTTTTACATCAGGGGTGTCAAACTCATTTTAATTCAGGAGGCCACATACAGCCCAGTTTGATCTCAAGCATGCCGGACCAGTAGGATAATAACCTACAAGTGACAGATTTTTTCCACTTGTTTTAGTTTAAAGAAGAACAAGTAAATTAGGAGAATGTTAACATTTAATAAACTATCCTTCAAAAAGAAAAGAAAAGTGCAATTTTGGCACATTGCTATCTGCTGTTTAGTCCTGGGTCTTGTGTTCTGTCCACTTCTCTCACTAAAACAGTGGACAAATTAGGGATAGTTATTTTCATTGAAAATTTCCAGTGTAATTTTTACACTTTGCTGTGGGCCAGATTAGACCCTGTGGTGGGCCGCTTTTGACCCGCGGGCCGTATGTTTGACACCTGTGTTTTAGAGGAAAACAATGGTGTGGGGGGACTGTACCAGACTGAGTGTGCTCGGTTTGTATGAGTGTAAGATAATAGACAAGAAACACTAAGGTTGTTTTCTATCTCAGTTATGTCTCTGCTACTTTCCTCTTCACTCCAGTGTGTGTCACAGGACAATTTACACTTTTTGACAGCTTTAGTTAGTTTGCAAATTCTGACTCGATAATAAACGTTTTAAAAAAATAAAACGTGATGAGACTATTGATCCAGAGGAAGAGATTACGAACGACCTGGCAGTATTTAAATCAGCCCCACCTTTACCGATGAACACATTAATGCTTGATTTAATGATTTCATCCGTCTCAAAGGGTGAATGGGTCAGCGACATCTCAACTTTGCACCCTAACATCTGTCCAATCTTTGATTTATAGCGCATCCTTCATAATTTTTAAGTGACAAGAGGCAGAAAAAAAGCCGCGAATCAAGCAACAGCCTTGAAAAAGTAAAAACCCACCCCCAAATCACAGAGATGCTGATTTGCATCGGATTAGTTTTATCACAGGAAACTCTGTGTTATGAGAAATAGGATAGGTAATCTGCGGTGTAATTTATACTTTATAAAATACGGACGTGGCCGATTTGCACGGCATTAAGATCACAGATTACCTCTGCTATTATTATAAATTACCAGAGGTCCCCAGGTAAAACCAGTCCCGTGCGAATTGGGTTTAAGATGTAAAGATATAATAGTAATATATCTGTAGTAGTAGATAGTATTTTGTGTGAATCTAGCTGTCACTAATAGATACGTAGCTAGTAGTAGTGGTAAAATGAAGAACGATAGAAACAGCATGATTGTAGTATCAGCTGGCAGCAGCTGATATTATTTTTGGCACCAAATTAGAGGTAGGTGTTCCAAGCTGTACCTTCATCCTGCCATCGCCTGTGGAAAATGATGTGTTTTGTGTTTTAGCTTTACCGTTTTCTGCATTTCCATTTCTCTTTTCTCTTTTGCCAAACCGTTTTTGTAATTATTCAAGGATAGCAAATAAATAAATAAATAAAAGTGCCCAACTATATTACACAGACAACACAAAAAAACCCCAAGGATGAATCCGACGGTCACCCATGTTGTTCCCGTGGAAACGACCCAGTCAGAGTACATTTTCAAAAAAACACGTCAGAAAATGGAGCAGAAGGAGGATCAGTTGGCTTCAAGAACATCTTATTGAAATGGATGTTTTACAACAAGTGAATGAAAGCTGTTATAGAATATGTCAAAAAAAAAGAAATATTAAAGCTGCTCCTTGACTCTTTCCTATACAAGATTTTTTTCAATACATAAATCAGACAATGCAGCTGAGACTGGCGTGAATACGGCGTCCCTACTTTGTATTCATTGTTGGAGATGGTGTGGATTTAGAGGTGAACGAATAAAATAAAAAGTACACATTCATTGTAAGACGCTGAATGGTTTGATTGTTTAACAAGTGACCTGAGGTTTGTGTGTGTGACTCACTTAAAGACGGCGTTGTCAGGGTAGTTGGTGTAGCCCACGGCGTTGGCCCCCCTCAGCAGCATCTGGAAGGGGACATTCGGGATCAAAGCTCTGAGCTCCTGGAGCCTCTTCCACGGACACTCTGACAGGAACCGCATGGCCACGTCAAAGGTAGCACCTACACACACATAGATACACACACACACACACAGTTTATTTCATCTCCAGCCTCATACATCATCCCGACTTTGATCTCAATTTGAAAAAATAAAGAAAATAATAGTCATCCCTCAAACATACCAAGACGGCGCAAACACATAAGACACAATAATGGATGCTCAAATAAAACATATGATGATGATGATAGCGGCGGCACGCTCTTTGTTCGCCGTGACACTTTCATCATTTCTTTTTAAAGTCACTTCTGAATCCAAGAAATGTTCCAGTGGAAGAGGCGGAAAAGAAGAAGAGAGGAGATAGCAATCTCTCATTTCCCTTTCTGGGGGAGTAGATTAGCGATTCTCATACCCGTTTATCATATCAGCCAGAAATATTGAAGCCTCCAGTGGTATTCTGCTGATCCAACACTGTCATCATTAAATTTCATTTTCTGAGCACTCATACATTTGGACACGGAGAGAATACTAAGCACAACTGCTTGTTCCCAACCCCATGAGCTGGAACGACCCTGAAAAAAAAAGCACCATCCTCTTCATTTTTCTTTTATTTTTTTGGTAATTTCTCCCCCTCGGTTTGGATTTTAGCCCACGTCAGCATCTCTTAAACCACCGGTTCGGAGCGGAAATGACTCAGAGCAATCCTATCTGGTGTTAAACGTATTAGCATTAATGTTTCATCGCACGTGAGACATTGAAAACACGAAGCGGAGTGAGAGGTCCACGCGGGACAGAGGGATCTACTCTAAGGGTCTGATGACACAAATGAAGACTGACAGCTGGTGCCAAACGCAGGACATTAAGGCATGGTCACTGCTGCAGCCTGCCGCCTTTTGGAGGCGCAGGCCGCCTGCAATCTGCTGCGAATGTGAGCTGAAATAAATCAGATGGAGGGATGGAAACGAGCCCGCAATAGGCAGCCATGTATTCAAGGACAAAAATGATTCTGGGACAAATTGTCTCCGGGAGTAGACGCTGTAGAGATGTACATGTTATACAGTTAAACTGCTTGTCCGTGCACAAGGTTCTATATACTAAACTTCAGGGAATAATGAATAGAAATGATTCTTATCTACAATTTGAATAGTTGCGTTGAAGGATTTTTTTGCTTAAGTGTATGTTTTTCTTGTCAGAGCAGTTCTCAGTGTCACCTCAGACTTTGTTGCTCTGGATTTATTGATCTACGTTTGTACCGAGAAACGGCTCGCATTCCTTAAAGCATGTAAAAGTACTCTCAGACAACGATTACGCAACTGCTCGGTGTGAACCAGACGCTATTATAGTACAACGTGATCACACACACACACGGAGTAATTCAGAATCTACCATCCATACTCCATCTGATTAACTTTGTGAGCCAGATCTGGGGAACCGTATAGAGACATTATGTGACCCAGTTCATTTTACTGTATCTTCCGTGGTGTACAGAGGAACGCTATATCAGGAAGGGACTTAATCCTCAAAGGGCCTTCACAGGCTTAATCTCTTCAATGATTCATTCTGCCTCTAAGCAGCTGAAACATGTGAAAGCAATATTCCCTATCTAAGACCACTCTGTAGAAAAACCTTCTTGCATCGGGACAATGTGTCTGGGTGCCAGCGTTCACGTGGCCATCTCCCTTTGGAGATTTATTTTAGGACTCAGACGGAGACGAGCGTAACAATCTGTATCTCTGATCACTAGTAGTAGTAATAGTGCTCGGTGTAAAAGGGTGTCCTATCAAGAGAGCCGCGGCTGCTAATCCTCGCGTGGTCATTAAGTGATTTATGGGGGAAGCGTTTAAAGTTACCGTAGTGAGATGTCACCGTGGGACGGTGTGTGTGTGCTGGGGCTGAACTTCCTGCAGCATGGTGGTCTAATTTGTGTCTCACAACCTGAATCAATATGAGGTGAGAGCGCGGCTAGCAACTGGTGGATCTGAGAAGCTTGGGTAGCGACGGTGTGAATGTTCAAGTGGAGCACTGCACCACAGAGCTATTTATAAATAAATCAGTACATCACCTACACTTTTAGTTTCATGTCATTCATCCGCACAACAAACGCTGCTTTATTCTAACCTATTAAATGAATCGGACATCTTTAAGGAATACCCTGGAGGCAGGTATTCCTTTTCTTAATGTATTGGAGAGCTATTTAACCGTCAAGCATAAAGCCTACTGATATAGAAGTTTATTGTACTCAATAGAGTTGCACAGTGCACACATGATCTAAAGTGCTTTATCCATCACCAGGGTTGGAAATGTTTATTTAACAAAACATGCACAAGAATAAAAAAACTAAAAGTGGATCAGGATTGGATCTGGATCAATATTAAATGATCTGGATCGTTCTAGGGGGAAAAAAACTTGATCGGGACATGCCAACTAAAATTACAAGTTAATCAGGAGTACTGTGACGACAGAGGTGTTACTACGTATTGTGACGATCCCTCCCACTCTCTTCCTTATTTGATGCTGGTTTTCAGGTGGAGCTGGGAGGGGTCTGCTGTAAGTACCTGCCCATGCGGGCTCGGTTTCTTAGAAGGGCATAAAGGACAGCACTTCTAAGTGCCTCTTTCTCTCCCAGCCAGGCCTACTGCACCCTCATCATCCTGATCCTTTTGTTTGGTTTGTTGTAATTAAATAAACTAATTTGACGGTTACTTCTGTGTGTGGCCTCCCTCTTCGTTGCCGGTTTTGAGCCTAGTGGTAACAGTATACATTCTTGTGACTCTATAACGTGGGTCAGCAAAGGCCATCTTTGTGGTAGATGGCCTTACAAGGAGGCGTCTCTACATCTTCGTTCATTTGGCCTCAGCCTGCCAATCAAATCAGGTTATGCACTTCTCTACACAACCTGAGGCTGCCACCTGCAACCAGGTGATCACGCCACCAGCACCCTGGAATTTTTCTGAATCAGAAAAGGGTTCTAACAAAACTGCATAAACACATAAATTCCACCAATCTGTCTCATAAAATCAAGGATTTCACACTCACATTCACACCTACGGCCAATTTAGAATCAAGAATTAACCTAATTAGCATGTCTTTGGATGGTGGGAGGAAGCTGGAGTACCCGGAGAGAACCCACGCAGACACAGGGAGAACATGCAAACTCCACACAGAAAGGCCCGGTTGGCCGATGGATTTGAACCCGGGACCTTCTCCACTGTACACGCCCACCACTTTATTTAATTACTTTCTCTGCATTTACCCCATCAGCTTGCTGCAGTGGGTTTTTACCTCTGAGACGACCAGATGAATGTATTTAACTAGAATCAATGAAATGATTAATCTCCATCCTATCTCGATTCAAGTTTAAGGCAAGTAAAAACACTGCATCTCTCTATTTTCTAAACACTTTCTTGTTCTTACTTCACCAGGCCAAAATTATCAGTCTGCACAGGAAGACTCTCATCCACTTACGCAGCCAAACAGCCAAGTCTCTCTTTCTGGACTTTATTCTGTTCAAATAATTACTATTCTGCTTTCTCTGACTCACAATCATGTTATGAGCTGATGCCTCAAGAGGATCCACTAGTATATAACACTTCTCACACAATACCACCACAGCTTTGCTTATGTGAGACAGACAAATGAATCCAATCCTCCAGCTACACGGTAACACAATCATTAGTTCAGGAGCCGTTTCACTTTCTCGTGTTTTACATCTGATTTCAGTGACGTTCACCTGCTTTCATTGTGTGAAAAGGAAAGAAAAGCATATATTAACTCTCTCCAGCGTCTCTACGAAGATGAAACGCTGTTTAAACTTCGAAAGCCCTCACTGACGGAAGATTTTAAAACCAGACTCCCACAGCAACTCAAACATTAGCACGAAGGGAAAGACAAAGCAAGACGTACTCACTGTTCTCCGGGAGTTTTATCTTAACATGATTCAGCTCAGACACCGAATTAATCCACTGCGTTTACTTAGATTAGATTTGACTGTTTATTTAAGGATAATTATACGTTGTACTGCAAAAAAAATAGTCTAATAGTCTAATAGTTGCAGACTGGCTATCGTGAAGACATTATTTGACCATTTTGCTTAAAATTATATGTTCTGTGCTATAGCCACGACTTTATTAAAGCGTATATTTATCATCAGAAGTGTCAAAGGATATACTGACAATTATTTGTCAGTATATCTACTAGCTTTAATGATTGAGCAGCGGCCCAAGCTGCAAAAAAACAGTAATTCATTCCGTGAAAATTAACTTGTCAACAATAAGATGGTCTCAAAGCCTTCTTTCAGGTTTTCTTGACTTGTTAGCACAGATTTCTGCTTCTGAAACACATTTCTCTTTCTCTTGTTGCTCTGAGCCACTTCCATAATTGGTCATAAATCAGATACTAATCTGTTATTTTATTTTGTTTTAGCAATGCAGCCCCAGTCTCAGCAGTCCCGTTAGAATTAATTTGACTTTTACGTCACGCTAGATTGACGTTGGTCACATTTCAGAGCTGGCAGGAGTCACACATCGTTAAATGCTGGGGAAAAAAAGAAAATCAGTGAAGCTGCTCTTGTTAAAATCCCACCACTCCTGTCTCTGCATTCACCTCCACACACAAACGCCTCATACGTCTGGATATTATCTGCTCATATGTACTGATGTAAAAGCTGACTTTAGCGGCCTCCGTGTTTACATCGTTGTGACGCCTTGTTGTTTAGCACGTGTGAGTTAGTTCAGACATTGCTGACGTCAAAGTAGAAGATTTTATCTGAGCGAAAACTAGAAACGGGGCACTAAGGCATGCAGTGCAGTGCTGTTCCCAGAAGGAGATTTACCGCTGCTTTCAAAAGCCAAGACATCTGCCTCATTGGACTGTGAATAAACCCAGTGAGACGCTGCATTATATAGGCTCCTCAGAGGTAGCGCTATCAGGGAGGTTGTGCTATGCATGACTGTAAACATTTTAATATGATCTCAGCTGGAAACTTGGAAATACTTTTTTTTTTTTTAAGTTGTCAGATATGAGGAAATGAACTCCTTTAAGAGTGTTTATGCGTCTCAATCAAAGCACTCTCCCCTTTCGGGGCTGGCTCACTTTGTGTAACGACATACACTGACGGGGGGGGGATTCCCTGGCACCTAATCAGCCATTCCCCTCAGAGCGAGTTCACCACAAGTTTTCCCCGTCTCTCTTCAAAGATTGTCTTTTTATGTAACAGCTCAGACGCAGCTAAACTGAATCACTATCATCTTTCTCGGGTCAGTCTCGTAATAACGTCACGACCAGATGGGAGTGAGGAAGCGTTTAAGGCCTTTTTATCGACACATCTACTCAATAATTTACTTTTGCTGTAACCTTTTTATCTGTTCAAACATGAAATAATTAGACAGTTGCTTAATGTGAGATCTGCTCGGGGCGCTCTCCCGGAGCAATGAAATATATTGCTTTCCCTTTAACCGGTGCACACCAGGAGGAATTTAATCTCACAAAGCACCGAAGAGGTTTCACTGGAGAACCTCTCCTGTGTTTGTTTTTTCTTTTCTTCTTCTCACTTGGTTCAACCGGCATCTAACGACGAGTCAGTCTCTGAAACAGAACCTGAAACAGAGCAGGGCTTTTGTCGTTTGGTTCTCGTGGTATTTGTTCTTGTGATCTGCACAAAGCACTCTTAGGAGCATAAGCACAATCGCTCTGCGGTTTACTATGATTGAGCATCAAATGAAATGTTTCAGCCTCAAGAGGTTCACTGGGCACGTCTCTTCTACAAATGTGCGTGTCCTGTGTGTTCAAACAAGGGGGGAAAATGAATTTACTCTCTGAAACCAGTTCATGACAATTGCTCTTCACACAGGACCATTATCAAGAAGTGTTGATAATTGGGGTTTGTCGCCAGCTGTTCAAAGGCGATGTAGGCTTTTTTGTCCTCTGTCCACTTTTAGAGTAATTACATATTACACAGAGACACTATTGAACTGCTCGTGCCTCAAGAAGTTTCAATGAGGCGATTTTCTCTATCGACTGAAGAGCAGGCAAAAGGTTCAATTATTTACTATTGAGGGGAACGTAATGAAGACTGACGCGAGAGAGGACATGAAAGAACGACAGAGGTTTTTTAACAACAAACTAAATGGTACAATCTCTGTGATCAATGTTACAAAAGAGGGACAGAGGATTTCAGGTACCGGCTCGGCTGTGCTCGCTCATTGAAATGGTATAATGGGATTTAATTAATATGATAGCTATCAAAAGAAAGAGATTCATGATATTCTGTATATGGCTGCCTGTGGGAGAGTTTCTTTGCTCAGTTATTCTGCATCTTTACACAGCTTTTAAAACATATGTCTAAACGTCGCCTTATGTTTGCTTTTCAAAACATGAAGAAATAGTGCAATAAAGACGAAAACGAAACTTAGCATCAACTCGGCACCGCCAGCCTTGCTTTGTTGGCTTTGTACGAAGTTCAACAAGAGGGCACTCACCTCCCCAGTTCTCCAGGCTGAAAAGGTTGTTGAAGTTGTGACTGACGAACGGCGAGATCATCTTCAGGTCATGGGTTCGAACCCTGGTCGCCAGGAGTGACTGGTGAGCATCTCTGAACGTGGTATCCATTAGCAACAGACCTTTGTGGGCGCGAACAGCCTTGGCGAATCCCTCAGGGCCGTCGCGCAGCAGAATGTCACGGAAACCCACCGGTGGGTCGGCTATAGTGAGAGATGAGAGGGAAAAATAAAGTGGGTTAGAGGAACTGAGGGGGGATATGAGTCCGTTTACTGAATAGAAACCAACTGATATAATTAAAATAATAAAAAAAAGGTAAAGGTGTTTTATATAAACCTCAGACTGGCAATTACCTACAACTATGTGCCATAAAGGGGGTTCCATCGTTTGTTAACACAAACAGCGAGAGCACCATCCGATCTTAAACAGTGTATTGACTTTAGGCACAGGTGTGTTGCTAGATAAATGATTTACATCACTTTAACAAGATACAGAGTAAAGTGTTCTCTCTAGTTGTGCTGTTAACAAGTCTGGCGCTTGTCATAACTTCTGCTAATGAGGTGGCTGCTATCTCCTCTGACTGCTGCTCCTATCGCCCTCAGCTCAGGAGATCAGCTATAAAAGAATACAAGAATATAAGCTCAGCAGCCGGCTTATTAGACACACCACCCACCGATTCGTGAAAATGGATTGCTCCCGCTGACAATGACTCATATGGCCTTGCTTTTCTATATAAAGCAAGCAGCCACCGTTTAGTGAAACAAGAGATCCAACCGACTGAGCCTGGCTGCCAGCTAAAGGCGAACGGGTTCCAGGACGTGCTGCTATTTTCACTTTTCACACACGTATGAATCCGGAGTTATCGGGGCCTATGACCCCGTTTTTAGATCCAAAAATTCTCACAGCGCCAGCAACCAGAGAGCTGTCATGTTGGTGCAAATCTGAGCATACTTGAGTGTAAAAAAAAAAAAAAAAAAAAAGTGTGGAGGCAGTACTCGATGGATTACTTTCAACGGATGCATTTGTAGCCTTTTTAATGTGTGACTAATATTTAAATTTCTCCACATAAACTATTGATTTTGAGACCAGACAAACATGATGCATATCCAGCAGACCAGAAATCACAACCCCAAGAAATACAAAACAATCTATGTCATGGTAACATCTGTAGACACAGACACCGATGTGCTTTAAACAAAATGCATATATGTTTAACAATCAGCCACAACATTATGACCAGTGACATTAGCAGTAAATAGCATTGACCATCTTGTGACAATTCAATGTTCTGCGAGGAAACTTCTGCACCTGGCATTCGTGTGGATGTTACTTAGACATGTACCACCCACCCCCACCCCACAGCAATGACACTCCTTGATGTCACCAGCAGGATGCAGCCTGATACAGACATACACACAAAAACGCTTTAGGAACAACTAAACAAACACATGAAGAACAGCACAAGGTGTTGACCTGGCCTCCAAATTCACTAGATCCCAAACTGATCAAGTATCTGCGGGATGATCCACAGAGTTCCCTCCCCTCAACCCATAGGACCCAAAGGCCCCCCACTAATTAACATCCTGTTCCCAGACACCACAGGACACCCTCAGAAGGCCCATGTCCATTCTCTGATGAGTCACAAATGTTCTGGAGGCACAAGGGAGACCTACACAATATTAGGAAGGCGGTCATAATGTTATGCCTGATCTGTGGTCTGATCTACTTTATGGTGGGTATGAACAACCTAGTGATTCAACAAGAAAAGTCACCACGGACCCTTTGTGACGCCACCCGTAGGGTTCCTGAAGAGCCGTGTTGTAGCTCACCAAGACATGCCGCCAATGGATTGAGTCTTCCTGGTTCAGTCACAACACTATTAAAGTAACTAACAGTATAATGTAAGTGCTAAAAGCTTTCACTGAGAGGAACACAATATGCTGCTAAATCCCCAAGATAAATACTGACAATTCCAGTTTGTCACAACCGAGCGCTCTTCAAAACAAACAAGTTCAACGTTGCAAAAGCCCCGCTCAGTGCGCGCCACTACAACCAACCTTCTATCTTAATCCGTGCGCCTGTCCTTCTCTGCCTCGCAATTAACCACATGCACAACCTGAGGCATTGTAATATTGGGAGCGGGATTTGGATCTATTTTTTGCTGTGGTGTGTGCAATCATCAATCAATTAGACTAGTTAATGAGGTACTATCTGCCTGCTTAGATGTCCTCCAACCCTCCATCCTTCTCTCTCTCTATCCCTCTCTGTGTAGTTGAATATTTTCTCTTGACCTTTCAGTGTTGTACCTCATCCTTGAAAACAAATGATCTCCGCTGTAATTGCCTCTAAGGCCAACATGGGCAAAATGAACTACACACACACACACAGATAAAGACACGTTTGTTCACAAGCACCAGCGCAGACGTACAAAATGAGCTCACCACAATGCAGGAAAGCTACATGAGCTCTGTGAAGTCACGTTGCTGAAGCAAATAGAAGCAGACATTTGAACTTATCAAGATCTATGTTTAATACTTAGTACTGGGGACACACACACACACACACACACACAGGATAAAAATGATTTAGTCCTACTTCCATTTCTCCCGAAGTCTTATAAACGCGCTATATATGTTTTACCACTTCTCTGTTTGACACTCGACACAAGTGAGAAATGATGGTGTGTGTACTGGGACTACAGAGCCTATAGATACAATGGCCCATGCATGTTTTCCTCGACAACACATTAGTCGGTGTTTGAGTGGAGCGCTGAGTGTGAATTGTGTTGCGCGGCGCAAAAACAAAAAGTAGTAAAGAGATACAAGTCCCAAGCGGTCGCTGTGCTTGACAACTGACCCACTTACACACAAACACACCCACTCATTTGCATTGAAAACACTTCACCGCCACCAGCCACCCAGCTCTTCTGCCCTCTCTTCTCTCTGCAGTCTCCCATGCTGGCGTCTTTTCATGCCTCTCCCCTCGACATTCTCCACCTGCCCTGTCCTCCCCATGCAGCCTCAACAGTGGCAGCTAATATGAACAGATAGAGCGGGCCGCGGCGCCCAGAGCAGCTTCCTTATTAATACGAGAGTAAAAAAAAAAAAAACAGCTTGCTTCTGTTTTGAGTCGACACCCGCAACAAAAAGCTTGATAAATGTGTTGTATCTCTGTGTTTAGGAACATTTTCATTGGCAGATCCCGGTGGGAGTGCTAATTAGAGCTTTATTAAAGTCAGGTGTGCTGGAACAGTCAATCAGTTCAACTCAAAGGTTAAATTATTTAGCGTATGTGCTAAAACACAGCCTGGAGAGGACTCTTTTAGCTCGGAACAGCATTATTTTCCACACAGCTCTACGGGAAGAGGCAGAGGAAATAAACAACGAAGGAAACAAGATAATTTGCTGCATATACACAAGACAAAAAGGTCTCGGTAAGTCAAATTTAAGACTCTCTATGGCTCATTTTGAAGCAAAAAAACAACATGGAGGTACACTGATCAGCCAAAACATTAAAACCACTGACAGAGGATGTGAATAACATTGATCATCTTGTGACAATCCAGTGTTCTGCTGGGAAACTTCTGGACCTGGCATTCATTCATGTGGATGTTACTTAGACATGACCCCACCACCCACCTAGACCAGACCAGGCACCCCCACCCCATAGCAATGACACTCCTTGATGTCAGCAGCTCAAGGTGTTGACCTGGCCTCCGAATTCACTAGATCCCAAACTGATCAAGTATCTGTGGGATGATCCACAGAGGCCCCTCCCCTCAACCCACAGGACCCAAAGACCCCCCACTAACAACATTCTGTAACCAGACACCACAGGACACCCTCAGAAGACCCATGTCTATTCTCTGATGAGTCACAACTGTTTTGGAGGCTCAAGGGAGACCTACACAATATTAGGAAGGTGGTCGTAATGTTATGCCTGATTGTTGTATATGTATCAAAATATAATAAAAAAAAAACAGAAGACGCTAATGAAAGAATCCCATACATTTCCGCGTGTCTTTCCATACTGCATTACATACTGTTGTACTGCAAAACTACTTTAATACTAATAATGGAAATACAGCACAGCACCGAGTGTGTGGAGAGCAGTCTGTCATTTTTATTAGTCATTCTTCCTAGAGCTAGCTCTGAGGCATCTGGTGATTAACCTCTAGATGTCCTCCATTAAATAAATCCAGACAATAATTGGAACAAGGTGTACTTCTACACCATCGATGAACCAGCAGCAATCAGCCTTCGGAGGGAACGTTTCAGACTACAAATCCTAATTAGAAAATAATGGCCTTTGAGTAGTTAACAGGCTCTGTCAGGACACCCTCGCCCCGTCTTTCAGGAATTCACGTCTTCCCTTCTCTCCTCTGTGTGGCGGGAACTCCTTAAAAATTGCCTTTATTGTTCATTCATTCAGCCATCTCTTCCCCGCCTTCCCTCTCATTCTGTCCCAGTCAATTTACCCGTCCATTCCTCTGTCTTGCAACCGCCACGATGTCCACCTGACCGTTTTATCAATATATGAGGATTATACACTGTCCAGGCCCTCTGTGTTCTCCTTTCATAACCCCTTTCTCCTTCTGTGCCCCTGTCCCTCCCTCCACAGAGTGTGATAATACAGGACTAATCCCTCTCTTCTCTCAATCCCTCCCTCGAATGAAAGAAAGGATATAAGCACATTACAAATCTCATTACTAGGCTTTAGGTATGCCTCGGTGCGTGCCTGCGCTGCATACGACTACCTCATCAGCCGCTTACAGTAGGTAGGTGTAGGTGTGTACACAAAGGGTGTCTGTCTATAGAGCGCCTGCTCATTACAGTCTGTGTGATTAAGTGCGCACATGCACGAGCGTGTTTTCTTTCCCGCAGCAACAAATACGGGGACTGATCGCTTATAACGCGAGATTTGCATAAGTAAGACAAGTTGTGGGTGAGCACGGAGAAAACACATTAACTCACTCGCTCCACGCGCAGACACTTCCCAAACACCGCTGATTATCCGTCCCATTCTACTTTCATCCTGTTCCGCCATGCTCGGCTTTTAGATGTCAGATTTGATTAGTTCTGCCTGATTATGATTCATATTATTCACATTATTTTGTTATAAATTCGTGTTTACCGGGCACGCTGGCGCATGAGCCGAGGCAGAGCGGGGCGCTGATGAACATGTCAGACTGACACAGCCGACTGTTTCGTTGCCGTCAAAAGGAGCAGCTGTGTAAATTCATGCCACTTTGCACCCCTGGTTAAATAAACCAGAGAGAGCAGAGACACAAAGTGCACTGCTGCCAAATGACCACACACATCAGTTATAATAAGTCTATTTCCCTCAGTAGTTGGATCCTTTTAAAAATAATTTAACAGTAAAACAGATCACATTTAATTATTTCAAAATTCACAAATACTTCCTCCTCGGTTTTAAACGCACACAGTGTGTGAAAGCAAACCCACAGAGCACCACTCCAGAGACTCTAAGTAGCTCAACGAGCTCATCAAAGAGCCCAGCTTGGCCGTTGGCCTTTCCTGCGAGACTACAGGGGCGCTGGTGCAGAGCAGGGTGAGGCGTGGAGAACTTCTGCCTTCACAAACAATGAGCTGCACCCTCTCGCTGCTGTACTCACAGCTCAGCAGAGCACTCTGGGCTAAAACCCTTTTCCTCGCAGAGTGCTAAACTGAGCCATTTAAGAAGGCCTTTCCGCCTACAGCTTTCGGGAGTGTTCGACAGCCCATTTGTCATTCGCCGGGCTGCTTTTATCCAAAGTGCCCCGTGGACACGCAAGTGTTTACATTTTTAGCGACGGTGCCCCAGGGGAAACGTAACCCCCGGCCCTTTTTTGTGGCGGCGCCTTGCTAAATTAGTCCAAATGTAATACACTGAATATGGATGATGCATTGTTAGATTATCGTGGCAACCGTTCGATGACTTTCTCTTGTGGCCCAACACCTATTTCCCCTTTTAAATAATTATATGCCGGTCTCGTTGACTCCTTGCCCTGGACCCTGAACTACACTGGCACAACACAGTTTAATTATTTTATAGCTCAAGCTCTATGTTTTGTTTATTCAACCGTAAGCAGCAGATGAATAATGTGTCACAGAAGGTGAACAATGCGAGACCACATGACATACCCATGGAGACAGGAGGAATGACGGGGTCTGTGGAGGAGGGCTTAGCCTTCACTGGGATGGGTGTGGTTGGTCCATTCACCATCACATGACCTGGACAGGAGGTAGAAAAATACAGAATAGAAGTCAGACACAGTCCTATAATATATTTAACATACTATAAAGACAATGAATATGACCGAGTGTAAGTATAAGCCCTGTACATGAGATACCCAGGTTATTTTTCTGTAAGACTACGACGAGTCTACCACACTGATGAAATTACCCCGACTGGGTGTCTTTTGGAGACGTCATCACTTAAAATGCAGAGTTAGAGACGCGTGCTCCATCACCCTGCACTTATTTATCAGCAAGGACAGGGTAGACAAATCAGACTACCATGTAAATGTCAGGCGCCTTTCAAAACACCCAAGGACACCGTACAAAGTAAGGCAAGGTTTAAAATAATGATGCTATTTATACCTGTATGTAGGTTGGACATCATCTCTTTCATAGCATAGACTCATCTTTCATCTTTTTTGAGAATGAGCATATCTCCCACTACACCATCAGCTTTGTTCCAGACGGGTAGCTGCCGAGCTATTAACCTTTAAATTTCTGCGTATGTAGGTGGAGGTTTATACAGAAATCACACAGCTGTGGCGTCGTGATGTGTCATTCCCACTGACCCAGGTAGTGCAGCAGTTTCTGAGCCCTGTTCTGAGTGGGTTTGAGGTTGAACAGTTCCTGGTTCTCGTCGATGAACTGGGTGTCCACGGTGGAGTGCAGGAACTGGTGGTTGGACAGGACGTTCTGCAGGAAAGGGATGTTGGTCTAGACGTGGAGACAGGGGGACAAACAGAGGAGGAGACCGTTAGCTTTATCCTCTTACAGAGCGATTTACACTTGCCCAAATTTAACCACGCACGAAAACAGAACACAAGCATTAGAGTGAGCAATTATTCTACAAGCCCATGACATTTAGTTTAAGAACTCAGTGTCGGACCTTTGTGTATATAATACGCACATACCTACGCACTGGTAAACAAGTAGCTGCGTCACACAAACCACACGCTAATAATTGTGCGCCTCAAACACGGCTCGCTCTCAGCTTGAATAGACAAACAAGCGCGGGGAACTGGGAGAAAGTCAACTGTTGAAAGTAATTACAATCCGTTTCTATTTTGTTGTTGTTTGTTTGCCTCCGAAGTATTATCACGGCAATTAGGCTCTCTCAATTAACAAAGAAAGAAAGAGAGAGAGAGAGAGAGAGAGAGGGAAGGCGAACGGGAGAGGAGAAGAGAGAGGCGAGATATGTAATTGTTGGGAGTTAATTTCATTACTTGATTCGTTACAGATTTCTTTTCTCACTCTCGTAAGCTCGTCTTAACAATGTGGGTAGACTGCTTTGAGTTGATGTACGAGAGAGGCGGAGAGAGAGAGAGAGAGAGAGAGAGAGAGAGAGAGAGAGAGAGAGAGAGAGAGAGAGAGAGAGAAAACGAGGGTGAGGGAGGGAGGAAAGAGAGTGACAGAGATTAGTGGAGAGAAAAGCACAAAAGAGAAGAGGGGGAAGTTGGAGGGACCGAGCGGAAAGGATATGTTAATGTATTTGTGGAGCGGCTTTAAACGTGTTTATCATCCTTTAATGTCCCCAAGGGAGGGGGAGGTAGAGCGAAGGAAGGTAAACTGTGTGAAAGATTATTCCTCCAAGTTTGCTAAGAGTGTCTTTCCACATGACCTGATCTGTTGGGGTCTTAAGTGACATTTAAAAAGAAAACCCCTTCAACACACACACACACAGAGTCCCAGAGGACTGAAGCATCCACCTGACTATCTCTACAGATAGTCTATAGATGGATGTCTCCGTCATACACACACACAGACGGCGGGGGGGGAGTAAATATAGAAATTCTGTATGCACACACACACAAAACAAAACCCCGCATATGGACAGGATTTATAACCGCAATTTGGGCATTTAGTCGACTGTCAAACCCAGACTGACTTGAAATAATTGCTGCAGCACAATCACTCAGGAATCTCATAATTGGGAGAAAAGAGTCGGGCAGTAAACAAACCACACAGACACATACCTCATTACAGCACTGAGAGAGAGACGCAGAGATGTAGCAGAGAGATCAATGTGCTTGGGTGAATGAAGTACATGCCGGTCATGCCAATAGAGACAAAAAGTGCGGTCCGAAGTGAAGCAGGGCAAGAAGAAACCTTTCTACTAAGTGTATATATATATGTACGTATATATATTATTTTTATTATTATTAACAGGATGATATATAGAGAGGCACTCTGTATGACTTTCCAGATAATCACAGCAAGAGGAGAAGGGTTTTCATCTTGTCTGAGGTATACAGTCACAAACATGAAATGACTTTGTATTCTCATCTGCCTGCTGCATGCAGCAGAGCTGGAGAGGAGAAAGGGAAGAGAGCAGGGGGATTCAAAGGGCTGAGCTGCACTGCCAAGCCTTGGGCTACACGCTGTGGTCCAAAACAAAAGGGGATCTCTGCCCAGTGTTATAACTGCAATAAGACTTCAAAAAAAAACCTGCGGACATCTCCTTCTCTTCCATTCACAGCGTCTGCCAGCAACTATATTAAAACAGATGCTGCCTCACATCCTTGTCTCCCAGCAGCCACGCCAAAGCTGGGTGCTGTTGTACGAGACGTTTTATTGGATCAAAATAAAAGCTTTGATTTAAAGACAACACAGAGCAAGTGGGTTAAGTCTGGGTCATTTGGGAAGGAACACCGCAAGCTTATAAGCTGAGGAACTTATCAGGTTAACTGGGAAATGTGCTTGCACCATTTTCATACCTATATGGACAAGGTCTCAAAGTACGGACATAACAAGAACTAACCATCAATGGAGGTCGACTGTGTCTGGACCAAAAAGTTGGACTTGAACACACCACAACAACTACAGCCAGCTGACAGCTGGAACATATGTTCTGCGCTCGGGAAAGAAAATAACTCTCCATAGCAGCAAGTGGCTTTTTGTGTGTGTGTCCGTGTCAGGCTGCATCCTGCTGGGGATGGCTGCTGCCATCAAGGAGTATCATTGCTATGGGGTGGGGGTGTCTGGTCTGGTCTAGGTGGGTGTTACATGTCTAAGTAACATCAACACAAATGCCAGGTCCAAAAGTTTCCCAGCAGAACACTGAATTGTCACAAGATGGTCAATGTTATTTACTTCTCCTGTCAGTGGTCATAATGTTGTGGCTGATTGGTGTATTTTATGCTAGCGGCTACAGGCTGGAAGTGGGTGAAAATAAAGCAACAAGTAAATATTTTGCTCTCTGCCAGAAAAGTTCCACAAGGTCAAATATTTAAAAAAGAGCATGAAAAAAGAACAAAATATGGAAATAGACGAAGAGAAAAATGTTGTATTTGTTATTTGCTTTTGGAGAAAAGGTCTTTTCTTGGACCTTGGGAACAATTTTCAATATTTTCTGTCTTTTAAATGTCCTCTTAATCTGTAGTTTATGGTAAACAAACTTAACAGGTAGGAGCGTGAGTGGGGAAGGCAATCAAAGGGCGTAAATAAAACACAGTGTGGAGAGACAGAGACGCGGAGTGAGAGACAAATAACACAAACAGCCGTCAGTAATGACACATATAATGGAGAGGGAAGCTAGAGCAACCATTAATACATGGAGGGATTGTCCTCTTCCCCTCTGCTGTACCAGATCAATGTGTTCATTATCAGGCTGCTCTCTGCGCCCGTGGCTGTCACACACAAACACACACACACACCAACACTTTCTCCATGTTTCCCCAAATAATTTGGAACACACGCTCTAAAAAGACCCCCACATACTCGCTCTACCTTCTCTCGTCTTCTCGGTAACGACACACACACATTCTCACGGAGGCTCTGAAACAACCGATCGGCTGCATCTTTCAAAGGCATGTGCACAGCATGGAAAACACACACACACTTAGTCGGCAGAGATGATTGCAGCTCCTGCTCACAAACCCCCCTTTTTATTATTATTATTTATGTAGCCAATCATGTGTAAACCCATACTGTGTTAGTTTAAACCCCCCACGCCCTCTTCAGTCTCATGCACACATGAGCCTCTATCTGAAATCACTGCCTCATTTTAGTACAAAGCTATATGTGTGTATATATGTATATATCACATCTGGTTGCGTGTATATCCCCACTTTTCTTCTCACAGCACTCGCTTTATCACCAGAGAAGTCTGCTTTATTGCTACTCCGCTCACAGCCGGTTGTTATCACTCTTGTTGCAATCAGCTTTACTGGTGATTGCCAAAGCAACATTGAGTGCTAAGTATTGATATCCCAGGCAGTTGGCACGACTGCAAACAGTTCAACGCCCCGCTGCCTCGTAGCACTCTGGTCGCTGGGCTGCTTTTTTTTTTTTTTTTAAGGGGGTTTATTGTAATTTGTGTCGTTATTTCTAATTTTAAGTCGGGCTTTGATATAAAAACTCATTAGAAGCTGGCTGCTCCAGAGGGGGCGAGGCAAAGCTGTCACGCAACATCCGAATGTTGGGACGTAATTTAGATCTGATAATAAAATGCAGTCTGGTTATCTCGGGGAAGGAAATGCAACATGGCACCGGCTTCTTTATGTGCTCTCGATGTCTGCAGTCTGTCATTTCACACTATGCATAGCAGGGGAGCAGGTGGGGGTGTTGATGTGTTTTTTTTTTTTTTTTTTTTTGTGCAGACAGCTCCTTTTTAAGATACTACTGATATGTTACAGCTTTAAAATAGCAGGAAGGTGAAGCAGACAAGAGAGTGGGTCACGTTTAAACCCAGAGCAAAATCACTGACAGCATCTAGAGGAAAGGTTACACCTGCTAAGTTTTTATTCTAATCAAGACGCACGGACTCAAACGTGAGTCTGGGAAAGTTCTCATTCTCTCAGGTCACTGTGCATCCAAAAATTATTGAAAGAAGTCATGCAAGTTTCTGAACTGAGGATGCCTTTGCTCTGAGAGAGTTCATATGAACAAGTTTAGTTTTCATATTCAAGCCTGAAGTTAATTCGATCACTGACACTGATGTAGCTGGACAACTCTCTCCGTTGTCGCGCCTCCTTTACTCCTACGAGCGTGCGCGCTGAATCCCTGCAAAGGACAACACCACAAGGAGTGGGAGGACGATGAGTGAGGAGGGAGGTCGTCATTAATATTCCCCGCACACCAGCGAGAAACATTTGGGCTGATGTTGAGATGAGGGTTAAGGCTCGGGTCAACCTTTAACTTATGTAACGACAAAGTTCAACGGGGGCTGCGTCTCTCCGCCACCGTGGAGTAAAAGGGCAGAGGCAGGAGAGCGGCAAGAGGGGAAACGAGAAATTCTCAACAACGTCCCATCAGCATGTTTCCAGGGAGCTGTCTGCTGCCTGCGTTAAGCTGTCCCGTTCGCCGCGTCTCCTCTAACGGCGGCGGGCGCGCAAGGCCGTGACACGCCGAGCTGACGGCTCGTCCGTTTCCCCCGGTGTCGAGCCGTCGCCGGATGTCTGCGTATTGGCACTAGTCTGACCTGTGACGGCTGCTTTTCGGCTGATTCAGCATTTTGGATTGGCAGCAATTTGGAGTCGGTGAGAGCGATCAGTCTGATTGGCTGTTCAGGTTATCGAACCGGTGCACGGAAGGGATGGAAGTAAACAGAACAATAAAGTTCACAGGGTACACAGAGGGATCTAATCATCTAGAATTAAAAATGTAGACTAACTGATCAGCATGATCAGTTCAGGAGAGGCCAGCTGTGTATGACTGTATTTTTTCTTGCTTCCACCCTTCCAGTTTCCAGCCCCTTCTAGTATGAAGAGTTTTTTTGGCAGTAGTTCTTTGATGTCTATTTGGCACGTCTGTACCTTAAAGGACACAGTTTTATCCACCTATATTAACTGATAAAATGTGATCGGACAGACTAATCTTGGCTCCAGGGTGGGCAAGGTGAGCGTAAATCAAAGTTAACAAGAATGGAAGCACAAAGGAGGACATACTGTATGACCAGTGGCAGTGGAGAAAAATAAACTAAGCTAAATGGGATCAAGATAGTGAGGAGGATGAGAGCATTGACCAGAGCAGCTAGCTTGTTTTGGTGTATACCTTTTTGCATTAAGGTGTCACATACACTGATCAGGCATAACATTATGACCACAGACAAGCAACATAAATGATACTTATTTGCTTGTGACAATTCACTGTTCTGCTGGGACACTTTTGAACCTGGCATTCATCCGTGTGGATGTTACTTAGACATGTACCACCCACCTAGACCAGACCAGGCACCCCCACCCCATAGCAATGACACTCCTTGATGGCAGCAGCCATCCTCAGCAGGGGCACAAAAACGGTTTAGGAACAACTCCAAATTCACTAGATCTCATCAAATATCTGTGGGATGATCCACAGAGGCCCCTCCCCTCAACCCATAGGACCCAAAGACCCCCCACTAACATCATTCTGTTCCCAGACACCACAGGACACCCTCAGAAGGTCAATGTCCATTCTCTGATGAGTCACAACTGTTTTGGAGGCACAAGGGAGACCTACACAATATTAGGAAGGTGGTCATAATGTTATGGTTGATCGGTGTAAATCACTGAGCTAGCATAAATTTATGCTGTCGTGTCAAACCATAGAGAGTTGATCATTAAAGGATCTGTAATCTGTATGACTCTCGTCTCCACCACCTCAACATGTCCCTCCCTCCCTCTACTGTCATACCGACTACTGAAGCATTAGTTTCCAAATCCTAATGCTCACCTGTAAAGCTTGGTGAAATCCTGCGTAGTGTATCTCTGATCTACAGCTCACCTGGCTACAGCCTCACCCAAAGGTCCCCTTCTGAACGAGGCTGTTCTGTTCTCGCTCCAGGTACAGATCAGGCACTCGGCATATTTTACTATCTATGAACACAGAACCGCTCCTTCAAAAAGCATCTGGACCGAATCCATTTCTAAACATACCGCGGCGTTTTCCTCGTGATCAACACTCGCTTTAACACACACCACGCTGTATGCAGCCTGGAAAGAAACACTCCTCCGCCAGAGTACATTTAAAAAAAAACTTCAAACCGCGCTCGGCTTTGAAAACAAACGCACAGCACACGGAGACGCATGATCTCTGTCTTCTCCCCCAACGCCTCCCTCTGTCACACACAGCCTCCCTCAGTGATTAGGAGTTGAATAGGGGAGCTGTCAGGTCGTCCGTCTTTCCTCTCCTCTCCTGCTCCGTCTCTCCCACCCCCATCCGTCATGCCTTAACCACTGGCCCGGACACATAAACAAGATCAGCGCACACACACACACACACACACGCTGCCCCGGGACTGAACGTATACCGACACACATATCTGCGTTTTAAAGCGACCTGAAGGCAGCAACAAGGAAACGCATGCAATTTCAAAGCAAATACTCCATAATCGAACACACACACACACGGACAAATACACAGACACACAGGGACGTGTGTGTAGATGAAGAAGAAACGCTGCTGGCATGTTTTGGTCTCTGATGGTCAACAGGCCGGTCACCGTGACGGCGGGTTTATTTGCACTCTCCGAGTCCGTATCTGCATGCGACTATCAGACAACTCCCATCACATTTCTTTCTCCGTTTTCTGCTTTAACTAAAAGGTCGCGCCTTAATTCCCTTCACTCTAATGCCCTCTTTATTTCTTACCTTCTGTACCTCTCGCTAAAAGTAGGCAGCGTTAACCATCCTCATTCAGCTCCAGTGGCCTTTAAAGTCACGACACACGCCGTGTTTTAATGTCTAAAGGAAAAGTAACAGCGCTCTGCATACTTTCTCTCTCTCTCACACACACTCTTCAGCCCTGTTTTACAACCAGACCCCGTAACAAAAGATAACAAATGTGTGCCGTATAGGACTATTTCATGGCCGCCTCTACAAATTAAATCTGTAATCAGTGTTTGACATTTGCCACCAGGCTTTTTTTTCCCCTCAGTGAAATAAAATAAATCTGATAGTGATCTTTCCGGTAATAACTCCTACCACCTCTCTATGGCAGAGCAGTCTTTACCTCGCAGTTCATAAGGGAGGCTGTGGGCAGAAATATTTCCATTGTAAATAAGTTAATAAGATTCTGAGTGAGAGAAAAAAAAAATAAAAACGGTAAAATGTGAATAAATAAAATTGACAAAGGCTCTCTCTCTCTCTCTCTGTCTAGAATGACAGTTCTCCGTGCCTCCGCATGCATCTGCGGTTTCATGAAGCACGTATAAATCCAGCTTTGATCCCTGATTTATGACAGGCTGCATACACGCGAGCACGGAAAACAGGAAGAGGAAGGACAGTTTTGTTTTAAGCTCTAAGATACGCCAGACACAACCTGTTGTTTCAGCTCCTAGTTCCCCGTGCCCCGTGAGCCGGAGCTGGCCGTGGTGCTGAAAACTCGACAGACATCTCAGTTAAAGGACGCCGTCGGGAAAAAGGGAGCAGCTATTGCTCTCTGGCATAACCACGCCGTTCAATAGAAGATCGCAATTTAGAAATCTAAACCATGAGCAGCAAACAAGGTCTTTTTTTTCTTATGGAGGGGGTCAGTTGCACCCAAAGGAGACAGGATATACAAGTACGCTCACTAATATGCTCCATATCACTGAAGAGCAGAAGTTTTGCAGCTACTGAGCCAATATGGTTGGACGCTCAGCTTTAATTTGAAGGCATTCATATCCAAACTGCAGGAAGCGTGTAGAGATTACCACCTTTTTATACTTCACAGCGCCCTATTCTCAGAGGCTCACAAGTGGCATATATAGCTGTTTAACTCGATTCAAGCGCGAGCCAGTCCCAGCTGAGGGGCCGCGAACGTCAGCCCAGTCACAAGTAATTGTGGCCTCAAACAGAGATGATGAGGGTGGGAAGGAGGAAGTGGACACAACAAAGGCGGGCTGCGGTTTGAAGACCAGCAGGGAAGAAGAGACATTAACCAGTAACTAATACCGGGTCCGTTTTCCTTTGGCAGCGTGACTCATCTGGTATCAGGAAACTGGGTGGCGAACTGGCTAAAAGAACGCCTGCCTATATTCTCTGAGAGACGAAAGCCTATTAAAACAGACTGCTACTTAGTGGTATTTTGGGAATCCTTAAGCAGTAAGCCTGTGACGCATCAAACGACTCACATGCACTCCGCAGAGAGTGCGTGTCGTCTCCGACTCCGCTGGCAGGTGTCTGGTCTCGTGTTAATTACATTTGAACTTGCGAACGATCGCGTTACAAAAAGAGGAAATAGACGTTCAGCCAAACACGGACGCCGACACGGCGAGAACAGAGATCCTGCTGTTAATTCCAAGCTTGGGTTCTACATCTTGTCTTTTAAGATGCAGGGACACTAGTTGGTTCACAGAAACTCCAACCCACTGAACCGGTGCCTTCTGAGAGTTTTTTTGGTGGAGCTTGAGACAGCAGGGGCTCTTGAACCGTTTAGCGCCTGTAGCAAACATTCATAGGTTCTCTCTGGGATCCCGGCTCAATAAAGCTCGTTTAGCGCCCCTATCACACCGGCGGATTTAGAGCCTGTTTGGGCCAGAGGTACAGTGTAAACACACATTCCGCTGCAAAAACACAAATGTCTCTTTTACTCGCGTTGTGTTGCCACTGAGAGACGTCAGAGGATCGTAAACCTCCACTAGACGGTGAAAAGAGGAATTCCCAGAGACGCGCTAATTTTAAAGAACAGTTGTTTTGCATTGCAGATCCGCTGGCAGATGGTAGTCAGAATTAACACTTCAAGGCCTTTTAACAGAGTAATACTACAATTTATTGTGTGTTTAAAGAACCGCCTTTAATCTCTTTTGGTATTAATTACTGGGCTACCGGCTGCATTGGCTTCAAACTCGCGGCAGCACGATTTAATGTATTTAATGTGGACATATAAGCTGAGTCATTTTTGTCCTTATTATAGCCAGCTAGGATAAGCCTAGGGCAGTGGGGATTTGATTAAAGAAAACTTCTGATGGCAGTTCACTGGGTGGACATCAATGGATCCTGCTGACCTGTCAAAAGCGAGGTCTAATTTTTGTTTTAGAGTCATTTAATATCTTCTCCCAAGCCAAAGGCAGCGTTCGACAGGGTCGCAGCAGGGCGGGACAGCTGTCTTTGCCGCGGCACTTCACAGTGTGTGGGCACTTGTGCAACACCTAAATGCGTCTCTTCACCGAGCACCTCCAGCATAATGCATTCGGTACTTTGAAATTTAAAAAAAAGAAAAAAAGAAAATGGTTTTTGCCGTTTAAGTGGACAATTATTTTTGGTTCAAAGAGAGGAGAGCCTGGAGACAGCTTAAAACATTACCGTGATCATGGGCTTACAATTACTGCATATCATCAGACTGTTTACCTTTTGACATTAAATTACTTCAACCCATTATCCTCCCAACAATACCTGTGACTCATCTCCCATCCTGAGTCACAGTTTAAAAGAGATCCCGGGGCTACGGTGGGCTTCGCAAAGAGCACTGCAGAGTAAAAAAACTAAACAGCACTTCTAGTGCCGCAGATGAAATCTCAAATTGTGACCTTCAACTTCAAGTCCACTGGAGCTGAACACCGGACAACCTTTACCCGTCTAATTAGCCACCACTGAACACTTTAAACGATTTAAAAGCATTTCCGTCGCAGGTTTGGGGCTGACGAACACACGTCAGAGAAAGTTACAGAGTGCGAAACGTGTCCCTGTAGAACATTTAAAGTTATCAGTTACAGCTCAATTAAAACTTAGAGAATGCCAATGTGTTATATTTAATTAAATTTAATTTTCCTGTTATTATCTTTGCAGTACTGTTTACTGTCAGCCTAATAGAAATGACACTGGTGCAGGCAGGCATGATGTTTTATTGCTGCTCTGTTTAATCAGCTTTCCCAACTGCATGAAGAATAAAGGTCTACTTTACTTTAGGTGACAAAAGGAGGAACACACAAACGCCATTCGCGTCGTTTTCTAGCGATCAAAGTGAAGCAGGGTGACTCTTCTTCCTTCTTCATATTCTGTGTGACGCTGGCAGAAAATTCAATCCGCCGCATTTCCATTTATCATCATGATCACTGCTCAAGTCTCAATACTGTTCTGTCAAAGTAATGCATCTCATCTAATGCTCTCTCTCTCTCTCTCTCTGTGTGTGTGTGTATTGATGACTACCAGTCAGTAGTGAGACGGTGATTCATCCCGGTTCCTGCACAAATATTGAGCAAAGATGGGCAGACTTTAAAAAAAACAAAAAAACAAAAAGGGTTGACTCAACCAGCGGGTCCGTGTTTAGTCTCCATCTATGGCTCAGCGTGACGCCTTTAACGCTAAAACATCCATAGTGTCTAGTTTCCGGGACACCAAAATGACTAACAGCCGCCTCTTATTTACCGACTGTACTATAACTGTCTTAGTTTTTCTCAGCACAGAACATCATGCATTATTTATCTGAATATTTTTACAGCCTCATCGTGGCTGCTTGTGATTTCCTAGTCAGTATTTATAGATTTTCACATTTGGGTTTTTAATGTTCTTTGATCAAGGCTCCTGCTCCCCGTCTCTCTCTCTCTCTCTCTGTGTATATTCTTATGATGGCCGTGCAGCTGAAATGGCTGTCTGGCAGCAGTGAGCTTTGACAGCAGGGGAAAGTATGAAATGAAACACGGCCCTGTTCCATTTAGTTGTGCCCGTCAGCCTTGCCAGTGGGCCAGCATGGCCAGCGACGGGGCTCTGGCAGCGGCAGGCCGAAGCCGAATGCGGCCATTTACTGCCGTTATTAGCCGCATTTAACAAGTCAGAACCTCCTACTGCGAGAAACGTCTACTAGTTTCCCCGCGCAGCCAATTATCAGACCATAATGCGATTAAGGCGGTAATGTGACTAAGGAGGAGCCCATGTAAACAACATGCTCCGATTCTGCTAATGCAATTATTCCTGTTGTCAGAATAAGCTTAGTTTTACTATTTAAAGGGAGCTTCACTCATGTAAACACCTAAATCGAGCTATGACTCGAGCTTTTAACGGCATTTTGCAAAGCGTGGCACTCCCACTAGCTGATGACACAGCAGCCGGCGAGACCGCTTTAGTTCAGTCTCACTCCCGGTGCTCGGTCTTGACGAGGTATTCTCTACAAACTTTCTGCACTTCCAGGGCAATTCGAGGAGTTGAGCGTCTTCCTTCGGGGACGGCTTCCTTCTCAATGCACAGTTTACGGCGTTAAAAGAAAAAAAACTCGCAGAAGAGTTTTACCGCAGCGTTCGGCAAAGACAGCCACGAGGGCGAACCACGCCATTATCACGACAGAAAGATGAACTGTGCATAACACGGCGGCACGGAAACAGGGGCATTAGAGGAGACATCCATTTTATTCAGCCTGGCGTGTTAGTGTGGCAGTGCGGCTCCGTGGGTCGAGCTAATTTTGCATCTCTGCACGTCTGCTGGAGAGATGCACCGTTTCCCAGAGAAGGGGCGACTTTTGCACGAATCAATAAATGTTGGATGTTTGGAGTCTGACAAAGGGTGATATTAACCGGGCACTTTGCTAACTTGCAGACACGAACCATTTAATCTGGCTTGTCTGCTACCTGTCCAGTAGGAAGCTATCTGCAGCCTAAACAACATTATCCTGGATGGATAACACTGTTAGCAAAATGTTCCACTGATGCAGCTGAGTCCTGTGTTCACCTTTCGGACACGCTGCTGCGGGGAGATCACGCTAATTTCCCCCTAAATGTTATTTATCAGGGGAATTAGTTTCCGTGACTCTCTACAATAGAGGTTAGTATGACCCACAGAGCCACTAGGGTTAGGTTAATGGGAAATACACCGGGATGAAATTGATTAGGACTCTCCTTTTAACAGAGCAGCTCAATAAACAACAAAATAATCTTTATGGGAGCAGCTCTTCACCGATTCTTCTCCATTCCCTGATAGCTGCACACATGTAAATGCATCATTGCACTCTCTCGTGCTTTTCCAACAGAACTGGTGCCAGGAATCTGCAGCTTATTTCAGGGGAAACGATCAACAAACAAAATCTCATTTGCAGTCTTTTCCGTTGCACCTCCCAGCTTTGTATCTTGACATTCACCAGCCTTTTTGTAACGGCTTGTTGTGTTTTCTTGCCTAGTCCCCCACACACATTCTAGTAATAGCTGCCTCTGATCCACCGTTGCTGTTTCCACTTGTTAATTCCAGCAGCAGGAAATACATTAAAGCAACTTACTCTTGGAAATATTTGGCTTGCATGTTTTATTTTTTTATTTTTTTCCCCTCTAACAAACAAGTCCCCGAAGTCTTTTCTGCCCCGTGTCTGCGCGTCGGAGTGCATTTGTCAAGGCTTTACACATAGAGCAACGCAGACAAATGAGGCCTAGCATGTTTTTTTTCCCCCCCGTACCTCATTTTGTGCAGCCTATGGCTGGTAAAACGGTCTGCCAGCAGTAACTGGGAAATCATTTGGAGACACTGTTATTAATGCAGGGGAAATAAATAAAAGCGCAATGACATGCAAACGACTCCGAGGGCAAAATTAGACGGTGGTGTTGTGTGGCTGTTTGTGCACGTGTGCGGCCGCGTGTCCGTCCTTGTCTCTCATTATCCGCGGATTGAGACAAATAGAGGGGGGTCTGCCCTTCGATCTAAACCTCCACACCATTTACCCCCGACGTTACAACCCAGCTAGTGTGAGTTTATATGTGTGTGTGTGTGTCTAACCCGTGTCCTCATTTGTGTGATGCCGCGGCGCGTTTGTGTGTGCAGTCACGCAATCATTCCAATCTCTAAGTGTGTATGTGCAATCGTGTTTTGTGTGTGTTGCGCGTCCGCCGGTTGCAAATGGACTATGTCAAATGTATGTTCGATGCATCTATGTGAAGTTTGTGTGTGTGTGTGTGTGTGAATAGAAGCGTTCAACACACTGGTGCTTATGTGTGACGTGTTTGTGCGCATTTTTTGTGCTTCAGTGTTGCCTATATTTAGCCAAAACCTTCACTGAGTCATTTTATCACGGAAAAACTAAAATGTTGTCCTCATTAGTAAGTGTTAGACACTTCCAAACATAATTCCATTAATAGTTTGAATTATTTAGTGTGGGCACATTTAACCCTTGAAACCAAACCAGCCCTCCCAGGGACTTCTCTGGTAGCTTGCTCCACGGTGTAATCACATCCTGACTCAGTGACAGAGAGAGCAGGGCTCTGTCGGGGCGGGGCACCATCTGTCGTGAGGCTCCTTGTTCTCGTTGGAGAAGATCTTTACGAGTCTGGCTGAAAGTTTGGGGTCACTGTGGCGCAGAGTTTGGGATTTATGTCTCCTTGACGGATAAGAGTCCAACCATCTACAATTTCTAAAAGTTTTCGCACTTCAGTGTCCAACACTTCAACCATCTAGTAGAGAGAAAAAAAAAAAATAAAAAGTCTTTCTGCTGTCACATACACACCAATATAAATTCTTGCTGCTGGCAAGGACATGTTCCGCAGCAGCTGTCGAGTTTCAAATTTTGATTTACACTTTGACACTTTTTCTGCCGTACCTATCGCTCGTTTTTTTTTTTTTTTTCTTTGGCAAACATCACTGTGAGGCATTTAGTGAAATACTACTTCGGCTGTTTGAACACATCTAGTGCTCAACGTGTTGGACGCAGGACAGACTGGCAGATGGAGACCGGAGCAAGTCTGACAAAGGTCAAATTATTAGTCAGATGACTGGATCATCGGGGAAAAAAAAAAGGTTGAGGCTATTTAAAGACGTTCACACGCGCATTACAACGTTCACGTATTTTCAAGAACTGCACTTAAACCCCGTCGTCGGTGTTCTGCTTCAATTCCAAAAAAATAAAAAAATGTCTGACTGGTTTGCATTAGTGATACCATGTAATACAAACCAGGGTGTAAACTCATTTAGCATTCAGCTTTCAGAAACAAATACCATCTGCTGAAGTGTTAGTATGCACCCAAGTGAGCTGCATAAATACTTGACACCGAGATGTTTCCAGTTCGTTGACACCGCACGCGAGTTGACCGCTGAACCAATTTGCGATAAATAAATAAATAAAAAAGTCGATAGATTTGTGCAGCCCTAGGTCAGTAGGCCGACTCCCCTGCAACTGTTTTCACTTTGAGGGCTAATTTGGCCTGACCAAACCAGAGCAGGTCTGCCCTCTTTCTGATTAAGTGCAGCATTACTCAGAATGGACTAAGGCTCCTGCCAATCTCTCAGCTTAGTTCTCAGTCCTACGGAAAGAGAAAAAAACACTCCCCTGTGAGCTTTACTTTAACCGGATTGATCAGAAAGTGTTCTAAAGACACAAAGTTTCTGACTTTTGCCCTATACATTATTAGTTGAGTGCAGTTTGATTCCATTCACAAGCTCGCTTATTGTGATATTCCCTATAAGTAAACCAAGAACTCGGTCAGTAATGTGAATTTCCCCTGACTGGAGAACTCAGTCCATTCATCCCCCCAGCAGTAGGTCATGCTAGTTTATTTTCATTCAGCAAGGTCACTCTCCCTGAGAGGAGGACCGAGTGCTTACACCACTAGAGGTTTGATTAATTGTGAATCAACGAGCCATTAAAGCGAGCGCTGCAAACGGGATACGACTGGGCGGAATTATATATCAAGCTTCTCCTTGCTGGACCTTGCTTTGAGGGAGGTTTTGGCTTACCAGGTTAATAATACGCCGGCCACGGTAAGAGATGTAGACAGTCAGGAGGAATTACAGGATAAAAATAAATTCAAGGCACAAAAGTAACGTATGACGGTTGCATGAGGGGTAAACGCTTGGAAAAATGGAAGAGATATGATATGAACAGGGAGCGGAGCGGAGATTGAGGACATAAAGCGACTCCTGGGTGAGAATTGAGACACACGGCAAAAACCAATTAATCCATGACACAACCAAATCTCTTACCCTGACCTCCTTTTTTACCATCTTTCATTCCCATCTTTGCGACGTTTCATCTCCAGCGTGCGATTACGTCGCTAAAACACGACCGCACGCACGTGAATATTGGAGACACCGTTACAGGTTCTGCCCCAGTAACGGGACACGCGCGCGCTAGGCAGACGGTTTCCATTAAATGGCTATTTCCAGCCGCCACCGGCGCGGCGGGGAAATCAAGCGCCAGGCCCCCGTTTGAAGTGGTATCGGCTACACTTGTTCCTATCGCCTTCCTATCACTCCATCCACCCCTCCCTCCTATCCCCGGCTAACCCCTCTCCCTTCCTCACTTATCTCCCCTTACGGCCCCCAGAGATCTTTGGCCTCTTCTCTCTTCTCCACCTCTCCGTCCTCACAAGTCGGCACTCGCGTGTTCGCCCTCGCTCTTAATCACCCTCCTCTGCTACCCCTCTCATCCTGGTCTGACCCAGAGTTGCTTGAGGCGCCGAGAGCTTCACATCTACTTGTCATACCAGCCGACTTTTTTCTCTTCCTCCAGATCTCCCTTCTTCTGCCCCCCCCCCCCCCCCCCGCCCCAAACACCCTTTCAAGCAGAAATCCCTCATTTGAGATTTGACTAAAGAGGTTTAAAATGCACTTTATCAGCACTTATGTCATTATATGCATCTACTGTATATGTGACTGGATAATAATACGGTGTTCAGATCTGTACATGGTTAAAACCAGCATGTTACGCTTGATTTTGGGTATCTGCAGCCTGAACACGTCACTCAGAACCAGGAAGGGAATGCATCCACTTTTTACGTGCAGAATGAAAAGCTAATTACGTATGCACGCTAAGAGGAACCTCGCCCACTTGCTATAAAACCAACAAAATGTTGATAACTATCACAGGGCTAACACAGAGAGACAGGCAACCACTCACACTCACACCTACGGCCAATTTAGAATCACCAATTAACCTAATGAGGATGTGTTTGGACGGTGTGAGGACGCCACTGTGCCACCCTACTCGGGGAACATAATTGTTACTCTGCTTCATTGGACCCTCTTCCCTTTTCCTCATCTCCACCTTCTCTCTCCGTCCAATTTCTCATCTCTCCTAATCCTCTTCCCCTCCCCATATGGCACATTATTCACCCTTTCTTCATCCTCCTTTCTTACCCCATCACCCCTCATCACTTCACTCCTGCATGCCTCCTCATCTCCATGCCCCCCTCTCTCTCTCACTCTCCCACTCTCTCTCCCCCTCTCTCTCTCTCTTTCAGTCGGATGCCTGACGCTGCCGGAGACGGATCACAGTGCTCTCTTCTGCCCCTCGCCGGGAATCACACTCTTTTTTTTTCCTCCACCAGATAAGGACGAAGAAAGCCAAACAAAATTACGAAAAAAAAAAAAAAAAAAGCAAGAGGATAAAGAAGCAGATAAATGGATGAATGAAAAGTGAGCCAGCGGAGGCAGGACAAGGAGAGAGAGAAAAAAAAAAAAAGAAGCTGCCTGAAGGAGAGAAGAGATTTCTAAAAATACAACCCAGCTTACTCCCTGCATTCTGTTATTTCCTCCCTCTCTCTCCCTTCTTTGTCCCCTCCTTCATTCAGTACCTGTTCTGCGGGATTAACATGACTTAAAATTCAATCAGCCTACAGCCCGACGGAAGAGCGACAGAGGAGGCAGGCAGAGCGCTGCAGCTGTCGAGACCGAGTGAGGGGACGACCGGCGGGAGGGGAGAGAGAGAGAGAGGGGCATAGACGGAGAGAGATAGAGAGGAGAGAGAGGGAGAGAGAGAGAGAGAGAGAGAGGGAGATGGGTGTTTTTCCACGGAGCTGAGATAGAGCGAGAGCCGCGGAGACAGAGAGATGTGACGGTTCCAGGAGTCGTGGTGGAATGGTCCGGAAAACAAGGTTAGTAATTACACGTTTTAATCCAACAAAAAGGGGCAGGGGAAGAAGGAGAGAGGTGTCCGATGAGGATGAAAGGACAAGGAGAAGACTTTACGAAATAGTCTTAATAATGGATAAATAGCTCTATTGTGATTTTGAAGTGGCAAAGTGAACGCTGGAGGAGGAGGAGAAGCTCATGAGCAGGGACGGAAAGAGGGAAACGACTCGAGGATTTGCAATTTAATTCAAGAGAGAGAGAAGGGGGGGAAAAAATCCAGGAGAGGGGCTACATATATGTAGCTGCTGCAGTAATGTACAGATACACACTCAAAGGAACACACACACACACACACACACACACACACACAGTGAGTGCACTGGCTTACAGCAAGATAATGAGATTGTTGTCTTGAAGGTGTCGGCTTTTGGAGTTTGATTGACAAGCCAGTGAGTGTGTGTGTGTGTGTGTGTGTGTGTGTGTGTGTGTGTGTGTGAAGGGGGGGGGGACTTCTGAACTGCGTGACATTCATTGGGCTGATCAATAGCCTAGTTGTTTCATTAGGATGTGCGTGTTTGAGAGAGAGAGAGAGGGAGAGAGAGGGAGAAAGGGAGGGGGGGAGAGAGAGAGAGAGCGAATATCGTTGCATGACTACTTACTGGAAGCGTGTGTGGCGGCGGCGACTGTGGCGGTGTGTGCAAGTATGTGTTGCATGACTGTGCGTGTGCACGTGTACCCCTCAGAGAGAGAGAGAGAGAGAGTGTGTGCATGTGTGTGTGTGTGCACGCAAGAATAGGCCCATGCAGCCCACTGTGAGGCGTTAAGAGGGTCTCAGAGCTATTGATTCTTTTTGACAGACAGGTGAGAGCGAGGGAGGGAGGGAGGAAGGAAGGGAGGGAGGGAGGGAGGGGGGAAAAATGAGGGGTTGCAAGTCGGGGAGAGCCGGGTGGAGTAGAAAATGAACAATGAGATTTAAATGAATGCACACACGCAGAGCAAAGACGCCGCTCGGCTCGTCGTGTTCACGCTTCCCATGTGTCTCTCTCTCCGTTTCAGGTCTCTCTAGATATCGCTCTCCAGCGTCGCTCCCAAACCTCCCCGTCTGCACCTCCCTCCAAGGTCATCAACGAGCAACTAATTCAGTGCGGGAGAACAAACACGCGTCACGCCGAGCAGAGAGCAGAGAGGCCCCGAGGCAACCTGGAAAGCACTCCTGGAAGCGGCGGGGAAGGAAAGACTGAACGTGCGAGAGAACAAAGTAGTGAGAGAAAAACACCGGAGAGCCCGATGAAGAGGAGATACTGAAGGGGGGGGGGAGGCGAACGAGAAGAAGAGTAGCGGTGGTGGAGGAGGAGGAGGAGGAGGTGAAGATTGCAGCCTGGATTCTTACTCTCTCTCAACTGGACCGCTCGATACGTAGAGAAAAAGTTGAATACTGCCATGAGGAAATCACATCACGACGGCATAAATAGGATTTTAAGCAAAGTGGATTCTTGGATTTTCTTTCAAACTGAGGTCTCTATTTCGGAATACCACGCCAGGATTGGGCGAGTAATTCAGGATTTTCCAGGTTTTCTTCATCTATAGAAGCCTAAGAGGATATTGTGGGATTGGAATTTCTTCGACTCTCCGGTTGTCCGACACTGACCTACATCCGCCTCCTTTTGATGTGTGTGGGGGGTTTGTGATCGTGGAGGGGAGTCGGACAGGTTTCGACACGGACGCGCATCCCGCTCATCCCCCACGCCCCCCGCCCGGCGCCGCCGCCCCCACACCCCCCGCACCCTCGTGCTGGCCCGACACAAGCAGAAACACCTGGGGCGAAATCTGTGCTGCACACACACGCACACGTACACACACACACACACAAACCTGGATAACATGTGGAGCTGATTCGGATTATAGAGCCGCACAGACGGAAAAGGTAATGTCCATGCAGTTTCAAACGGACACACACACACACACACACACACATGCACTGTAAAGGCAAATCCATATCTGCATGGTTAGCGCTCTTGTGCTGAATCATTGAGTACATCAATGCAGTGAGCACCAGCACTCACAGGACTGGGAACTCGGTGCTCTGTGTCTCTCATGCACAAACACACACAAACACACACACACTCAGGACTATGAATAATGAACAGATGTGCATTCATAACAACAAAAACATAAGAGGCAAATGTCAGGGTACACGCACACACGCACACAAATCTCTCACAGAGCACAGATGATTGTACGCTTTTCTTTTCTTATCGTTCTATTCTAATCCTTAAACACCTCTAACTCTGCATACATACTGAGGATCCTTCCCCCCTTTCTCTCTCTCTCTCTCACTCTCTCACTCTCTCTCTGTGTGTTTCCATGTGTGAGTGTCAGCCAGCTGTCCTGTATCAGATTACTCACTAGGTGTGTCTCAGCTAGGCTTTCATCACCTCGCCTTTATGTAATCTCACCTGGCGTGTTGTGTGCGTCTGTGTGTAGCATGTCGAGTGTGTGTGTGTGTGCGGATTCGGGGCTGACGGGGTTTGTGTGGCAGCAGCGGCAGCAGCAGCAGCAGCAGCAGCAGCAGCAGCACAGAACAGTCCTAACCTCCCTTTCGTTTGAAGGCTTTTTACATAAGCTGCGTCTGAGCGCGCACACAAACACACACACACACACACAGATTTGGCACACTGACACAGGAGATCAGACCGACTGAGTGGATATATGGAGGATAAGAGGGCGATGAGAAGGGAATAGAGATGTGGGGGGGGGGGGGGGGGGGGGAGAGACGCAGGGGGAGACGGGGCGACGCGGCGGTGGAGGCTAAAGGTGGGGTCACGTGAAAGGATTGATTGCAGCGGGGCGACAAGTGAGACTCGGTGATCGACTTCTCGGCGCGACAAGGGCAATGTGAGAAATGAGCGGAATAAAACGGGGAAAAATAGATTAGGAGAAAAATGATGAAGGGCTCATCGCAGTTCAGAGCAATAACAGGAGAGAGGGGGGGGGCAGCGAGGCAAAGAGGAGAAGATGGAGGGATCAAGAAGGGGTGATATAATAGAAAAGACTCAGACATAAAAGATTAGAGGGGCAAGAAATGACACGGAGAGAGAGAGAGGGAGAATAAAAAACAGAAGGTTTGAGATCAACAAGAAGATTTGAGACGAGATCATAAAAAGTGATGAATTGATGGCAATTCACTGCAGGGAAATAAAAATAGACTGATAAATGGGGAAGAATAATTAGAAATGACAGATGGCCATCATTATGCTGCGTTCTGCTGTTAGACCATTGGCTA
Source organism: Chelon labrosus (assembly GCF_963514085.1). Taxonomy (NCBI): domain Eukaryota; kingdom Metazoa; phylum Chordata; class Actinopteri; order Mugiliformes; family Mugilidae; genus Chelon; species Chelon labrosus. The sequence continues at coordinate 16,122,902 of NC_140337.1, forward strand.
CAATTAGTCTTACGTGACCCCAAAAAGTCTGTTAAAGATCCCTGACACCAGTAATGAGCTATTTACACATATACCTGTAAGGGGAATATGATGCACTACGGGGGTTTACCATGTAACAGACGCTCTAATAATGGAGCCATGGCTTCCTGCTTTGGAGGGTCATTAATCACCCAGGAAGCAAAAGTGATTCAGCCTAAAAACAATACACCATGTGTACGAACAATAAGCTTTTTAAATAACCGAGACGAGGCTTGTTACCGTTGATCGTCTCGAAGCAGTTTTGACTCCCGCTTTGAACGGGTTCAGTGAATTCTGAAGAGATGACGCCCGAGTCTTTTGGAGACGTAACAAAGAGGCCTTTTGATTTCCATTAAGCAAATCATAATTCTATAATTGCTTTTCCTCTCCTGCCACCGAGCGTCGTAAGAATACCGAGCAGGTACGTGTCACCGGGTTCAAACTGTGAAACGAAGGCGGAATTAAAAAAAAAACAAAAAAAACAAGAACGTTCTCGCAATTATCTTGTTAATGCTCCGCGTGGCTCATTGTTACCGGGGGTGTCTGTCATTCTCGGCCTACAGTAAGGGAGATGAACAGATGGGAGGCTCGCTGCTCGAAGTAGGAGCCTTGCCAAAGCGAACAGACTGGCAAGTGAATGGAGGGACGGGGAATAAAATGGAAGGCACGTGAGCGGACCGGTTGTTAAAGCAAAGGAATAGCGAGTTAAAAAGATGGGAAAACGAACCGATCGGTAACCTAGAAACAACAAAAGCTGGTTAGTTGGTCCTGGTACCGTCTGGGAACCCATCAGCTAATCATCTAACAACTCGGTAGCCAATGTTTGGGCTTCTAGCGTCTGAATAACAGATATCCGGGTTAAGACTTCCCGTATCGTGCACTAGTAACCTTAGATGAACACAGAATGGAAGCGAGAGACAACATTTACAACCGGACAGTTTCCACTCGGTAGTGTGGAAACACAACAGCAGCTTTGTTGAAAGCATTTGTCTTACAAACACAGTGTGTTAGCTTGTATCTTGACAGGATACGACGGGACGTTCTGCCTCTTGTGTTCTCCACATGGGCCGTTTTCCTAAATGCAACCTAAGCACACTCGAACGTGACTGAGCGATGCTACGGGAAAGCATCCAGTATCGAAATCCTGTCCCGTCTCTACAGATTCTGAATATTCAAATGCAGGTGTCCACTTATAGAGATTAGTCATTGTCTTATAATGTAAGCTTTACAAACACACAGGAGGAGGAGACTATAGAGTTGATGTTCTGGTTGTGATTGAGGCATTTTAAACACAACATGTAAAGCTATAGGCCTGTGAGTAACACTGGATTATGTTACAGCTATAGTAATACCGTCAGTCTGATATGCTAATGATGGCAGATTAAGACACATTTAAATTCATTCCTGCAATTTTATTACTGGAAATCGCAAAAATAACCCCAACCCACCCCCTCCAGGTGTTTACCAGCGGCGCACCTCCATTATTAGAGAATCACGCTCATTGCTTCCACTCAAACGAACGAGAGAGGAGAGGTTGCTAAACTGTGCCTGGACAATAGCTTTTTAGTTCAAGGGTTTATTTAACACTCGGCTGTTAAATGAAAAGCCAAAACGACGGGGGATGAGAGGGATGGAAAGGCCGACTAGGTTTTCATCTGTGGCCTAACTCGATGGCTATATGAGGCAGACACGTGGTTAGACATCAAAGGAGAACGATGAATGATAGATGCGGGAACGTCACACACCTTCCCGATTCAACCGGCCTTCAATCAAGGAGAAAAGCGGAAGATCTGAAACCCCCCCCCCCCCCCCCCGCCCCGAAACAAATGGAAACATGGTCGCTGACAGGAGAGCGGCACTTGACGGATGGACGGACGGTCGAATGAGTTGACAAATGGCGGCGGGAGAGACGCGAAAGACTGGGGCTGCTGAAGAATGGCGGCGGGAGGATCAAAGGATGAGACGCCACGACACCGCCAACCGCTAAGGAACGAACAGAGTGGCAGGCGATGGTCAGAGAGGTATGGAGCGATGAGCGTGATGAAGAGGAGTAATTACAAGGCCGACTGTTTAAGATGGGGAGGAACACTCAGAGGATGTAGAGAGACTGAGTAATGAAGAATGAAACGGCGAGTGATGACACTTGAGAGGTGGATGATAAGAGGGAGCGGGGGGGGAAAGGGAATAGAAGAATAACAATGTCTGGAAAGAAAAACTACGCTAATAAAGCACTGGCACGTAGAAGGGGAGGGCTGGGTGGAGAAAGAGAGAGAGAGAGGGATGGAGGGATGAATGAAAGGAATAGATCTGCGAGGTGAGATTCAAACATGTAGTAGTAGGAAGGAAAGGCGGGGATAAAGGGATGGCACGGGAGTAAAAAAAGGTGGAAGGAAGTGGAAAACGATGAAAGGAGTCAAAAGAAAGTGTCACCGAGAAAGAGGAGAGGAGGAGTGACTAAGAGGCTCCCTAGCAAGAGGTGGAAGCGACTGTGTAGTACAGAAGTGAGGGAAGACAGAGGGATGAAAAGATGAGTAATTAAACTGTTGACAGTCTGTTTAGGCACAGCGGGCGCCTGATGAGCAGAGCAAACCGTAACCACGGCAACCACCCGAGACAGACGGAAGGGACGGTTTTGGGGGGGGGTGTAAAAGCCTACAGGGGTAGAGGAGAAATGGGAGTGTGTTAGGCTAGACCTGACACCACGCAACGGGCCAATCTCACAAATGAAGATTAGCAAGCTCCCCACATATCTGTGAGAGATTATTCCGTTGTCTAGGTAACGCCGATGTGAATCTATAAAACCAAGTTTGAATTCTGTGATGAACGTTCAGAAGAAAAATATATATATACTCCCCCCCAAAGTACTTTAAAACTTATCTGTCCAACTTGCTAATCCCGCTTTATGAAAAGCCCTTCTGGAGATTGGAAAGTAGAAAGGAGGGGATGGATTTATATACACACACATACACACTCAACTTTGATGTGTTCAATTCCATCAGAACTTTTCTCCAACTAGCCTGAAATATAAGTTGTAATGACCCCGTTTAAAACTGCTTTATCAGTTGTTCAGTCGGTGAGAAAAAAATATTCTGAAAATAGAGGAAGAAAGTGCCCCCATACGTTCCCAGAGTGGGAGCAGTTTGGCATTCTGGCTAGAAAAATGACTGTTGATTGTTGTAGCAGCGCGCCACAAATCAAACGTGGCCTTCAGACAGTCTGGTCCACTCGCAGATATTTCCCTGGCGTTATTCTTCTGAGATCGATTTATTTCAGACGATAAAGGAGGCGGAAAAAACGAGAAGTGAGCAAAGAAAATGGACTTTGGCGTGAGCTTCCTGTAAGCAGATGACATTTGTTTCAGCACACCTTTCAAAAGCGGTGAAACGACAGTGCTTAAAAGCATTACCTGCAATTTTGCCGAGCACGCCGAGCTTCTCTGACAGCAGTTTACTCGCATCCGAGAGACCGGCAAAGTCTGCGAACCCGCATGTGTTTGTCTACGTTTCCGTCTTCGGCAGATGCGGTGGGCTGCAGATGCTCAAGTGAATCATTGTGCAGAATACAGTGTGGGTGATGACTGCCAGAAGAAAACTGGCGCGCACTTAGTGGAGTGCAAGTCTCACGGCAAAAAAGCACTGAGTGTTTCTGCCTGTATCAGCACGGCTACGCATTAGAATAGAAGACACTGTAATCAACAAACTCGAGGGAAACCAGTTTCCCCTGCAGGCTCATTGCAGTGAAGCATTGTTTTGCTTGAATTAGAGTCACACTTCTGGGGCAAAACAGCCGCTTGTGATGTGTTAATATGATTCATTACTGCTGAGAGTGGATCAAACGCGCCTCACGCTAAGGGCCTGAGCTGACGGTCGGCCATTTGTCGGTGTCGGGCCTCTGACGAGTCGATTCAGCGCGTTGAATTGGTGGCAGAGGGCACTGCAGTGAGCAAACCAGTGCACAGGAGGAGGAAAGGATGGGACAGAAATAAACAAAAGCGTAGACTGTAGGTCTTTCTTGTCTCCCAGCTAATAATAGCTCTTCCAGTTTTCCTTTTTGAGAGATGAATACAGACTAATGCCATCTGCAAGACGCAATAGCTGGCCGATGGATGTAGTCTTTGCAGAGTGGTCAAATGCAAGTCTGCTTTTCATACTAGTAGTTCTCTGATGTTGGTTTTGGTGAGTCTGAGCCTTAAGAAACCGGTTTAAGAGAGGGCAATGATACGGATGACCACAAGAGAGGAGGAAAGAGCTACTCGACTGAAGACCGAGCTTCGTTTTCGTAAGTGTGCGCCTGCTCGTATGATTGTAGCATTAATCAATATATCCATCACTCTAATTCAGAGACCTGCTTGGCTTGTCATTGACCCACTGTGCTGATTGGGTAATTGTTCTCTTACTCAGGATTTCCCCTTAGAAAGCCGGGAACCCTGCTGAATCATCAAACCGCCAATTCACACAATGCGCACACAACCCACAGAAACGCCGTTCGTCAAGCTGCATCCTGTCGCGTCAGCCAATCAGGGTCCATATAATTGCCCGCCGCGGGGTTTCTGATTGGGGCGGGAGACGCGGCGTGTTTGTGTGTTGCCTCTCGAACCGGTGTTTGTGGTGGATTTGCAATTTTTGGTTGATTAGGCCCGGCTACGTAAACATAGCGCAGGTGCAAACAAGCACGGGAACACAATCAGCCACTGGAAATATTGCACGGTTGCAGGAAAGGCTGAAAGAATGAAGGACAAGGTGGAATTAAGAGAGAGAGAGAGAGAGCGGAATGAGGGAAGACATTATTTCCCTATTGGGGCAGAACATTTGAGCTTGAAAGATACAGAGAGAAGAATAGGAGGGATGAAAGAAGAAAGAGAGAGAGAAACCTGCAAGCGCATTATGTTAAGGGTGAGTGGCAGGCCGGTTATTTTGCAACACTTGTGATAATGTGTTTCACGCAGAGGTAAATTTGTGGCACAAACTATATCTTTGTGTGTGTACGTTTCTAAGTATAAGAGTGTGTGAAGAAAATGAGGACTAGAAAGTGAAATAGTTGAAGAGTTTCTCCTTGGGCGACCCCTCAAATGACTGCAAACACAAACACACTCCATCAACAGTCCACAAAAACTCGCACAACTCCTAAAGCATCAAAGTGCATAAGATCGTCTAGCGATGCCGGACTCAAACACATTAAACGATTCAAACTCTCGAGTGTTTGTAATTGGGGTCAAGCTACGGTGCACCGTCACATTAAACGGGACCGAAATATAATGACAGTATTCAAGCGGTGTTCATCTTCCATCAGACATTTACAGGTTGGAATGCCTGCAAGGGGTTTTGCTTTCAAACAGCGGTTAACATTTATCTGCCGATTTCAAAGTAATGTATGAGACGCGTCCTCTGAAAGCTCAGGAAAATGGAATGAAGGTTATGAAGGCCTTCAACCAATAATATACAGTTAATTTAGTTGTTAAATGAAGTAGTACATTCACTGAAAACTGTTATACAACGTCGGTCTGGAAGGATGTCTTCAAAAAAAATAAAATGAAAACTGATTAGTAGTAATACAGGACTGGATTTGGCTTGTTACATACTCCGTGAGAAGCAAGAAATTTGTTCTTGCTCCTAGGGCTGTGAGAACAAGAAAAAAAATTTTGTTCTGGCCAAGTAATTTATACTTCACGTGAAGCTCAAGTGCCGAACTCTGGGGAAGTCCTCACAAGGTCCTCCAACTGGAGCATATGTTACACGTGCTAAGCATTGTGGGAGATGGACACGACCCCATTTTTGGAGTATCCAAGTGTGGGCGGAGTAAAGTACAACCAACATGGCGACCGCAGGGTCCGCCCACTTGGGGCTTCATTTCTTCATCTCTTCAGAAATCTAATGATGATCTAATGACGCTAGGTTAGATTAAGTGGGTGTGGTCAATGCTTTTCCACATTGGCCACGCCCACTTCCAATTTCTGACCAATCACAGATTAGCAACTGGACACCACACGAGAAAAGTTCTGCTCGGTTGATGTGTCGAGAACAAACTGTGAGAACAAATTTCTCACTTCTCGCAGAGTAGCAGCTTTAAATCTTGATTTATACTCCCGCAAGAAATCTACACAGCAGAGCCGACGTGGCGGCCACTTCAGAGTTGGAGCTAATAAATGCTGAACTTTTACTAAAAATCACTGCAACACAGAAAAAAAGAGAAGGTCTCTGAGTAGATAGTGTGTAGGCGGCAGAAGGAGAATGAATTTTCTGTACTTGTCCAGCCGCTGAGAGACTTGAACGAGGTAATGCATTTTGGGACAATTACAGCTATTGTGGTCTGCAAGGCTGCAACGTGTAGTTACGTTTTCTAGCGAGGTGCATCTACAATGTAGATGTGGCACTTTATGGAAGTGGAATGGTAAATCACACCTTTATCTATCGTTTTCTCTTAGAGGAGTCAGCGGAGTAAGCTGAATCTCCCTGCTTGTTGCCTGAACTGAATAAAAGCTAGATCTTTCAAAGAGAGGCCAACATTACCGTACAGGCTCACACACTCATCTCAATATGGAATCTGCGTTAAATGATGAGGATGTGGCAAGAACAAAGACTGTCGGCTATTAATTACAGGCTTTTATTGGCCTCCATCTTAAACCATGTTACTGTGCAACTTAATCAGCTGCAACTACGCTACTGCCATCTGGGATGGGGACGTATCAAAATGGAACAGCGCTGAGCCCCCACAGCGGCAGCAAGACGACAGCTATCCAGCAGTGAAAAATGATTCCTCTCTAAGTAAAAAAAAAAAAAAAAGGAACCGTGCAGCAGTGTCACCGAGCTGTCCTCACCTTATTTGCTCAGTGATTTTAGCTGCTCAACTCCATCCATCTTCGAGGCCGCTTCAGACGCGCAGAACGAAACCGCCGATGCATTTTCAAAGGACGCCCAAAACAGATGACGCTGAACTCTCCGGTCTGTTTTTTTTTTTTGTTTTGTTTCCTTATTAAATGTGGACACAGATACAGGTTCCAGTAGTAGACAAAGTTCAGATGGATGCCGTTCAAATAAGAGTTTCAAAACTGATTATGGAAAAGCCTCTCCCCGTCCCTCTGTGCCTCCGCGGTGCCAAAGAAAATTACTGTCACCTCCGTTGTTTGCCAAATCAATTTACCTCCCAGAAAATGGAATCCCCAAGCTGTGCAGTTGTGTGGGCTTTCCAAAGGGGAGGAAACTAAATTACAAAACATCCGCCAGGAGTGGGATATTGGCTGCCACAGTAATAACAGTGTTATTAACACTGTTAGGGAGCTGGAAAGAAAATGATCAGAGCTACTTGGTTAATTGATTTGGACTATATCATGATAGTCGCTGCTAGTATTAACAAGGCAGCTAATGATCAACTGCTTGACATTTGCACGAGAGGCCTCCCAAGTCTCCAAACGGTTTGAGACAAGTGGGTTGGGTAGAAATAGCCGGCTGGTGGTGTACAGATACGAGCTGTGACATGAAGCGCAAAATTCTGCTCAACTCATAAGGCGAACCAGAGCAAAGCCAGCCTATTGCCATGGCTCGCTGCTTGGGCTTTTCTTGTCCGGCATCTTCACGGTTCGCCAACTCACAGCCTGTGGCAAATCAGAGCAGTAGGTTAACTCCCGCCGCCTGGTTTCCACAATATCTGGCGCTTCTTCGGCCGAGGACGTTAGAGAGAGAGAGAGAGAGAGAGAGAGAGAGAGAGAGAGAGAGAGAGAGAGAGAGAGAGAGAGAGAGAGAGAGAGAGAGAGAGAGAGAGAGAGAGAGAGGGGGAGTGTCTGGTCAGGTGTCTCCCAGGTGTCCAACTTTCACGACTTTTTCAACTTCAGCTTTTAACAAGGCTTTCTCAGTTCATTAAGGCCGCGCCGCTTATCTGTGCAAAACCGTGCGGCAGCCTTTAAAAAACTTCAAAGCCAATATTTTTTTACTCCACACAGACAGAGAACAAGCAGAGTGGCTTGCTTTCTCTTAAGTGTTGCCATGTTTAAAGATTACAGATACTTTTAAGAGCGTCTCACTTTAGATAAGGTGCCGTAGCCAAAAGCACTCCACAATGCTTCAGTCTCGCCGATGAAAGGGCTCATTGGCTGAGAATTTTCTGCACGGAAGGAGCAAAACGCTTGATTCTCAGACTTCTGAGGAGTCTTCATGGTCTGCTGTGAAATGTGCATCAGCGAGACCAAAACACTGTCTTTATGTGAGCCTTTTTTTTTTTAATTCCTAATCTGAATCGGAGACGTTTACCACGGCTGTTCAAAAACTGCTCCCAATGTGGCGGGAATCGAAAACAATTATCAAAATCCTTCCAGATCGGACGGACAATATTTAACGAGACGGGGTCTTGCATACAGAGCGCTCGCCGTTTCTTTCTCTCGCCTCTCAAACCCAACATAAGAGGTGAGGGAGGAATTAGTTGAGTGGAGTATTTCAGGAGTGCTGTATTATTTTGGAGCCCCGCTGTGAGCAGTCTTTTTATTTTAAAGAAAAGACGCTACAGTTCTTCTCTCTGATTTCCCATTTTGCCGCTTTCACTTCTATTATTTACCTCAGGGGTTCTGTAAGCTTCTTTTTGTTTTTTTTGCTGTCAGTGCCACCTATCTATGTGGATGGTGGAAAATAAAAATAAATAAAAACAGATGGCTGCACAGAGTGAAAGAGAACAACACGTAAAGCACTTAATGATTGACTTTTGTAGGTTTTGTTCTTCTTTGAGAGGCCCACACTCCACAAAAAGACCGGGATTACGCTCTACCTGTGTGTGGAAAGCGGACGATTTTCACAGTTCACATCAAAGCGTAACTACCAGCGCCACAGAGCAAAACAGACTGAACACGGCGTCTGTTTATTATCACATTTCCTTGTCAGACTGGACTTTGAGACAGCATCCTGTGTAAATTTATTCCCCCACCTTGTTCTGCTACACTGAAAGTCTTTTTAGGCATAATGAACGTCTGGTCAAGCATCATTAATCTATGACTTCTTGATGAATTCAAGTCTTTTGTTGAAAAAATAGTGTAATTTATATGTTGATTGGCACCAATACTGTTCACGGAGGAACATCTAAATCCATCTGCTGCACAGCTCCTCATTAGTAGACTATGTCCAAATTATAAATGCCCCGTTAAATGTCCCAGCTACTCCCGTCATTGTTTTTGACCGGTAGACCTTCCTCCTTCCCACTCCCGCCTCATCATCACCCCTTCGCTCCCATCCTTCACCCGCGTCTTCCTCTCCCTTCCGCGCTCTTCCCGTTTCTCCCGCCGCCGTGACAGTGATGCCTCCCAAACTAATTCTCAACCCGGCTCTCCCTTTCCCTAATCAAATCCCGCCGTCCCTCCCTCATCCCTCTCTCCGACAGTGACGGATGGCGGCCTTCGCCCGTTTATCGCCTTTACATATTTCTCTGCCCATCCGCTTAACGACGCGCGCTCATGGGCGCCGACTCTTCATCCCTCTTTCTTTCCGTCTTCCTCAAACTCCTTGACTTCCTCATTGCACCCGTCCCTCCTCCATTTTATGCACTCATCTCCCATTTTCTTGGGCTGTTGGCCTCTCTTTACGTCTCCCGTTTGGTGTCCGTTGCCAGTATTGTTACTCTGCTGCTTCCTATACGTGCTAGCTGACTAAAGAGGACAGAATACGACGGAGGGATGACAGAGGAGCGATAGTATCAAAAGGATGAGGGGGTTTACAATACACACGATTGCCGCAAGAAGAGGCTATGTAGGCGTTCTTTTGTTCCTCGCCTGGAGAGAAATAGAGTGTGTGTGTGTGTGTGTCTATGTGCCGGCCTCCCTATAATTACGACTGTGTGGGAAGACTGTTTTGGTAAGCTTGCCGTTGTTTCTGTATGCAAGTGCTCACCTAATATCAAGAGCCTGGATTATGAGTAAGAGTCCATGCTAGAAAGCCTCAGTTTGGTTGAAAGAATTTCTGACTGTGTGTGTGTGTGTGTGTGTGTGTGTGTGTGTGTGTGTGTGAGGCTGCCTCTACATTTGTGCCAGTGGAGCCTGTGTGTATTTTGGGCTCAAACACTGCAGCACGGTCCACGTCAGCAATACGACATTCATTCATTTCTACCTTTGCGGTTTCACGGCTCGCGGTCAAGCGTTAACCTCCTCGTGACTTCCCTGGCGTCTGCGCCGTTTGAAGACGCGCCCGTTCACAGTCCAATCAGATCTGTGGATTACTGTGCTTGCGATAAGTGGCTTTTGAGAGCTAATACAAATCCCCTTGTTTATAAACACTGCGACATCCCCTAAGTCGATTTAAGTCGATTATGGGCTAATGGCGTTTGCCGGAGCCAGAGAGGACGCGCAAACTCACACGCCAATATGCAGATTTGGAAATATGCACGCAAGCACTCGCTCAGTTTATTAGCATTATTAATTGCGGCTGGCATTTAAAAGGGCCTGACATTTACGACGATCCGCGGAGAATTAAAGACTGAGACCGAAAAGGGACATTAAACCTTCAAGTGCCATAGGTCTTCCATGCGAACTACAAAGAAACTCCCAAACAGACACAGCCAAGTCACGCCTGAAGCTTCTCTTAATTGCATGAGCTTGGGTTGAGTTCAAGTATCACCATAAAACACTGTTAATGGAAATCCAGACTTGTAAAGCTATTAGCAGCTACATATTTATGCGGGTCTGGCCTCACACCAGGAGGCGGCACGCTCCTGGTGTTGGGGTGGGCGTTAAAAGAGAAAACTTTCGGAAGCCGGGGTGAGGTCGGGTTCAGCCTCGCGGCACGGAGTCATGCTTCAACACCGGGGGTACTGAGCAGCTCCTTCCACCGACGCTTTTAGCTCATGTTCTAACTCTCCCTTCACGTTGCCTTTTCGCTCCACCCGTCGGTTTCTTGCTCTCAGGAGGGTTAAGGGTTCATGCAGGGTAGCGCAGTGAGAGATCTCCCAAAATAGAGGGAGAAGAAGGGGAAAAAACAGCAACAAAGCGGATGTGGACACATGCCTAAAGCTCAAAACACAAACGCACAAAAAAACCCATATGCACATTCATGTGACTATGTCTATTTTATTCCTCCCTGTTTGTCTGATCCCCTGTGTTGACCTCTTGTACTCCGTTCTTCCGCGATTCTCATTCATCAATCTTTTATCGACTGCCTCCCGTTCCTCTTTTCCTCTCAAAAGTGTCAAGCAGGCTTGCTACTAAAGGGCTTTAGGCCGTATTGAAATACTGTGATGCCTGCTGCTTTGTGCACATGTGGGCTGGAGGCTGTGTGTCTGTGTGTGTGTGTATGCGCGTGCCCCGCATCTGTGTTTTCCAGCATTTCTGCAAATTCAGCAGGAAACTCTTAAGAGCAAGCGAAAGCTTCCTAAGTGCAAAAAAATGTCACATTAATTCACAAACAGGAACGCACAGCCCAGACGAGCATGCTGGGAGCCAACGTCTACAGCCGTATACATTAAGAGCAGACACTGCACCGGCTGATTTTAGTTACACATAGGGATGCTCGCACATAACGGCGCTGCGTGGTTATGCTGCATCAGGACGGAGTGTAAGATAAGAATTTATTGATCCCCAGAGAGGAAATGCTAGCGTTGCAGCAGCACATGAAACAGACCAAAGACCAGAGGCGGGGTGAGATAGAATCTGGATTAAAAGCTATATACAAAACATTAGACGGAAGTTGATAAGAACCAGTGAACCAGGGTTTGATCAGCAGTTCATTGTCCTATATGGTTAAATGTAGATAATGGCTCCAGGGGTCCTGCAGGAAATTTAGATTAATCCATAAAAGCATATTATCGTAGCACATTGGCATGAATATTTTATCAACACCAAAAAATGCTGATCTTTCATTATATATATATATATTGCAATAATGAACCTTTTGGTGCTAGAATAATACAATTATTTTCTGATGAGAGAAGAGGCGACAGCGTGTGGGGAAGTTTGTGGGGAAGAAATAAAAGAGAAAAGCACTGATTGCGCTAAAACCCACTTACTTTCTATTAGTTCACTAAGGAAGGAAAGGAGGAAGCAGATGGATAGGACCCAAGGAGTATAGTATGGAAATGAAGTCCTACAAACCTGAGGATGTTTTGCAGCTGCATAGATGTCGTTAAATTCACAATGCAGTGATAATATCGTAGCAATACACATGTTTTAAGTATTGTGACAGTAGTGTATGGCGGGGGAAATGGTGATTAAGGGTAAACTTGGTGCAGTGACAGACAGATAATGTGTCTGAAACCGAAGACCTTTATCCGCGGCGCCAAAAAATATGCTTCAAAACTGAAATATTACAGGAACGCAATCCACAAGATGTAAAGGAAAACCTTTTACACCGCTGTCTGATCTAAACTAGACTCTAATACACCATGCGCCATGCTTCACACTTCTATTATGTCTGAGCTGTAGAAAGGAAAAAGAGTGGAGGTGCATGACGTTCGACATAAAGATGACAATTTCCGTGGCTGACGTTAAAAACAAATAAAAACTAGTAGTAGTGCAGATAAATCTTCCTGCTGCCACTGATTTGACATCTCTCCACTACACCACTACACTGGAGCATCCAACTGAACAGGGCACGCAGGAATCAGAAAAGACTAATAATAAAAAAAAAAAGCAGTGTGGAAGAAGTAATGAAATGCCATCCTGGATCAGAGACGCTGGTTTATCTCTGTATCTTTATTTTTGCACACTATTTTATTCCGGCATGTCCGTGTAATAGCCGAACAGCAAGCCATTAAATACTGTGACAAAACAAGCCTCGCTCTTCAAAGTGACCCTCCGAACAATAGTGTATGCACCTTTAAAAATCAATTACTCGAGTACTTACTGTAAAAAAAACAAGAAATAAGATGGAAGCGGCGTGCGGAGGAAGAGATTGAGGGAGAAAGAGAGAGCGGGGGGGGGGTGAGTGTAAATGAATGGGACAGACTGCTATCCATCTCTCTGGGTCAGATCGATCAGCAAGTGAACGGATCAGTTACATCCAACTTGTGCGTGCATGTGTGTGTGTGTGTGTGTGTGTGTGTGTTCGGAAGCTTCAATGCTGCACTGCTCCAGTTGCAAATGAGTTCCACTTCCTAATAGAGGGAGAGCAAGAGACGGCGGGGAGAGAAAGATGCAGGAGCGAAAAGGCGAAAGAGCGAGGGAGAGGTAAGGGATAAAAATGACTGCTGGGGGAAAATCAAGAGAGGGAGCAGATGGGGAGGAGAGATGGGTGAGAAAGTTAGATAAATGAAAGAGGGGAGGGGAAGTCCAAATCACGTGTGGCACGTAGGGGGTGAGGGTGAGCGCACGCATATATGTGCATACTTGCGACCAGAATTAGGAACACAAGAGGCAAGGAGACGTGGAGGGCAGCGGAGTCAGCAAGCGATAGGGAGACGAGACAAAAAAGACAGAGGCAGGGGTGGTGGAGGAGGAGGAGGAGGAGGAGGTGGAGGAGGGGGAAAGGAGTGGAGAAGGTGGTGAGGTAGAGCTGTGACTGATAACATTGTCGTACTCAGGTTGCCTCAAGGGCAGACAAGACAGAGAGAAAGAAAGAGAGGGAATCAGACATAAAGGGAGAAAATGTGGAAATTTACAGGAGGGCTGGAGGCAGAAAGGGTTATAAGATAGAATGTGAGCAATGAGGGAAGAGATAGGAGGAAAAGAGGAGCACTTTAGATGGAGGATTGGAAGGCAGGGAAACACAAGAACAAGAAGTGGTGCTGTAGTCAGAGGAAGAGGAGCTAAGAGAAAGGTTTGTGGGTGGGCACAGGGAGTGGGACGAGAAGGCTCAGAGGGGCGGTGGAAATTAAAGACCGGCCACGAGAGTTATTACAAGAGTGAGAAAAGCAGAAGCGAGAGGTAGTAAAGACCAAGGTCAAACGAAGGAGTGGAGAAGCAAAGGATGTGCAAAAAGAAGGATCGGCGAGCCACCGACGCTTTAGGAGCGCTCGGTGAGAGCCGGTCAAGTCGGGACTAAAGAGCCCTGCTCGCACCACGCCGCCACCTGATGTTACTGCTTTTCAGGGACGGCGGCAAAAACTATTTTTTATTTATTTATTTTTCTTCCAGGGGCATTTCACTTTGCCGGAGTATTTTCACATTTTAGTATGCGCGTCTCCACGGGAGCTCAGGAGTAGTCGACTTCCAACATCGACCGCCCTGGGGACAAGCTGTCACTGCAGGCATTCGCACACCCCACCTCCTCCTGCTGCAAGCATTTTTTTTTTTTTATACTCTTTTTTTTTTAAACTGATGACACCAGACATAAGGAAATAACTATCTGCGTTAAGCTGGAGTGTGTGCCAGAGCTATATTTTTAGATTGGGTTTCAAAAAAAAAAAAGGTAGAGCGCTCCTGGTAGTCATTACAGCTTTCTAGAAGAGGCACTCAAGCATTTAGTTAAGTAGCAAAAAGCAAACGTCGACAACAAAAAGCAGTGATTTCGCTAAAGTCTGTTAATGCGCCGCTGAATGGAAGCCAAATTTGTCCTTCCCGTAACAATCGCGGCAAACTTCCATCTTTCTCGATAACCAATATCGCGTTCGGTTTAGCGCTCGCGCCAAACATCAGCGTTTCAAAAGCAAATGCACGACATTAAGGACGTAATAACAGCATTCACTGGAGCCCAATCTATTCTCATGATCTAAGAGGGGATACTGCTCATTTCAGTGCTTCTCTTTGCTCTAAGTGAGAACATTTAGGAGCCCCGAGATAAAACGTGTAATCATTTCAGGCGCTAGGTTTCTTATCTCTTCAACGCAGAGAGTGAAGGGTTCAAAAAAAAATAAAAAAATAAAATGGGACTGGTGTAATATTGAGCTCATGTTTTGAAAGTAGACCAAAGCAAACCATGTCGCAGGGAGGAGAATTTAAAATGCTGGAATATGTGCGTATAGTTTAACATGGGAGGAGCATGCTAGGATCCACTGGCAAATATTAAGTCAGCTTGATATGTATTTATGTCTGGTTATATATATATATATATATATATATATATATATCACGATACAGTATCATCTTCACAAGTTTCCAGATTGCTCCACATAAAAATATCCCCCATCATCCTCCAGTGATGTTAGTTTCTCCGTGTCTGTCTCTGACTCATCGTCTCCCTTCTCACTGCGTCCGCGACTGTTATCAACAATCCCTGTCACTCTCACTGTATCTAGGCTACAGTTGCTATAACAACTGTTAAGCACGCCAATCAGCGGCAGTGACTCACCGCTATACCTTATCATCACATACCCACAGAGCATGTTGTTGCTGGCGGATTTCCTTGTGTGTGTGTGTGTGTGTTGACTGCGCTGGGCTTAAGGAGGCCGACGTTGCGCCCGTTTTGGGTCTTTTGCCGACGGCGACCCAATTCGAATCCCTGACCCACAGTCTTAAGGAAGGGTCCTGTGATATAACACTCGCCTAATCCGCTCTTAAAGGTTTCTAGGTAACTGTTACTATGGGGACCGGCTGTGTTCTGTCTGTAGGGATGTTGTTGCTAGGCGATGAACTGTAGTAGTGCGCCGGTATGCAGGACTCTGAGGGTGCCGCATATGTAAGAGGTAAAAATGTATGTACTGCAGGGGCTTCAGCCGTTTCTCAGAATTGATTTTTGTGCTATAAAGTGGGCATTAACGCAGAGTGGTACTTGGTTAAGAGGGTCTTGGCCCGCACAAGTATCCATGTGGGATTAGTGTCTAGTCAGAGTAGGTGGAAGTCAGCAAACTTTTGACAAAAAATACACTTCAGATTTCATAGGTTACGTTCAGACTCGTTTCTTTTTTTGGACATATGGTTCGCAGTAGTGTTTGCAAGACTGGATTTGTGTGTCCAGACACTGCCATCATGTCTGAATGGTAATGCCGTTGTAATGTAGGCGTCATAAACTTCATAAGAACGCTTTAATTGTCTTGTCTTGGTAGATTCCTTCCAGCTTTGCCTGTACAGAAGCCTGTTTCCCCATGTTATCCTCCACAGAGCTCTGCTAGTGGATTCTGCTCAGCACTCATTTGGAGTCTGGATCTGGTTGTGGATTGGATTAGATTGGCAAAAAATAAGTTCGGGCTGAAAGTCTGAGCGAAAAGCTGTGTACGACCAGAGCGCAAACCTAAAACCTCCTTCTCTTTCTGTCCCTCCAGGTCTGTGGATAGCCAGGCGTTCTACCATGCCTGTCCCCCCACCCCTCAATCCCAGCAGACAAAAACACCTGCCCCACACACACCTCCATCCCAAACAGAGAGCAGAAGGCTCTGCCTTCCCCTCCCTCCTTCCTCCATCCATCCTCTCTCTATCTATTTCCCCCCCTCTTCTTTTCTCATCTTTGCCTCCTTCCTCCCACCTCATCCACCACACCTGCCCTAGGGCGACAAAGCGAACCCTTCCGGACCCCGTCCCTTTCCCCGTGTTTCACTGGCTGACTCTGGTCACATGCTGCCTGCTGCCGTCTCTGATTGGCGCAGGGGAGACCTGGGGCGTGGTCTCGGCCTGCCCTTTCCACTGCGTGTGCCGAAACCTCTCGGAGTCGCTCAGTACGCTCTGCGCCGACAAGGGCCTCCTGTTCGTCCCACCGCATGTTGACCGGCGCACAGTGGAGCTGCGACTGGCCGACAACTTTATAACGGAGGTGGGCGGAATTGACTTTGTCAACATGACCGGACTGGTTGATCTGACTCTGTCGAGGAACACCATCCACCTTATTCGACCGATGGCCTTTGCTGACCTGGAGAGTTTGCGCTCTCTGCATCTGGATGGTGAGAAGTAACGGTCATGTTATTCTCTGCGCCTATGACTTGGATATGAAAGTGGTACTAATTCATTATGTTTTGCCCAGGTAATCGCTTGACAATACTTGGCCCCAGGGACCTTGCCGGTTTGGTGAATCTGCAACACCTGATCGTCAACAACAACCAGCTCATCAAAGTCTCTGTCCAGGCTTTTGACGACTTCTTGCTCACGCTGGAAGACCTTGATCTGTCCTACAATAACCTCAGGAAGTAAGCTTTCGCTCTGTTGTGATCACCCGCATGAATTGCGCGTTCTCACCCCCTCTACTTTGTTCTGCTTTGTTAAGTAGAAACTCCCGGTAATACTCTTCGCGCAGGCCCAGGTCTCAAGCGTGTGCTGCAGACACACAACTCAGCTCCCAAAATGTCAGGGCGCAGTGGAAACAGCTTGTACGATAGCGTGAGAGTCAGCAAAGACAATGAAGAGATATTGGCTCAAACTGCTGAGGCGAGAAGCAGAGTACTTAAAGCTAAGAAAATTGAAAGGGAATCAATTTTGATGAGGTTCTAACTTTCTTTGACTTTGATTTGGTTAAGATTTGATAAGAGCTCACTGCACTGTAAATTAGTGTGCACTGTTAAAGCTACACAATACTGTGTCGTGTTCCACTCATCTCCATTTAGGACAATAGAGATTCTTACAAAATAGCAGTTGATTTCTCTGGACTAATTTAAGTCAGAACAATGATGATAGTCTGCATCAGTCCGCTCTTCTTCTCTCCTTTGTGTCCGACTATGCTGACGAATTCAGTTCTGATTACGATGTTACATTTTTCATACAAGAGCGCTCTGGCATGTCTCCAGCCTCCACCAAACCAAAGAAGACTCCAGTTAGTGTTTGCCCTTCCTTGTGGAGGAGTCTACTGACTGAGTTTCAAACAGAGTCTACATTATAGATTATAATCAAGGTTAAAAATAGTCAACGCCGGAAACAGGTCATGTCGTATGAGAACTCATTTAAGGAAGGCAGAAGTTGAGTGTTGGATTTGTTCAAATAATAACTTTTTGGAGCGACTCTGCAACCTGAACTGATTTCATGCATCCGTTTTCTGGGACACCGGCACTGAACAACACAGCAAAAAATGTTTCCCTTCTGCAAAAGAGAATCTGCTTCTGTTTTAATGAGTTTAACAGCAAAACAAAAAAAGATGAGGGGCAACAATTAAGGTCATAAGAGATGCCCATTGGTCACATTAAAACAACTAAATCCATCACACAAAGTCATTTATTCTTCACACCAAATGAGCTTTGAAATCAACTCACTACGTGTGATATCAAGTGGCGGCGAGCTCTATTTGTGTTCAGCACCTAGAGCGCTACATTCTCCCTGTGATACAGAGCAGATTTACACTCTGTCAAACGTACAGTGTGTTACAGGAAAAAACAGTGAACACAAAGTGAACTCAAATATAGAACAAAAGGTGAAATCAACAGTGCATACATGAGAGACTCCCAAAATAAACGCTCCACATTTCCCCTATTTTGCCAGTTCTCACATTTGAGTCTTGACTCACTAATTGGTACAAACAGTGAATGACTGCACTAAAGGAATATTAAATGACTACAGCAATGGGTCACAGATGGGACTCGTGAAACCCAGAAAAAAGCAAAGGGTTGAGATGGGAAATGAGCATCTGCTGTTGTTGTCTGTCATTGCCGTCACCATTAATTAGTATTTATTCGGTCCTGTTTTCATCCTACTTCCTGCAGAGTAACTTGAGAGAGTACTCAGAACGTAAAGAGTGAACTCTGACTGATATAATAGTGATAGTCTCATCCTTTAATCGGGTTAATGTCTTACAGTGTGTCAGTGTGCCCACAAGGGACTCTAACCACCTGAGGGGAGAGTCCGTCTTCACAGCTGTCATTACTTTAAAGATATATTACCTCAATTCTCCCCCGTCTCCGAAAGGCGCACGGCAAACCCCAGCACAGAGTTTACTAATTCAACGAATCTCACATTAATCATTCTAAAGGTGCTTCTATTGTCTTTCCACAGGGTACCATGGGAGTCCATTCAGAACATGGCCAGTCTGCACACCCTGAATCTGGACCATAATCTGATAGATTACATAGCAGAAGGAGTCTTTGGAGAGCTGTACAAGCTTGCAAGGCTGGATATGACCTCCAACAGGCTCCGAACCCTGCCTCCTGATCCACTCTTTGCAAGGTAGCTCTTAAGCTCCGTCTTTCATGTTCCTCTAAGAAGTGGCTTTGTGGAAATATATTCTGGGGCTGACTGCACTGCAGAAGCGCCAACGTGGGTTTTAGCAGGTTGCACTCAGGGGCACGGAGACGAAGGAAGAGTATGCGTTTGTACTCACATTCTTCACGTAACGTCACTGTTTGTTTTGCTATTTTCTGCTATTTAATGAACAGAATGTATGCACCACTATTAACTGTTCAACACAGTCCGCTGGCGACAACATGGGAGGCAGCTGGTGTGAGGGAAGAAACAAAGTCCTCTGTTCTTTCGTCTTTTTTTTTATTATGTTATATAGAAATGAGGCAGTCACTTGCTCCACATTATACTCGGCAAATAAAGTCACGGAAGCAAGTGACTGCAGGGTGAATAATAGGCCCCTTACAGAAGCATAGTGCCCACTTATTAGGACGTCATACATTTTCAGCTTTGTAGAGGGCGATGGCGAGTAATAACGTAAAGAGAGTAGCCAGCAAATTCTTGTAACTCCAAAATAACTAGCTGCAGCATGGCCTTGGTGAACTTGCGCCCGGTGCAGGTGAGAATCTGACAAACTGCTGAGGTGTTGCGTGATTTCGGGCTTGCAAATTGCCTTGGGATTACGTTGCAGGCTGTGACTGACGTAATACCATGGACCACAAACAGCTATTTGTTTACCTGTCATTATACCTTGAATTCATCCATCTAAAATTCTCCCATAAAATTTGGGTTGCAAAATAAATTACAAAGAAGAAGCTAAATCTTAACAAGATGTAAAAACAAATACTCTGCTATCATTTTCAGGTCCCAGACAGGTGCAATAAGTCCAACCCCCTACAACGCCGTCATAAGCCTAAATTTTGGAGGGAACCCACTGCACTGCAACTGCGAACTGCTATGGTTGAGGCGGCTTATCCGTGGAGACGACATGGAGACGTGTGCCACTCCTCCCCACCTGGCCGGAAGGTAAACATCACGAAATGCTCGGCGTATTTTTTTCCCTTTCCGAGTCAAGGGGCCAATGGAATTAATAGTTACGGGTTGATAAATTTGTCTAGTCTAATTGGATATCCTACATCAGTGTTTAAGAACCTAGTTTCAAGGTTAATCTGTTCTACAAGTTGTTACTCCAGACCTGCTTTAGTAGACATCCAATTACGGGCCTCACATTTTGCGATGCTTTAATGGGATCATCGTGTGTGCAAGAATAGAACTGGAGTAAAAACTCAAAGGACAGGTAGGCCATGAGGGCCGTGCATTGGAACAGCGGTGTGATATTTCATCCCTTTTCTCATATCTCCCACTATGTGCATCTTTCCCAGAAGTTTCTAATTCTGTAGCATGCAGTCGGAGCTAATATATGGGGGGATGAGCATCTGTTGTTGTCACCTGCTGTTGCCATCATCATTAGCTACTCCTCTGTTTTCTAGATAGCACCATGGGGAAATTGTTCAGACTGTTACCGATCTTTACTTTTAAACTGATAGACAAGAGCGTATAGATCTTTACGTTAATATGCATCATTTATCTGCTAAATCCACCTGGGAAGAATAGAACAAGACAAATTCCTGCGCCGAGCCACAAAGGGATGTTTGCTCTACCACACTTTCACACTCTCTCCTTCTCTTTCCTTGCCTTCATCCATCTTCCCTCCCCTTTTGTTCCCAAGGTATTTCTGGTCAATTCCTGAAGAGGAGTTTACTTGTGAACCACCTCTCATCACCCGTCACACACACAAGCTGTGGGTGCTGGAGGGCCAGCGGGCCACGCTAAAATGCCGCGCCATCGGTGACCCCGAGCCCATAATCCACTGGGTTTCGCCAGACGATCGCATCGTCGCAAACTCATCTCGGACCAGCTCCTTCAGCAACGGCACCTTGGATATCTTAGTAACAGTTGCCCGGGACGATGGGGCGTACACGTGTATTGCAATAAATGCGGCAGGTGAAGCCACTGCCACCGTGGACCTTAAAATAATCCCCCTGCCTCACCGGGGCGGAGCAGGCGGAAACACGGGCGGCAACAATGCTAACACCAAGAACAACAGGAACGCGACCAATGGGATTTTACGGACAGATCCGGGCTCGTCGGACATCAGCACAGGAAAAAACGGAGGGATTAACAATGGCCGCGGAGGAGAGGCGGAAGACGGGAGAAGAGGTGGAGCGGACGACGATGACGGTGACAGCAGCAGGGCCTCGGAAGGGGAGAGGACTGACGGAGGAAGCATGGAGGACGAGGACGAGGACGAGGACGAAGGGAGGATGGTTGGAGTACAAGGAGTAACATCGACCTCAGCTCAGGTCCGGTGGGATTTGGGACGACTGTCTACGGCTTACGTTGTCTGGATGTATCAGATACAGTACAACTGCACCGCCGACGACACCCTGGTCTACAGGTCAGTTCAGCTTTATTATACACTTGCCTCAACATGCCAGCAGGTCATCTGTTTTCAGCTTGCGACTTCAAGTCACACCGTCATTTTTCTCTGTGCAATTCCCCCCTGAAGAGGTGAATCCTGTTTCCATGCAAAACCCCTTAAATATTTATCCATTACAGCGTGACACTTTAGCGGGGAAACTGTTCATCTTAAACATGGACAGGCAGAAAGCTCAAGGGGAAAGATGAATGGTGAGATGGATGAAGGGATAGAGGGGCGAATGCAGTTAATAATTTATCTCCATCACGACGTGACACTAAAAACCCAACAGGTAGTACATAGGGATCAGTGCGGAACAAGTGGAAGAACATCCTGGGAATAAAGAAGATTTTGAGGGAGGGGAGCTTTTCTAAAATTTTATGAGAGCGTGTGCTGAAGACGAAAAGATCTACAGGCAAGTAAATAGAGTCCGACTCTGGAGATATGTCTGCATTTGAAATTTGATACGGCTGTGCAGAATTTGGATGGGGGCAAATTGTATATTTATTCTGAAGTAACATTTAGGTTTTTAGTAAGTCTTGTCCTTGTCAATTTAAAATGAGATTCCCTCACACTTCACTGCCCGTGTTCACCACTCTCTCAGAGGCAGATCAACATTTAGAAAGACTGGAATTGAGTTTAAGGGCTGCAACGTTACCACAAATGATTTGGGAGGCCATGTCTACACCTTGCTTTGTAAGTGCAGGTTGAGGAAAAAAAAATAATCTGAGGTGAAAAACTGATCTGCACACCTAAGAAGGTGTTTGCAAAGCTGAGAAATGTTGCCCACCCTTTCCATACGTCACTGTGGGCAAATTAGTGTTATGTGGGAACCTACCTTTACACTGACTCTGTGAATCTGTGACACCCAAACTAGTAGAACCATTGTTAGAAATGCCTGAATGAAAACGTGACTGGGATGGGTGGATGTATGATGTGAGTCAGCTACCTCCATCACGCCAAGAGCTGCCACCAAGACAGCTCTGATCCGTCAGGGCATGGCCACAGGACCTTTGAGGTGTCTTGTGGCGTCTGGCACTGATACTTTGGCAGCAGATCCTTTCGGTTCAGTGGGTTACGGGTGGGGCTTCAGTGGATCAGGCTTGCAATACGTCCCGTGAATGCTTAATCAGATTGGGTCTGGAAAATCTGGAGAACGGCTGGTCAGCGGCTCAGGCTCTGTTTTTTTTTGACGTACCTGTGTAGCCACAGGGGGCCATGGTTGTTCAGACGCACCGCTGCCATTGGCGTGTGCTCGGCCTGCGCCAGCATTAATTTGGGTGAATGTGTCAAAGCAACATCTACACAAACACCAGGACCCAGGTTTTCCCTACGCTGCATTGTAGCAGCACGGTCAATAATATTGACTTTACCTGTCACTGGGTTTAATGTTGTGGCTGTGGTGTGACTTTTAGCTAGTCGGTGTACTTACTCCTACAACTCTACTGTGCCTTTCATGAATTATGTCTGAACACATTTGAAGTTCTGAATTTACAAGAACAAGCTGATGAAACATTTATGCGGAGGGTTTATTGCCAGAGCGAAACAGTGAGAGGAAGATGGAAGGAGTGAAGACAAGAGTAGGTTGAGCAGGCACCGCCGTCAGGGTATTATTTGTGTGTTTGTTTTTGATTTTCTTTTGGCAGGAATGTGAGGGTTGACTGTGGCTTCCCTGAGGCATTATAAAGAAAGCATTTAGCTGCAAGCTGTATTGAGGAGGGGTGAAGGGAGCTTACCATATGACAGGAAAAGGGCAGGGAAGACAAACGGCGATGATTGGAAATATGAAAAACTGTGCCTGGCTATAAACGGGAGGATTCAGAAAAAGGAAGACGGGCGAGGAGGAGAAACCAATAATTGAAGTTTAGAGTCACAAGTGAATTTTAGTACGGGCTTGAGTCCTCTGAGATCTCTGGAGGTGGAGGAGAGGGACTGAGGGAGAAGGGGAATGTGGGGAGATGAGCTCTACCCAAGTTATCTTGGGAGATATTGCAATGAAAGAAGGATGGGTGAAAGGGGACAGACTGACAGAGAAGAGGGGGAGAAAAAAGGGGGGTGGGCCCACATGGTCCTCAAGGAGAAGAAAGGTGAGGGTGGAGGGGGAAGGAGAGAAAATATTAAATCCATCACTGAAATAAAGTAAGAGCGAAAATGTGAGTACACACCAGATATATACACCTGCTAGTAGGGGAGAGAGAGGCGCTGGGGGACGACTGATGCAAGACAGAGGAAAGAATGGAGCCCACAGAAATGTGAGATTGCAGAAGTTGATGCGAAGGAGTCCTTTAATGAAACAAACACAAAGGAGCACCGTGACAAGGGGTCGGGAAAATGAAGAAATTGAGGCGACACACCGTGTTTATAAGCCGGGAGCGGAGAGTGTTAGGTGGCTGACACGACGGAGGTAAAGAGGTGTCCTATTGAAATGCCACATCAAAATAAATGAGTGCAGATTCCGCACAGTCCCATGATACATTTGTGGCAATTACACATAGAAAACTAATTAAATGATTGAACCAAATGAACTGAGTGAGATGTCGGCTCCCCCGCTGCTCAGCTTTGTTAATTCCTCTACGGACAACACTCCTATAAAAGGGGAACTGGCTTTCAGTTTAATGTTATCAAAGATGTGTTGATAACCAGAAACCAAAGACTTGATAAGAATCAGAGGAGTGGCGTTAATCAATAACTTTCGCATTAAAAGCTAAACACTGAAGGCTCACTTAGGGTACTCATCAGTCTGGCTCGCTCTGTAAAAACGGCACCCAATCGTTAGTCAGCGCTGTGTGCTTTTTGCCAGTCGGGTTAATTTTTGTTTCTACTTCCTGCTTCACTTTCAACAATGGCGAATGATACTTTTGCAGAAATTCCGCCAAAGACAAGTGTTGTAATGTGAGCATTATTAAGATGCATTAATTCATATTATAAGTAAGGCTAATTTAATTTAACGTTTCCACTAGGGGGAGCTATAGGCAAGACCGACTGTTTTCTCCTTTTTGTCAACTGTTGTGGTTTTCGCTGCCGTAAGAAGCACAAGTTTCTCTGTCCTGTTTATTGTTGGAAATTGCGGCCAAGACGTTGTCAGTGGTCTCTCTTTTGAGCACAAGTTACCACAACAAGTCACTCGAATTGCGGAGATGAAGAAGTAGCCGGAAATACTAACATTCACAGCTCTTGAAGTCTGCGTCGCTGCTGCACGTAGTTACGTATCTGGGGAGATGGACGTCAGCTACGGCGCTGGGGTCTGCACTGTCGTCGCAGCTGCGGCGTCAAACTGACGCAGAAGCCTAAACCGCCTATGAGCTTGACAAAAGTAGTATTTTCACAGTGTTGTTGTATTTAGGATGCATAAATTACCCATCTGTTTATAATATTCCATTAAATCCCAGTTTCCTCAAGCTGAATTTAGTTCCAGGCACAGGGGTGATGCAGGTAAAGCACCCTTCTCTTAAGGACCTTACCTTAATGTGACGGCTGCACCAGCAGAGCTAAAGGCTAAGCTGTGCAGCTTGAGACAAGGAAATGCTGATACACGTGAAACCAAAGGGAAACAGAGGGGAGATAAGAAAGAGACTGAGCCGAGGCAACCACAGCATCACAGGGGAGATGGGGAAGCTCAGCCAAGAGGGACTAAGCGATCTGAAGTTTGACTAAACTACAACAAATCACAGCACCAACAAACCAGAGGGAGGGAACAACTGTCTCGGAGAGCGGGGAGAGAGATGTGGTGCCTATTTTAAAAGGTGAAATTAAGGTATAAACTGCAACTCCATTGCAAAGCAGAGGTATGAGGTTGATACAAGAGACGGGAAGTCTGAGGGCTTTGACGGAAAAGCAGAAAGGAAACAGGGAAATCAGTCTCAGAGGAGAGATAAAGTGGGGAATGGAAGGGGAGGTTTTGAAAAGAAGCGCATTACAATGCTCCCAGGGATTTCCAGTATAGATCTGTATCGAGCTATCAGCATACCAGCGCCAAACGGCTGGCACGTCAGAAAAAAACAGGAGTCAACCAAAAGGAGTCGGGCTTATAAATTCAGAAGGACAGAAGAGAAGAGTGAGATTTCAGGCTTTGTATCAGGGATTTGTGTTCATATTGTGCTGCTGCTGCTGCTGCTGCTGTTGATGTCTGAATTGGCAGGTGGAGAAAACCCCAGCACAGATGAACTGGGCCGAGGATGAGCGAGAGCGAGGCAGAACACAGAGAGGATTTAAGAATAGGAGGAGCACGGAAACATCTAGTCTCCGATAAATGACAAAAAGTGAAAGTAGCGAGTGTGTGTGTGCGCTCTGGCGGGGGGGGGGGGCGTATAGATTACAGAACAGCAGAGCACATTGTGCGGCTGCCATATTTAATCATTTTTAAAGGTCAGCGGCATGCTTGACAACACCAGCCTCCATTTTAGCACGGCTTGTCTAATTCTGAAGGCATCCGTGACAGTGCCAGGTGGGATGTCGTCCACGGCGTGTCCACTGGGCACCGCTCCCCGCTGTCACGCCTGGCTCCCCTGACAACATCGGCCGAGCCTCCTTCCTGGAGCTTTGCCACAGTGTTGGACTTCCGTCCCTTTGGTCCTTGATCGTATAATGTGAGATGGTGCTCGGCAATGGAACAACCAAGGATTTACTGGTTGCAATGTGAGTAATTACCAAACTGGCATGCCTGGGACTGGCCTACCTGAAGGACAAATAACAGGAGTAAGAGCGTCCCTCCATGTTAATAAGGCTGCAACCCTGGGGTACCATCTGTTAGAAACTGTGTCGCCTCCTCCGCAAGATGTCTAGTTTTGTAGCACTATTTTATTTTTTTATCTATATTGCTATGCATGAAAGCGGGGCGAGACAATCCAAAAGCTTAATCAGAATAAAACATGCCTCTTTGTGAATCTGGGAGAGGTCTTTGTTGAGGCTGTGTCAGAAATGTGAAATAGAACCACAAAGCAGGCTTAGTATTGCCTGGGGTTTCATACAGCTTTATGATCGCTTCCTTGCCAGTCTCTAAAGAGATTCACAGCAATACTATCTGATGCAGGACCATGTTATAGAAAATGCATTACATTTTACTGTATAGGTGTGGCCAAGTCCAATCCCTGCGTGTGTAATACAATATTCAATAGCTATGAATTATATAAGATCAAGTCTGTTGCGCTTCTGATGTTTTTTGATGTGTAAATACACACAAGACATGAATCATTGATGCTTGTTGTTTGTCCGTGGGGGTTTCCGCACGACACTCGTGCGCGTCAGAGCCAAAAGTTTATTATCTGGCTCAAAAATCTAAAAAAAAAATCTCTTCTAAGTGTGCGGGCAGGAGCGTAAGGGGCTTTGGCAATTTTCACAAGTGCACCCCTGGTCACAACACAATCAACCTTCCAGCTGGGCTCTCAAAGTGCCAGAGCCGGCGTGGAAACGATCGCGGGGAGAGACGGGGAAGGAGAAAGGGGAGGACGGGAGAATCACGCCGAGTTTAAGAAATAATGAGAATAATTAAAGTGGAAAGTCGAAGAACAGAGAGGCACAGTTAAAAAGGACAAGGTGAGGGTTTGACAGGCATAGGAAAGGGAGCGTGCTGGGAGGTAGACAGTAGAGAACGAGACTAATGAGTCACAAAAGGAGGGGGAACCGAAGGAAGAAACAGAACCTGAAAATTAGGTGTATGGCAAAACCACTCGTTTGACGCTGCTAATTATACAGCAAATCTGACTAATATTTGACACAGAGTACTGAACTGAGATATCATTATATTTGAAGATATACACACGGGGGTATTTGCTCGGCAGCACCAAACTACGCGGTATGCTGTGTAAACTATTCTCCTCCAGTCAAACGCGCCGACTCGCGATCAGCTTCCGTCGCACGAGATTATTTGCGCAGGACGAGGACAGGAAAATGATATCAGCTTCCCATTTTAGCCACACTGGTAGCCAATGGAAGAAATCATCCAAGACACGAGATAAGTGCATCTGCTGAGGCGGGGATAGATAAGGATGCGGGGAGAGATGTAACGGTGGTGCTGGGGCGAAGGCATGCGGAGACAAAGATGGAGGAAGAGGGAGAGGCGCGGGGAGGAAGGGAAGGAGTGGGGGTAAAAGTTCTGCCCCATGGGAAGATGTAATTAAGTGTAAAACTTCTGTGTCAATACATGTGTCAGCTCGGATCAGAGGCGTAAGGAAGAAGGGACGGCTCAGCACTCAATACATACGCCATCTTATATTATACTGTCAGGCCAGGGGAAGGGTGAGTAAAGGAGGCAGAGGGGTATAGACGACGGTGACATTCACATTATCTTTTATGGGGCGGTTACTTTAAAATGAAAAGGGAAAAACGATGGAGAAAGGCAAAAAATATAGTGGACTGGCGTGGGTCATAAGAAAAAAAAAAGAGAGAACACAACTGAAGGTGCTCAAACGAGGAGGAGGAGTCGAGCGTGAAGGCCAGATTAAGAAAAGGAGGGATGACACGAATTCTGGAAGGGATGGAAAAAGGGGATTGACAGAAAGACAGATGAAGGAAAGCAGAAGACGAGGGCAGACACGATCGAGGGAGACAGCCGACGCCAAAGTAAACAGTCCGGCGAATCGCGACCAAAAAAAAAAAAAAAAATGGAGGAAAGGGTAAACGGACGAAAACACGCGACGCGGCGGAGGAGGAGGAGAGGGGAAACGAGAGCGGGATAGATGTCAGCCAGACGAGGAGATAATTGCTTTGTTGTTCCCCCCTCGTCTTTTATTTCTCTCTCTCTCTCTCCCTCTTCGGGCTCTTGCTCCCTGTGCCCAATCTTGTCTGGTGTCAGACCACCGGACTTGGTAACGCAGATAGAGAAGAAGAAGAAGAAGACATGAGACAGTGGGAATAACAAGAAGACAAAGAGGAGGGGAGAAGACGAGGAGACGGAGGCCAGGATTCCACCACTCCTTCACCCCCTCTCTCTTCTCTCACTCCTTTCTTTTCCTCTCTCCTCCCTCGCTCTCTCGGGCGCTAATAATTACTCGTTTCTGTGTCACCAGCTTGAACAAAGCACTCCCTTGTCTCTTCCACTTTCTTCATGCATCTGTGTGCGCACACGCCTTTGCGGGGTTTCACCATAATTAGAAGCACAAAGGCAGACACTCTTGGTGGAGACGGTGCACAGTGTCTGCAAATACATGGATGATAACACCACCACCACCACCACCAACACCACCCGGGCCACTTTAACAAAACCAGTGTAATCAATTAATTTGATTTCAGTAGTCCAGTAGTTAGTCCTTCTAAGTTATGAGGCGCACTGAACTTATTCAAGAGCACTCAGGTTCCAGGTGGATATTATCTCTTGTGTCTGAGTTGCGTACTCACAACACAGAGCTAAATATGGTTAAAAATGCATAATGCAGCGAGTGGTAGCGAATCAGCATATCAAAGATGCATGCGTTTCTGAATGTGTCCGGGTATTCCATGTATATTTCAGTGAATTTGCTTTCCTATTTCTGTCGCTGCCCGGGTAGCAAAACTAACTCGAGAGGTGATTCGCATTCTCATGAGGGAAGGAGGGAGGGAGGGAGCGGCGGCGGCGGCGGTGGTGGTGGAGGAGAAGACAGAGAGAGAGAGAGAGAGAGAGGGGGGGGGGATGAGGACGAGAAACGGGGCGGCTTGAGAAATATAAGATGAAGGGAAATGGAGAGGTGGCGGGAGATGGATAAGGGAGGAGCACAGACGCCCGAAAAGGAAATGATAGAGAGGAGAGGAGGAGTGACCTTGGATGCTACATGGTTATTGCTGTGGCTAATAGAGATATAGTATAGTGGCGGCGAAAAGCAAAGAGGCTGGGAGGTCAGGCAGAACCCAGGCGGGATCGAGAGGAGGGTTTCTTGCAGCGAGCAGAGCTGACATAAAGAAAACGAGAGCAGAACTAAAAATGTAAGTCACATGGTAAAGAGGTTGAGCGTGGAACAAAGGAGTGCACCGCTGCAGGTTTGGTTAAAAGGGAAAAAAGGAAGGAGGGGCGGTTACAAAGCAAGGGAAAGGGCAGAGGATACGGGCGGATAAGAGGGAGCGAATGAAGAAGGGGCTCTGCGTCGAGAAAGAAGGATAGAGGGAAACGTGAAGGATAGAGTGACTAAGGGATTCAATGGCAAGATTAGAAAAATGACTCAAGGATTCAGTCAAGGTGTGTGTGTGTGCGTGTGTGATTCACGGTCACACGGTGGAGCACCAATTGAATAGTGTGATGTCCCAGTTTATCAAACGTACTGTAATAAAGACGGCAAAAGGCACAGAGCTGTTAATACCTACAAATTCACTCGGTGCAGGGTAATTCATTACGCAACCCCACAACAGGAATTAAGACAGGGTACGTATTGCTTGGGTAAGATCTGAGTAACACAGCTTTGTTTTCGGCATCCAATAATGTATGCAACAGCATATTGGATGTATTAATCTGAGACGCTCAGCGGCAAGGGAAATGAAGGGAACGGAAAGAAGATGAATAAGCAGTGTGTATCAGCGTGAATCAAAGCGGGGGGGGAAATTATTTAAACATAACCCTTTGTTACGGAGAACACTGCCCTCGTTCGAGCGCGCGACTCCCCAACAGCGACGGCCGAACGTCCGCACGTTAGGATCTATCAATTACACGCGGACGCACAAAGGCTCTGGACGGACTGGCACCGCTGTAATATTTCTCAAGGCCTTTTTATGGGCCCATAACACGAGCCGGGCTTTTATTCAGGAACAGTCAGCAGCAGCGGCAGTAGCAGCATCGTGAGTGATGCTTCTTGTATATTTCATGCTGGAAAATCTGATTGAGCATCCACTGTCTTTACTGCCGGACTTTACGAGGGGGGGGGGGGGGGGCAATTGGCAGTCCTCCGGCGTGACTGATCGCCCAAGAGTCTTTCACTTTGAGTTTTTATCCATGAGATATTTGGCTGCAAGGCTTTGGATTGATGCCTCACTCAGCTGTAGGAAGTACCAACCACAGGAGCGCGCTACTTTCCGTCCCAATTTGAGTTATTTCCCTAATGTTCTAGGCCTTACAGTAGAGTCGGCGTTCATTTCACAGAGCTGCAAACACTTTGGAGAATAAATAAGAGGCGATTATTGAAGAAGACATTCCAGCCATATAATCCCTTTTTAAACAGTATTCACAGTGGCTTTATGCTAAATTGGCTTAATATTCCTAGATCACGTAACCGTTAACAAGTGTCGCCCTTTTGCAGTTTTGTTTTTTGTATTATATAGTTTTTGCGCTTCCCGTGATCCGACAAAACAGCCTCTTTGAAGGAATGATGTGACCAAGACTCTAGATGTGAGAGTTAACGTGTGGATATTGGAACAAGAGATGCCTTCACTGGAACCGCCGCGCTGCTGAGGCGCATAATGAGCCCTCGCCATGGTAACATACACCTGTTCCTTAAGATGCTCCGGCGCGGAGGGAAGAGTTAACCGGCAAATTTGCGACTGCGCTGGAAGGAAATCTATAGCGACCCTAATGACCGCGGGACGGGGATGATTTTAATGAGAATGCCCCGTGCGTCTGCTCAGATTACACTGGAACCCGGAGCCCCAGACAGTACATTGTAATTCCTTATTAAAATCATACCGAGCTTCTGCTGGAAATTAGGAGTTTGAAGGTACCGCTGCGCCGGCCCCTTGCTATTCAAATCCCTCCAGGCGATTTGCTGAAGCGGCGTAACCGGGTTTGCAACACTCGCTTCTTTGCAAAAAAAAAAAAAAAACACCTGTAATTCTAAATTATAACCGCGCCACGGTTGACGAGACTCGGCGTTTGTCTAGAAATATCAGGTTTTGTTAACTTTTAAACCTTGAGAACAGTGGAAACATCCGATCGATATGCCTGTTTAGTAACACCATAACCCAAATCAATGGGCATGCCCTGTAGCTTGCCTCTGGTAGGGTGCATTTGCATTCTTCAAGACAACGCGTCCCAAAAACAGCGCAAGCGTATACATATATATATGAGCCGGACTGGTTTTAGCAGCTAATTACGCCCCAATTCAAAAGCGAAGGCAAACACAGTAAGGTCAAGAGGGCTTTCTGCAGGAGCTCCGCCAGCCGCCTGAGTCATCCTAGATGGCATTTACAGGATGTAGCTCAAGTCTGAGGGGAGTCGGAATAGTTAGCAACATACTATACAAATAGGCCCTTTGATGTAGCTTGAAAAGGCAGAGAAAAGGAGGGAATTGGATGTTACGGAGGAGACGGAAGGGGAAGGAGAAAAAAAAAAAAAAAGGAATCACTGACAAAATATTCGTGTTAGCAAACTTGCCCACACAAAAGAGGTCGGAGCAGCAGAGGGCGAAGTCATAACCATCAGCGACAGACACTTGAGGCGCGCTGCAGTCTCCCACACACACTTTCATCCTCGCATGTCACACACACGCACGCACGAACCCCGCCGGCATGCAAATATGCTGATATACATTCCGCTACGGCGCAAATACAAACACGCAACCACGCGCGCACACACACACGCCGAGACAAGCACCTAAAACTTATGTAAAGCTGCAGTTCTCACCACAACCTCTCCTCCATTGTTTTTTCCCTCTCCCTCTCTCTCCATTGTTCACCTCTCCCCCATTTGTTAGTTCTAACGGCTGCACTTAAAACGAGGACACGTTCAAAGCACTTCTCTCTTTATTATCCCACGCAAAAACGCTCGCTCACTACAGACACACGTTGGCGATCAAAAAGCCAAGTAAACACATGTTTTTATTTATTTTTTGCTTGCAGTACTTCCTAATTTCTCGTTTCCTTCCAATCAAAGGTGCAAACTGTTTTAACTTTACTGTAACCGTAGCCCCCGGGCATTAATCCTTAAAATGGCCCCCGTCTTTAAATGCGAGGTGCCACAAAATGGCTTGACGTTTGCTTCTCCAAAGCATCCCTGCTTTCTCAAATGAGCAGACAGAGTTTTCTTTTTATGTTTCCAAGGCGCGCTCTCCATCAATAGCCTCATTTTCCCCTCTCTCCTCCTACTGCAGCATCCATGCCTCCTTTCATTCCCCCCCTTTTTTTCCAATATTCAGCCCTCTCGCCTCAATTTCACTAGAATCAGTATTTCAGGTTAGGCTTCAAGTAACTGCAGATATTGAACATTTCACGATGCACTCATGCTTGTTTAGCTAATCTATTTTGTTTCTCTCCCTCTCTCTCTCTCTCTTTAGAATCTTACCATCGACCAGTGACCGTTTCCTGCTGAAGAACCTGGTTTCCGGTGTGGACTACAACCTGTGCGTGCTGGCCATTTTCGACGACACAATCACATCGTTGGCCGCAACAAAAGTCCTGGGCTGCACTACGTTCTCCACCAAGGATGTCTACCCAGCGTGCCGCTCCCTCCAGGCCCACTTTCTGGGCGGCACGCTCACCATACTGGTCGGCGGCGTGGTCGTGGTCACCCTTCTCGTGTTTACCGTGGCGCTGATGGTCCGCCACCGCGTTTGCAATCACGGCGACCACATGATTTGCCACAGCGGCAACACCGAGGCAGGAGGAGGGGCCTGTTGTCAGAGTGGAGGCGTAGGGGGCGGCGATAAAGGGGGGAACAGCAGCGGGTGCTACCAGTCGAATGGGTCCGGAGACGTGATGATGGTGGTCCTGCCAAACGGCATGCCTTCTAAGAGAGGGGGGGAGAAGGAGAAAGAGAAGGACAAGGAGAAGGAGAAGGAAGTGTCTGATTCTGCTTCTTCTCTGCCTCCAAAACTGCCTCCAAAGCCCAGGCCAAAGCCTAAAGTCAACCTGGAGCAGTTTCTCTCAGCTGGGGGGGTTGTTTCCACAACAACAGGGGCAGGAAGCGAGATGGCGTTGGTGGTGAGGCAGCGGAAGCTGGAGAAGGCGCCGCCATACACCCCAGAAAGTGACAGAACTCCTCTCTACTACTCCCCTTCTCCTCCATCCACCCTGCCCCGCCAGTCACGTTCCAGGGAGCGCCCAAAACCCAGACTGGAGCGAGAACTGACCAATCGTGCCAGTTTCTCTCTGGCTGCTCCCTTGAGAGACTCAGAGCTGTTGGACTGGAGAATAACCCCCAGGGGAAGGGACAAATGGAACTCCTCACAGGCTTATCAGAGTCCAGTATCCCCTCTAAGCCCGGCCTGTGGGACTGTTAGCAAACGGCGGCACTCTCTAGATATGGGCTCCTCCGTTGCCCTAGCTACTGATGCCGCAGCCACTGTTGCCAGGCGATACGGCGCAGTCAGTTACGCCAAGCGGCTGAGCGTGATCTGGACAAGGCGGAGCCAGTCGCTCCACGGAATGCTGGTGCAGTGCGCCTCGACGACGAGCACGACTTCCTCGACAAACAGCGACGAGGTGGAAAGTGCCGGGAGCTTTGCCGCTCCCTGCGATTTCCAACGGGGATACATTCACGCTTATAACACCACTAACTCCAACTCTAACACTGGGATCACTGCTGGGAAGGCTGGCAGTGTGAAAGACAGGGGCAGGGAGAAAGGGAAGGACGGAAGGGGCGCCGAGGAACTGGAGGAAAGTGTTGTATAGGGGTCGTGGAACAGAGCACAAAAAAAGTTAAGGGTTCTGTGAGTGGATGTTGATTTGAGAAGGCCAAAGAGGTGGAGTCTGGAAGATAAAGTGATTGTAGGTGAAGAAGGGACGGTTGCGAGTTCAGAGGGAGGGAGAATGGTAAAATTGACTTCAGTCTGCAGCTCCTTGATTTGCACATGCTGAGAAGCCCGGAAAAATGCAGAGGAGAGGGGAAAGTACACCTGGAAGTGAGGTGAAGATATTTAAGAGGCTCTCTTACTGGTCTGAAGAGAGATGGGCAGTAAAATAAGAGGGGAGAAAGCTGTCGCCAGAAAATTGGGGAAAGCAGGGGGGGAAAAAAATAAACGGCATGGGAGATGGGTTTTAAAACGGCCTTTAAATACTCACACTGACGCAAAACAGGAATGAAAACAAAAATCAAAAGCAGACAAAGACAAAGACAAAGAAGGTGACAACTGTGAGAACAGATGATCCGAGTGGTATATAGTTAGAGCGAGGGGGGGGAGGAGTAATCAAAGAGGGGACAACATCAGCGGGAGCATCAGAACAAAGGAGGTTGTGTGGCAGAGATAGAGACGACGTGAGCTCAGCGTGGATCTCAGTAAAGCCTTTACATTAATAGAATCGGACTTTTGCTAACACCCCGGCCCCGGCATCACCATAAGGATTTACACTGGATCAAAAACAGCAACTGGTAATAGTAAAGGAAAAAAAACACTTCTCTGGCAACAATACAACAGTGAAAAGGGTTTCGGATGGCACTGCCCTGCTTTGTTATTTCGGCTCCAACACCGACGGCCATCTTGAAACTCTTTCCCAAATGGCAACGAATGTGACTTTTATGTGTCCTCTGCGTCCGGACAATGATTTTGGCTCGCCGTGCCCGCGGATTATGGGAGTATAAATACAGAGCCGGGTGCATCTGACACGATCAATCGATACGGGCTGGAAACAGCGAGCGGAGGAGCGCGGACATTATTAAACGAAAGACACCGGGATTACAATGGAGTCGATATGGATTACAAAACGGAGGAGGCAGGGGTGGCGAACACGCGAACGTCAAACGATAATGGACCAAACAAACGAATAACGCTAATGGATGCATAAGTGTGCATGCACCGACCGATCAGGGACAGGACGTGTAGGTGTGCCTCCGTGTGTATTTGTGCGCGCACATGTTATATGAATGTCTGTGAGGGGGGCAATCCAGTCAACCCGACTCCGATAATGTTTGAAAAATGTTTTCGTGCTTTCTGGACATGCCGTTAAAAAGAATAAATCTGAAGATCTGAGATTAGAGGTGGTGTTCAAAGTGAAGTGTGAAAAGCCCTTTTCACCACCACATCCAGTATAAATCACTATTTTCAGCAATGTAGCATGGTCAGAAAGCGGCTAAAGAGGAGGGGGAGAAATTTCAGATTCCTTTCGTTTGACTTCAGACTTCTATGTGCCACATGAGTTCATTAAATCCAAACTGTGAATGTTTTCAGAGAAGAAGCTGAAGAAAAAAAAAACCCCACAATGACAGAACCACTATGGAATCCACTATCTCTTTGTTGGAAGACTCCAATGGCACAGACTACAGAGACTCTTAACTCTTCTATCAAAGAGAGGAAAAAAATTAAAAGAGAAAACTTGAAAGTACATATATATATATATATATAGTATATATATATAAAATAATGTTACTTGTCGCACCACGTGTTTCTGTTTTTCAAAGTTTTCTGGGGAATGATGTTAGGATAAAATGCAAAATATGGAGTGTGTGATATTTTTTTTTTGTTTTAGACAGAAGAAAAAAAAAAATCCTCCTGATTAGAACAGAACAATGTTTATTATAACTAGGCAGAAAAATAAAGACACTGAATAAGCACACGGCACAAGACACACAAACTGCCAAGCACATACAGCCCCAAACAAAAAAAAATACAACACACACATGCGCTAACGGATGCCTATAAAACAGAGCCAATTACATTATTAATAATAATAATAATAATAATAATGACTTTTAACCATTAATGTTGTTTCCTTTCTGTTTTTATTTCGTTTTGCCAAAGTCAATATTGTTCTCTGGACTTGATATAAATAATAAAAATTACATGTATGGAACGGAGACTGACTCGTTAACACAAGGGACTAAGCTGTGTGTCGTGTTTGCGTGCATGTGTCTTCATAAGTGTACTTTACATCCATTTATCCCACGAACACGATGGGTCGTGACTGTACGCGTTGGAAGAAGTTCGAGTTTTAGTGTCTCGGCAAGACCACATTTTAAGACCGCTAAGTGCTATATTTGAATCTTTCAGTAACTTTAGATGAATAAAAAATGCCAGCGCTTTCGTTTAATTTGAATTCAGAGAGAAAATGTGATGATTCAGTCCCGATGAAAATGTTTAGAGCTCGAGGCAGACGTTAGCGCGTGCGCGTCCGCGGGGCGAAAAACGAAGTCGTTTACTTGTCAGTCAGCGGAGTTGATTAGAAGGTAAGGGTGAAGTAACGCTTCGCAGGGTAATTAAAACAGCATTCAAGACAAGAGGAAAAACAGGAGCACAAAAGAGAAGCAAACCGAGGGGAGGGAGGAGATCAATAGTTCTGGCAACAGACAGAAAACGCGTTTAGAAGGAAAAAAAAGGGTACGAATGAACGCGAGATTTAAAAGAACAGATTTGGTATGACACACAGAGCAGGAGGGAGAGATGAAGTGACAACAAACGGGGAGAGAACAGGAACTAAGAGCTGTCAGGCTAACGGATCGCGATTCTGATGCTTTGTTGGTATCAACCGTATCTGCTGGTTTCACACACTCTAATGTAACACATTACAAGACCCTTTCGCTGCCGCCCGCAGCTGAGTTTAAACACCGATCTGGCAGCAAAGTATGATATGAGCTGGCAGCTTCCTGCAACCGAGCGCTGTTAATTAAACTTCTACACATACGAGTGAGGAAAGATAACAGGAAATTGGAAAATTAGAAGTAAAAAAAGAGCAACCATCAGTTCTTCTGTGGTATCCAGGTCATAGCAGCAGCAGCAGCAGCAGCAGCAGCAGGCGGTGGCGAAGGGAAGGTAGCCCACACCCCTGTTCCCTGACTAACTCATCAACTTGCTTCTGGGGGCTCCTGATGGTTTTCAAGGCTAGATAGGACATGTAATCCCACCAGTGCGCTCTGGGTTTGCCTCCCGTTCCCGTCCCAATTGGACGTGCCAAGAATACTTCAACGGCGAGGTGCACGGGACACAGATATATGGACCGAATGCTGCACGGAGCCGCTCCAAGTGAGCTGTTTGTGCTCACATGGAACATCAAAGTAATTTAATTAAATATATAAATAAAATTAAGCCTCATATCTGTAGAATGTCAGAACGGCGGAAAGTGTTTACTTCCCTCGGCCTCACTCCGTGTTTCATCCACGTCTCTCCACTGTCACGTTTTCACTTTCTATTAAGCCCTGTGCAGACGCTGCCAAATGCCCAAGATGGAGAGAATGAAAGATGCAGGAATAGAGAGAAAGAGAGAGAGAGAGAGAGACAGGAAAGCGAGAATGCTGACGTACCTAGATATAGACAAATAGACGATGATGAGCAAGGCAAAAAGGGAGAGAAGTGAAGTGGAGGAAGGGTGAGGTCAGTGTGTTTAGCCTTCATTGTGTATTGTGTGTGTCTGTGTGCACCTCTGTGGATATCCATGGCTGAATGTGCCTGTTTCCTAATAGTGTCCTGTGACTGTGTGTGCTTGTTGTTATTTTTACCAGCATAGTACTTTGTCAGATTTTTTTTTTAACCACAAATGGATCAAATACGTTCTCTTTCGTCTAGAGCCTTAGACGCCAGGCACTGCCTGAGTGCTACACAATTTGAGATCATGAAGAATGACGAGACCTAAAGGAGAGGCAGAATGAGAGACTGTGTGTGTGAGCCTATGTCCATGTGTCGGGATATTAGGGTTAGAGGGCAATTTGATTTGAGACTCATAAGCGGCCACATTAAAAGCGACGCTGAGTTTACACCACAGTCACCTCTGAGAAAGTGTGTGTGTGCGTACGTGTGTGTGTGTGTTTGTCTGCATGCGTATGTGCGCGCCTATGTGTGACGGGCAAGAACAACGCAGTGCAGAACACCAGCACTCCCTCCGCTTTCTTCGCCCAAGGCAAAACCCTGGCCCAATTTGACTAATTAAAAAAATGCTGAGCAACAAACACACACACACGTCCACGGCTACACACAAGATTAGCTCCCAGCGTGCAGACACACATGCGTGTGAATATATTTGCAATGCGAGATAACCTTGTGGCAGTGGTGTGTGTGTGTGTGTGTGTGTGTGTGTGTGTGTGTTGACAGGCCATGTCTGCCTGTAGCTAAACTTCCTCTGACATTTGCAGTTATTATCAAGGTATGATGCATCTCCCTGCAGTGTGCTGAGTAACTGCTGATTCAGGACGCATCCAGACTCAGCACCTCCCGTGTTAGATTCCAGTTGGACTAGTTGTCCAACACGCTGAACTGAGACGCGGCGGAGCAGGAGCAGAAATCATCTTCCCAGCTCTGGACTACGCTGTCAGAAGCGCTACGATCATCACAGCGTGATTACGATTAGAAACCCATGACGTTTCCAAGGCAACTATGCACATGTGTCACCGCTGCAAAGTCTGAAATTATTAATCGAACCCAAAATTATACATGCAAAATGGAAAGGTTCAAGAGATAATCCCTGGGTTCCTTTAAAAGACGATTCAAAACGCCCATAACTCGGCCGAGGATCAAACAGATTTAATAAGTGCAGTCTCACAGGGAGACAAAGTCAACCAGGAGACGGGCTGCATTAGGATTGTGGAAGAAATAATCAGACAATACAAGACCAATTTGCAGGGATTAATACATTAGCGGGTATACACGGTAGAATAAAGAGGATTTAATGGATCACATTTAATGTTCTGACTCCCCTGTGACTCCAGATACAGATTCAGGTGAATGTTGAGGAGACAGGCTAACTTACAACATGGTAAATGACTCTATATCTACTACATATTATTTTTGATAACAGATAACCGAATGCATTGATAAAATGCGATGTAACGTAAAGTTACTATTCCTCTTCTTCATACACGTTGTTAGCAAACATGTCAAAGGCTTAGCGAGTAAGGATAGCTATAACTTAGCTCAGCTGTGGAGGTTAACACACTGCACATAGCTGCTAGTAAATACCGGCTTCGTTCGTGTTTATCCCTCAAACTCTCGACACTGATGTTTGATCCTTCTACCCAGATGAATACTGGACCATGTTTGTCCTTTAAGAGGGACAAAGCCAGCCTGCACCGGAGCTATTAGCACAACAGTTTACCCGCAAACATAAGGAAACACAAAGGACAGTCTGACCGGCGTGATTAGCTCGCCAATTAAGTTGCTTTTAATTGTTTCCAGGCTTCAGCTAGAGCTGCTGTGGCAGCTCAGGAGCAGGAGAGGGATTTATTGGATGCAGTCGCCCACTTACTCATTCAGAACAACAAGAAATAAATAATGCCTCCAAGGATGGAGTAGCCGCAGAAATCACATGATGCTGCACGCCTAGGTGATGACTTTTAGAGGAATTATCAGCAGGATGGAGTGAATGTGAAGCAACGTAAGGTTGGTCGGTCGTAATTTACACCAATACACATACTAAAGTAAAGCAACCAGTGCTTTATGTCATGTTAGTCAAAGAAGAAATGTAATCTTTGAGTATGATTAAATTCATCCGACCTTTTGTTCCGTAACAGATCATGTCATCTTGTGACTGCTGTGCCATTTTCTTTTCTCGCTCTGAGAGATCGGGGAAC
This sequence comes from Chelon labrosus, assembly GCF_963514085.1. Classification (NCBI taxonomy): domain Eukaryota; kingdom Metazoa; phylum Chordata; class Actinopteri; order Mugiliformes; family Mugilidae; genus Chelon; species Chelon labrosus. The sequence continues at coordinate 16,162,577 of NC_140337.1, forward strand.
TTGGCAGAAAACCTTCACCCGTATGATGAAATGTCATTCAGTACTTTTAAAATGCTATCCCGACTGTTCAACATCGAAATTCAGCAACCATCCAGACGCTAATCACTGTTTTTAACTAGCGTTTAATTGTTTTCTTCTGTTTGCCATCTTGGTTAACAAGGTGCAGGCGCTGCATGACAAAAAACAGAGCTAATAAGGAAGCAAGACAAACGCTCACATAGATAATACCTTTACTAGCATATCTGAAGGGATCCTGGGAGGATATCAGGCACTAATTCAAAGTATGCACACACATTTTATCTACACGGATCAGTGGAAGTAAAGGGTTACAATGGGATTTCTCCCGTACTTTTTGATGATATGCGTGCATCAGTGTTTTATTGCATAACCGCCCACAAACTAAGCGCAGCATTGATAATGACAAAGAGTAAGAAGCGGTAAACAGGACTGAAAGATTGGGGAGGTGGAGGATCGTTGAAATGAAGTCGATAAAATGATTGATTAAAGATAAAAGAGCAAAGAACTGATGAGCGATGTGGTGAAGTGGAGAGGGGAAAAGATTGACTGCAGAAGACAGAGAAGTCCTGGTCTAAATGCTTTCTGCAAAGATTTCTTCCTAGGCACTGAAGGAAGGTGGTGCAAATGTGGGACCTGGGGAAAACCTAGCAATGTGTTTAATTACAGGAAGGGAGTAGAGTTAACTTGCTACGCAGAGAGCCTTTAAAGTACCCATGAAACAGCTAGCAGAGTGCAATATGGTTCTGGATATTTGATTGTTTTTCTCTAAAAAATAAGAACTAGGGAGCCCAGTGAGCTCTGATTGGTCAGACCTGAACAAGTACACCCCATGGTGGTGAATAGGAGGCACAGGGAATTAGGATCTGCCCCCCAAGTGCAGGATGAGTCATCAACATTTTTTCAATGTTTCATTTTTGTTTGTCTAAGAAATGACAAACAAAAATACTTAATGGTTTGTTTTGTCATTGCTGGGACACATACTGCAATAACATATAGAGCAAGACATATATTAAACAATTAAAACACTTTTTTTTTTTTTTTTAAATCAGGCCAAATTGAAGAAAGAGAAAGGTTGAGAAGAGAAGAGACGAGGCAAGACAAAAAACCGAAGCAATATTCAAACTCAAGAGGCTCTACACTGATATAAGACTGAGCCTCCTGCAAGCAGTTACCTTCATGCATGGTTTCCTGTCTTTTTTTTTTTTTCTCTCTCCACCGTGCCGTGCTCTCACCCTGTCTCCCCACAATCTTTAATTTGGCTCTCTATCTAATTTGCTATCCTTCACCTCCCCTGACTTCTCATTCAGTCCTTTGTTCACTGCATTTGCTGCTAATCTCCACTTCTCTCTGACCTCCCTGCTCTCTGGCAGCTCCTCTTCTCCGATCTCTTATTGTTTTGCCAGCTCGCCTCAGCCGTCTTTCACTCTTTTTCTGTTCTCTAAACTTTTAAGGAAATATTCTCTGACTCTCTGCGGGCGGTCCGTCCTGCTCACTGAGTCTTATAATTTTAATGAGCCTCTTAATGTCACTCCCACTTTTGGAAATCATAACAGGACCAGATCAACTACCCACTCACTCACGCATTGATATTAAAATTCATTTCTATTCCATTCTTATTTCACCCAAATATTTCATCTTTGCACCGCTGTCCTTGTCCCTCTCCATTTCCTTATTTTGGCAGACGTCCTCCATCCCTTCTCACCTCTGCTTTTTAAATTCCCCCCTGTAGCTTCCTTCAAAAATGCAGCATTTCAAAAAAGTTTTTGTCCTTTGCTGCAACTTTTGTTTGCTTTGAATATGAATACACGGATGCAATGCTAAAAGTAGGACACTAAAAAGCCACAAAGAGCTGGTCATAAATCAAAGTGAGCATATTTCACTGAAAACAGTCAACTGGTTTGGATCAAACAATGGTTGAGTAGTGGTAGTGGGAAAACAGGGACAAACTAGAAATAGTTGTGAACTAAATAAATTGCTTGCTGACCCCTCCTTGATTCCAGTTGGGTGAGTTGTAATTATTCTTTTGTATCAATTAGTATTGACCGTTCTTCTTCTCTGGAAGCTGAAAAGATGTTTCCATCCCGGAAAAAGGCAATATAAACCTCAAGCAAGTTAATTTTTTGGCACAGCTGAGGGATTTATTTTTTTTTTTTTTGGTGATCCATCAACCCTTTCAAATGCAATATTTCAAAATACACAGTAAAAAAAAGTTAATGGGAACACTGCCACGGATTACATCCCTCATTACACTCATTCTCTTATCGGCCTTTATATTCTCTTCTGCATAAATATGGTCCCTACTCCTGTTCCTTCAGGCCAGCTCAGATCCAAGCAACACTTTTATTACCGACAGAACACAGAACACAGACTTCTCCTGGGTGAGTTATCCATTGTGCCGTGCACCATTATGAGTGTGTGTTTTTTTGAGCCCAGTTGGAGCAGAAGCCCTCCAGCAGTATTGGTGTCACCGTACCCTTGTAACCTGGTTATTGAGCTACACAGGGAATGGGACGCCCTGACCAAGGTGGTGTCAGTAAATGTTTTACTAGTTCAGCTACATGGTGTGACCTGGCGTTCACACAGCTGAATGGTCAGTGGAAGAGGTGAAAGAATATGTATTGTATGGTTACAGTCGGTTGTGATATTATTACATCTTTATTCTTTAATCATTGTTATCACTGTGGCCACTTGGAGTGCATTAACATATAGTTTCCTTGTTATACATTCAGCAGATGCAGGCCTAAATCTGCATTCATTTTAGAGCTGTGACTATGTCCAATGTATGAATATAAGTCTAATATTTGATCTTTTTCTATGTCCGTTTTGGTCTAGCTGACAGGAGTTGGTCCCTCATGAAATGGAAATGTCGCTAGCTAGCTTACAAGGCTAGCTAGCTCACAAGGGCAGCTAGGTAGCTCCAGTGTTTCCCAGAAAATTTCATAAGACCCTGGCATTTTGGTTTTTTTTGGGAAAGGGGGGAGGGATATGGCACAAAGAATCAGTCAGTCTTAAAATTACCTTAATAATGCAAATATTGGATTAGCAACAAATAGCAGTAGCCTGTGCAGTTCAGTGCTGTGTACATTAATACTAAACATAATGCTGTTGAGGTATGGCATTCTGTGGGCAAATGTATGTAAGATTAAACAAAGTATCAGCAAGTAAATCCGATTTACAGTAAACCGTTGACTTTCAATCTAACTTTGCTAGCTAGCGCTTATAAAGTTAAGCTAGTTCACGTTGCGTCTGGGATCGTTTCCTTCGGGTTTTGACCAACTCTCTTTAAATAACTGTAAATCTCCATGGTCTAAAAATGAAGAGCACAGACATCAGGTTTTAAAAAGTGGAGGTAACGTAAATTTTTATTAGTGAACACAAATAGCTTCTCATGCTACGTGAGTTGTCGGTGCCGTCAGGTGTGTACCATAATATTAACAAGGTATGGGAAACCCTGTGCTCAAAACTTCTTATAAGTTAACTGAGTCTGCAGTTTGATGATGAGCAGGTAGTGGAGTGGATTATTCAGAGGTTTTATTGTTGAAAATGTTTGACAGCTCTAGTGGAGAAATAACTGAACACAGTTTGTGGGACAGGACATCGAAACAATGACTTGAAAGAACCTAAAAGGGTCCTGTATACCTGAAATAAACCATGATTGGGATTGCAAGTGCAAGCGAGAAATGAGAAATTAAATGTTACATGCTCACATATGAACTTCATATCTGCTTTGCAACAGTCTTGTGTAGTTTCAGGACCACTTCAATGCAGCACAATGTTCAGTGCTGGGCTTTCTCGGTCACTTACTACTTTCATCCTGTCTCAATCTTGCCTTATATCTGATTTCTAAAGCCTTTCTCCATTTTCTTCAGTACTCACTCTCCGTGCTTCTGATTTCTGCAGTTGTTTCCTTCCTAGATTTCTTTCACCTGTGCCAACTTTCCTCGTTTAACTTGTGTCTGCGGTGCAACGAAGCCAGAACACTTCCCTGACATCTTCTTTTAAAAAACATGAGCAAGTATCTTTCCGTCTTCTCCACAAGGTCTTTCCTTTTAACCCCATACCCCCCTCCATCACTCATGCTTCCTCTGTTCTCAGCATTTCATTTCAGCATTTTCTATTCTTTGCCTGACATCTCTCTTATTCTTCCGTTGTCCCTGGCGTGATTTTACCTTCCCCTCTTCCTGTTCTTACCTCACCACAGGGCGCCTGCTGCTCATCATTACCCTCTTTCAATATCCCACCCACAGCCCGTATCTTCTACACTTTTCCCAGGAATAAAATGGGCACTTCCTGCCCTCTTTTCATCATTTTGCACACCCTCATCCTCTCTTCTTTGGTCCTAGATGTGGCGACGGTACCACCTACTCCTCCAACTCATCATCCCCCAGAGGCCCCCTTCAGACTCATGATCAGAAGGAGGCAGCAAAGTCTTGTAACTCTTCTTATCTAGACATTCTGCGGCTTCTTTTTGGAGACACTGACAGCGGGAGATCCTCGTGTATGAACATGTGTGTGAGAGACTGGCAGATTAAGAGAGACAGATACAGCGGGGTGTTATCTTTCAGGCTTTCTGGCTTATTTTTTTCTAGGGGCCGAGCAACATTGGAAGGGGAAATGCAGAATATAAAAGGACAAAGACGTTTAGTATTCGCGTATTTGGAAAAAACTGCAATGAAATGATGGGATTTTTATAACCTCAGCAGGTCTAGTGTTTAATCACTGACTATTTGTATGAATGATCTTAACATTGCTCGCTTAATTACTGTCAAACATGCACGCTCACTATGAGCTCTGCGGCTCTCAGTCAGAAACGCTAAACTTTCAACTTTGAACAAATTATGAACACTGCAGAAGAGCAGATTATTACAACAGTAAATGGGATGTTGGTTCTCTCAGGTAATACAGGCACCAACAAGGGGAATTAGTTTTGCATTCAGTTTAAAGCTACAGCGAAAAGATTTTGTCTCCCCCTTCTGGCAGTTGAAGAAATTACAGAAAGTGTGTGCCAGGAATCCCTCAAGTCGCTTCGTTTCTGTCAACAACCTCCAACAAATGAAATGCCACACTAAATGGGAATCCTTTTTAGGTACGGACACACCAAACTGACACCGCAAAGACGACGGCCAACAACCACCAGGCAATTACAGTGCGCCTGCGTGAAAGGAAATAACTTCAAATAACTTCATAATGGCAGGTGGCAGTACTGTCTATCTCCAATTAAAAAGAGTAAACCAGAGTTAGCTGGGAGGGTTAACATGCCTCAGACACTCAGGGAGGGACCTACACTGGATGAGCAGTCAACTGCTGGCCCTTATAGGCAGTTTAGGCTTCTGCATCAATTTCGGACCCTAACACCGTAGCCCGATGTGCAGCTCCCCAGAAATGTAACTACACGTTGTGACGACACAGACTGCAAGAGCTGTAATTGGTGCACTTGGTGATAGCATGTTTCCGCTTTAGTATTTCCAGCTGCTTCTCCATCTGCGCAATTTTCCAATTGATTGTATTGGATCAGTAAAGATGGAACACATTGAGGAAATGCTAACTGAGGAGGTTCGGAGATAAAAAAGATTTGTATGATTTGTTGTCTGCAAAATTTTGGCAAAAGTGTCAGTTGACATCATTGAGAGTGAAGTAGAAACAAAAATTAACCTGACTGGGCACAAGCATTAATGGCTTGCACCAGCGTAGGTTACGGCGTCTAGCTTTTTTTTTTCCCATTCGGGGCAAGAGTTTTATTCGGATGCTTGTTAAATTATATTTAATTCTTCCTGATCACCAGAGACTATGAATTCAGGATGACAGGGTGATGTTGCCACAGACAGCATTTTTAAAACTTACCTGGCACCCGTAGGTTTAATCAGCATTGCGTGAACTTGTTTGGCAAGTGCTTGAAAGTAACAGACGTTCATGTATATTTGAAAGTCCCACAGTCCAGCCTGTAGAAACACAGCTTAATGGCCACTGGGAATCCCAGCTGAGCCATAACTGAGGCTAACTGCAGAGAGAGGGTTCTTTAGCCTTTCAGTTGACAGCACCAGTAAGAAACTTAACCTTGCTCCTTATCTGCCCATGGCAATAGGCTGAATACTGCAGGAGATTATTATTTTGAAACTTTTGGAGGGTATTGCTCCTGGTGGTGTTTAAGAGACTGGCGCATTGTTTAGTAAACCCTCAGATTAAGTTGGACGAAAATAAAACAGCTAGAGATTCTGTAGCTTGAAAGGCATCGGGGGAAAACGTCAGTTTATTAGCCATGCAGGTGCATGTTTATCTTCCAGAAAAGAAAATCACCTGCAGCACAAACTTCCTCAGGCAAAATATATTTTGTTGCATCATCTTTTTGCTCAAGGAAAAACTGTGTTAGGTTAAAATGTTGTAAATAAAACAAAAGCTGTGAGCTCTGAATTCCCTGCGTGGAACAAACAGAAGACCTCATGTATTGTACAGTGGGAAAAAAATAAACTTACTCAGTAAAGAAACTTTGTGTATGTATGGGGTAAAGCTTGTCAAAAGAGCAAATGCATTTTTGTCATCCCTACAATGCGAGAATAGAACCTCGTCGTCTGACAAAATAGACTGTCATGCATGTCTCTGGAGGTGAGGGCTCTATTTACTCTATCTGCAGCTATGTGGGTTGCATTTTGTCACTTGCTGCATCTTAAGCCACAGCTTAGCTCGTGGTTGTTCAGGATCAAAGTGCTGTCAAACATCCGCGGCATTGAGACTACAAGGGGAACAGTAAAGCTCTAACAATGTCCCATTGCTTCCCAGCGCCAGTGCAAGGATGCTGCGGAAAATGTATTAGTTCCGTGAAAAATTCATAGTTTGACTGCGTACAGAGATATCAAACACTGGCACACTGCTCACAGCATTTTTTTCCCCTCTATTGCTAGAAGATTTTCTTTCTTTGTGAGGGAAAATTTTGAAACATGTACAGTTTGTCCTTCACACGATAAAGAAATGATGAAGTCCCCACGGACGCCAAATATTGGTTGGAGGTTTGCAAATACAGACTTTAAAAACAGAAAACACAGATTAATTCGGATTACTTCGGATCGGTGGCTTTGCTTTAGAGGTGTTTTGGCACCAGCCTCCAGGTAAAGCTTATCAAAAATGAATGAAGCATGAAGTCGTTTTGCAGAGGCCTCATGCTTTCTTGGATATTGTGTTCTGACTGGATTGCACGCGATAAAGAGGGCAACGTAATTTACAGCAGCCAGGGTCTAGGTCAGTCACCTACACGAGCAGCAGCTGATTAGTGTTTAAAATCCATGCAAAGTTCAGCAAAAAGGTGATGCCTAATCAGTGTCCTATTGTGTGCAATCGCTCGCACAAGATATGATTAAATATTTATCCAGTAACAGAAAACAGATGTCACAGCTTTCTCCAGACCGGTGAACGGATAGCAGCTCTGTTCAGCCACAAAATGTGTCATATCCTGCAAAAAAGACGCTCACACTTCGAGCAGAGTGAGGAATTCTCTTGTTATTTTTAACTTCGGCACAAGACAGTTGGCGCGTATTTACCTAAAGCATCTTAAAGAATAAAGGGCTCACAGATTTCCAAATGGCTTGCCCCTAAAGGGAAGCCTAACCCTGAAGTATAGCGGGAGAAACAACAGAATGAACTCCGGGATTAATCCCAACCTGTTTTCTTTTCACTGGTGCAATTGTCAGTAAAGAGCATTTTGCAGAAAGTAAAACAGCTTGATTCCTGCTTGCGTGCTGTTGCACTGCGAGCAGTTCCATAATTGAGAGTGCAACGTACAAACGGCCGCGAACTGTGGGTCATTAAACATCTGCAGGGTGTTTCATTCTGAAAAGAGCCACGAGAAGTTCCACACATGCGCTTCACCTTTAGAACCTCGCGAGCGCTGCTTTACGCCCACGGAGCCGTTGACCCCGTCCCTTCCGGGCTCTCGGGGTTTGCTCCTGCTGCATTTGAGCGATGCCATTACCGACTGCTGCTGAACATAATGGAACCTTCCAAACACAAAGATGCTTTAGAGGCGGATGTGCCCGAACGAGTGCACAGCCGTTCAGAGACACGTCAGCGCAAACGCGCACAGATGGACAATCAAACGTGGAAACATGCGATCGCAAATGAAGAGGTGCAACACGCAAAAAGGTCACGAAAGGTCAACTGAACTCCTGGACTCCCACACACGAGCAAACTTTTGCGATCCGAGGACAGAGGTCACATATTTTTTTTTCCCCCCTGATTTGCGTCATTGAATAACATAAATAAAGAGCAATCAAGGAGGAGGTTAATGCTGAGGCTGTGGAGCATAATTGAGAGGGCAAATAAATCAAAACAACTAAATAAAAAGGAATAATAATTGGAAAATGAGGTTTACATAAAGCAGTGACTGACAGAAGAATGAAATTAGGAAAAGAACAAAACAGGAAGGTGACAGTTTAATTGCATAGCTCCTTTATCTGCATGAACGCAGCCACTGTTACAGTAGTATACACCAATCAGGCATAACATTACGACCACTGACAGGAGAATGACCATCTTGTGACAATTCAGTCTGCTGGGAAACTTTTGGACCTGGCATTCACTGGTGTGGATGCTCCTTAGACATGTAGCACCCACCTAGACCAGACCAGACACCCCTACCTCATAGCAATGACACTACTTGACGGCGGCAGCCATCCCCAGCAGGATGCAACTCAAAAAACATGAAAAACAGCGCAAGGTGTTGACCTGGCCTCCAAATTCACTAGATCCCAAACTGATCAAGTATCTGTGGGATGATCCTCAGAGGCCCCTCCCCTCAACACATAGGACTCAAAGGCCCCCGGCCCCCAGTAACAACATTGTGCTGCCAGACACAACAGGACACCCTCAGAAGGCCCATGTCCATTCTCTGATGAGTCACAACTGTTTTGGAGGCACAAGGGAGACCTACACAATATTAGGAAGGTGGTCATAATGTTATGCCAGATCATTGTATGTCTCCAGACCAGATCGTCTGGCAGCTCTGAACCTTTCTACAATATAAAGTGCCAGTGAGGACACGCAAGACGAAATTATTACTACAGGAGAATGAGTGAATAATGGCTGCCATCGCTCTGACTGTAAAGCTGGGACTTATATTAATCTTTAATTAACACTGACGATTTTGTTACTGTAAAATTGATTAATATCTTGAATATTTCACCTTCTCCGTCTCTGACATTGCGTAGCAGTAATGTTCTGGGCTTTTAATGAATTGTTAGATCAGATAATTGAAGTGTGAATCACTGTTTGTCGTCGTATTCACGCTACAAATAACCCTCAGCCGTCAGATTACCAGCTACACCTTGTTAAAACTTAATGCCCGGGAATAACTTAAGCATTCATGAAGGTTTTATCATTTCGGGAAAAGTCAGATGGAAACAAAAGGAGATGGAACGAGGGGAGCAGAAAGTGAAAAGGAATTATAATAGATGGGGAAAAAAAAGACTGCAGACAACACTCATCTCCAGTCCCAATTGTTCCCACCCCCACCGTCTTCGTGGTTCCTCTCCTGAGTTGAAAGCTTTTGTTTTCTCAGCGGCAGCGGCGGCGGCGGCAGCAGCAGCACGGCGAATTAAGCTCAAATTCATCCTCAACACAAAATGAAACCAATCTCCTTATTCTTTGCAGGAACACGCACCCTTGCACACACGCGGACACAAAGACACGGAAACACACTTTCTCTTAACAATCCTCCCTCCCCTCTTCTGCGGATATGAGCACTTTCTATGCATCGTTGCTTTCCCTCGGCCCCTCCCTCGCTCAGGCACATTATAAAACCAAACGCAAACTTTCCGTCCATCTCAAAACCACAGATAAGAAAATGCCATTTTTCCTTTAAAGTTGCATATCATTAAATCCATCTCCGTTTCCAAGCACAGCCCTAACCCCCTAGGTTTATCTTATTTTCCCGGATTGTCATTTAAATACCGAACACAACAAACAAAGTTATTCTACTTTCTAATGTTTGTGGTGGTGAAGGGGGCCGGGAGTGGGAGCTGGAGCCTGATTCTCTTTTAATTGACAATTAATGAATCCAGACATTAGCTGATCCAAACACCTGGTTAAGGGCAAGCCATAATTAAACTCATTAGAATTAGAAAGGAGACTTTTGTTCTCAATCAGTCATTAAGGCGGCCAAAACACAAGGCTCACTCCCAAACTAATTTCTCTCTTTTCCATCCCTCTCTCTCTCTCTCGTAGCACTTTAAATCTTTCACCAACCTTCCTAACAACTCTTTCCCTCGTTTTGCTTCTGTCATTAACACGTAGTTTTTCTCATGGTGTTGCCTTTTTCCCTTTAGTTCTGCACATTTTCATCAACTTTCTCGCTGATTCTACTTTGCATTTACGCTGATTACTGACTGGATTTGTTTTTGGAAATGTCTCCCAAGTCATTTAAACCCGTGGCCCTGGTTTTAAAGAGAACCAGTAACTCTTAACTCTCAACAAATGTTGACCTTGTGACTAAACTAGCAATATAAGACACTTGCAACCCATTCTCATACATACAATAAACTAGAGATGCACTGAATATTCATCTTAAAAGTCTTTCGGCCGAAAACCGAAAATGCACTTTTGGGCCATTTTCGGTTTTCAGCCGAAAGACTTTTATCGCCGAAACAACACGGCCGAAACAACACGGCCGAAACAGGATGTTGTGATGACGCAAGCAAAAACCGCAGCCAGCACGGGCATGTCTGCCATGTGGACATATTTTAATATATAAAGTACTTCATTTTCGGTTTTTGGTTTTGGCCAAGAATTTTCATTTCGGTGCATCCCTACAATAAACTATATATGACAATCTATTTGATAATAAAGAGCTACACAGTCCACTTTTTGGAGGGGGATGCATTCATCGACTAGATTGGGGGAATATGTGTCAGATATGTCACTTTACTGCATCTGGTTTGAACAAGATTATGGTTTATGTTAAAACAGATACTTCCTCATTATTAAACACGTTTCTGCAACAAATATTACCATCATTTTTCTTGACTAAAACGACTGATGCGTTCCACCGCGGCCGAGATATTGACGTTTTTTGCTTTGCTGAAATATTTAACACCCCATGGCAAAGACAGCCATGAGATGAGCAATGTTTCTAAAATGTCTGACAGACTAATCTTGGGCTGTTCAGGCAGAACCGTTGATTCCTGATGATCATATCCGTTCGAGAAATGTGTATTTGTTTTCCCAAAACTAGTGTTGCCTCGGCCAAAAAAAAAACACATTTCAAAAACTATTGCAGCATTGCTTCTAGACTGTCTTTGACTTATTTAGATCATATCAGTCCATTAAATAAATTTTCCAGTCAGCTGAAAGGAGAGGAAAGAACATATCCAATTATCTCTGTGAGAAAGATTTCAGTTCTTAGACGGACAGCTACTTGACAGCCTCGGTGGAAAAAGTGATACCTCAGACCCACTTTTTTTCTTTTTCAGGAACATTTTAATTTCATGTTTTAGGTTTTTACCTCATGCTCTTATCCAGAGCCACTGACAGTAAAAGGCAGTGATAGAATAAGCCTCAGTTCCTGGATCGCCAACGTTACCAGAATAAAGCTCTTTTAGAAGGGAGGTTGACAGGAGAGGTTTTTTAAGGAGCAAATTAAAGTTAGCCGAGGCAGAAGATGTGCAAAGGGAATATGATTCAGCGCAGAGAAGGTCATTTGAGATCATTCTTGGGGGAATGGGTTTTCAGCCTATAACCGACTCTGCATTTCTGACTACAGGCAGAAGTCATTCCACTTTTTGTGCCGAATCGTTGTGACCCACGAGCTTCCTGCGAGTAAAAACCCCCGACATTTCTAATTGTAAATAATCCTACGCCAAACCCCGCGCTAGAGTGTCACAATCGCTTTACCATAACATGGCTTTACTGGAGCCTCAGAGGAATACGCTATCTTTTCAGCAAATAAGTTCTTTGATCAAGAGGCTGCTGCGTGAAAATGCAGGCAGGGACTCGTTTCCCTCTCCTCAAAACAGCCCATTTGCACAGCAGGCAACGCCGAGCCGCTGCAAATGCATGGTATACCGCACAGCACAAGAGAGCACTTTGAGTGGAAGAGGAATCCTGATGTTTTTATCGTCACCTTTCCTGTGGCACAAACATTGGGACGAATTCTCCACCTGTGCGCATAAAAAAGGCTGAAATTAACCTGTCAGCTTGGTGAGTAGATTCATGGCATTTGCTGAGAATATTCAAGCAGCCAGGAGGAAAACCTTTTTTGAAATTGATGGCCTTTTTTTTTTTTTTTGTAGAGTCACAGTGAAGTCAAACTTTAGATATTAAGCCTCAATTTGCTCCCCTTGATGACTGGCTGCAGTGTAGGTCTTAAGCTCCGCCTCCTCCGTGTTAGCGGATGGGACTAGGGCCAAACTAAAACACTAAAATACATGTCAAATGAATTTAATATAATGTTGATGCATGTTGAAGCGTCAAGTTTTCCTATAAGTTTCATTTTAGTTAATTATTTGACGCTATAGAAACAGGATGTGACATAATGGCGACTACCAGTTGCTCTGTAAAGTAGTCCTGTGGGACCATAAGAGTTGTAAAAAAATAAATAAATAAAAATTGGTTCCAAAGTCGCAAGATGGCGTTGCCCATATCTCCTGGAAAAATAGCGTCAGTTTGGCCAATGCAATGAAATGGGGACGCGTAGTGCATATTTATATACAGTCTATGTTCTGTCCATCACTTTCAGACTGTAAGCTCGATGAATAATGTAGCCTGAAGTGGTTGCTACCAGGGCCTTAGATTTTTATTTTTTTTTATTCTAGCTTTCTCTTTCCCTTTCTCCCTCCATATTGATCTACTAGAAGTATAGACTTTGTGATAAAATGCCACTCTGAAAGGCTTTGTCCAAGACGGCCGTAAACATGTCACTTCTGCCAGCCCTCAGGCTCTGCCGAGGCAGAACAAGGCCCGTAGTAAATGTTAATGGCAACAAGTAGTTTTACAGCCAACAAGAACATTACAATTGTAGGGGAAGGAAGAAACACCCTATCATTTTACCGGAGTGTGTGCATACATATTTAGGCATACATATTTGGAGGAAGGGTAATTGTACGGTGGATTTTCGCTCGGCGCTAAGGGCTGTCAGGAGCGTTAAGAGAACAACTGAGAGACCACTAAAAAGGGAGAGCAATGCGGTCGGAGAGGTAAATGAGATAATTTATAGAACGTATTGATAAACTGTGCAGAGCAGTTAGCAAGGCATACATCATTTAGCCTCGCCAGCAAAACAGACACTTTCAACCTGACGCTGAGAGAGTGCTGGCTTGTAATGGAATTTTATATTAGGGAGAGCAGAGTGAGAGCAGGTACACCTCAGCCTCAAAGTACTAGGGGAGAAAAAACAAAACAGACAGAGCTACCGGGGCTGCCAGATGTTAAACGGAAACAAGCAAACCCAGCTGTCATATAACCAAGCAGAGCTCATAAAAAGGTGGAATGGCATTTTTCCCATAAAAAGAGCTTCCAACTATAGTATTTCTTCTATTTTTTTATTTTTAAAAAAAGAAAAACGGTTCTGGTTTTAATGAGTGAAACTGGCACATCTGATGGATCGGATTTGCCTCCAAGGTTCCCATGCATTTTTAAGCCGTTTGACCAAACAGATGCATGCGCAGGTGTAGCCGTCGCATTTTGGAGCGAATAACAATAAACTACCACCGCATTTAATGCTGCCCTCAAGATGAACTGTTTGGAAAGCATTTCATTCCCCCTTCGCGAGCGTGGCCGGAATAATCAGGCGCCCAGCTGGCCGAGAGAAATCAGGTCCTCTGTTCCATTACAGGCGTTCAATTAGACTGCGACGTCTGAGGGGAGGACGGGCGCCGCTGGGAAAGGGACGGCGAGACAGATGCATGGACGCCACAACTCAAACTGTTTGACAATAAACTCTGCTGCAATGAAGGAACCGTAGTGTGCGTTCACACTGGAAGGTACACCATTAACAGGACGCTGGAAGTGTCTGAGGACAACTATTGACAAAGCCGCTTCAAAATGTCTTCTAATTTAAAAAAAGAAATAATAAAAACTGAGGGAATTAACAACTAAAATCCAATTCTTAGAGAAAGGCTGCATCAATTATTAGGACTGATGAGGTCCATTTGTTTACTTTCAATTACCAGAATGACCTTTGACCCCCAATGTCTGAAAGAACACACATGTTACCGTTTATTACAATGACGTGCATAAATGTATAATTTTGCTTGTTGCGCTAAAAACTGTATGAGTATAAGCGTGTGCTAACTGAGTTGTAGGTAGATTGTATTAATGTGTGCGTTTGCAATAAAATGATTAAGCCCTAATACCGTCCCGAGTCCCATCAATTAATCAGTGTGTGTGCGTGTGTTCCACCGACCCTTAATTAAAAACTCCCACTCGCTCTTGGACCCCACTCCTGAGCGCATGTCCCCATTTGTATGCGCATCACCGCCTCTGAATCTCAGCTTTAATGACATGGGAGGCGGCAAATAAAACACTTCAGGCTTATTCACACTTGAAGACAAACACGTTGGCTGCTTAACGTACCACTGCAGGTTTTTTACTCACCAGGCAGTGACGGCGCACGTCAAAAAAAAAAAACTAGCATTAACATAAATGCCGCCTTTGGTATCACAAAAATTACTTTTGAATAATTGGAATGCACTTGTTGTCCTGACGACGCCCGAGGACAGCGCCACCAATAAGAATCAATTTAGGAATGCATTACCGTTTAATCAAATTTTGCCTTAAGCCAACATGCCGGGGAACATTGCCGACAACAATTACACGTCCCGTCCACACGTCGACTGTATTTATCTTTTGTTTCTACAGGTGCTGCAGATTTGACGCTCCGCTGCCTACTTTCAATCCAAGCCTCTAATTGCTCCCTTTCTGTTCATTTGTGCATTCTGCCTACGCCTACGCTTTGGAATTCATTCTTCCTCAGTCATGACTACGTTCCCATGCCATTCAAGGCGCGATATTGGAAAGCAGTTCAACAGCGACGGCCAGAGCAATCGCTCACTCTCCGCCTACATCAGCAGCAGCTAAACACAGAAGTTTGGAGTATTTATTGTTCTTTCCGTCAAATAAACTGAGCACGCACACTGTGCCTCAACATATTGCAGCGAATTGAAAGCAAGTGAACTTTAGTTGACCCACATCTTGGACACCATGACAGATAGCACGTCTCATGGGATAGTACATTACTCACCCAACTAATCAAATTTCACACCTACGGTAAGGTCACTGCCTTTTCCTCATCCCCTTCCTGTCTTTTTTGCGTTTCCAACGCTCGCCCTGATCACAAATTAATATTCACACAGTCGTCCGCGCCACTGCAGGGGAGTCGGAGCCCAAACACACTCTTGTTGTTTTTACGTGAGCGCAGCTAATATCAAGCTGTGATGTTGCAGCCGAGCAAGAAGCGCGCAACACCGGAAGTAAAGACGAGCACAAAAGACAAAAGGAAGAAAATGAGAGGAGGCGCCGAATGAATACAGTGGAAACAATCAGCAGAAGAGGAAAAGGTCGTGATAACACCGCGTCTCTACTTCCTTGGGTTTCTTTCTCTCTTTCTCCCTCCGCTCACTTCACTCCTATCCTATCACGCTCACGCTTCGTCACAGCCAATTTCCAGCTGTTTAATCCTGATTATGGCTTCAAAGTCCCAGCTGACAGCATCCAGCTCAAACTTGCTGTGTTTGTAAATTTGCATACGCCAGAAAGATACTGATTGGGGCTATAAATACATCCACTTCTTGTCTGCTGTTCGGTTACCAGTCAGTCTTGTTGCGATTTGTCAAAATGCAGTTGTAGAATTACCACTGTTGTGACATATCAACACTAGTCAAGTTGCATTTCACATCAATGCTTGCCCAGCATCACAGTCTGCATATACTGTATGTAGTAGTAACTTAAGTAAAGCAGAACATCATCGTTTCATTTATGTAAAGTGTTGTCATAATGGAAAAAAAGAATTCTTACGTTATGACCAGCAACCTGATTTGTGATGTCACAAATTTGCTCGAGTCTAAGTGAACGCCTGTGCCAAATTTCCCTGAGATACGATGATCACAAGAATGGGACTAAGGGACTAAGGGTATCCATGAATTGATGGACAGATGAGCTGGAGGAGTCATTGTGTGTATGATAGATGGTAATTATATGGTTTTGTTGAGTGTACACAGGCTTTATTTGTCAAGGGAAGACTTTTTTATGTTATTATTTGAGCACTGTGTATGTGTTTAAGTGAACAGCCTTAGTGCTGCACCTTCAATGTTCACTGCCATTTGAAGGTTAAGTTGTATCCAGCTGTCACCAGATTACTTCTGGACTTCTGCTTTTGTCCTCTTTCAACCTTCCTGACGTCATACAAGCCAGTCTTTTTAGGATTTATAGGATTTAAGAAACACATTTGTTGCAGTTAATCTTGTAACCACTAATTTTCTATTCTAAAGTCAAACTGAAGTTAAATTTAATTATTAATCAGTGCACTATTGTATGTTCTTTTAAGATTTAAGATGTATTTTGTGATTTACAGTAAAGTAAAGAGAGCTGAACTGGAACCGCAAAAAGACACCGCCGACGCTAACTAGCTGATCCCATTGTAATGCAGGACAAATACAAATCAAAGAGGGAGCTGCTGCTGATGACTCAGGTGTTGCAATAACAACAGCAATAATGAGAAGCAGCACTTAATTTAGCGGGCCAGATGAAGTGGTTTCAACTTTGAGTGTAAACTGCTCAGCCTAGCTCGCACGCTTCTCCACCGTCCAACAAAATCCTCCCAAGTTGAGGCGGGTGAGACTTTTTAAAATGCTACGCCACGAGCCGCTCTGACAACAAGGGAAAATGCCTTGTATCAACACTTGTATCCTGCAGGGCGCTCTAATCAATAGTGCACCATGGCAGCTGAAAAGTACGTCTCCTGGCAGTGCTGTCCCTCAAATATCAGTTAGCAGCAGCCGTGGGGAGAATACGCCGACTCTGATCCTGAGACACTATCCAAAAATATGTTTTATAGGTTTGGGAAATGGAAATACCCACTTACAAGTGGAATGACAATTTGGAATTAGCATAGGCGTATACTCTATATATACACTGATCAGCCACAACATTAAAACCACTGACAGGTGAATAACATTATGACCATCTTGTGACAATTCAATGTCCTGCTAGGAAACTTTTGGACCTGACATTCATTCATGTGGATGTTACTTAGACATGTACCACCCACCTAGACCAGACCAGGCACCCCCACCCCATAGCAATGACACCCCTTGATGGCAGCAGCCATCCCCAGCAGGATGCAGCCTGACACAGACACACACACAAAAAACACGGCCTCCAAATTCACTAGATCCCAAACTGATCACGTATCTGTGGGACGCATGGCCCCGTGGTATATGATCTAAATGTATTGGAATGGTTTCTATACTATAATATATTGTAAAGTGTAGAGCACATGGAAATGAAAATAACAGGGACACCTTACAACCCCCAAATTAAAATCTGCCCATTTCCTACACCGTTAAAAGAGGTGATGCAGTGAGCAGGAGGCAAAAGAAAATAAGCCACTTACTGTTAAGGGACAGAAAACTGCTTATTAAAACTGACAGTGGCAGATACTTTCTTGCATTTTCTGTTAATCTACGCGTAGTCATGCAGCACATAAACTTGTTAGCAGAAAATGAAAACCCGTCCCCTGTGTGTATTTGAAACTTTAATATCTTCAAGGGCTTCATTTTAAGAAATATCCATCAGAGTTTGTTGGTGTCGTTAGAGTTGTTAGGAGTCAGTGCCACTCTTGATACCACCGTCCTTCCTGTCCGTTTTATTTTTCTCCAGTGTCACCTTTACACCCGGCAAACTGCTACGATGTCTTTTTCAGCATCCTCCCACTATTACACACTCCTTCACTTCACAAATGTTATTACATCCTCAAATGTTTATCTCATTGCCTTCAGCCTTGTGTCACCACCGTCTCACCTTCCGTTCTCTACACGGTTATTTACGCATTCTGGCGCTAATTGCATTTCAGTGTTCTTGGTCTTTTCAATTTCCCGAAAGGGAGTCTTTTCCAGGACTTGAACTGAAACATAAACACATGAATGTGCGCAGAGATTCACACAAACAAGCGTGCCGGGCTTTTAAACACACACACAAACACACACACAGACGCAGACAATTAGAAAACCGTTCATGTGATTAAGTACCGTGCAAGTGGTTGTTTAGAGGTGTGAAATGAAGAAGTGATGGACAGATAACCTAGTCCCTGGAGACACACATTAGTGTGTCATTGCATGTGCGAGAGAGAGATAGAGAGGATATGACAATGTGTGACACAGTAACTCTTAGTGTACGTGAGTGTGTGTCTAAACCACTCATTCCTGCCACTAATAAGTAAGAGATGAGATGGATTTCCTGTTCTCTTTGTAAATGTTGGGTGAATGATCTTAGAGGAGTGATTCCTGCCCTGGGATATAACATGAAAGTCATTGGAGGCTAACTCCAGATCAGATGGCAGGAGGGTTCATCTGTTTTAGGTGTGATGTGACTAAAATAATGGCAAGGAGACAAGGTAGGTAAAAATGATACACCGATCAGCCACAACATTAAAACCACTGACAGAATAAGTAAATAACATTGACCATCTTGTGACAGTTCAATGTTCTGCTGGGAAACTTTTGGACCTGGCATTCATTCATGTGGATGTTACTTAGACATGTAGCACCCACCTAGACCAGACCAGGCACCCCCACCCCATAGCAATGACACTCCTTGATGACAGCAGCCATCCCCAGCAGGATGCAGCCTGACACAGACACACACACAAAAACAACTAAAAAAAACATGAAGAACAACACAAGGTGTTGACCTGGCCTCCAAATTCACTAGATCCCAAACTGACCAATTATCTATGAGATGATCCACAGAGGCCCCTCCCCTCAACCCATAGGACCCAAAGGCCCCCCACTAACAACACTGTGTTGCCAGACACCACAGGACACCCTCAGAAGGTCCATGTCCATTCTCTGATGAGTCACAACTGTTTTGGAGGCACAAAGGAGACCTACACAATATTAGGAAGGTGGTCATAATGTTATGCATGATCAGTGTATCTTGCTCAGTTTTAAATGATTGCTAAAGACAAATGCTTTTTAGTATTATTTTATTCTTTTTTTTTTTTTTACACAGCTTCTATTACACTTATCACACTTAAATAAAACTTAAAAACAAAAAGCTGTGATTCAAAGAGAAGGTGCAGACTGCCGATTTAATTGCATTCAAACAGTTATGGATTACACGTAACTGTTGTCAGAGATTAGACTGAAATGTGAACGCTGCTGATTTAGAGAGTAAATGACATCTGTCAATATAAATAACAGCTGTAAAGAAGGACAAGGCAGAGACAGATATGAAGAAAGAGATTTTTAAAACGCGAACCCTGGGAAAACACATGTAACCAAGTCAGTGAACCGTGAACGGGAGGCTGAGAGATACACACGAGAGAACTATAAGACAACTTTGCTCGTGAAGGCAGAACCCAGGGAAAACGGCCGAAGCTGTGAAAGAGCATGACAGACGGGAATAATAATAATAATAAAAATAAAATGAAAAAAAGGGATAGTGAAGGAATTGTTTACAGGTAGAGACAGAATTGAAAAGATCGGCTGCATGATGAAACTCAGACATGACAGCGTGAGCGCTGGGAAACGCTGCGCTTGGTCGGAAACAAGAACATCCTGACACAGGTGTGCAGACACTAACGGGCACGGAATGAGGGAAAAGTGAATTTGCCGAGTGTCGCCTTTAAAAGATATAACACGAGGTCTGACAGGCTTGTTTCATTTGTAGCAGATTCACTGGAGCCTAGTTGTCTTTCTCTGCAACACACACACACACACACACACACACACACACTGCAGTCCCGCTTCTTTCTGATTGTATATCAAGTTCTTTTAAATGATAAATTCTTGCTGTATGTGCACATTTTCTTATCTTTATGCAAAACATTTGTGACGCATGAACTGAATTTATATTAAAAAAAGAGAGAGAGCATGGAAAAGAGTAAACAATAAGGAGGAGTAGGAGGAGGAGGAGGAGATGGAGCTCAAGCTGAGGGACAATAAAGAGATTATTGTTTTTTTCAAATGCAGATTTCATCTGTTTAGCAGGAAGCAGTGCTGCAGTGACATGAGGATTCTCTCTTCTCCAGCAAAAGCCACTGTGACCTTACTCAAAACGTGACCCTCGACTAATCACGTATGCGCCGAGTATGAAAGTGCAACATGAGGGAAGAAAGATTTCATTCAAACAACACCAGCAGTGTGAGGCAATCTCAACATGTGAAGCGGCCTGTGATCCGGGCCGGCTATGATGAAGCGAAACATTGTTAGGCTCTTCAAAGAGTCTCTCTCTCTCTCTGGACGGGAACGCGCACACGCACAAGTGTTAGCAACAACCTGAGCTCACCTCGGACTCTCTCACCCCTGCAGATGAGGTGTAACGATGAGCAGTAATGAAACCACGCCGCCTAAAGCAAAGCCCGCGGTGTCGCAAAAAAATGACTTTGAAAGTAACCAACTGAACAGCCCCACTCAGACACACAATAACAAATACACACGCACACATCTGCTGAGGTCTCAGTCACACTGCAGGAATATTGAGCCTCGTAGCGCCATGAGGTAAATCATGGCAGTCTTTCATGACCACCTTCCATTCGTCCATCTCTATCCTACATAAGACATGTTTCTGTCTCCATCTCATCTCTCAGAGTTCAGGAACGTGGCCAGAAATGATAGTCTGCTTTAAGGGAGTATGTGTTCATTCCCGAGCTCATTAGTTGAAGCTTTTGTTAGATTTCAACACATTTCGCACACTTCTGCTCTCGCAGCCTGTGGTGACTGTGGAAAGGTGGAGATTTACATATGAAGTGACATTCCATACCTGGTTACAGCTAATGTTCAGGGGAAGGGGTAACTGAGGCAGGCAGGCAGGCACACACTGCGTCAAATACTGCAGATGTGTCCAAGTCTTATAGAAGAGATCCATGAGATCCTTTAAGAGTTTGTGCTGTGAAGGACTGTGAAGGTTTGCAACTGCAGGACTTTCCCCAAGGGGGACAGGGCTTTGCATCCCATGTGAGGGATCATTATTCGGTAATAACTGGAATATTAGCCCATTCAGAACAATGAAGCCTCATGTAACCTCCTCAGTCAGAACAGACTGAGCCTTGATCCAGTTGTTTGTGGTCGCAAAGATAAAGTCAAGTGAAGGTGTTGTGAATTCAATATGTGCAGCGTGTTTCAAAATGTGAGTTAGGGTCGGTCATGTTCTTCTAAACAAATTCAGTTGGGAATAATGCCTCTTATACACTGATCAGGCATAACATTATGACCAATCCTAATATTGTGTAGGTCTCCCTTGTTGCCTCCAAAACAGCTGTGACTCATCAGAGAATGGACATGGTCCTTCTGAGGGTGTCCTGTGGTGTCTGGCAACAGAATGTTGTTAGTGGGGGGTCTTTGGTTCCTATGGGTTTAGGGGAGGGGCCTCTGTGGATCATCCCACAGATACTTGATCAGTTTGGGATCTAGTGAATTTGGAGGCCAGGTCAACACCTTGTGCTGTTCTTCTTGGTTTTTTTTAGTTGTTCCTAAACTGCTTTTGTGTGTGTGTCTGTGTCAGGCTGCATCCTGCCGGGGATGGCTGCTGTCATCAAGGAGTGTCATTGCTATGGGGTGGGGGTGCCTGGTCTGGTCTAGGTGGGTGCTACATGTCTAAGTAACATTCACATGAATGCCAGATCCAAACGTTTCCCAGCAGAACATTGAAGTGTGACAATGTCATGTCATGTTATTCACTTCTCCTGTCAGTGGTTTTAATGTTGTGGCTGATTGGTGTATATTATAATACCACGGTTTAAGGAAAGATTGTGGTGTGTTACTGGAAAAACATCTCATTGCCTGAAAAGCACAGAACAACTGGCTTCATGGCATCTAATGTAGAGGCAGTTTCTAACATTGAAGTCAACTTAGGGCCCTGATCATGAGGGTGGACAGATATTCCTGAAAATTGTGATTTTATGGAGGACATTTAATTTCTGCAATGACCTTCCCCACATCCTTGGGCTTTAAAATGATCTAATTTGTCACGAACATTAATAGTGTCTGCTCTCCTGCATGTATTCTCCATTTGAGACAACATTCCAGCTGCCCCAGGTGTACAAGCCTTTAAGGGCCGCCCTAGCTTCCTTGTCGTTTTATGTTACACTCTTCCCATCTTGATTGCCCTTTTGCTGGTTCCCCCCATGCTCCTTTATCCATCTATCTTTACCCTCCTGTCTCATGTCCATCACTCCCCACCCTCCGTCCCTTTTGCTGTTGGATGCGTGACATTTTACCGCCGTTTATTCTTTGAGCAAACACACATAAAGACACACAGAGATGCCGACAGACAAGCACGAACACACACGGACACATACTCTATACAGAGGCTGAAGATAAACAGACTTGAAATGCCAGACATAATTCCACACAAAAGAGGAGCACAGCAGGTTGTCAAACCGAGTATCTCAAACCTTTGTGGGTTCATTTTAGTCTTAACTTTTAGAGAAAGGTTATAGAATCCTGAACGTGCTGAGGACCTAGCATGACTATGGGAGACACCAAACTCAGAGGTGTCAACTGTAACCATGTTATCAGGATTGCAGTCTTCTGCGTCATTTCTTTTTTGGTTCCGGTTTCTCCAAAAGCAGCCCCACTCTCTAAGGCCGTAGCTCACAATCACAACAACCACCTTTCCCACACGGACACGTTATCAACGGTCCGGAGAAATGAAGCGCGCTGAATCTGGAGGGCTCTATTTAGCCGACTGTGTATTTTAATTTTCGTACGCGACATCTGCTAAACACAATTAATTATCCCGTAGGACAGATGATAACAGGGCAAATTGATTGCACACCAGACGACGTACAGTGTCCGCATCAAACGCAACATCATATTTAAAGCTTTTACTGGTCCCCTGCTGAGATTTCTTGTAACCAAACAGTCTATCTAAATACAGTGTTGCATTGTGGGTATGCTGGCCAGTTAACCAGGGCGATAGGACAGATAATATGATGTGATCCAAGCTGTTAATGGATTATTTCAAAACTAAAATTTGGAAATCAACTACTTAAGAAGTGACTTCTGGTGATCACTGCTCTGTTCCTACTTTGTCTTTTCCCAACTCTAAACAGCTCCCAAAAGGTTTTGTACCGTCTAGTCGACTTTCCTGCTGTACCGTGACGCTTTAAGCAGGGAGTTGACTCGTCGCCGATCACGTGACAATAACAACAGGGACGCCTCCGAGAAGACAGGTGAGGAGCCCAGTGGGTCACTGCAGCAAACTAGCAGCGGTTCATCAAGTGTCTGGAAATACTTCACTTAAGATGAAGCCCATTCTACTGTGACATGCAGAATATGTAAGTCAGTCCTGAAATACAACTCTTTAGCATCCGCTAACGCTAACAGAGGAATGGTCCAAATCGTCCCAGCGACAGTCAATCAACAACTCCACCTGTAGTAAAGGGAAGAAGGAGGCTGCACATCAACAATTTGATGGTGAATTTCATTGTCTGAAGTAATTAGCTGTACACGGAAAAGGGTTTAGAGAGATACCGCTTTAGAAGTGTCAGACTGACGGTGTTTATGGTGTTGCCGTGGGCTTCAGCTGACAGTAGCCCGTGTTCAAGCTTGCAGAAAAGCCTCCGTAGCTTCTTTTGTGTGAGACGCTACAACATGTATTCAGGTCAAGAACATAGATGTCACTGTAGCAAAGCATTACTTTCTACTGTGTATTTATGTGTGACGTCATCGACTAGTCGACGTCGGCTTTCACCACATATTCGTCGACTTTAAAAAATCCGAAGTCGTTCAACCCCTAGCTCCCAACTCTTTAAATTGAATGGCGTCAGAATAAAATGAAGGGCGGTACATTTTTGAGATTCAAAAAGAAGTTTTCCCGTCATGATTTCTGCCCGTCATCAGCAGCTTAAACACGAACTACTTTAGCTCTTTGCATAAGTGTAATTAGCTTGCCTCTGCAGAATAGAAAGTACTCCTCTTCAAATCCAAACAGCACTCAGCAAGGTTGCTTGCAGTAGCTGCTTTGTGGGACACTCTGTCCTCTCTGGTCATTACAGATAATAAAAAAAAAACTCCTTTTACACTGAGACAGATATTTTTTTTTTTTTGTATGTCATTATTTCAGTTACAGCCACCATAGAAAAGTAGATTATGTTGAATTCACTGACTTTGTTTACATAAACCTTTCGGCTCATATTCCGCTCAGTGATTTACACGTACACTGGAAACCTTTTGAATCAAACTTTCAATAGCATTTTCAGCTTTGATTGTCACTTCAGAGAACTGTAATGCGTCTTTTCACTTAGCTACTCGTAGAAAACAGCATATGAAATCATTTAAGTGCTTGCTTTCCAGCTAAACAGCATTTCCAACAGAAGAAAAGTAGTCGCAACTCTCAACCGTTCATCTTGATATTGAACCACATTTGAGTCGTTCTGAAGCGAAACGCTTCATTTTCACAATCAAAGAATCTTTGCGGACATCACACGGGATCGGTTCATGGATCTCTAGACCGTCCCACTCCCTCTAGTTCCAGTTTCACCATAAAAGACTAAAAGACACCTTTCACCTTAGAGTGCTGTTAGGAAAAGAAAAAAAAAAGCTTCCTGTATGTGTTACATCGACTACTCACACAGATAGCTGGTTGTATGGTGTGATGAAAGGTGAAAATTGAGGATGTAAAAGTGCAATAGTACTTGTGACAATTTATAAAAATGGGAAGTCTTAATTAAAGCGTTGTTCTGATGCTTCTTTCTTGTATAATTTAACACTTTACTGGTTTAAAATCTAAGTAAATGAAATGAAAGTGCAATTTAACATTGTGTGCCATTTGTTATCAAGTCTACAAAGTGTTTTATAACTAAATGCAATCAGTAAAAAAATATTATTTAACCCTGAGGCCTTAAATAAAAAGGTTTAAACGGATAAGTGATGTACTTCACATGATAAGATTCATATGACACAGGAACAACCCATTCAGCTGCATATCTTCAATCACTCCAATTATCTCAGTGTGCTGACGCCAGCAACAACCTGCAGCACAACCTCCCTAAAACCAAACACCACTGTGTCTTTTTATTTCTCTTGAAGCACAGTAAGCCTGCAGTGCGAAAACCAAGAAATAAAAAGTAATATAGAGCATGCGATTAACCAGCCAGGTCACAAAGGGACCTAAGGCCAAGTGTCCAAGTATGCCGGAGCACCACTTCACAGTAAAACTGCGGCTGATTCACTGCAGAGAGTGTTCCTCTTGCGCTTTTAACAGCATCAAATTCAAAGTCTAGACTGGCTTGAAAAGCTTTAGATGGGCTCTTATCAAGCCATTACCGGCGCGCCATCTCAGAAATGTACGTCTCTGCTGTCAAAGAATCACCTTAACGTGTTCAGTAAACGACAATTGCTTACAGTTGAGCTCGACGAGACAAAAGCAGGGACGAACATGCGCACCGCTTTGGTGCTGGTGCACAATTAACCTGAATGAATGAATGAACGTCCTACCTTGACCCCTCGCACTCTGAACTCGGCCAGGGCTCGGCTCATCTTGGAGGACGCCGTCTGCAGGTCCTTCCCGCTGGCGATGACTTTTACCAGCAGCGAGTCGTAGTGCGGTGAAATGATGGCGCCCTGGAAGGCTGAGGCGCTGTCCAGACGGATACCCATGCCCTCGCCGCTTCTGAAGACCTGGAAAAGGTGACAATACACTTAAAGCTCACAGAAACACCTTTACGTATTTACACGTGTACGGTAATAGCATACATTTTCTGACCTACTTTGCATTCTGCAAAGAAAGTCTGCAATTTGTGATCAATAACTGCTCATTAATGCATATAAGTGACTGCAATTAGAAACCAAATCTGTGTAAAATAAATCAATAATATATACAGTATCCTGGAGAAATTTACACAATTTGCAAATTTAAGATGGCCCTCATATTTTCTCACACTACAGGGTCCAGTAATCTCTGTGAATGCATGCTTTGCAGATTTTATCTGCACAAAATACTACAAATGCTCTCCCTGATTAAATGGTTTTATTTACAGCGCTTAGGAAACAATCACATGATACAAACGCTTGCAATCCAGCGTCTGAGCCGGGTGCAAGATCAGCTACCAATACATGCCCACATGTCTCCAGAGACTGAGAGAAACAAAGCCACAGCATTGGAGAAGTGTCAGCGTGCTAGGTTCAAACCCAGGCATGTGTCGACTCTATCCTGACTGCCTGCTTTAAGTTGGAAAAAATACTCGAAACTAGATCCAGCATGTTTAACGTCATTCCAGGTGCAAGATGGAGAGCGATCATTGTTTCTTTCAACATTTAAATGCAATGATTTAAGATAAAAGTCAATATTTCGTCAGAACTAAACCCACTTTTTGTCTGGTTTAGCTCCGATATTACAACTGTGAATGACTGTGAAAATACGAATGACTAAATAAAGTGTTTGACACGCAGAAAGTGGTTTTGCCGTCTGAAAAGCGTCAAATCTACTGATCAAGACCACGTGTTTTTTTCCCTCATGATGGAGATGGGCCAAAATGGAAGCATGTTTTCAACGGCTCAGACCAACTCTTGTTTGAACAACTTGTTTTGCTGCAATGTGCCTTGCGGCAATGGTTATTAGTTGCCAATATTTTTCCTTGAATTATTTATCAAAAGTTCAGTCTCAGGTCAAACTGAATTGGTTACATGAGGTCTTTTTGTTCTGGTTATTACTCAAACTATTTAACATAACAGCTACAAGAAACAGACGCTAAAGCTGAATCTAAACCTCTAAACAAATCTCAGATGAAATGTGTGACTATGCTGATGTTACTCTTTTGTTCATCACCACAAAAAAAAACAAAAAAAACCCCAGCAGATCTTCAATGGGCACGATGATTTCCCAAACAGTGCGACTGCAGAGCGAGGCAAATCACACTTTGTGGGCGGGGTAATTTCAGGCTGGCTTCAAAGCAAAGATTATAATGTTCACGAGGATGTAAAGCATCTGTTAGGTCCCTAAAACATAACCATAACTTAACCCGCACTAGGAAGAAAGTGGCAGCCAGATACGCAAGGAGAGCAAAATAAGGAGATGAGAGGGGAGAAAACAAGCATGAGATGAGTGAGAAACTGTTCCAAACCACTTGGCAAGAGAGCAGAGAGGGAGGAGAGGAGATGTGAAGAGGAGAGTGAGGAGTGTCCAACACTACAACATATGGAGCCCCTCGGGGGCTGCAAGGGAAGGATGAGTCGAAATTACAATTATAACAATGCTGTGCCACACTGATGATACGCTGGTAATATTTTCAGACGGCGTAGAGCTGCCAAAATTCATGACCGGCGATATTTTTTTTCCATCATCCTTTCTGCTCTTTACAGCTCACCATTTGGTGTGGAATGATTCTGCTCTCCTTCTAAATGCTTCCATCCATCTACAACGGAGTAAAATGTTCAAACATGATTCAGTATAATTCCCTTCCAAAAATAAAATAAAATAAAAAATAACAAAAATTTTATTGCACATTGAAAAACGGCCGTTTAAAACCATGCTTCTATGCTCCCTATCCTATGTGCTCCACTGATCCGGTGCCAGTTTTATTACCAAGTGTCAAAGAGTTGAAAAATGAAGCGCCGTGTTTGCGGCCTGGTACAGAACATTTGTTAAAGCCAATTTCCCCACTCATGACAACTGTACGCGAGGGGAATTTTCATATAACTCAGCCGTTTAAATTGTGATAATCTTTTCAAATTATTCATAATTTAAGGTTTGGCTGATTTGAGTGACTGGAGCCAGTGCCTCGTACAGTGAGCTTCAAAATCTCTCTCTACAGGAATCCAATGGGTGAAGTGTAAGAGGAGGTCGTCCAATGGTTATCACCTATACCACATTTAAGCAAAAAAGAAGTACAACGGCAGCAAAATAAAATTAGTGCAAATTAGACATCAATACATCTAATGATCATTAGCTGAATGCTAAATTGCTATCTATTTTTTTAAAAATTGAACTTAATATTTGAAAGAGTGGCTTATTCATAGGGAAAAAAGTTCTGATCCATTTTAAATAAACTGGAGACCGAGTGAAAAGAGGCCGCCTGCATAAACCTGGAAATATACGAGACGCCGAAGCGGAGGAATTTGTCACGAGCGCCGCTGTCCCCACAGCTGAGCAATACGCCGCTTCCAGGCTCAAAGCCCCAATTTCCAGGTTGCGATATTCATAAAGCCAGGCACTCCTCTTTGATTTTCAAGGCTCGGGGCCGGTCGCACGCACTTCAATGTTACCGAGGTAGATCTCGAAATTCCACACTTTTTTTTTTTTTTCTGCCGCGCATGTGAATAAGTCTGCGAGCAGCTCTGCGAAGAATAAATTCTTATCAATTCAAAGGGCTTTACGTTTGAAAAACATAATATCGCTGGAATACCTTCTGAATATTCTGCAGCAGCTGTGCTTACAAAAAAAAAAAAAAAAGGTAGTCCAAGGACAGTAAACGGTGACTCATTCATTTTAGATGGTGACCATTGTTTAACACAGACTTGAGTCCCTGCAGGAGGGATTTAACCACCACTTCTCCAACTGTGCCATTTTGTTTGGACCACTCCTTTGGTGAAACGTCTCATAAATAAATCTGATTTTAGATTTTCAAACTGTTGCCCACAAAGACAAAAACATCTATCACTGATCTGCCATATTCTGGCAACTGCGGCTCATCTCTGTTGCCAGCGGGGCTCCGGGGCACTTTGTTTCCAAACTAGTCTTGAGGCAGTTGCCAATTCTCTCTCTGTGCAAATACCCCTGGGGAAAGCCGACACCGTGCTCTCGCTTTCCCCTCTCCACTCATTAAATCTTTCCTTACTGTGAACAGGCTGCATTTTAAAATTGTTCTCCGTCACCCCTTAACGCTGCAGGCCAAGCATATATACGGGACCAGTGCGGCTGTTAGTCCCGACTGCTGTGTCCCAGTGACTGACCGGCTCTCTTGACATCTGTCCAGGGTTTCTTTGCTTCTTTGCAGGATTTATTTAATATCAAACTGCTCCGTCTTCGGGGAGTAAAACACTAAACAACGCTTACGCTGAAACCGACTCTGCTCTTTGACTAATTCAGCCTATACTGCTCACACAAGTTGACCGAGCATCAAGGGTTTTCTCTGCAGAATGATCAGAGAGGCATCTGGCTAATACGTCTACGCAGAAGCTGAAGTGATACAAGAAGACGACAAAGCATCTGTGATTAGCTCAAAGGCAATCTAGTTCCCTGATATTCAGGCCTTGTTGCTGGCTTGCTGTAAAGTTTTTCAATACTATTAAAGCAGCAACAGCCTCTTGCATCAGTTCATATCTAGGAGCTGTCCACACCAACTAGATGATGATGGAATTTATTAAAACCGACTGATGGTCTTGAGACGGTTTGGATAAAAAGATTTTTGCATATTATCGTCCAAGCTGACCTGTGAACCTTCTTAAAACCATGAACTTGAATAATTTTGCCGTGGAACTTTGGTTTGCCCATTCAGACACCGTCTACCGTCTATGGCCCCTTATCTTCCGTGAATGCTTTCCAACACAAAGTCCACATCCCACCTGCTACGCTCTTCACCTGGCAAGCCAATCACCGCCTGTTAACAGAAAAAGCCCCGCCACAGATGCGCCAGCAGCGGTGCCACACACAGACACATTTAGCAGGTGCCGATTACCGTAATCAACACGGAGCGAACTTGGAACGGATGTTGATTTATATGCAAATGACCCGCACTGTATAGCTTTAAAGGTAAAACTCCAAATGAGACCGAACACCAGAAGTATGATCTAATTAACCGCTTTAAAGGAGTAGTGATTAAGGAATTTAAGCGGTTAGAGGAAATAGAGAGAACCCGCAGTAATGCTTAGATGATAGGTCGGGGTTTGAATTAAACAGAAACTAATCTGGGATAGCGCAGGGTTAACTGATCCCAGTCAGTAATCATAACATAATGTGATGTGACCCTTTCTTTTTAGCTCAGTGTGTAACCTAATCTGCCATAAACCACTGACGAGAACTTCTGAGTCTGGATCTGCACAAAGAAACGTCAATATAGTGCATACATTAGCATTAGCATACGTGCTTTCATACACACCGGACAGGCCGCCATAGGACACAAACATCCATGCAGAAAACATTTCAAATCCTTAAATATGGATCAGTATTGTTTTCAGATCAACCCTGTCCTCCTTGTGTCGGGAGACTAATCAAACAGGCAGCAAGACAGATGCTCGCCGTTACACTTTACTGAACAAACATATATATGGGTATGTGTGTAGGATATGTAGCTGGACTGGAAGAAGTAGAGCCCCGGTTATTGGACCCACTCAGACGGAAGTTGTTTTACAGGGAAATACAAATAAATATAATAACACTGAAAATGTAATTCCAGTGGGCTGTCACAAACTGTGGACACACAAACTGTATTGTCCGGGGTATGTTTACGGTTGAACCACAATCTCAACTGAACAATTAGCACCAATTACAAACTATTTTTTGCTTATTAAAGCGAGTGTAGCAGCATTTCCTTATTTACTTTAGCCTGCTCTGTGCAAATGAGGGACAGCAGACGTGAATATATGATGAGAGGGTTTTAATTTTGGTTTAGGGCTCATAAATACGTGAAGAATAGCGGAACAGCAACACAACACAGAGACTAGATGGTGCCTTTATTTCATTCCCTCAAAGAGAGACTCAATCCCAGGCAGAGCCACAGAAGATCCCACAGCCGGAAACAAAACAGAGAGAACAGAAAGAACCACTGTACAGACAGAAGTGAATGAAAAGCCAAGTACCATGTAAATAATTGAAGTCAAGGTGTCATCTTTTTCTGCCCGGGGCACTGTCTAACAAGAAAAAACCCACTTTCTTCTCTCACACTTTCGCCATGTCGTTGTCTCTCCCTGTCTTAGCTTTCCTTCCTTTCATGCGCTCTGGAGAGTCACAGATACAAATAATTTAAGGAGCGAAATGGTTTCACTGACACACACACGCGCACTGATTTGATTTCCCTGTCGTCCCGCACACTCGCACACATTGCTGCCGTCCCGCTCCTTGCGTGTGATAATCCAGCGTCATCCGGCCTGTTTTCCAGAGGCGCGTTCACAAACTTAAAACAAGCTATCTGCTCATTGCTATCATCTTTGTACTGATCGTTCTACAGTGCTCCAGTGGTGATTTATCACTCCTCACTGTGTTCATTTCTTACAGCTCATTGCAAGTCTGCTGTCTTTCTCCTACAACTATAAAAAATTCTGACTGAAATGCATCGCTCAAGTTCTCCTCCCCTTCCCGTGCAACACGAGTCAGGCGTATACCTCCCTTACATTATATGGAACAGTGTTGGTCTACCACGGGTGCATTACAAATCTTCACTGCCCAGCCTCTTGAAGCCGTCTTTGACAGTAAATAAATAAATAAATAAATAAACATCTAACTGCACAACAATGCCTTCTGGATGGGTTTCAGAGGCCCAGGTCATAAAAATCACTAAGCGCGAGTTGGGAAGTGAAAAATCGAAACAGAAACAAATAAGGCAACAGAATGAAAAGTGGACCTACACCGCTTCACTTGATCAAGCAGATATGCCGCCACAGAAGTGTGATAAGTCAAGAGAACAAAAGTTTTAGAGCCCGGGCAGATATTTATTTCAGAAAACAAGGTTACTCTGACGTCCACACATGTTGGACGCAGCGCTATCGGTGGCTTCACGATATATATACGCCTGCTGGGAGATAGTCCAGAGAACTGTTGTAAAAAAAAAAAAATTAAAAAAAAAATGTGTGCCATAGTGCCTTGACATGTATCATTTTGAGATATTAGGATTATATATTAAAAAGAGATTTTTCTCAAGCGTGCAAGCATCAGAGCACGGCCTACAACATTTATGACAGTTTGGGTCCTCATTACCATCTAAATAAAAGCATAATATACACCGATCAGGCATAACATAATGACCACCTTCCTCATATTGTGTAGGTCTCCCTTGTGCCTCCAAAACAGTTGTGACTCATCAGAGAATGGACATGGGCCTTCTGAGGGTGTCCTGTGGTGTCTGGTAACAGGGTGTTGTTAGTGGGAGGGCTTTGTGTCCTATGGGTTGAGGAGAGGGCCCTCTGTGGATCATCCTACAGATACTTGATCAGTTTGGGATCTAGTGAATTTGGAGGCCAGGTCAACACCTTGTGCTGTTCTTCATGTTTTTTTTGTTTTTTTGTTTTTTAGTTGTTCCTAAAGCGTTTTTGTCTGTCTGTGTCAGGCTGCATCCTGCTGGGGATGGCTGCTGTCATCAAGGAGTGTCATTGCTATGGGGTGGGGGTGCCTGGTCTGGTCTGGGTGGAGGTGCCTGGTCTGGTCTAGGTGGGTGCTACATGTCTAAGTAACATCCACATGAATGCCAGGTCCAAAAGTTTCCTAGCAGAACATTGAATTGTCACAACATGGTCAATGTTATTTACTTCTGTCAGAGGTTTTAATGTTGTGGCTAATTGGTGTACACATACAGTATATACATCAAAACGAATCACCTACCGCCTTTATTTTTCTTAATTTGTGACTCTTGTATTGCGTAACAATCCATATTGGCCTCTGTAGAAGAGTTCACTCTAATCTACTGTTGGGCTCACAGAGCCTGGACCCATATCACATACTTTTCGCTGAGGGATTTAATTCTGGAAGCATTCAATTGAAAATTGATTCAGCCTGAACCAATCACCGCATGTTAAGATGAGGAATGACTCAGCTGCATGTTGGAGATATAAAATGTGCTTTTAAAAGGTCTGTTGGTGCATTGCAGCTTGTTTACTTATTAAGGCTGTGAAACATTTTAAGGGACGTGCAAAAATGGCTTTTATTAGGGGTCTTGGTTGGTTTCAACGACTGAACATGATTCCTTGTTACTTGCTAAAGTCATTTAGGGAATGTACGGCAGTAATGGCCCAAATCCTTGGGCTCCTTAAGTGGACCCTGGACCAGATTTCACAGTTAGCTTGCTTTGGTAATAACACTGAAAACTCTCCAGGATGTTCTCCAAGGCATTTACCATTAAAGTCATTTCTTCTCTTATACACTATGCTCTGAATCCCCTCTTTACAGACTCCTCCACCAAGCCTCATTTATCGCTCCCTTTAGCCCACAAAGCTTTCACCTTTCCACCGACGTTCACCCAACCCTCAGTCCTGCTGCTGCTGCTGCCGCCTAAATGTCTACCTTCTTTGTCAGTTTTTGCTCACCTGCAGAGTTGCAAGAGTAAAGCGCACGTACACTTGAAGCTAATGTACAGAGAGTACATAGGAAGGGAACACACGAACGGCCGTCAGCTCCGTGTACGAAGCAGAGCAAAAGTGACAGCGATATCTGAGCTCCGACTGATAGCACACCAATTAGAGAGCGAGAGGAGCAGATGGAGAGGCAGTGACACAGAGAGGTGAAGAGAGCAATGAAGGCAAAGAGACGCTACAACACAGAGCTGAGGAGAGAGGAGAATATAAGTGTCATGTTAATGTTTGAAGTCGAGCTGTGTGGATGAATCAAGGCAGGGAGAGTGGCTGTAGGCGAGAAGAGAGGCGAGAAAAGAGCAGCAGAAGAAGAACAGAAGAGAAAGGACATAGTAAGGTTTACTACTATTAGTATGTGTTGTGCAGTTGTGCTTATGTGTAATTCAGTTTAACGTAGCATACGTGTATTAATAGACCAGAAAAAAAGTATTAGAGTCACGACACATCAAGATGATGGTCAGCTGGTTGCTGGTGTCAGGCCATTGGTTAACGTCTGGCATAGTCTTAGGAAGAAATGGCTTTCCAGGACAGTATATAGCTCATCCTAGCTTCCTTGCTAGTCCTAGCTCTTCTGGTTTCCCCTTGTGAATTACAAGTACAGACTACCACCACTTGTTGGTATGAACGGTCTCGTGGAAGTGCAGAACGTATGTGCTAGCTGGCAGCTGGTATTCTTTCTGCAAGTGCTACCTATTGGTCTAGATGACGTAAGGCGACGTCACAGTTGGACCTTGATTGCCAGTAGTATGGGCTTTTGGTTTTCAACTAGGAAAGGGTTCAGCAAAGCACACCAAACTCAAAGGTTGATATGGAAACCGTTCCAGAAACCGAGTTTATTGACAGTTAATGTTCATCCCTAGAAATATCTGGTCACCTCTTAGATTTAATTACCTATGTCCTCCAAAACTAGGTGTCTTGCTGTTTCGGTTGAGCGGTTGTGCGTGTCCGTATCATGTAACTCCATCGTGCATAATATAAATCTGCCCGTGCGTGCTGTCACCAGCCCCCCGAGCCACTTTATTTACCGCAACTTTCAATTAAGATATTGATCTTCTTTCATTTTGGCTCAGATTAAAAAGGGTTTTACAATCCCTACAGGAGGTTAATCTGGACTGATATCCCTGTTCACAAAGGCATTCAATTTCAGATCTCGCTAAAAGGAAACATTATAAACACGGTTACAGTGTGAGAGTATCAAAGTGACACATTTGTATGCAGCACAGGGAGAAAAGATGAATGGAGGCAGTCATGGGAATGAGTAACAGGCTTATGTCTTAGAAGAAAGTCTCTCACCTCAGCTTTTCATGCTCGCACATACAACTCAACTCATGCACATCAACAAAACAGATGCTTTGGCGAACTACTGCAACATTAAAACATTAACAGGTTTTCATGAACGTGTGTGAGGAGAAACCTTGACGCTTACCTTCAATACTCTTTGTAAACATGAACAAGATATATATGTATACACAAGAGCAGCATGCATTTAATTGCTGTACTCTCAGTTTTCCTCCTTTGAAAATGATCATTATGTAGAATTTCACATGGCCTTTTAAAGGCAGCTTGTGCAAAAAGAACTAATTTGAATGAAGCTGAGTTCAGACTACTGGAGTTTTAAAATATTACTCCATTCTGAAATCAGGTTGCATCACAGTCTTAAGGAGAAACTTGCCAGATATTTTTTTATATCAAATGTGCACACAATATATTATTATTATTTTTAAAACACCCACTATATAATATTATCTAGATTATCAAGCCAGATCAGGGAACACTGAATCCAAGAACCGGGCTATAATGTTTACTGTTGCTTGACAACTCTTTCAGTGTTCAACTGACATAATCATCCAGATTTAAAATCCTAAATATCAAACATGTTAATCGTGACAACTGTGATCCGTCTGCCGGCGGTTGTGGAGGTTTAAAGGGGAACTACTGTTTTTTTTTACGACCTTATTTCTAGCATAAAATATGATCGTTTACTCACCCATATAACTTTGGTGTCATTTGGAGTCATTCGAACAATATTTAGATCAGCGTATATCCATATAGTGGGAGTGACTGGGGCACCGAAACACAGCCTCTAAATAACCGCGAAAACTCGTTAATTTCACCAATACTTTGTTATAGTACGCTAGTGCTATTCCCTGTTGAGTCCATAGTCACCTGTTATCATCATCATCAGATTGACCTACAGACCCCAGATGACCTCTTCTGACCTGGATGATGTAATCTCTGAGCTTGTCGGCTTGTTTACCTGTAATTTGCTACTGCTAGTTTTTTGCAACATAGCTGAATATTTTTCCGATTCTGAGGTTTTAGACGAACCATAGCAGTTGCAAATTACAGGTAAACAAGCCAATAAACTAGCGTACGATAACAAAATATTGGCGAAATGAAGGAGTTTCGTGGCAGATAATGCGTTATTTATAGGTTGCGTTTCGGTGCCCCAGTCACTCCCACTATATGGATATACGTGGATCTAATTATTTCCTAAACGAGTGCAAATGACACAAAAGTTATATGGGTGAGTAAACGATCGTATTTTATACTAGAAATAAGGTCCAGGTTGTAAAAAACGGTAGTTCCCCTTTAAGATGGTCTCTAAAGCCCTCACACTACCAGATAATCTGGGGCATACGACGGTACCGAGCTGGACGGCATTTCTCCTCCTACTGTTGGGAGGGTGTGAATGAAGCTGTAAAATCTGAGAATTTTGTTTAAATCTGCGTGTAATTTATGCATCCATGCCAAAACCTGCACACATTCCCCTCAGCAACCATCGCGCTCCCTGTTGCATATCTGTTCTCTACTACTGATTATTCAGAACACTTAAAAGGTCACCCAAGCAATACTATTGGCTATTTGCAAGGGGAGCCTTACATTGATCTGCTCCTGTATTGAACACCGATACCATTGATTAGAGAACGGATCCTGGTTGTGGATAATTACTGGGACCTTCTCATACTTCAGGACAGATACACAATCTCACTTGTTTAAAATCACTACTAAGAACTAGTCTGTGATTTAACGGCTGTGTTAAGCTGGCGATAAAAGTCTCGAGCTAGACTTGTGATTAAGAGTAATTCCCCGTTTTCTCCCAACCTCCACAACGTGTTAGTCGAAGTGAGAAACAAGGGAGATATGACAAATCCAAATTCATTAACACAGAGGGAAATTATGAGTCTTTGTTTTAGCGCTTTGTTTTACCACTGTAACCCTGTTTCCTCTCAATTAAATTTATTTTCCCTGAAAAAACAGCAGATTCTTTCTCAAGAAAACAACGATAGACTCAAACAAGCATCTGCATAGAAATGACGCTGATATTTTTGCAACCTTCCAGATGCTGCTGTCTTTTTTTTATTTTTTTTTATCTACAGCTGTACTTGACACATGCTTGCCCACATCTCGCCTGGCAATCCGAAAACTGTTGCACAAGCAGCAGGGTCCCCAATACATGCACTCCTCCCCTCTTCTTCCATTTCAATTTTCCTCCTATCCTTTCAATTTCACCTTCATTTCCCGTCTCTATAGAGGCTCTATTTTTTTCACATCACAAAACCATTATCTACCTCGCCGTCTCTCTCCCCCCCGCCCCACTCTGTGTCTGTGTCCCTAGGGTATCCCTGCCTTTATTTATCCTTTCCTTCTTTCGTACTTCCTTTAAATCCTTCACGTCCTTCCTTGCACTGATTTTCCGTGTTTACTTTTCCCTCTGTCTCCTAATCATTTTTTTGTTTTGTTTCGAACATAGACCAAAAGCAGTGCACTTCCAGGCCGAGACCCAAAATATGTTTGGCTATGTGTGTCCTTCATAATAAAGCCATATTTATAACCAAGCACCAGCTACTTTGACAGCAAGGGTGCATGCACACACACTGCAGCACAACACACACAGGCCCTCCTTCCAGTTCCTGATTGCCTTTCATCAAAAGGCTCATTTTTTGATACCAGGCTAAATTGGCTTCTCCTTTCAATCCCCTCAGTGTGTGTGTACGTGTGTGTGTGTGTGTTCCAGACGGAGGTATAATGACCCTAATGAGCAATAGAGGATCTCTGCTGCTTCCCGGTTTCTCTTCTTTCTCGTTCTCACCCTCTTTCTTGCTCTCTGAATTTTCCATCAATTATTGCACATTCTGACTTGCCTCCACTCCTGCTCACAACCCCCCTCTAATTTCCTCATCTCCCCACCATCTCCTTTTATTTCCTATCCCCTCTTTTCTTTTTCCTCTCATTACTTCTCTCCATTCCCGCCGCTCTTCACCTGCCTCATCTCCTTCACTCGAATCCTTTTACCTTTCAAATCCCCTGCTTTCTTCCCTCCTCTGTCCTCGCGCACATTCTCTCATTACGCACTCCCCTCTAATCTCCTCTTACCTTATCTACTTCACTTCTCTCTCCCCCCTAACATCATGATTTAAAAAAAAAAAAGAGATCGGTAGTGAGTGCGCAGCTGCAAACATTTTCTATGTCTAACATGCTAAGCAGAAGTGAATAACACTGACCCAAACACAGTCACACTCATGTCTCATGTAGTATTAAACATCAGGGCAGCCACTGGAGTATGCAGCAACAAGATGACGGCAACACTTCTACGAGCCGTTTGGGGCTTTGGAGGTGGACGCACAAGTGCAAATTTGATACACAAGCCGTCCGGAGCTGGACGGACATCCAGCCGCGGCACATCCGGGTCGATTCAACAGGGACAGGGGCCGCCGCGAAAGTACAAGATGTCTAGATATCGCTGGACGGATAGAAACAAATGCTCCTCGCAAGGCAGTGTCGTACACTGGTTGCTGCAGACGTCTGGGTCTATATACTGTTAAGAAGATGACTAGTGATGTCTGAGCAGAGTCAGGAGAGAGCAAAGACGACAAGGCCCCGGCCAAGAAAAGTCTCATCCAAGTTTCATCACCTTGGGGAAATTGTTAAATTTTAGGTCTTAATGTTGAAATATGAAAAGCTTGTTGAGTGTCCTTATAGAGTTCGAACAAAGACTTTTAAACAGTAACATCAGACCCTAACTTTTTTTTTCTTGACTTATTATTAACTTGTTTTTATTTAGGTCTTTATTTGGTTAGGTTGTGTGACATACTGTTTCTCCTAGTCCCACTGTGCTCCATATGTGCTGACATAGACACACACAATAGCTACTGTACCTGTAACTACTAGTGCACTACTTCACTGCTCTACTGCACTACAACATGTTACGGTTTAGAATACAAAAAGATTTTGAAACAGAAGATACGCAGAATCTACAAGTGGACCTTTTAACTATGCAGTGAATATACACTGCTATTGATATATGCATCTGTATAGGACAGCTGCAGGGTACAAAAGCTGCCTATACAGGGAATGAATTAATACTGGGTTAGGTAGGAAAACAACTTCCTCCCATCTGCAACAAGCTTCTCCATCGTTATCTTGACTAGTGAAGCCCAGTGAGGTTGCCTTTATGAAGGACAATGTCAAAGTCTGTCCAAGATTTTTGTCCATGAAATATAGTAAGTGTTTGATTCCGGTAGTCATAAAATGGCTTACTGGAAACAAAAATGTCACAGAATAGATGTAATATTATCCACCAGTGTCTACTCTACTGTGTGACATTTATCCATTAGATTCCCTGCGAGCCTCAGAAATCCTTTCTCCAACACTCACATGTCAGAGGCAGAATTATTTTCAGTCTACCGGGGTGCTTCCTCTCTCATTGCTGGTGAAATATTAAAGGGATGCCTTTTTACAAAATTAAACTTTTCCCAGCATGTGGTACTGGAAGCCTTAGCTATTGCTCTTGTCTAAACTTCTCCCCCTCCCTCCCCCTCGGCTGGCTCACCCAAAAGTTCAACCCCTCTTTCAAATTTCATCAGCGCTGCCAAGTCGCTCCGTATCTTTCTCACCGCGACAACGTCAAACACTTCCCGAGGCTACGCCTATTCCCTCAGTAAAATAAAAAGGGCTTCCTCTTTAATTCCACCAACTTCTCGTCAGCTCTTTAAGCGAGCTGTCGCTTTAATGCAATGGAAAATAATTCCTGGGTTAACAGCCTACACTTGAGCAGGAGCCAAACCTCCATGATCAATGTTCATGTATGAAACACTGAGGGGTTTAGATAATGACCGTGCTATATGAGGAAAAGATTACAACATTTAAAGGGTCTCATTTGACATTCATATAAATCACCTCTATAAAATGTGTTTTTTTTTTAAAAAAAAAAGCACTAGCTATGAATATCAACATGAAGCAGGACAAGGCATTATTCAAGGTTTTGAGGATTAGAAACTTCCAAGTAACTGTAAAGAGAGGTTTTTTTTAATGCGGCAATCATAAAAGCGTGATCACATTATTCTCATCAGTGGCGTGTTGTTTCCAATAACGCAAAAAGCAGGGCTAAAGGTCACCAGAATCAGTGCGTTCTTAAGCCGTCTCTCTGTAATTGTAACTCAAGAGCGCTTAATGGTTTGACCCCAACCAGCCAACTCTCATAACACCATTAAAGTTCACATTTCATTGCAGCAGTTAATTAACATAAAGTTTTCACAGGCTGAAAATTGTTCTGTTTACACACTGCGTGATTAGCGAACTTTTAACCAATCAATTTGCCGGGAACATTAGGTAAAATGTGAAACTTTCTGAGAGTAATTGAGCATTTACATTTCAAAACAGTTTCTGTGCAACGCTTATTGCTTGATAGATGTCGCTGACAATGGATTGTATTCACTTAATATATAAAAAAAAAATAAGCAGCAGCTGGAGACACAGGCAGCTTGTCAGTTTCCTGATAAGCATGCTTGATTGCAAATCAATCTCAAGATTAAGTGCTTTCAAAATTACACACCGCTGACAAATAGAGTCCGGCAGAAGCTAAAGACAGAGACGTGAAACGTCCTCTTTTCTCGTGCCTTTGCATTAACACACTTAGATATTCCTCCAGCAGTGAGACCCAGAGGTCATGCTAAATTTTAAGATATGTTCGCTCTAAAAGACGCAATCAGCCCAATCAACAGTGAAGTCGAGGTGGAGGCTGAAGGCTGCTGCAGGGCACTGACGCATTCTGGAGCAAAGTGAACACTCTGCACGTTAATCATTTAATCATGAAGCTTTCTGAGACACGAGCTCAGCCTCCATCTCGCTCGGACACGCTCGCAGTAACTAAACATGAGCGGTGGCAGATTTTAGGTGGCATGTGGTCAGTGAAACATACACCTGCCAGTTCTGTCCTGTGGGACTACAGCCCTGCTGTCATTAGCCCAAGCAAGCAGAAGTAGTAATAGTATGATACAATTAGAGCCGGAGGGAAGACATGGCAGGGGAGGGGGAGCGAGCAACCTGACAAGCACACAGAATGACAATGTGGATTATAGATGTGGACCAAAAACGCTCTGATGGGAATGAGAAAATGAAATTAAACAGAAGGGGAACATTTGATCAGAGAACACTCCAGTGCTCCTATTTGCATAGGCGTCCACTTGTTCATCCTGCGTGAGCACAAGGAAGTGCAACACCTTGGACTAGTATTCTCAAAGCAACCCGGCAATCCAACACGACTCACTGGAAATAATTTTCCTCTCCTTTCCTCTCCGTGCATCTTTTCCTACATCTCTCCCCGTACAATACGCCATACACAGCATCAGATTCCTCCTAAGTAGGTCACTACCATCCACTGCTCCTTCCCTCCCTCTTCTCTTCCCTTCCCTCGCTGCACCATCTTCATTCTCTCTCCACTTGTCTCCCGTTCCTCCCTACTACATTTTCAGCCTATTTGCCATTGCTTATTATGAATTCGACCATTATCATTATTTAAACTTTGAATGATTTAATGATTTGAATGAATAAAAAAGATCTGAGGCAACCTCTGTAACCCCCAATTCGCTCTTGGTCCGGCGTTTGTCCCGATTGCATTCTAATGTTATTTTTGTCTGAACGTTTCAGAACCTCAAACGGCCCTTCCTACATGGAAATTTGAGTTTTTAATTATGGGCGCAGCGCAATCATTACCGTGCATGAGCAACACTACGGCTATGCTCTGAGGTGTATCCACATTGGATTCAGACTGACGGCCCTTTGGAGGGAAGTTTCTGGAGAGGCAGGAGTGGAAGGATTTCTATGTCGTCACTATATAGACTGTATAAAGATGGATGGCGGAACTGCTCCTCAAAAGCGAAGCCAAAGCAAGTAGAGCTCCCCCTGGTGGCTGGCTGCAGTATAGGTCATAAGCTCCACCTCCTCCATGTTAGTGGCTTCAATTGCGAACATAGTACGCAAACTCTGGAGGCAAATTTGTAAGATGGCGACGCCCGTATCCCCGAGAAAATAGCGTCAGTTTGGCCAATGCAAGGCAGTGGTTGTCCATATTTATACAGTCTATGATAGTAATCTACACAGATGCTGTATGCCGGGCTGTGGGTGGTACTTCTACTCAGAAATAAAGTTTTGCATGAGAGACTATTAGACATTAATGCTAGTGTACCCACAGCCAATATCAAATACGTACTCCTATATATATATATATATAAATATGTAAAAACAGGCATGTGACTCATGGTTTTTGAGCTCAGGATACATACAGTAAAACGTAATCCAACACACAACACAAGATCTGGCTGCACTACATGTCACAGCTCATAATAAAAGGATGATAATTTACAGTGACAGATGGGTATACTGTTGGCTAAACCAAACAAGAAAATGAAGATATGACCCCTTTTTTCCAGATATGGGATATGGCTATGGTGAATTAGTGCCAATTAGTTCAATAGTGTTCAAATATAAATCAACACTGAGATTAAAAACCATCAATTCATCCATCAGGATCAAAAGGCAAACAATAAATGACTTAGTTGTCTTTAAAATGCATTTTGCATGGTTGTCTATTCTGAGCGCTGCGCAAGTGTCTTGACTCATCAAACGTGTGACAATTAAAGGTTTATGTACAAAGTGATCTGGATTACCAGCGACACAGCCACAATGTGGAGTTCAAAGCCAACCGGCTCAAAGAATATGGCAGTTTAACTTTGACTGTAGTCGACTGCTGGTTTGGGACTCGTCATCGTGTTTTCATTTCTTGGTCTAACTTTCTCTATCAAGATACTCCACATCAAAAATAAAGAATTTTGATTCCCTCTGACGGTACTTTGTCTGTCACCTTATCACTTTATCCCCTCCATTCTCACCTTTT
The DNA here is from genome assembly GCF_963514085.1 of Chelon labrosus. Taxonomy (NCBI): domain Eukaryota; kingdom Metazoa; phylum Chordata; class Actinopteri; order Mugiliformes; family Mugilidae; genus Chelon; species Chelon labrosus. The sequence goes on from NC_140337.1 coordinate 16,205,186, forward strand.
TCTCCTCCTCCTCCGCCCTCCCACCCACCAAGCCACCCAAGAAAAAACAGAGTTCAACTGCTTCACTGTCACGCAAAGCTGAACCCGCAAAGCCCTTCAGGTCTCAAAGGCATTAAAAATACATGACAGACAGACAGAAAACAGACCAAAGTTGAGGGAGGACGAGAGACGTGTAAGGGGAATTGACAAAGAAGACAGAGGCGGAGTGTAATGTAGCCTAGTCAAACACAAACAGTGGAAGCTAAAGAAGGAAAAGTTGAAGGCGTGGGGTAAGGGAGTAAAAGCCGGGGGGGAACGAGGACAGAGCAAAATGCAAAGGCAGGAATGCAAATTCTGAGCAGGAGGTAAAGTTGGAAGTAAGAACTGCAGGTACGGCAAGCAAGGTCAAGTAAAAGCAAAGTTAAGATGTTAAATACTTAACTAAACATGAGCTACATCGGAAAAAGGGGGAAGACGAGGGCAGGACTGTATCTGATTTTAGAAGGCAAACTTCTTACAAGCTGTTAAACTGCTTGCCATCCCCTTCATTAAATGCGCGCACCCAGTGGAATGGAGCTACTGGGAGAAATAGAGCAAAGTTCCCATCCTGCCTCAAAGAAGAATTATCTGGGGCTCGTATCATCCTCCAGGCCTATTTTTAAAAACACCGCTTTTCAAACTGCATCGTAGATAGCATGTCGAGGAAACCGTAAAAGGAATGTGGGTGTGCGGCAAACAGGCGGATGGTGACAGCTGCCAAAAAATAATAAAAAAAAAAAAAAAACTGAAAACACATGACAAGACCTCCCTCTCTTTCAGCCTACATGTGTTGAACAGACAGCTACAAACCTGGACGAGTCCTTCCAGACATCCTCGTGTGATGAATGAGTTGATGTTGCGTAGTGACGGTGGAGAAATGCATAGATGCGTTCTCTATTTGTCTTGCTTGAGATTTTATTCTCATTAAAACATGCTCCATGCATCATTGATCAAGCAGCCTGTGTGTAGAAGTGGTTGAGACCTATAAGTACCTGGGTCTACAGCTGGATCACAAACTGGCTAACGTAGACTCAGTCAGAGCCGTCTCTATTTCCTTAGGAGGCTAAGGTTGTTTAACATCTTCCAGAAGATGCTGGACATGTTCTACCAGACCATCATTGCCAGTTCCCTCTTCTACACTGAGATGCGCTGGGGAGGCAGCACTAAGAAGGACACCTCGACAACTGGACAAGTCGATACAAAATCCTGGCTCTGTGGTAGGGGAAGAGCTGGAGTCCCTGACATCGGTGGCAGAGGCAAGGACCTTGAACAAACTCAGGTCCAACATGAACAATGTCCACCACCCTCTACACGACACCATCGTCAGGCACAGAAGCTAGTTCAGTGACAGGCTGCTGTCTCTGTCCTGCTCCATGGACAGGTTGAGGAGGTCATTTGTCCTTAAAGGGGAACTACTGTTTTTTTTTTTTTTGACAACCTGGACCTTATTTCTGGCATAAAATATGATCGTTTACTCACCCATATAACTATGGTGTTACTCAACGGTTTGGTTGGACTCAACGTGGAATAGCACTAGCGTATCATAACAAAATATTGGTGAAATTAACAAGTTTCTTGGCAGATAATGCGTTACTTAGAGGCTGCGTTTCGGTGCCCCAGTCACTCCCACTATATGGATATACGCTGATCTAAATATCTGACGAACGACTACAAATAACACCAAAGTTATATGGTTGAGTAAATGATCATACTTTATGCAAGAAATAAGGTCCAGGTTGTAGTTCTCCTTTAAGTATCTTTCATATCTGTTTATGTGACGAAGCTATTGGACACCGAACTTCCCTTGGGATAAATAAAGAATCTATCTATCTATCTGTCTATCTAATAGTGTATCATCTGCATAGAAAATATTTTATTTCTAGTCGCTCCATAGAATGTATGTATTATTCAACAGTGAGAGCAACATCTTACAATATAATTAGAATAATACGTTTAATGTACAATTGAACAACTTTTAAGAACACAAGGTCAACTACTGAATCATCTGCATATACTGAAATAATCAGATTCAACTAGAGTTGCCGCACAACAGTTATTTGTGTCCACTGACTAGTCCAGTTGCAGTTTACATCTCTCTAGACATAAAGTGTGATATGCTGTATAATACAGTATATCGAGCAGTCTTCGGTACATACAGGAATTTCATCACTTATCATTATTTGATCCTATTAGAAATATGAATGAAATTTTTGTCATTCTGACTTGATGTCTGACCATTGACAACCAGATCTTTTAGCCCAAGAAAGTTGGGTTCACAGTACTGGATCAGAAGCGCACACCCAAAAGCATAATGTCTCCGGTTATGGCTGCTTCTGAGGAATAAAAGTCCTCATTATATTATTCTTGACACGTGGATAGATATACATTTTAACTGGGATGAAAGTTTGTTTAAAGACCTTTTTTATTCACTTTCTCCACTTCCAATCTTCTCTTTATCTGACATTTTCCTCTGCACTGTGTCCACCCCCTCAGGTAGGGCTTTATCCCTCTTAATCCTCTGTCGTGTAACTCCTTTCTTCACCGTGTCTCTCTCACCAGCCACTTTTTGGTGAGGCCATCTTCTAGTCTCTAGTTTACCGACGACTCACCCCCTTCTGTGTCTCCAGCATCCTTTCCAGCTTAAACGGTAACTTAAACAACAAGGACAAGGACACGTTCCATCCTCCTACTGGAAACACATGCCGCACATAACATTTCTATTCAAACACCCTTTCAGCAAACCTGCTTCCTTCATCTCTGTCGACTTCATTGAAGCAGCAGAGCATGCACTAGACGCCGAACGACACAACACTTAATATGCATGCATTCGTCCACTCCAAAATTAATTTTAATCTGTCTAATTCCGCTTATGACCTCCTCTGCCAATCTCCCCCTTTCTTTCCCTCTCTCTCTCTCCCTCTCACACATTCTCTACAAGGAACTGTGAATTAATGAGCTACATTTTTATCAGTGAAACTAATGAATTAGCCAGTGATGGATAATAGGAGAGGGGATATGGATGATGAGATGGATAAGTTTGTGTTTGTGTGTGTGTGTGTGTGTGTGTGTATATATAAAGGAGGCCTAGATATTTGTGAGGCCATGTAAAATTGTCATGTCTTTGGCATGTCCTTCTGCCTGGCTCTTTGTGTTCTTGTCTCTACATTTTTTTCTCTCTCCCAACAAGGACAAAAACACTTTGATCATTATGCCGAAGCCTTGATCTACCACTGCAGTAATGTATCATGCATCGCACATATCCTTCTTATCTTCGCCCTCTTATTTTACCGCCTCTGTGTAATTTCTTTCTCTAATCAAAACCGAGAACCAGATCCATTCACAAACGCACACGTGGATGAACGGACCTCCACTCCTCCTTATCTCTATTTCGCCTCCTCTTGTTCTGCTGCTCCGTACCAGACACAGTGCATTGTACTGTCAAAACAACCACCACCAGTCTTATTTCCCATCCTCCAATTTCTAAACCGCTTTCCACACACTCCACTGTAGATGCATTTTTCCTTCATTACTTGGAAACTTTTGTTTTTTTCTTCTCGCACTTAATACACTTCATGAATAATTGAAATTTGAGTGGTGATCATATTCAACGGATTATATGAAAGTTGAAGTGAACTGTGAAGTTCCTTAGTTTCTTTCTTGTGGTCTTGAATATTTTTAAAGCCTCCCGCTGCTTAAATTATATATCACACCAATCAATATACAGGTCTTTTATAATGAAGAAGTTACATGAAAAAATAAATCCAAGAGAATGAGAGTTGCGGCCCAGGTTCAGGAAAAGCCTCCTCGATAGAGATGTAGAGGCGCTGGCGCGATATGTAAAGGCTGGTCTGCAGTTAAGATGGAGAAAAAAATTAATAAAATAAGAGCGGCATTTCTATAGCACAGCCTCCAGGTACTCTGAGGCCGGCAGAGGAGGCCGAGCCCTTCAACATCAAAGAGCAAACACACTGTTATACGAGAAATGAGGTTTACTCTGAGCGGTCAGAGGTCTGAGCTCTGCACTACAAGCACTTCAGAATGATTACAATATAAATCTAATGATTTTTAAATAAAATTGTTCTCCATGCCAGCTTTGGATGAAGTTTCCAACAAAGTGAACGTAACGACGCGGGGCATCAGTGCGCGCAGGCTGGATCAGAAATTTGCGTACGTTTGTGGACGTCTTTAAAATGCGACCGGCTTTTCTTTACGATTCAGGTTCGGTTTCTTCAAACACGAGCGTCCTCATTATTTTTCCACTCCTCCCACCATCTTTTAGTGTCTGTGTTGTAACCGGTGAATGTTATGTACCTCATGCAGTGTTCTGACACCATTAACGCCTCTTAACTTCTTCAAGGCTTTCATTTCTGGCTCGCCCTCCATATATTCCGTCCATTACTCCCTACACTTCTTTATGACACTGCCGAGGGTATTAATATTGCTCTTATGCCACAGTTGTTCCCATCGCCCTCGCCTCCCTATATGCCATCCATTATTCATCCATTCACCCTCCTCTCCAGCGGTGACACTAGTAGTTGTTGTTCCTATGGGTACTGCTTTTAAATTCTGCATCTCCTTTTTTTTTTTAGATGGCAGTCTAAGCCAGCGCTTCCTTATTCTTAAGAGCATGTTTTATATCAGCTAACTGGCCAAACAGAGTAAATAGAGCCTCCGTTGCCCTAGAGCCCAGACTAATTACAGCATAATACCCATGATACACTGGGATCCAAACTAAACACAGCCGCTGACAGCCTGAGAGCAAGCTTCTTTAAAACATGCTATAGTTCTTAGAGTACATGTTGGGATAAACGCTGACTCACATAAACATCTCCTTCATGAGCTCTCGCTGCGGGGATCTAAAGCACCTAGGCCTAAGATAATTAAAATATACTAGTACTCTCCTCTAATAATTAAGGCTCTTGTTGAGTCACTTTAGTCTGTGGCAGCTCAAATTGGCATGATCAGCGAAAACCATAGCACCAAGGAGTATGACGAGCCTGATGCTCTACATGGCCCCTGTTAATACAAATGAAGTGATGCTATTCATGTTAAATACTTGACTTGGTGCAAAAGAGCAAGTTTTGTTTGCAGTGTAAAAAGAAAACTATCTATAACCAACAATTTGCCTCTAAAAACATTTTTAAGTTTTACATCTCTGAAAAAGATAAAAACAACGGCGGCGCTGCTCTAAACTGATAAACCCCTCTGCAGGCTTAATAAGTCAAACTTGAACGAGGTCACAGAAAGCACACGGCCGTGTTCTCAAGGGAAACGCGGAAACATAAAATCACAAATGCAGCTTTTAAGTTTTGAATGCAGAGATTTAGGTTTAAACTGAATAAAACTAAACTTTACATAGAGAAGATGTAATCGTAACAAATGATTTTGTTTCTGTCGTGGCAGATAATACCAGATTACATAGAGTTTTTTGCTTTTTTTTTTTAAATATGCACACACTGATCAGCCACAACATTATGGCCACTGGCAGGAGAAGTGAATAACATTGATCATCTTGTGACAATTCAATGTTCTGCTGAGAAACTTTTTGGACCTGGCATTCATTCATGTGGATGTTACTTAGACATGTAGCACCCACCTAGACCAGACCAGACACCCCCACCTCAAAGCAATGCCACTCCTTGATGGCAGCAGTCATCCCCAGCAGGATGCAGCCTGACACAGACACACACAAAAACAGGAACAACTCAAAAAAACATGAAGAACAGCACAAGGTGTTGACCTGGCCTCCAAATGCACTGGACCCCAAACTGATCAAGTATCTATGGGAGGTCCCTCCCCTCAACCCATGGGACCCAAAGGCCCCCGCTAACAACGTTCTGTTGCCAGACACCACAGGAAGGAAGATTATTGTTCCCTTTGCACCGTTTTCTCATTCAGGAGCATCAAGTAACTACAACACAGGCTTAGTTAACATGTTATGAGAAGATAAATACTATACTGTTATAACAATAACAGTTTTATAACAAGGTACGTTTGCATGTCTTTTTCTGGAATATAACAATATAGCAATGCGCGATGCAACAGAAGCATGCTCAACCACTTGCACAGTGGACAGAGGGCAATACTGGAAGTTATGATGCCGCTGCTGCCGCTGCTCCAGAGAACTAAACCACAATATGATCAGATATAAATGTGTTACGTCTGGTGTCTCGTAAAATACGTGGGTATTAAGTTAGGACCCAAACTGAGTCAATCCGGCCTGAAAGCCCCGGGGCTCAGGATCTTTAAAATATATTAGTCTTCCTTTAGTAGCGGGACCCAAACTGAGTAAATGTATTCTGGCACCCCAGGGCTCAGACTGATTAAAACATATTACTACTAATATGTGGGGCACCGCCATAAACAGGCCCTGGGTCCTTGTAAAAAAAAAAAAAAAAAAAACGTCTTCCACGGTATCCCACTCCCCAATCTTAGGCCTAACCTGCATTTCTCTGTGCCGACAGGAGGGGGGGAATGTCTTCTTGTTGACACGTGCGCCGTCCTCACATTACGACAAACATTCTCCTTGGCTTCCAGTTCCTCCCAAAAGCTCCAAATCATCCTCATTACCATATCCCCCCCTCCCCTCCCCTCCCCACCCCTCTTTCCTTGTGTCTCCCTGCCAGCGGCTGCAGATCGTGTCACAGCGCTGCCACGTGTCTGCTCTGACACCGTTAGCGCTCCTACCTCTCATCTCACCATCTCTCTCCCGCTCCACAAACACGCCCGTCAACCAGTTTCTCCCTTCACTCCCGTCATCCCCTTCCATCAATCTCAATCACTGTCTCCTGCTCCACACTGCTTCATTACCACGTTAAATCACAGATAAAACACAACGTCAATAGCTGTATTTTATTCGATATATATATGAAAGATTTTTTTTTTCCCCCTTTCTATGTTTACTTGTGATGAGTGCAATCTTCGGCACAGCTGATGACCTTTAACCTCCTCAAAGTGGAGCTCAAGCAGTACACTCAGCCAGAAAGCACAGATCCTCCGCCCTAATTCTCAGGACTCCTCTATATTTCTCACTAGTACTCTGGGTACCACTCCACCATCCTCTCCAAGATCACTCGGTGGGCCGCGTTTTCTACTTTTCCCCCCACGCTCCCTCCCTTCATCTGCTATTATTCTGACCACCTGCTCTATCTCGTTGCTCGAAACCATTTTATGACCCGTGTGAGTTCGCTTCACGTCCGCCCTTGCCGCCACTTCTCTGTCCCTCGCTTCTTTGCATCGTCCTCTTGTCCTTGTCCTTGTCCCGGTGGTGTTTTTGTGACATTTGAATAAACCGTTCACAATCACTTCTACCCCTCTATCCGTCTCTATTCTCTATCCGCCACTAAAACACTCGTCTAACCTTCCGCGGCTGCTCTGCCACTCCTTCTTCGCATTCATTCACAAATGCTTTTACAGCTGCGAAGCACTCACACAAATATTTTGTTCTTTCTTTTTACTCAGCGCTGTGCCACTCGATCCTTTCCTTTGCTCTCAGTATTCATTTCCTTGCCGCAACTCAATAATCCCTGTCCCTATCTCACCTCCTCCCTTTAATTCCCATCATAGTTAATTTTCACTTGATTTGGCTCTTTCTGAGTTTCAGTTAATGAAAAAGCCTCGCGGAAGAGGAGGCACTTTATCTCCACTGCTAATTAAAGCGAATCAACCGGAATGGAAATGGAGCCTTTTCGGACAGTTTTGGTCATTTTTAAGTTATTTTAAATGGTAAACATATTTGGCATAGCATTTGTTAAACTTAAAACCCACTCTAAAATCACTGCTATATTCCATATTGAGTTCAGAGGAACAGGTTGTGCCCCAAACATTACTGTCCAGACTCCAAACCTTATATTTGTGTCGTCATCAATTTAGCTTCAAAACCTAAAACTGTTGACTTGGTGTTCACTTGACGTTTCACTGCTTTGTGTCTTTCTCTTCGCCTCTTCTTCGTCACTGGAATATATATAAATCACTATTTTCTGACCATTTACAGATTAAAACATACATTTCAACAGTTTTGTTTCTAACGTGTCACCAGCATCGCTCTGGAGTCTGATACATGCTCATATGGTTAACATCAGTCTCATAGATTGCATACAAAGATGGATTTTATCCACTGTTTCCCTCTTTTGAAGCCCATGTGAAGCCCTTTTGGTGGAGGTGGCCTTTAATTAAGCCATGACACAATAAGTGAGTTACAGCTTTACAGTTCATTAATGGAGTTATCTGTTGCAGAGACCAAAACCATTTTTGTTCCAGGCTGTAAACATTTTATTTCTGCTGTAAAATGTACATACAGGTCTAATGGGACCATTTTTGGAGCCAGCTGGCCCCTTGAAGAACTGCAGTTGTGGTGCTAAGGCTTCATTTTCTTTCCACCCCAGAGTCTGAAGCATGATCAACATCCTCAACTCCATTTCTGCTCTGCCATGTCTAAGATACATCATCATTTCACCACTCCTTTCCTCTCTTTTCTGTCACTTCTGCCGTACCCCGTTTCCATTTCACTCCTCCATCCCTCATAGTTAATCATGACAAACTTAACCCCTTGCTAAGCCTCCGGTTATTTCATGTAAAATAACCAGCACACTCCATCACCTCTCTCATTCCTACCCACTTATGAGCACCGGCCTCGATAAAATATAACATAACTTCTAATGTGCTTTGCAAAATACATTTCAGAGGAAAGTAATTGGAAGCTGGTGTTTTTTTACTTATCCAATCGAGAGAGAGGGGCATCATTGGACAGCGGTCAGTTTATCATACAGTATAGAGGTATGGAGGATTATAACAAGAGTTTGTTTTAGGGTTAAATATAATATACACCGATCGGCCACAACATTAAAACCACTGACAGGAGAAGTAAATAACAATATGACCATCTTGTGACAAGTCATTGTTCTGCTGGGAAACTTTTGGACCTGGCATTCATTCATGTGGCTGTTACTTAGACATGGAGCACCCACCTAGACCAGACCAGGCACCCCCACCCCATAGCCCCTTGGCCTCCAAATTCACTAGATCCCAAACTGATTAAGTATCTGTGGGATGATCCAGAGGCCCCGCCCCTCAACCCACAGGCCCCCCACTAACAACATCCTGTTAAATACTAACGGTGGATGCTCCTGTAGGTTAGTTGTACATGCACATGAATGTAAGACTCCGTCCCCCTACCTCCACCTCACCCCTACACCGCCTCCACTCGTCTCTCTCCCTCCTTACTCTCCAGTCAAGCAGACCGTTTGGGACATGTCGCTAATTAACACCCTCAGTGATGCCTGGTTGCCACGGGGACCGGCCGTAACTGGCGGCGGCACAACGGTAAACAAATAGAGAGTGTCATAAATGCCAGCACGCGTGCACACATGTTGTCTATGTCTTCTTCCCGGACGTGCAAACACGGGGGCTATCACATGGTCGTAGAAATAGAACAGACGTGCAAATACTTGGCTGGAGAATTAAAACGCACAGCTAAACAAAGGCGCACACACACACACACACACACACACACAAAGAGAGAGAGAGGCTTTGAGTGTCACAGCATCGGCTTGCCATGTCTGGGGATACGGGATGATTAATCACACTCTGTACAGATGGCCACACTGGGGAGAGTAGGGGAGTAGAGGAGAGCTGTCCTCTCTGTCTGCTCTGCATCCATCTCGCATTTTCTCTCCTCTCCTTTCTTTCGTTGCCCTCTCCCGTTCTCCTGGTCTCCGCTGACCCTCACACTTCCTCTCTCTGTGGTATGGTAGATTTATGAGTGGCTTTCACAGACGCACCGTCTCGGCAAGGTGTCGACACGACCGGCATTAATGGCGCCAAGTCTAACTTCCTGCAAAGGTCTTTAATGAAATGCTTAAACACACACACACATACAATCACGCCTTCTCCAGTCACATGTTGCAGTCAAACCTAGAAACACAGAGTAGACGACATATAATTCCACTCTCTCCTCTACACACAGGACCCTGCTGCTCTCCCAATACTTATTAAGCCATAGTAACCCATCTGAGCAGGATAATGATGGCGATGGTACCACAGGGAGCAATGTATCGTGTTAATGCCAAGTCACCTTCATCTACTCTGTCATTTAGCCATAAAATAAGACAAAAAGGTTGCACGGCAGGTCTTGATGTGTAAGAGGATTCCTTCGAGTGGAGGATCTTTTAGTTAAAACCGAGACTGACTGAGGCTTCAAACCAACCACAGGGTTAAAATGGAAAGATACAGACCGGCACATGTTAGAAAAGCCTCCGCTGCAAGCCGACACGACACTATTTGGGCACTTAGCTTTTCAAAAAAAGAAGGGGGAAAAAATCCTTTTCTCCACAGACCCATGTATCACCACCACCCGACCCTGCTTACGCCATTGTCCGTCGCAGCGCACCACAGAGACGTCCAGCAGGCTTCACTTTGGCTTTAGGCTTACACAGCATGGATAAAACTCAGGTGCCTTGAGATTTTGCTTTATTGTAAAAATGAAAGGTCAAAGGAAATTTTATTGGAGAATAATGCCACCGCTGAGGTCCTCTCCCCCTGGTCAACTATTTTCAAAGATACTATAAAAGCAGAGAGAACAGAGTGTCAAACATATTGAGGTGGAAACTCGCAGTATATCTTGGAGTGAAGGATTTTTAAAATTCGGGCCATATTTTGGGATCTGTCCCATCATTCAGAATCTGCCACGATAAGGGCAGACATTTTTTAAAGTATAAATCTTAAGAAATTTGTTCTAAATAGTTATATATTACAGGTATACCATCTCTAAATTAAATATCCAAAAGAGCATTTAAAGGTAAAACTACCAAGTTAATGTTAAAACTCGTGTTTTAATTCATCATGAGGAAAGAAGAATTAGGCAATAGAACCAGTAAGTGGAAGATCATTTTTTTCTTAATCTATCATTTATATGCAAATTTCAAATTGGACTTTTTTTTAGAGCCGAATCTCATCAGAAAAACTACAAAAATGGTCGATTTCTTTTCAAGGTCATTAAAATCACGGTTAAAAGCAAGTATTCATGTATAAGATGAGATAAAATGAGATAATCCCTTGGCCATGTGAACCTCTTTGTGGCCATGTGAGTAAGTGAATGAAAAATCTTGGCACTTGTCACCATGGCAGCCAAGAAAATTTGTTGGAGTTTGTTGTTTTTTAATTTTGGGTGGTTTTGATGCCTGAACCGAACCAAACGCCGACTGAAAAACAAAAATGACACTGCCTCCACAAACGATACATTATCTCTGCAACAAACTGTCAGCTTTTTCCAATCTATTCCGATGTTTTTGTGTGTGGACATGTTGGATTTTAGTTCAGTATCAATTAGTGCAGTCTGGTGGCATAGGACCTGGGGTGTGAGCCTCAGATCCCAGGGCAGGGGCTGACGTTACATGCCCACTTCTTCCCCATTTCTTTCTCTCAGTTGTCAACAATTTAAAAAAACAATACAAGCCAGAAGTTGGTGCCACTCTCCAGATATAAAGCTATACGGCGCAGGTGTCAAACATACAGCCCATGGGCCAAAAGCAGCCCGCCTGAGGCTCTAATCTAGCCCGTGAATGGATTTGCATATTATAAAAATTACACTGAAGACATGGAACTGCAATTTTTCCAATAAAAGTAAATGCTATTCCTAGGGTTCAAAGAGTTTTTGTAAGAGCTGTGGACATAAAGTAACAGACCTAGAGACCTTGAACTATACAGAAATTGCACTTCTTTTCTCTTAATAAATGTCATTTTGTAACGTACTTGTACTTCTTTGCAGTAAAACAAAGGGAAAGAATTGGAGATGTCATCATTTATAGGTTAATACGCTATTATATTACTGGTCCGGCACCCTTTAAGGTTCCTTCCTAACCCTAACCCTAGCCATAGCTCTAACCCTAACCCTAGCTCTAACCCTAACCCTAGCCATAGCTCTAACCCTAACCCTAGCTCTAACCCTAACCCTAACCCTAGCCATTGGGCTGTATGTAGCCCCTGAACTAAAATGAGTTTGACACCCCTGCTATACGGCCTGTGTGTTGTTTCCAAGGACCTAACCCAACCATCAAATAACTAGATAACGACATTCATTCTGCTGCAGTGCGTCCTGGTTTTTCTTGCGGTTGTCAAAAGTGCTTATTTTATGATGACACCGCGCTTAGTGGGATGTTTCTTGGCTCAGCAGTCGATAAGCCGTCATGTGTCGAGTGTTAGGATGTTGTCAGTTTAGTGACTTCATCCCAGGCAGTGTCAGCCACATTACACACGTCACCATTCAGCCGAGCTATTATCATACACTGGTCATAAAAACTCGGGCATCAGCTGCTCGCGGCATGACTTAACGTCAGGGAAGGGGACTCAGTCTGCCTCAAATTACAGCTCCAGGAATAGAAAATCAGAAAATCCTTCTAGAAATCATGAATTTGGTGCGGACGGGTTTCCTTCGGCTCATACTTGACGCAAGGTATTGCCACATTCCTAGGCGGAGAAAATGCCAAAACCAGAGGGAGGATGCCTCCGTGAGACGGCAGTAAAGCGGTGAAGTGAAAACACATTTGAGCGACGAGGAATGGGCACTCTAGGAACCTGCGAGCCTGAAGCTAGAACATTACACAGACAAAGCTGGCAGGGAGAGCAGAGACATGAATGTGAATGGGAGTTAATGGGGATAATATGGAGATGAAAACAAATGGCACCGCTGTAGAAGCCAAAAACAAAACCTCCAGCTATCCATTCAACATGTATATTTTGTTGTTGAATTCCGCTCTAGTTCACAGACTGTCTGGTGAACTTTTAGACCTCACAGACTACAAGCTCAGAGAATTCAACCGTCATTCGACTGAATGAATGAAGAAAGCGACGTATACGAGGCGGCTCTTCAAACTCCGAGTTGAAAGACCTCATTTCTCGAGTCAACTTCTTATACCAGAGCTAATTGATTTCCAGCCGCGACCAATCTGGCATCAGAGGTAAACTTCATTATTGTTCTGACATTTAAAAAGCTTGATCAATGGTTTTACCGGAGCCTAGAGGGACGGGATCTAATTCTACATGTGTGGGAAGGATTTAACAGCAAACACAGCAAATAAACGGAAAACAGGAGGCGGCTCTCAGATCATGGACATCACAGGATCATCAAGCGCATATTTACATGGTCTACCAGGCAGCGAATCAAATTAAGAACTTTGGCTACAGCTTTATCTGCTGTATTTCTTATTATATTACACATTACATTAATACGGTTGGTTTCACATACAGCATATGGACAAGATAGGAGCGTCGGTCCAAATCCAATTCTTGCTCAATTGCTAATGTTCGCCGTAATTTTCATTTAATTGCCTTTATCCCAGCGACGTTCACTGAGAAATCTGTTTAACCAGTGAGACCCGCTTTAATCCATAGCCATGAAACAAGTGAACTGTGTTCCCCCGCAATGCTGCTCACGCTGGTCTGCCTGATTTAGCCGGCCACTGGTGATGTCTATGGATCAGCTAAATGGGATTCAAATATGAATTAGATTAGGTGGCTTTTCCCAGCTTATTATTCTTCTCCCTCTTTTGCCGCTGTATTTGTCATTGTACTCATTCTTCATCTCCCTGTCTCCTCCACTTGCCCTTCTCATTACCTTCCTCGTCACACATAAGGGCAGTGTGCTCTTTATTATGCTCATTATATACTGTAATAATTAGGCCGGATTGCCATTTCTACCACATTTCTCCACATTTCTGGTCCTCGATCCTAAACCGGAGCTGGTCTTAACTGGACTGAAATGACAACTGCTCTTCAAATAATCCACTGGCCCAGACGGAAGACATCTCCATGTTAATTCTACTTAATTAATTGGTCACAGTAGACCAAGTCAGTGCAATGTTCTGCTGGGAAACTTTTGGACATGGCATTTGTGTGGATGTTACTTAGACATGTAGCACCCACCTAGACCAGACCAGGCACCAATGACACTCCTTGATGGCAGCAGCAGGATGCAGCAGGATGCAGCCTGACATACACAAAAACACTTTAGGAACAACTCAAAAAAACATGAAGAACAGAACAAGGTGTTGACCTGACCTCCAAATTCACTAGATCCCAAACAGATCAAGTATCTGTGGGATGTTCTGGAGCAAGTCTGATCCACAGAGGCCCCTCCCCTCAACCCATAGGACCCAAAGGCCCCCACTAACAACACTGAGCAGACTATCATAGTGCTAACACAAACAAACAACAGCGCTCATTCGTTCCACTTACAGCCAACTTAGAACCAAACAAGCATGTCTTTTGAAATGTTGGAGGAAGCTGGAGAACCCTTGCAGACATAGGGGGAACATGCAAACTCTGCACAGAAAGCAGAGAGACCCCGGCAGACCGGCGTGTTTTCTAAGTTTGTTCTCAGAAACGTTAACATATTACATCCATACTTTCCGCAGTCTGCTGATGACAGTTTTTAAAGCCCTGAAAAAACTGCTTTTATGGTGCACCATGGTTCACCAGAAAAGTTAAACTATTTGAGTAGCACCTCGAGCTCTTTTATACTTGTTGAAACACCTACATAAAGGAAAATTGGTGGCTGCGTCTTTGCCGTCGAGGCCACTAACCGAACGTGGAAAAGCAACGTCTTTGTACCACATCTCTGGATTTCACTCAAAAGAAACTCAAGGTATGCTTGCAGTCCATTCATTGCATATAATTAACATTTTTATGTTCATCTTTTTCCTTTTTGTGATATGTTTGAATCCCCTTTTGTGCTTCCTTTGTGTTACATTATGTATGTCCCTTTAGAATGACGCACCTGGACAGTTGCACATCAATGTTGGATCTTGTAAACTCTTAATTCTGAACACCTTCATTTTTAAGCCTTTAATTTAGCTTTTTTTCTGGACTAAATTACTTTTAGTTAATCTTGTTTAGCTTTTTAGCCACTTAATTATTTCAGCAAGGTCCTTGCAGTCCTAAAACTAGCCTGATACACCAGATGTAGATAGTCTGGATAAAGCCAATCCTCCTCACCGTCCACTCGAGTGTTACTGCTTTTAAAATCCCCTTCCCTGTGGAGACAACAATCTCTGAGCATGCTGAAAATGATAAGTTTTTAATGAAGATTGTGAATTAAAGTAGCCAAACTCTGTAAATCTTTAGGTAAATGTAGATTTGCTGTCCTCTAGGGACGTTCTGGTGTGATTTGTTTTTTGACACGGCCATGGTAAGTCATTTATTAACATATTTTTATGTTTCGGTTATAAATCAGTAAAAGATGCATCGCGCAATGGACATTTTTCTTCTGCTGCTGTTTTTGTGGCGTTTTCTAACTATTTTGCAGAGGCAGAGTCGCTGCATCCTAAACCCAACACAGCTTAAGACAACTGTGATTTGTTTAAAAGCACACAAACAATCCTCCATCATTAACACAGCGCTGCACAAAAAATATCCGACAATGCCCGACTTCCCCGAAAAAATATATTTACTCGTGGATAACCCAGAGGCAGCTGATGGGAGGCCTTCTAGATGTAGCCGTCTTAATAAAAAACACCGGCACACACTGCGTTTGAGAATACACTCAATGCTGCACACGTACTTCACAGCTATTTCTGTTTTCTTGTATCCTTTTCTTCCATCTCTGCATTCTGCCAGTGTCCCCCCACCCCCCCAATAAAAGGGAAGGTCTGTAGGAAGTGACATTTCACAGCCCAACAGGGAGAAATAATCAAAAAGGACAAAATGCTAACACAGACCTCCTCCTCTTTTCCCCTTTTTTGTTACCTTCTTAAGCGATTTACAAAAAAAAAAAAACTCCCCGGTCCCCAGGTCACACTTCTTTCCTCCTTCTTCCTCTTTGCTCGATCTGTCAACAATCCCCCCCCCCCACCCACCCACGCCCGCCTTCCTGCCGCTTTCTTCCCCCTCGCCACCCTGGAGTCTGTTTGCCTTTCTTTCTGGCTGTTTAAAGTCGGCATTCAGAGTTACGCTTTGTGCCTCGTTCACCTTTTCCAACCGCCCTGCCGTCTGCTTCTCGGTGCGCTGCCTTCACCTCGTCTCTCCCCGCATGTTGTTTGCCTGTTTACCCCTCGCTCCCTGTCTCTTTTCTGTTTGTTTTCTCTCCTGCGGGGCGCAGCATCGTAAACACTCCTTATCCCACGGCGATTTGAAGAGCCTCTTTTTAATGCAAGCCAACTGTCACACACACAGAGACACACGCTCACCTCTAGCTACGTGACCAAACCTTTACAGCGAGCTGTACATCAGCAAAGAAAAACTCTTTGCAAGGAAACACACAAACAAGACGTGTGTCACTTAACGCCGACTAGCCTGATATGTTTATTGGTGCAATATCAAGAACGTAAATGTCGATGCCGACAGGTCTGACACAAACTCTGTGATGAACACTTCACACCCTAAACTGTTTGGTGCAAACAGACTCTCCATCACTACTCTCAATCTCCCCATCTTTGGACCACCCCCGCCTCCCCCTCTCTTCCTCTTCCTCTCACTCCCCGCCGCTTGATCTGTGCATCATCGCCCCCTCACCCTCTCCCTCTCTCCGTGCCTGTCTGTCCATTCCTTTCTTCTGTGCCTTCACTCTTCAGAGGGCTCCTCATTTCACTGGAACGATGGATGAGAGGCTGGGGCCATCTGCAAGCGCTGATAAAAAACCTCCCTCACACAACACACACACACACACACGGATGCTGACATACATACAGATGCAGAAACAAGGAGACAAACTCCTAGAGAGATGCAGATGCATCACTAAACCTGCGCACAGCTCAAGAACACACGGCAACACAGACACACTCCACTGATCACATGCTGGGGGAAAAAAAAATAAAAAATAAAAAAAGACGTGTAAACACAAGACACACAAGCCAGCTTCGCCCAGACAACTATTATGTAGGACACATTCACCGAAACCTCTTCGACGTATTCTGCACGTCGAGAGGGAAAGAAAGAAAATGAAAAGGAGGGAGAGATGAAAGGAGACGCAAAAAAAAGTAGTGTAAAATATCCTAGATGAGAGCTGGAATAAAGATGAGCAGGGAAAGAGTTGAGGAATTGTCGGGGTCGGGAGGGAGGGGGAGCAAAAAAGATGTGCGAGAGAGGGGGAAGGCTGCAAAGAGCAGAGCAGAGCAGAGCGGGCGATGAAGACGCAGCGAGAATGAGAGGTGGGATGAAAACGAGGGGTGGACGTGAATAGCCTGGAGGACAGATTATGCAAAGGGAAAGATGAGAAAGAGATGAAGTGAAGGGAAAGTTGAAGGGTTGGTCAGCGCGTCGGAAAGTGGAGGAGCACTTGAGGAAAAACTTGAGCGAGTCAACTCAAGCCGAGCCGGACGAGTACAAACACGTGAGACAAGAGTGGCTTTCCACTTGAGGAAAATGAACAGTTTTTGAGTTCATGCAGGAGCTAACTGCTTTAGCTTGGGCATTTCTACATCTTTCTTTGCTCATTAGCACACGATACACTGTAAGTACGCTCCATGCGCCCGTTAATTATATATTCTCTGTCCGTTTTTAAACCTAATGATCAATGAGTTCGGGGATATTGTGCCACAGTTCTAACTGGAATTGTACTTGTGGTGAAACACGCTCAGATAAACTCGTTGTAACCGTTCTATTAAGTCACGACAAAGACCACCGACTGATGCGCGAGCCGCCGACAGACGCCGGCTCCGCTTTGTAATATGCCTCCTCGTTAATGCTTGAGAGGCAAAGGCGTGCTCAGGCTGCTATCATACTAATATGGGGCCGCTGGACGACAGAGGGGACTTTTACGGCGGCTGAAAGAAAAACAAAATAATTCAGAAGGCCTTCTTCAGTCACTCTGCTCCGCTATTAGCATGCAGAGAGTCACTTGTCTGCCGGTCCAAGTCGGCGGCTACGCTCTCGGAGGAAACACACCGCTGTTGTTACTAATACCAATTAAAAGTTGTGACTTTGGCCAAGAAAGCGAGGACAGTCATGTAGCGACGAGGCTGGCTTTTCCGTTTTCAGCCCACATAGGGGCCCACATAATCTAAAAATCTGCCTCTTGAGAAAGACAGCTTGGTTGAATTATGAAGCACAGCTGTGATTTGACAGGATGTCCTCCACCACATGTGACAACTTTATCAACAATACTTGTAGTTCTGGGATCTGTTCAGACCTGGTGTTATTGTACGTCCTGGGACATCTGACCACACCTGGGAAGCCCAAAGTATATTTTGGAGGTGCGTTGACCACATCCTTTCATCAGTGTGAACAAACAATGTGTCTAAGCCACATTGACGGACTACCCATGCGAGTCACATCCTCTTGTTTGCACGGTGTTCTGCTGCTGCTCACCAAATGACCCGGGACACATGTAAATACCAGATCTGAACAGACAATAACACACGTCCTGGGTGTGACTACATCTGATCAGATCACAGTTCTTTGCTCTACATCCAAATAAACACCTTCATCGTTCGGAGCGCAGCGGAACATTGTGCAAACAGCTGCTGTCTCAAAACAACAGACTGCTATCTGCCACTGTTTAAAGAGGAAAAAATGTCAGCTGAGTAGGTGGTATCAAAAGAAAGTGTTCTGAGCCGAGATGTGTGTACTTAAAGCTTGACCGGATCACCCGGGGTGCAGGTTAATACGAGTTGTGAAGAGGGCTTTTAATCTCATGCAAAATCACTCATAAATGTGAGCAGTTAATTTCCATCTTGATGACTCTTTGTGTACACTTGCTACTACGCTGCTTCAAGGTGGGTTCATGTGAAAAGATCAAGTAAAGATTTATTAATAGGCGGTTTAGGCCTCTGCGTCAATTTGACCTAGCGCCGTAGCTGGGGTGCACCTCCCCAGAAATGCAACTATGCACCGTGGCAACGTAGACCGCAAGAGCTGCGATTGGTCCGCTTGGTAGCAGCGTGTTTCTGCTTTAGTGTTTCCGGCTGCTTCTCCATCTCCTCAACTTTCCAATTGATTGTTCTGGATCAGTAAAGATGGAACACATTGAGGAAAGGTTAACTGAGGAGGTTCGGAGATACAAACACTCGCACCGGCATTGGCTATGTGCGTATGTTACAGCATCTATGTCCCTCAGTAAAAGAGCCTTAAGACTAAAGAAATCCTTGTGTTGCTCCCTATAATCTACTGCAGGAGCTATGATCATTTGATATGGATAAGCATGGATGATACGGCAGATCTCATCTCTTCGTTTCAACACATCTCTGTACCTGTCTGTTATCGTCACAGTGCAGATTTAATTTCTTCAATTAAAAACCCATCTTCTACATCTATGCAGTTAATCATATCATCATAATAGCACTTAAAGTTGCGAATCTCCTAATAGACACAACATGGAGACACTTCAGTGAGGATTTCAAAATGCCCTCTTTAAAATACGCAATTTTGTTGTCTTGTTTTCCACTCGGGGGCAGCTACTACCGCCCACTCCAGCTAGTAGCCTCATATAACTCCTGCAGAAGAAAAACCACACAACTAATGGCGCACGCACGCAACTGAGAATTGTTCCTAAATTAAACAAAGTCATTATGAGCACTGAGCGCAAAAATTGCCGAGTTGCAAAGAGGCTTTCCTAATGTACGAGGATTGATTAAATGGACACACAGATTGCAAACACGGAAACCCGCGGGAATTAACGTATATTAGTGCTAAACAAGTGAACACGTATAAGAATGTAATCCTGTGCGAGTTTGTTAATGGAAAAAGAGGCATCGAGAGTGGATGTGCGAGGACGGTGGGTGAACGCGGAGAAAAGGAATGACAGAGGAAACGGAAAGAGAGAATGATAAATAGGATGGAAAAAGAGGGAGGGGGATCGGAGAAAGGGGAAATGGGGGACCAGGTGTGCACGAGGAGGAGGAGGTAGAGAATCGGATTTGGAGATAAATAAGTACGGGAGGGGCGAGATGGATGGAGGAATGAGGGACTAAGAAGGGATAAATACGGAGAAGATTTCCATAGAGGCAGTGAAAGGAGGAAGGATGAGAGAGAGGAGGAGGAGGAGGATGCAAGAAGGGGAGTCTATAGACGAGGTACAAATAAATGAGAAGAGGAGGGGAGATAGGAAAGAGACAGGACAAGAGTGTAAAAATTAAGATGAAAGGGGGAATAAAGGGAAGGAAAACCTGCAAAATGAAATCAGTGACAAGAAAAAGAGAGATGGAACCAGGGAGAGGGAGGGAGGGGAAGAGAGAGAGAGAGAGAGGCAAAAAATAGACAACAATAGGAAAATGGGGTTAAAGAAAACACGGGACAGAAATGTGAAACTGCAAAAACAAATCAACTAACAGCAGAAGGAGCGAGGCACACAGGGGAGAGATGAGAAATGACAGAGCGAGAAAGAGTGAATAATAACTAGAGAGAACACTAGAGGAAAATACAAAATGGAAGCGGAGGGACGGCTGATGGCAGATAGAAAAACAGAGGAGGAATGATAAATGAGAAGAGTTTGGTGGAAAGGAGGAGGGGGTGGGAGGGGCGCGCGGATCAGATGGGGAAAACAACATAAACGTCAGGATCGTGTGACGGCAAGGAAGCCTGTCAACAGCGGGGACATTCAATTACAGGCACACACACCTGTAGGAAACGCATCTACATGCGAGAGCTGCTCACCGTGGTCGCCCCACACACACACACCTGTACATAAAGTCCACATACATAAACATAAACACGGGGAAATGGATGGTGACAGCAGGAGGTGGGGAGGGCAGGGATGGAGATAATAGGAGGGAAAGCTGAAGATACATTATAGAGGGGAACAGGGTGGCCATTACTGTACACGGGCTTTATACAGATAGATGAAATATGAGCAGAGGCGTAGCTGGTGTTCCTGCAGAGGTTTCTTTATCACCTGGAAAAAGGACGCTCCTTCTCTCACCATCAATTTAAAGTTAAATCTCCAACAACAACAAAGTGGGCGGAAAATTGAAGGTGTCTTGCAAAGCAGGGGCCTGCAGCTACCGATTCTCCTGCTGGTGGTTTCTGCCGACCCACCGTCGCTCCTGACGACGTCTGAGCGGAGGAATATCTGCCGCCGTGCAGCTAATTTGTTTTATTGTTGTTTTTCCATTATGTCCGTTCGAGATATACTCATTTATTACTCCCTTTTGAAACAACAATCTGCCTGGAGGAATTATTTAACTCGTCTCTGTCATTCCAAAAATAATAAAAATGAATCGTTAACGCTCTCATTATGGGAGAGGATTTCACGCGTCACCGAAGGGAGGGCCGAGTTGAAGCATTTCGATTCCGAAAAAAATCCTTTCCATCGATCCTTCGTAATAGTCGGGATTTCCTTTACGGCACGTGAACTCCGGGGCAGCTAAACTGAAAATTGAGGGTGTGACAGAGCATTTCAAAATGCGCTCATGCAAGTGTCCTCAATTTCCAATAAGCTTTGGTCTTTGAACGACAATAGATTTCTCCTGGATGAGCTGCAGGAGCAGAGTCTCAGTGTATCGACACACGTGCAAGGCAATTAAATCCTCACACGTTGACCCTTTCTCTGCACATTCAACTGCCGAGTACTAAAAAGGCTCGAGTGTAGATTGTGCATTTTATTTTTTTAGATGGCGTTTGACGTGAAATCCGAAACAAATGATGATGACATACAGGAGAAAGCTGCAGACGATGGGGGGAAGGCGGCGAGACACTAATTGGACGGCGCCACCGAACGCATCAGCACAGAACTGAGTGGAGGCTGAACTAATAGAGAAATGTGAGAAATGTCACTCCATAATGTACCGAGATCCGCGATTACCATGGCGACGAGCGGCAGCGGCACACCGGCGCAACGTACGCTCGCTCTGCAGAGACACACTCGATGTGTAAGTCAGCTCACGGCGGAGGGAGCCCATGCATGACCTACTTAAGGTCAAAGATCGCCCCCTTTGGAAATTACACCCTGTTCGGCCGCGTGTCGGCCTGCACCCGCTGCGCTGGTGGTTTGCCCTCCTGCAGGTGCGTGCGTTTCGGGCATCCTAACAACGGGTCAGGGGTCGTGGGCGTTAACAAGGAGGCGCGTGAACAGTGTGTGCGCCTTACTCTCCCCACATATCTGCTTTCTGTGTGTTCTTACCGTGTTGTTGCTCAAAACAACTTCTAGGTTTGTGTTTTTGTTTTTTTTACCCTTGTATCTCTGTTCATTTAGTGGGCTCCAAAGAGAAAAGGCAGCCATATGGACTCATTAACTCACTAAATGAACACTGCAGTGATGTCCTCTTTAACAAGGATACCGCCGGACTGCACACATCCTCAGTTGTGATATCAACAGTTATAATAATAATAATAATAATAATAATAATA
This sequence comes from Chelon labrosus, assembly GCF_963514085.1. Taxonomy (NCBI): domain Eukaryota; kingdom Metazoa; phylum Chordata; class Actinopteri; order Mugiliformes; family Mugilidae; genus Chelon; species Chelon labrosus. Next base: position 16,227,476 of record NC_140337.1, read on the forward strand.
ACTTTATTTATATAGCACTTTTAAAAACAGGGTTTACAAAGTGCTTTGACAAACAAAGCAGAACAAATAAAAGGAACACAGTTAAATTAAAACTCAAAACTTAAAAATAAATGAGTAAAACGAAGACGACATCACAAAAAGGCGAGTCTATAAAATTGAGTTTTAAGAAGTGATTTAAAAGAGGTTACTGATTCTGCAAGCCTTATCTCCTCAGGTAGGTCGTTCCAAAGCCGAGGGGCAATAACAGAAAAAGCTCGGTCACCTTTAGATTTAAGCCTTGACTTTGGAGCCACCAGGAGGCCCCCACCCGAGGATCTAAGGCTGCGAACTGGCTCATATGGGGTCAACATTTCTGTTATATAGCGTGGAGCCAGGCCAAGATGAGCTTTAAAAGTGATCAGTAAAATCTTAAAATCAATTCTAAAACGAACAGGGAGCCAATGGAGAGAAGCTAAAACTGGGGTGATGTGATGTCGTCTGTTAAAACCTGTGAGAAGCCTAGCTGCTGCGTTCTGGACCAGTTGGAGGCGGGAGAGAGACTTTTGATTTATGCCGGAAAGGAGGGAGTTACAGTAGTCTAGTCTAGAGAAAATTAATGCATGAATAACTTTTTCCAAGTCAGAATGAGACAGTACAGGTTTAATTTTGGAGATGGTTCTGAGTTGGAGGTAGCAGGACTGGACAACTGTTTTAATCTGTTTGTCGAAGGTGAGATCTGAATCAAATATGACTCCCAGATTTCTGGTAGCGGGTTAGTGGAGAGTGGACCAAGGCTATTTGTAATGAGGTTGGTGTCTGTGTTTGGGGGACTGAACAAGATGATTTCTGATTTTGACTTGTTAAGTTGAAGAAAGTTTTGTGCCATCCAACAGTTAATATCACTGAGGCAGTCTAAGACAGCAGCTAGGCTTCTCGGGTCATGCGGTCTCAGCGGAAGGTATATCTGTGTGTCGTCTGCATAGCAATGGAAAGAGACGTTGTGTTGTTGGATGATGTGGCCTAGTGGAAGCATGTAAATAGAAAATAAAATTGGACCTAAAACTGACCCCTGCGGTACACCACAGGTTATTTGAGCTGTAGATGATGTATAATTACCTATGGTGACCGCAAAGGTTCTCTCTAAAAGGTAAGAATGAAACCAACTAAGCGCAGTATCCTTGATGCCAACCCAGGTTCTGAGGCGGTCAATTAAAATGTCATGATCTACAGTGTCAAATGCGGCACTGAGGTCTAAAAGTATTAAAATTGCACATTCTCCTCTGTCGACTGTTAAAAGCAGGTCATTTGTTACCTTAAGGAGGGCAGTTTCTGTAATACACACTTTTCACTCCCATATGAGGTTAGAATCCATTCACTTATATCACAGGTGTCAAACATACGGCCTGTGGGACAAAAGCGGGCCGCCAGAGGGTCTAATCTGGCCCGGAGCATTAATTTGCAAAGAAAATTACAAAGAAGACTGTAATTTTTTAATGAAAATAACTGCTATCCCTAATTTGTCCACTATTTTAGTCAGAGAATTGGACAGAACATGACAAAGAGACCCAGGACTAAACAGCAGACAGCAATGAACCCATAACTGCACTAATTTGTTCTTCTTTGCGCTAAAAAAAATGGAGAAAAGAATGGCGCTAATGTTATTTATAGGTTATTATGATGATATGTTGCTGCTCAGATCAAATTGTGCTGTATGGTGATGCGTACATGTATTGTCATGGCAGCAGGTTTTAAAGTAAAGCCACCCACGTTACAATTGGTAATTTCCAGCGGCCAATTGTAACGCGGCAATCACAGTCACACATCCTGTCACACGTCATGTCCGGTAGCACGTGAGGAGTACTCGTGTGCGGAGAACGCCAATACTCCGAGATATTATGGTTAAACTCCAAGTTTGCTGATGCATATTCTTTGGAAAACTCCTGATCTCTGACGGAAAAGTGGATTTCTTTGACCTGAACCGAGGTAAAGTGGTCTGGAAGTTTAAATGACCAGAAGAAGGCGAGGAGGGAAGCAGACGCCAATCTCATCTCCACCTGCCACTGATTTACCTGATTCACCTGTTTCACCTGTTTCATACGCGGCACAGGTACAAGTTAAAGAGATGGATAAAAAAGAAATGTCTGAATTAATCCGCTCGATAATACGAGAGGAATTAAAAGCACACATGGACGAACTGCAACCGCAGCTTAATTCCATTAAACGTGATGTGAAGTCATGTGCAGAAAAAGTGACGGGCATAGAGACGGTGTTATCGGGTCAGTCTGACCAAATAAATGAACTGGAGAGAGAATGTGGTGCGCTTCGGAAAATATGTAACGCACTCCAACAGGAAAACCAAGAGCTGAAAGACAAAACTGACAGACTGGAAGGTTACAGCCGAAGATTTAATATAAGGGTCTTTGGGCTGGATAGGGGTGTCGAAGGTGACAATGCCACTGAATACATGTCCACGCTCTTGAGAGACGTTTTCACCGGGCAAAAGAATCTTCCTGGTCTTCCCGATGTGGAGATTGCGCATAGAGTCGCCGGCAAAGGCCCTGGTCCAAGACCCATGATCGTGAGTTTGCAGCGGTTAATGGTAAAGGAAGCTATCCTGAAAATTGCAAAATCAGAGAAGGTGTTGGAATATAAAAACATGAAGTTGAAGATATTCCCTGATCTGACAACCGAAATGGCAAGGAGGAGAGCACTGTTCAATAACGTCAGGGGAAAGTTGTATCGGGCGGGCATACAAAGCGGTTTAATTCACCCGGCCACACTCATTCTAACTTTCAACGGAGAGAAAAAGATCTTCCAGAAAGTTAATGATGCGGAGAAATTCTTCGAGGAAAAGATTAAACCATCGCTGCAGATGCAGTAAAAGGCCGAGGTGGACGGATGCTGGAGAAAGCTCATGAAGCAGTGTGTGTTTGAGCAATGGACAGGAACTGGATCCATGGTTGGGACTTTGGGTCAAGTTTATGGAATAATACGGGAATACGAGAACAAGACTAGACAAGAGGATGCGAGGTCGCTGAGGGTGGAAGAATGGTGTACAATGCGAGACCAGACTGTGCGTAATATGGAGACGGAGTGTGGAGAACAGTGTGAGCGCAGCTGGTGCGCAATGTGGAGATGGACTCGATATGATCTACCCTGAAAAAGAAAGACAGTTAACTTGTGCGGTAAGCATGCAGAACACAGACTGAATAGAACACACATCTGTTATATAATGATTGCCTAAACTTGGATGGTTTAAATTTAAGATTGGATAAACTATGGGTGATCAATAAAGAAAGTATGATTTTGTCTATATCAAAATAAGTGTGGTTCCCGTTATGATTATTACTATATGTGATTATTAAGGGTAGGAAATTTAAGTTTAATCGAATGCATTTGCAGTTTATCAACTCAGTGATATGATTGTATGATTTAAAGGAGGATTAATCAGAACTAAGTTTATTTAAATGCCAACATAGGAGGCTGGCTGTTTCTCACGGACAGACAAGTGGTACAATTTTAATGGCAATACAAAGCGTGAACTTATTTGTTTTTTTAATATGTGTGGGTATTTGTTCCTATGTTAAATGTATTTTTTGCTGCTCTGAAATTGAATCAAGACTGATAAGAATGTACACATTGTTTAATGTCACATAAATTGCCAAGGAAAGGCCTAAAAATGGCCCATATAAATATATGTAGTATTAGAAATAAATTAGTTGAAGTGGAGAACATAATCTTATCAAATAATTTTCATATTTTAGCTGTGTCTGAAACGCATTTAGATGCTACATTTGAGGACACATCACTGATGATAGAGGGGTTTAATATTTATAGGAAAGACAGAAATGCTTATGGAGGTGGGATCTGCATCTATGTTCAGCGCCACCTACCTGTAAGAATAAGACATGATTTAATGCAAACTGATATTGAAGTTCTTTGGTTGCAAGTACACTTAAAGCATCTCAAGCCTATACTTATAGGATGTGGTTACAGACCCCCCAGTGCTAATTGTGAATACCTAGATATAATGTGTGAAATGCTTGACTCTGCCTGTTGTACTAATTCTGAAGTATATTTTATGGCAGATATGAACATAAACTGGGAGTCATTATCCTGTCCAATGAGAAGGACATTGGTTGATACATGTGCAGCTTCAGGACTGACCCAAGCAATGAATAAACCAACAAGAATTAGCTTTAATAATGAAGGCAGGAGAGTGGCCACTTGTATTGATCATCTCTATTTAAATACACCTGAGATCTGCTCCAAAGCTATATCTATGCCCATAGGATGCAGCGATCATAATTTAATTGCAATAGTCAGGAAAACAAAGGTGCCCAAAGAAGGGACAAGAATAATCAAGAGAAGGTCATTTAAAGCATTTGATGAAGAAAAATACGTAAGAGATGTTTCAAATGCTAAGATATCAAATATTCTATTGCTTGAAGATCCTGAAGCCGCCTTTAAAGTTTTTGATGATACATTAACTGGTGTTATAGATCAACATGCACCTGTGAGGAAAGCCACAGTGAGGACTGTTAACTCACCATGGTTGGACAGAGAAACTAAAGAACATATGATTGAAAGAGATCAGGCAAAACAGATTGCTTTATCATCTGGTATTAAATCAGACTGGCAAATTTATTGCAAATTAAGAAATTTTGTTACAAAGTTAAACAGGAGGAGGAAAAAAGAATATTATGATAATATGGTTCAGGAAATGAAGCATGATAGTAAAAGATTATGGAGTACACTAAATGTTTTAGTTAAGGGCCACACTAAGTCTTCACCATCTTACTTAGAAACTGGAGGAGAGTTCCTGACCAAACCCAAGGATATTGCTAATCATTTGAATAATTATTTCATTAATAAAATTGACAAGTTAAAAAGTACTGTACAGTATAGTGACACTGACTACACACATAGACTAATTAACCAAATAATGGAAGGTAAAGAATGTATATTTGATTTCAAGACTGTTACAGTTTCGAAGGTTGAGTTATTATTAATGAATTGTAAAAATAAGTCACCTGGGGTTGATTTTCTTGATGGAAAGTTATTGAAACCTGTTGTTGGTATTGTGGCCCCAGTTGTAACACATATAATTAATTTATGTTTGACTAAAAATATATGGCTACAAGGATGGAAAATTGCAAAAATAATACCAATTCCAAAAAATAAAAAGTTGCAGTTTTCTGAGTCGAATAGTCGACCCATTAGTTTATTGCCAAGTTTGAGTAAAATCATGGAAAAAATTGTGTATGAGCAAATTCAGTCATATTTTTCTAATAATTGTTTATTCACGGATTTTCAGCATGCTTATAGGGAAAAACATTCCACAACTACAGCTATGACACAAATGTTAGATGACTGGTGGAATGAAATCACGCAAAGGAAAATGATAGGAGCTGTGTTCCTGGATTTTTCTGCAGCGTTTGACATTCTGGATCATGAATTATTATTGGCAAAATTGAAACATTATGGGTTTTCATCATCAGCTGTGTCAATGATTAAAAGTTATTTGAGTGAGAGATGGCAAATGGTTTATTTCAATGGAAGTGAGTCAGACTTAAAACAAGTCAGACATGGAGTACCCCAAGGAAGTTGCCTTGGACCTCTTTTGTACTCAATTTTTACCAATGATTTTCCTCTGGCATTGAAAACAGCTCACATGACAATGTATGCTGATGATACAACAATTTATTTAGCTGAAAGAAATATTGATGGATTAAATAGAAATTTAAGTGAAGAAATGAAGTTGGTTTCCGAGTGGGTTAACTGTAATAGATTAATTTTGAATGTGTCAAAGACAACTAGCATGGTTATTGGATCAAACCATTCGCTGCGTTCAAGTCCAGAGCTTAATGTCATGATTGGTAATCAATTGGTTGAACAAGTTAAAGAGGTGAAATTATTAGGAGTCGTCATAGATTGTACATTATCATGGGATATGCATATTAAGAGGATAATAACCAAAATTGGAAGCATTCTTTTAATGATTAGGAGATGTTCTAAATATCTAACAACACAAATTACTAAACAAGTCATTCAAGCACTGGTTCTGTCTCATATGGATTATTGTGCAGTTGTTTGGTCCAATACCTCACTAACTAACATCAGAAAACTGCAACGGATACAAAATAAAGCAGCACGTGTTGCACTTGTGTGTGGAACAAGGTCGAATGTATGTCGTATGCATGCCAATCTAGGTTGGCTAGAGGTTAAACATAGAATGTCATATTTGTTGATGGTTTTTCTCAGAAATATTATAACAACTAAAATGCCATACATTTTGTATAAGAAATTATCTTTTAGTTCAAACATACATAATTATTCCACTAGACATGCTGCTGGAGGTTATTTTATCTTACCTAGGGCACTCTCTCAAGGTACGGTATTATATAGAGCCATGAAGGATTGGAATGCCCTTCCAAATGATGTCACACAACAAAGAAATATGGTAAATTTTAAAATGAAATTAAGAGATTATTATTTTGAATGTAATTTCAACCATCAGTAGCCTATTTTTTGTGTATTTTTTGTGTATTTGTAAATTGGGTCCTGATATTCATACTTTGTGGTGGTTCAATGTAGGAGCAGGTAATATATTTTTGTTTTTATGTATTAATGTGTTGTGTGTTAATGCTTTGTAGATGTCATGATGATGGAAAGACCCCAGGAAGAATAGCTGCTGCAAGTCAAACGCTAATGGGGATCTAAATAAACTAAACTAAACTAAACTAAACTATCTATCGCTAGATGAGCTAACACAGACTCTGTGGACTCTGATGAAAGTATTGCAGTGTATTAAGTTACTACTAATATAATCTCCATGAATAAATAAATGGATATGAAAATGCTAACTCATCATCAGACACCAAGCGAACATTTCCTACTGCTGCAGCTAAAGCATTTAATAAGCAAAACACAAGCAGATTTTTATTATTAAACAGTCTGAGTTGTTTTTTGTCAGCGAGTTTAGCACTCATCAGTCAACAGCAGCCATTTGTGTTGGATCAGTTTGAAATATTGCAGGGAGTAGCAGAACAAGGAAGGGGCAGCCACAGTGAGCCGTTAGATGAAGATCTGCAGACGACAGGCGGCCCACCTGACGCCGTAATTGGCCCCTTTTTCTTTCGCGCCACAAACTTTGGTTTTAGACTTGGATCGATGGTTTTCAGCCCAACTGATCTCATCGTGAACAATGTCCACCACCCTCTACACGACACCATAGTCAAGCAGGAGTTTCAGTGTCTCCGTCCAGCTCCATGGACAGGCTGAGGAGGTCGTTTGTCCCTCAGGCCACACAACTCCCTGTGAGCAACCATCTATCTGTTTATCTAATTAAGAACTTTTGATTTATGTTCATTTTTAAGCAGATATTCAAACACACAAATAATAATAATAATAACCGAAGCTCAATCTTGTTAATGTCAGTGAAAGATTTCAAAGTTAATGGTGATAATCTGGGTTGCAGGATGTTTGCGGCGTGCAGCTGAAGGTGTTTTTATGAAAATCGACGAGACAAACGCGCTTCCTCTAATTAGGACTCAACCTATTTTCAAACTTTACACATCATTCTTTGGAGGGAGGCTGCACACAAACGCAGCAGCATGAGTAAGCCGTATTATTAATACATTGAGCGACGCATGCAAATGTGTTCCAGTAAAAGAAAGCCAACAAGAGAAGGACGCGCGCCGGGGTGGGGCGGAGGAGACGGAGAGAGGCCGATGTGCGTAACAAACGGCTGACACGTTGAGGAGAGGAGCGGCTGATTTATGGGATGAATTACGGGGATGACAGCTAAATCCTTTTCTGATATTCAAATTTGGACTGATGAGGGAACGGAAGAGGGATGAGAGGACGGAGAAGAGAGGGCTTGTAGCTCCCTCCAGGCTAAGAGCGCCGCTCGAGTAAGAGCTTCCATTCCTCTGGGGGTAAATGGATCGGATTTTAAAGAAAAAAAAAAACTCAGCTGAACGGCACATGACAGTGGGAAGGAGGGAAACAGACGGCGGCAAAGTAGGTGAACGGAAAGGGAAGAAGTGAAATGAGGCGCCGAGTAGCAGGAGGAGGCGGAATAATAGGAACACGGGGAGGAGAGAGGAGCAGCAGGATCTGGCCTCATTACACGGCGCCTATTTGTTGAGAGAGAAGGTGGAGCGAGAGAAGGAGATCGTTGGGAATGTTAGGGGATTGAGGGATAAAGGGATGAAAGACGTATCAGAGGCGAGATTGATTTATGGACGGGGCGAACTGGCCGGGGGGAGTGAGGGAGGAAAAATGTCAATGGTGAAGAAGAGAGAGGGAGAGAGAGAGAGAGAGAGACGGTTGACCATGATGGAGTGATCCATTACATATAAACTGAGATATCTATGAAGAGAGATTGATGGATCCCTTGTTAATGCTATCACTTTTAGACAGAAACAGCTCTATCACACACACCATTACTACCGTGTAGTGTGGAGAGATATCAAGATTCACCCCGGCTGCGAACAACAAACTCTTCCCCCCCATCTTTGTTTTACAGGAGTAACATGATTTCAGGCTTCGGCAAATTGTCTTCATCGTCCACTTATCACGCCGTGGAAGGAAAGGCTTTTCCACTTGTGCTTCTTAGAATCACCTTTGCATCTCGCAGAGCTCTCAGCCGATCACGGAGCTTACGCGGCCGGCAAAAAAGGCCGGCGGATACGCTCGACGTGACGAGTGGCTGCTGGAGAAGAAGAATAGATTAAAACGCAAAATGTCAAGGCGCTACTTTAATGCTCTCTCTCTTGCTCTCGCCGCTCGCGCGCCTGCTTCCGAGGCGCGCAGTCCATTCCTCCTTGTCATTCTGTCGACGGGGGCTGCCGCTGCCCTCGCCCCGCGACATCCATCACTCCTCGTCGCCGCCGAAACCGTATCCCTCGCTCGCACCTTACTTTATTTCCCCCCTCGACGCTCCCCCTGTGACCGCTTCTTTGTCCCGACACTGGGTTTCGTTTTATCGGCGCTGCGCTGCCCCACAGCTGACATCTTTCTCCAGCCTTTTAATAGACCCATTAAAAGCTAGTCTTCCTTCCTCAGCCTCAGTATTGCATGAAGCTTAATATCAACAAAAGTATATTTAACTCTTTGACCTGTGTAAAGGCTGTGACACACCAAGCTGACAGCCGGTCAACGGCCAGCGTCGGTGAGCGTCCGTGACCCTAGTTAGAGACGTTTCGGCTGCACCCAGTCATAACGCAGGGGGTGCAACGCCGCAAATATGACGCCTATCCTCTTTCCTTTCCAGCTCTCTTCACCTGCTCTGAAAGCTCCATTAAAAAGAGACAAGAAAACAAGCAAGGAAACCCCAAACGTGACTGTCTCCTTCATTTGTTTTCTCTCCTCAGACGAGATAATGAAGTCAAAGAGATGCAAAACGAGCCGGTTCCCATTAACGAGGCAACCTGCTACCCAGCTTCGCTTCCGCGCCGCTCTGCCATCGCTCTGCTCCCTCCGTATAAAGAATGAAGTACTCGCCGCTCTTCCATTTCATCGCCTCGTCTATTTCTAACCTTACCATCCAATAACCCTCCTCTCCCACCTATTCTGCTGTCACTTCAACCTGCTTTTCTAAGATAGAAAGGGTATTGAATAACTCCATATCCGCGCACAAGGCCGCTGATTCTGTTGCTTTATGGGAGAAGTAGCCCTCCCGGTGAATTGTGCGCGACTCCTGCCCTCTCCCCCTGAACCGCAGCAGCTCTTTGACAGAACTTAACACGGGCGAGATTGTGACAACTGTGCGATCGCCGCGTGAGCTTGATGCCACTGTTGAATGGAGTCGATTTTCTTCCCTAAGTTTTTAGGCGTCGTGTTGTGGGGAATCGAGTCTAAAGGGTAAGCTGCGCTCATTTCTAAAAGCCAATTATCCAACTTGCCTTGGGTGCTTCTGGCGACTAAAAACCTGTAGCCTTTCCCGCCCTCCTCCTTTCACCGCACGGCGCTGTCAACGACCTTGTCACCGTCCTCCGGCGATCATTTATTCATGCGCCCCTCAAATGTGGCATTCCTCCATTCAAACTCCGCCGTGTTGTTTGGCTCATTCATATTGCATGGCGACGGCGGCATGTTGACCTACGTACGCTGTGCCTGCTAGCTCGGCGGCACAGATTAACAGTAGAGGAGGGCAGGAGAGGAAAAGGGAGGTGGGGAGAAGTAGAATTAGAGATAAGGATGTGTGTGGAGCATGTTGTATGTCATTTTTGAGGCGGGAAATCTAGAAGTGTTTCTGCAAACAGGACGAGGTACAAAGTCCTTGAAGCGGAAAGGTCACAAGCTACACCGCGGCTACTCTTCTCTGACAATTTTCACAGCGTGAAGTGATGCACCCTGAGAGCGAGGAAGCCACATGATGGGCTTGTTGTTTCAATAGCTTATATATTTTTAGCCCATATGTGATGTGAATCTGAAATGCAGCTCAGAAAACTTTAATAATACTTCATCTGAATGTATTTCTATAACCAGGTTAAATTTGATCTGATCACTGGGCCACACCAGCTGTTAATAAACTAAAACAACAGGCCCTGGGAGAAAAATTAATGGATTTAAATTCTATTTAAATAAACCCGCGTGCTCAACACAATCCTTCATTTTCCCCCCCTCCATCCAAACCAAGAGACAGATGATTTGTTTGATTGGAAAGCCAGCGGTGCAAGTCGAATTCATTCACATCCAAGGAGTAAGGGAAAAAAATAAATAAATAAATCACTGTGTTCAGCAGTCATCAGGCGGCAACGGCAGGATTTTATTCTCAGCACCAACGCAAGAAAGAAGAGGAGGGAAGGAGACTGTGGGTCTCCAAGAATTTCCAGCTGCAGCGAGTTTGACATGCAGATGATAATGTAGCCCTGATCCGTTTCCCTCGTGTTTCTGTGCGCTGCTCAGCTGTGGATTTCTGACAGAATATTCAAGGGAAGAGTGCCCATCACATTTTATTACTTGGGTTTTTGGTCTTTTCTGCACTGTTCAAGAATTAAATCCATCTCTATTCCCCAGAATCTATTAGACTCTAGTAACTAGAGTCTAGGCTGCAGACAAAATAAATGTCCCGCCCATGGTCAATTGAGCGATTGAAACCTCACCAACACGTTGCGCTGTGTCGCCCGTTTCTCTTAATATTATCTATTAGCTAAAGACAAATCACAGGTTTCATTTGTTTTTTGGCAGTTTTTATTAAACCTCGGTTTAACTCTAATATGCGCTTTTATTGATTCATATCGTTTTTCATTACCATTTAATTGTCTGTAAAGTGCTTTCTGAGAACTGTTAGGGCCCATAAAAGCTAATAAGAGACTCGGCAAAGACACACACTGAAGAAGAGACAAGGATACAGCGCGGAAGAGGAACCGCGCGAGAGGCGAGGAGGGGGTGGGTGTCGAGTCCAGGGTGAAGGGCAAAAGGACCTGACAGCTAAAGCGTCCAGGGATCAGACCTCATCAGCCAGAGAGAGATTTGTAAGGACGGAATAAGCAATGGCACATAGGATGTGTAACACACAATGTGTGTTTGGATGGATACGCTGAGAACTCATATCGTGACCTTTATGGCTACTCAAGTGTGAACACGGTCAAAGAAATCGCTACTATCCTCACACTGAGGCAAACAGACACTCTCCATACTCAACCCCACAGCAGGCGTTTACAAAAAATACTCAACTGAAAATGCACAAAAAGCATTTCTTATTTCAGTATAACTACATGCATATATGACATTTTCATGGATATCTGATTATACAGGTTCCTGTTCAGGCTAGATATTAAATACTACTGTCTTATATGACCTCTGAGGTGGTGTCTGTTTACCAGCTGGCAAATAAAAACACTGTCACTGTCACATACACCGATCAACCCCAACATTATAACCACCTTCCTAACATTGTGTAGGTCTCCCTTGTGCCTCCAAAACAGTTGTGAGTCATCAGAGAATGGACATGGGCCTTCTGAGGGTGTCCTGTGGTGTCTGGCAGCAGGATGTTGTTAGTGGGGGGCCTTGGTTCCTATGGGTTGAGGGGAGGGGCCTCTGTGGATCATCCCACAGATACTTGATCAGTTTGGGATCTAGTGAATTTGGAGGCCAGGTCAACATCTTGTGCTGTTCTTCATGTTTTTTTTTAGTTGTTCCTAAATTGTTTTTGTGTGTGTGCCTGTGTCAGGCTGCATCCTGCTGGGGATGGGCACGTCTAAGTAACATCCACACGAATGAATGCCAAAAGTTTCCCAGCAGAAACTTTTGGACCTGGCACTGTCACAAGATGGTCAATGTTATTTACTCCACCTGTGTATTTTAATGTTGTGCCTGATCGGTGCATGCATTTACGCCGCCAGTGACTTGTAATCCCAAGTGGAATGGGCCACACATTCACTGGAATATTTCCACAGCGAATAATCATCATTATCTCAACTAACCACCGCATGGCAAAGGCCTTGGAATCACTTTAAAATAAAGCCTACCTCAATCCTTCCTGTGTCTGGCTGGAAGCCTCTGGATGGGTCCTCGGTCGTCACTCTACACTGGATGGCACAGCCGTTCACTCTGATCTTGTCTTGTTTGAGGCCAAGTTCTGGCAGGCTGCGGCCCTCGCACACATGGAGCTGGGCGTGCACCAGGTCCACACTGTATCGGAGAGAGGGAGAAAGAGAGAGAGAGGCGATGAGGTGAATAGATTGACTGACAGCCTGAAAATAACGTGAATAGGCATTAATTTCCCTTGATAGCGCAGCGGAGAAGGTTTTTTTTTTCTCCACCTTCACCAAGGCTTAAAACGACCAGCCCGACCTTTTATTCAATAGAAAGATTTTAATCTATTCTTGGCCGAAAATCAGACGGATAAGGTGAGGAGTAGAGGTGGATGTGGTTCTTAGCCTGAGCAAAAGACTCTTTGAGAAAACCATAGACTGTATAAATATGGATAAAGTGTCGCCGCTTCCTTGCATTGGCCAAACTGACGCTATTTTCCCAGAGATATGGACAGTGTCATTTTCCGAGTTTGGAGCCAGAGTATTTTAGTGTCATAGTTTGACCCACGTCCCATCCGCTAACATGGAGGAGGCGGAGCTTATGACCTATACTGCAGCCAGCCACCAGGGGGAGCTCTACTTGCTTTGGCTTCACTTTGTACTGTCTGTGCTGAAGCGATGGCTCGTAAAGAATCCGATTTCACATTTTGTAAACCTCTTTTCTAACCAAAGTGCTAAATTAGCAGCAGTTAAAGTTTAGTAGGTATACGCTAACGTGGTTTTAAACATCTCATAAAACATTAAACACATAAAACATTTGAGAGACACCCGTTCAGAAATTTCAACTCAGCATTTTCACCCAGGACTAAAATTCATGCACACATACACCAGCAGCAATACATTATGTTAATTTGTATTCCATAATTACCCCATCTAAGAAGGAATTTAAACATGAGCGGGACAGAGAGACTTCTGCCATCACCATGAGCTGTAACCCTTCATATCAACTTTGTCTCATCTGTATGCATATATTTAAATGTGAAGTTTAAATCAGACATGCTGGGTTAAGCTTCGTGACCTCGTATAGCTGAAATGTATAAAAGTACTTTGTCATTTTTTGTCCTTTTGGGCATGTTTTAAATGCAGCAGTGGACGGGCACAGCTGGTAGGAATACATAATTCTTAAATGGCCGAGCTCAGGCTGGTCACCCGCTGCCAAACATAAACACAGACAACTGGGAAACCTCTCTGCCTTGAAGGGTGAATGAGAGACACAAGGAACAGACATTTGCGAGCGAGCTCGGATTTTGGACAGTGTCTTGGCTTCCGTCCCCTTAATGTCTCAATTATCGTGTAACCACATTCTGGCCAAGCAGAAGGACAATTATGCACCAGTCTGGTGTGAAACGTGTTGGAGGAAAAACGCAGATTCTCTCTTGATAACTTGGACGGGCGCTAGCGCCGTGTTTTTGTTTCGCTTTCACGAATATGTCGACATTTTTCAAATGAGACGGCTCCGCTCGCATCTGTTCTGTGAAATGTTAAATACACCAGAATGAAATAACAGAACCTGTAATGAAATAACGTTTTGTTTTGATTTAACCATTTTCTCATCAGCGGTTGCTAATGTAGAGACAATGATAAGGAGGACAAATTAAAATACGGTCCAAGTATTTGTTTGCTTATTAATGTACTCTCAGTTGTTCAATAATACCACCCACTCACTTCTCTAAAGTATCTGCATATCCATGAAAAGTAATGCAGAAGACAGAAAACAATAGTTCAAAGACGAGAATCGCATCACAAAAACACCAACTTATGAGTTGGTAAATTAGTGTGTTCTAATGGAGGTACTTTAATATTATAAATACATTCAGTAGTAAACAAGACAACAACATTCAGTCAAACATTTGGCTTCCATGCAGACTTTTTTCTTTATAACATATAACATCAAGTTTGGCCTAGTTTTTTTTTCCCCCTTGCATAATTCTTCTACTTTGAAAACATAAGGCAACACTGATTGAATGAGGGCCCTTGAGGGTTTATGAAATTCATTGTATACTAATTTGACTCAGACAAATTAAAGGGCCTGCAGCTACATCTGTCCCTCAGTGCAGCCCGTTACAGAATAAAAGTCCCCGGAATCATTAGTAAGTTCTACAACGAGGCCAAATTACAGAGGAAGAGGATGAGGGTGACTTGCCTTCAAAGAAGGAAGAGTACGTCACGTGACCATCTGGAACAGTACGTCTCAAACAGTAGGGGGTGCGGTGAGGTGTGTGTGGGGGGGGGGGGGGAACTTTCAGTATTAGTGTCTTTATTCATGCTTGAACAATAAGCAAGCCTCCAGTCACTAGGTGGCAGTAGTGCTCAAACTAATCAACAAGCTGCCTGTTCAACCCAGTAGAAGAAGAACACAGGAACACCGGTGTACCAAGCTAACCCTAACCCTAACAGGCCGGTCCTGTTGTGAGCGTGGCATCAGTAAATAAAAAAAGCACTGTTAGCCTCGTTCAAAGTTGGCAACCACATCGCAAAGTGCAAAAAATTCACTATATCATCAGGTTCTCAACAGTACTTAAATTCGGGGCAAGGGAGGCAACAACAATGTGATGACAGAAAAGCTGCAAACTGATTCCAGGACTCAATTTTGGATCGACATCAGCTTCGTTCACCTTTTCAAACACTTATTCTCTCTATTTTGCTAACGTCATGTTTGTGTCCACTCGGGAGCTGGTGGCGTCCCCTGATGTTTACCCCACATGGGACCAATGTGGACTGAAGGAACCCAGAGTGGCATGACTGGATCATGTGTTTACACACCAATATTTCTCTACTAAACAGATCATCAGTGGGTTACAGCATCCCTTTTAACCCTATTATAAATTCCTTCTGATCCGGCTACATCATGGGCTACTATTCCAATTATTAGTGAAATACAAGTTTCGGTGTAAATGTAGTTATTGATAAGGAATGACCAGAAACTGATCTGAAACTAGACACAGATACAGTCCTGGATTAAATAAAGGTCTCAGCAAAGACTTTATGTCCATGTACTTTATTCCACATACCATCCACTGTTGTCCAAACACACAAAGACATAATCATTAAACCATTTGAACTAAATAGTATCGCCATTTAACAAGTAATTCTGTTAATTTCACTTTCTTCTTGTTCTAAAATGATTGTTTCCTTCTTTCATATCAATTAAACACAACCACCAGACCTATATCTACTGTCTTCACTGACTGATAAATGTCATAAATGCCATGAAAGAGATTTACTAACACTAAGTTTCTTACATAAATAAGTTAGGTTGGATATATACGTTCTGAGAAAAGGTGATTAAGAGAAAGATTAAGAGAAAATATACCAGCTTACATTATTTTACTGCATATTATGCAAGTACTAAAGATGCTGGAGTTTCTTTAGAGTTATACTGCTATTGATATTATCAGACACTAGTACAGTTCAATACCATTTTGATTCTACTCTTACAACAATGAAACGCACAAATCAGTCGATTTCTAATGTGATTTCTTCTCTATGACCTTTACTGAAGTTTGACGTGTTTGACCTCCACTTCCTCCTTCTCTGTGTATGGACCCTGTCCATACATCCACATGCATCAGCCTACACAGCATAGTTTAATTCTAGTTTGGCTGCAGCCCAACAGACAATAGCAAGAAGTGCTCCTGAGCTGCAACACCCCTCAGCACAGGGATTGCTCCGTTTCATTTAGCTGCTGGGAATTTGATTAAAAAGAAATTTAGTTTGGAATATGCAGCATGTAAGCACAATCTAAGCTGAAATAATGAAGGTCTTAAAACTAGATTTAGCCCCACCAACAATGGAAAGCCCTGAAGATCACATTACTTAATAAAGCATGACCTGCCTTGGGGTTGTTGGCATTATTTACTAGCATTGTACTTATGAACAAATTGTAAAGCAAGGAGCCAAATAAAAAATAGACCTTTTCTATAAGATATTAATCAAATGTGTTCTTTATTAAACCTTTCTAGCGTGTCCATTTCTTTTGAACGCTAGCACAGTTTTTGTTTACTTGCAGTACGTATACATCTATGGATTTATTCCAACCTTCATTTTTCTTTTTTTTTTTTTTTTTAAAAACTGAAAGACAACAACAATGTCAAACCAAATATTGTGTCTTTTCTTCTTTGCTGTCAAATTTCTCCAATGTCTCCTAGCAGGGCATTCCTTTGAGGCTTTCATGTGTCAGAGGTATGAACTTTCTGCTCATTTCTGACAATGCTAAGGAATACATTCCTCCTTTAAGATGCCAAGCCCAATATTGCATGTCTGTTTCACTCCCTGGCATTTCTGACTTTTGGCAAGTCGCTGCTTTGCCTTGCTTAGAGCTTCTGAATAACTGCCAAGTTTATATGTGATTTCTGACAATCTAAAAGAAAAATAGATACCCATGTGTTCTTTTATGTCTTTATGATAAGCACACAACTCTGCACCCCATCTTATACTCAGTCTTAGATGGCTAAATACATGTATTTTTTTGTGTGTTACAATAAAATTGAATCTTTCAGTGCCTAATTTAAGTTGGCCTCATGTTTTGAAGAAAGGTCCAGGCAAAAAAAATTCACATTTTACACATTAGTGCTAGAGCTCCACTTTGAGGACACCAAGGCAAATCAGCTCTCATGGTCTTGGCAAAAGTCTAAACTCCAATTGAACTTAGCAGGCCTCCTTTCCGGCAGCTTCAAAGATGGAGAAAACACTTTCATCTAATGTCCAGGTCAAGGACATGCCCATTTCGTTTATCCACCAATGTAAATGTTTTATCCAAGCTAAGGCAAATCCTAACTGTTGAACACACTCAGCCTGACAGAGGATTTCACTTCAACATAAAGTGGGTCAACTTGGTATCGTATTATCCACATGTCGTGTGAGATGGTGCAGAATGTTCCCATCAAAGACAATGCAGCCTGCACTTTTTCCAAGACACCACTGTAAATGTGAGTGAAGCTTTAATCTGTTCGCATCATATAATTAAACTATAGAGTTTTGCATGTGTTTACATGGTTAGATAAGTAAAACTGGGGGTCATGTACTGTGCCAGTCATGATGGATCTGGAGATTCTACAAGTCGTAGCCCAACGCAATTCTTGTTCTTGTCTGGTAACAAGTCTTTTGGATATTATTATGCATGTGGTTGGATGGTCTTACAACTAATGACAGCCATTGTGCTGTAAACCAATTCAACTCCACAGCCCTCAGATGACGTGGAGCTCAGCTGGCCTCCATGCTAGGCTGTATCATAGACCGTAGAAAGACGGACGGAGGAACAGCTCCTCAAAAGTGAAGCCAAAGCAAGTAGAGCTCCCCCTGGTGACTGGCTGCAGTATATGTCATAAGCTCCGCCTCCTCCATGTTCGTGGATGGGACTTGGGCCGAACTAAAACACTAAAATACACGTCAAATATTTTTTTCAAGGATGGTTGCAATCATTTTAGGTAGCTAATATAATGTTGATGCATGTTGGATAAGCTTTTTTTTAGTTAGCTATTTGACGCTACAGAAACAGGATGTGACATAATGGCTACCATTTTGTCAACTGACTACCAGTTGCCATGCCAACCGCTCCATAAGCAATCCCGTTGGACCGCGAGAGTTGCAAAAAAGAAAATGAAAAACAAGTACAGGGTATAATCCAACATTTCCTTTCCTTGTAACTGGTGGAGGTAGAGCAGAGTTCAGTATCAATTAAACAAAAACGTGAGTGAGTCTGGAGGAAGTGTGGTCCGGTCATGGATATCGCAGCTCAGCGTGACCCCACTCTCGGACCGTACGCGAAGTGGCGAGATGTTGTCCATATTTATACAGTCTATGGGCTGTATTAGATTTGGGTTCATCAAGTATACACATTTACCCAAATATAAAAACCATGCAGCTGCACTAACAACGTGATTTCATGCAACGCTTTCAATACTTGCATTCATATCAGTTATTTTAGCTTGATTTACAGACAGCCTACTTTAAAACTACAGTATGGTTTAATTAAATAACTCATGAGCGCTGGCGTTAAAACAGAATAGGTAAAAACCAAAGAGGCAGGGTACGTTGGTGCGACACATGGATTGATATGCATTTCAAGGGAAAAATTTACATTCCCCTCCAAAAGACGCTGATGGTAGAATTACTGCGGGTCATCTCCAGAGTCGAGAGTGCAATGAAGGTTTCATTAAAATGTAATTCTATTAAAATGAATGGTCGTGTCTTCCCTGAGTTATCCTTGGGTTAGATTGTCAGGGTTGAGGAGATCAGAGCAGAGGATATATAACGCACTGACCTCTGACAGAGGGGTGAGCACCTACACACACTTCACTTGGAATCTTTCTGCATATGCAGGCACAGAGCTGAGAAAGTATTGCCTGCACATAGGCATGACTTATCCTCGCAGGACTCATCGCCGTGTTATCGCAGTACATGGAAAGTACATTAGTCCAATACTGGAACTAAAACCTGAGAACACACAGCGTCTTAAAAGTCCAGCTTCCACGTGCATTCACATCCAGCAGCGAGCGCACGGACAATTTCTCCCAATCTGTCACATGTGCACACGCGCACACACCGAAACCATGAAGGCTGAGTACTAATTGCATATCATTTTCAGTCGTTTCACTCAGAGCTCGTTAGCAAGGGAGAAGGGGGTGGCTGCGCGCCCAGAACTAAAGTGGGAGAGGGAGCGAAAGAACGAAAGAAAGGACGAGCACAGCGAGGGGAGGAAGCAGCTTGTCGCGGCCACGGGAGGTGAGAAAATAAGGAAGGAACAATGCAAGGAAATACGACAAACAGGCAGGGAGGTAAAGAAAATATTCTATTCCACCTTCATGATGCAGATGGAGGAAATACAGAGATGAAAAAAAACAACTATGCTCTTCCTATTTGAGGCAAGAGGGAGAAAAACGAAGTGAGGGGAAGCAGAGGGAGTGGGAGTGTGGTAGAGGATAAAAAAAGATGCTAAAACCGAAAGACAGAATGGGAAAAAGTGGGAGTGTGGAAGAGATTGGATTTGGCCTCGCTCAAAAGGACAAGGAATGTAGGCAAAGGAGGAGAGGAGGTGGAAAGGCAGAGGGAGAGCAGTCAGGATTGGAGTGGGAAGGAGGGATGGAGGGATGAGACGGGGGTACGTCCATGGCGAATTGAGAACAGAGCGAGGGAGTGAGACAAAAGGCATGACTCAGGGTGAGGGTGGAAGATAAATAGGGAAGGAGATAATGAGGGGAAAGGAGGAGATGGTGGTGCAGAAAGCAGGTAATCTTTAATAGAACGTCTCGTTGCAAAATGAGAGCGTACGAGGCAGGAGAGAGAGAAAAAAAAAAGAGCTTAGAGGAATGTTTTCGACATTTAGGTAAATACGGTTTCTTGCTGAGAGTAAGATGAGCAGATTGATATCATTCTCATGGCCGTAAGCTGAATACAAAGTCAGAGATACTGTAGCAGCTGCTGCTGCTGCGAGTCTAACTCATGATAAAGACTGGCAGCATCCACAGCCACGTGTAATGTACTGGAATTAAACTACATCATGTGTTGAATGGTGACATTTAGTGATCGCATAGATTTGCAACACGACAGAATAGATTACCATAGACTCCCAAAAAGAGATGATCCTCAGTCAACCAGGTCATGGTATACCTATACCAAAGCTGAAACAAAGGCAACCGGACTTTCACCCACCATTTCAGTTCTGAACTGAATAAGTTGGATGAAGGCGGAAAAGTCTGTAGAAAAATACCTTTAACAAGTCCAGTTGCCTTTGTTTTAGCTGTGACATGTACAGTTATTTGCAGAAACAACATGTAGTACCGTTTCCAAACTTGTAGAAGGTAGTATACCTTGGTATAGCCATTTCAACCAAGTACAACCACAGTTCTACAACCAATCATTAAATTCTTCACAGACACCTTAATCACTGTCCTGTCTAAATGATTTGATTGGCCCTGGATATCTTTGCTGGAGCTGGACATAGGTCAGGCTTCCAGGCTATGTCCGATTTCAGATGAGGAAGGTTGTATTGTGGAAGTAGGAAGTAGTTTCTGAAGAAAAAGGTTTGGGTCCCATGCTGCATCATTGTTTTTTTATGTGCTTTTTGCAAATTCTTGACTAATTATTCCATTTGGCGCTACTTCATGGTTTGGGTTAATAGAGACCCTTCCGCCACCGTAACCACATCAAAGAGCAGCTTCTCCAATCTGCAACAAGTTTTTCTTCTTGGTTGCCATGGTGTCGAGAGTGGAAGAAACTGTCCTCTAGCCTGTCCATAAAGGGTTCAGACAGGATTTGTCACTAGAAATCCAGTCCAAACATTGAGTTCACTCGGGTCGCAGAGCTCCAAAATACATCCGACAACGCAGGTGGCCAAGCGAGCCCCCGAGGAAACTGAGCATCAGTCTCAAGAGATATATCCGAACCGTAAACATTTTGGGCAACCGGCCGTCTTCACTTTGTGGAAAGCTATAGGACACGGACATGTGTAGAACTAATACCCTGCTGAGAGAGACACCTTTTGGAATTGGGGTGGCGTTTCCCATCTTGTTGTCTCAATGCTCCTTGAATGAGCTGTTAAATAAGTGTTTCTGTGGAAGACTTCCAAACCTCCAGAGAATCCTTCAACACCTATGCACAGAAAGGTTTTACATCCAGAGCAAGAGGTAAACAATATCATTGCCTGAAATATTTGACCCCTACTGCCTTTTTAGTGGAGGTGACTGGCTGAGAATTTGTTACCTTTGGATTCAACCAGGCTAGCAAAGACTTTACGCTAAGCTAAGCTACGCTAACTGCTCCTTCGCTCGCTGTATTTTCATACTTACACCAATCAGTCAAAACATTAAAACTACTGACAGGAGAAGTAAGTAACATTGACCATCTTGTGACAATTCAATGTTCTGCTGGGAAACTTCTGTACCTGGCATTCATTTGTGTGGATGTTACTTGACATGTAGCACCCACCTACACCAGACCAGGCACCCCCACCCCATAGCAATGACACTCCCTGATGGCAGCCATCCCCAGCAGGATGCAGCCTGACACAGAGGCACACACAAAAACAGTTTAGGAACAACTAAAACACAAGGTGTTGACCTGACCTCCAACTTCACTAGCCCATGTCCATTTTCTGATGACTCACAACTGTTTTGGAGGCACAAGGGAGACCTACACAATATTAGGAAGGTGGTTTTAATGTTGTGGCTGATCTATAGATGGTTATAGTAGACATAAGAAGTGGAAGATGTGAGGAGAAGCAACTTCAGGAAGCGAGGACAGTGGGTGGTGTAGTGAGAAAAGCAGTGAGAGCCAGAGACTTTACGATAAAATCCTGCTAACCTTTATTGCCGTTTAATTTCACCCTCTTATGAATTTTTAACCCCTTCATTCCAATTCTTTCTTTTTTTGTACCGTCTTATTATTCCTCCTACCGTTCCTCTTGTTCTTTCATCTATTGCCTTAAATACTCGGCCTCCAAATGCAGAACATTTCCTCCTTTTGAAGTGAACCCTTGATTGTATAACTTCATTAGTACAGTGTGAGTGTTTTCATCAGCATTTGTGTTTGTTGGTGTTCACGTCTCTGGTAAATGCTTTTATTATTTTTTTTTCCAAGATGCCCCAGAGCCAGCGGTGAAAAAGCGGAAATGTATTTCTCATTTTGGACCAACTAATTCCGACTCTTGTCTACTAAATGCACGTACATACGCGCACACACACTCGTGTCTGAACAAATGACTGGATAAATAACCAACATTCTTCAGAGCAGGGGCCTGCAGGAATGAAAATGTGGAAAGAAGTATAATGGAGAAAGAGGTGGCGACGGCTGGCGAGGGAACAGGGAAGGAGATAAACACAAACAAAGGCAACGGGAGAAACCAAGAGGGAGAGATAGCAGAATAGGACCTGGATGAAAAGGAGATCCACGGAGAGGAAGACGACAACAAAGAAATATGGAGCAAAGGACAGATAGAAAGGACAATAAAGACGGGGGTAACTGGAGCGAGAGAGAATATGAGCGAAAAACAAACGAGGATGAGGTAAAAGACGGGAGGGAAGGAGAGGCCGGCGAGGAGGAAGGCATCCCATCTTGCTTTGTATGAATTTCATTAGACGGTTTGAGCAAACAGAGGAAGAAGAGCGGAGTCTGTGAAGGGGAGGTGAGGAATGGAGAAACAGATTGGAGGGCTGAGGAAATAAGAAATTTGAATCATGAGCACGCCATTCTGACACCAATTTAACTGGCAGCCGAAAAAAAAAAAATATACTGTCTGTTTGATACGCAAACAGAAGATGGTTGGAGATGGAGAGGGGAGGGGGGGTGAGAGGGGGGAGAAAACATTCATCAGGGTTTATCAATGAGGAAAAGAAGGAGAAAAAAGGAGCGAGAGCAGAGGAGAATGTTGAAGAGACTTGAAGATTTTAGCAAATATATGCGTGGCGTATACACGCAAAAATAAAGAGGAGAGAAACAGTTGGAGGACAAAACCCGGGGGAGGACGAGGCAAGGAGGCAGCCGGGGGTGGTGGTGGTGGGGGGGCGTTGAAAATACGGGCCGACGCGACCACACCACCCGGCAGACATTCGCACACCAGAGGAGGAGGATCCTATCTGATTAGATCCCCTCTGCTTTTCAGCCCTCTTTCTCCCTTACTTTCTCCGGCCTCGCTATCAGCCTATTAATTAATTCCTGCTTTCCTTGTTATGAAGCAGATGGAAGAGAGAGGAGAGGAATGCAAAATAACGCCGGCGTCCAGAAGGCAGCGAGGAGAAAGACGAGAAAGGCCAAAAGAGGGAGAGAAAGAGAGAGAGAGAGACAGTGCATGCAGATAAGAGGAGGAGGGAGAGACAGAAAGACAGAAGAGGCAAATATGGAGAGAAATTAAAAACAGAGGACACACACAGAGAGGAGGAAAAATGCAGTATTTTCAGGAATGCTGGTGTCTACGTTACCGATTTCCTGAATCAATTCCGATTCACAAGATCCCGACTTGATTCAATAGCGATTCGTTTACAGATATTTCAGCTCCAAAACCTTTTGAATACAGATTTATCACAACTAATGCCATTGGTTGTCTAGTCGGCTCATCTTGAATATGTCCATCTCTTCTCTCTTATACTCTATTAAATCCAAAATGGCGCCACGCACGCATCAGCTTTCAGGTGTTGGCCGTGCTCTCAGAGCTTCAAGTTTTAGATCCTTCTCAGGCGTGGACTAATCTTGTGAGATTTCTAATGAGAGGGTGAAGGAAATGGGATAGATTTTATGAATTAATAGCGTATATTTCACATCAATTTGAATCAGAAAATCCCTTTTTTTTTTTCTTTAAACCCAGCCCTATAATAACGCCAACCACGTGACACACAGCTCTTCTCTTGTGACAGTATATACATTAATTACAAAATCATTATCCTACCCCAAGGTATGAAAACGATCCTCTAATTAGCTCCCATTAAAGCATTATACCCATTTGTGCATGACGGGAACTTGATCCACATGAATAATTCACACGAGGAACAGGATTTCTAAGAGGTCTGGCTATATACCTTCGCTGCTTTTCACTAATCCTTTTACGTGACAAGCAATCAACGGCTGTTTTGTGAAGCACTGATATCAAGAGGAAAAACGCCTTCATTTTGTTGCTGGTCTTCCATTTGATGATTATATTCCATTATCTGCTAACTCACTGCTGAGTCGCTAGTGAAGTTGGAGGCCAGGTCAACACCTTGTGCTGTTCTTCATGTTTTTTTTTTTTGAGTTGTTCCTAAACCGTTTTTGTGTGTGTTCCTGTGTCATGCTGCATCCTGCTGGGGATGGCTGCTGCCATCAAGGAGTGTCATTGCTATGGGGTGGGGGTGTCTGGTCTGGTCTAGGTGGGGGCTACATGTCTAAGTAACATCCACATGAATGAATGTCAGGTGTAAAAGTTTCCCAACAGAGCATTGAATTGTCACAAGATGGTCAATGGTATTTCCTTCTCCAGTCAGTGGTTTTAATATTGTGGCTGATCGGTGTTAATTATATGCATGTCATTTAGGATTACCTTTATACCAGGTTGGCATTCCTCTATATTATTTAAATGGTAAATAAACGTTGATGGGAAGCTCATGCTTTCTTTCGTACAGCTAGTGTCTCTGTCGGCTAGATCAGGGTTTTTTTTTCCCCAGTAATGTACCATTTTGTACAATAATGACCAGCGCAAATTATTTTTGGTAGGAAGATAATGCCTATATGAAGAGACAAGTCTCAGTTGTGATGAAACAGGAAGTGCACTGGCTACACAAATGGAAAGGCTGCAGCTCTTTGAATTAAATCCCATTAAAACGCGTTTTACCCGATGCTGAAAGTATTTTGGCAGCTCCGGTTTCACTTCCTTCTCCGCGTTATCAGTCATGTCGCTGCCTTCTATTTCATACACAAGCTGTCCTCATTTTTCCCCTGTCAACCAACTTCCTGCTCACAGGAACATGTTTGATGCTTTGGTCTTCTGCGAGGTTTATGCAGCAATTAAAATAGGAATAATGAATATAAAACGTGGCCGGTCAATCCTACATTTACATTTTTATTTAAATTCTATTATGTAACAATTTTAAAGATTTAAATCGGTATAACAAATGTTGAAACAGTCACATACCCCTCGAGCCAGATCACAAATCTAATTACAGTATGTTGGGTTTCCCATACAGCCATTAAAAGTCAGTCCTACTCATGTCCAGAAGGCATTCATTTAGGACCGCAAGCTGGTAACATGCAAAAATGGAAAAATAACAGAAACAGTTCAATTTTCCCAATTGTCCATATAAAATATAAAAACACAAGTACTAACCGCATTTATTCACTGCGGCTGCAACTTTTTTTTTTTTCCTCCCAGGCTCTTACTGCTCCTTAACAGTCATAGATTGACCCGATCAAGAATGAGATCGTGCCACAACCCGTTCGTGTTCCTTCTAGGTGACGGGATGTGCTAAAATTGCTGGAAACATTTTTTTCCCCTGTGGCTGTAAGGTCAAAGGAAGAACAATCCCTGATTTCAGCTGCTGCCATTTTCACAAACCCTCCGACAGATAACTCACCAACAGATAGTGGACGTGGTTACACATGGGAGGTGTAAAGATCGTCTTAGCGTATAGAGAGATTGATGCATTTAGAGCTTCAACATTGTTCTTGAATTCCTCTGAAGCCATTATCAGATTTAGCTTGAGCCATTCAGATTTGAATCCATCTCACCTGCCTCCAGGATGCATCTTTGCTCATTTTTATGACCAGCATTCAGCTCATCACGGCTCCCCTGCTTCTTTCACTTCTCCAATTTGTATTACCAACAGCGTCCATATGTTACCCATTACCTTGGAAAGCATTCAAAGATAACTGAAGTTCAATGGGGTCACGGCAAATGCCTGGACCGTCACCTGTCAGAGGCTTCTGATTGGGCATTAAAGCTTCGACCCCCTTACATCTCATGTGAGTCGCTCTTTATTTACATTTGACTTATACCTCAACTGTGTTTCAAGGCCTTCTTGGGAGCTAGTCTGAGCGAGAGCTCCACATAAGATCCAGATTGATGCGAGAAATCGATGTGCAGAGGTGAAAACACCGTGTGGGGTTGATTAAACTCCAGCACCGACCCGATGTCAGTGGCCTCAGCTAAATATCGACTCAACCGTGTTTGATTCAGAACCCGGTTCGAGGTGAACCCCGAGCCGCAAAACCCTTGAACTCAAATCTGCATGCACACAGAGCTGGGTTTTGGATCAAACCTTTTTATTTAGGTGGTGTGCAGTACAAGTTAAAAAAGTGAAAGCGAAAACACAGCATTGAGTTTGTTAATCGGGCCCACGGATTCTGCTTGAATCGAGCCCAAAAACACAGGCAGGAGGTTCAAGTCAAGTCCCAGAAGTCTGGATGAACCCTGGAAAACCACTCAAATGTGTATTCACACTGTGCTCCCCTCTTATCGGTGTTTCGCAGATACTGTATCTCAGAGTAAAACACAACCATATACCAGCATTCATATGTTATATGTGCTCATGACCTTGGAAAATAAAATCTACACATATACAGACATATTTGAACAAATGATTCTTCTCCTTGGAGCGCTCTCTCATTTTCTTTCTACCATTTAAGGGTAAGAAAGGTTATTTTACAACAAATAATTCATGATTACTGATTAACTGCTTCCTACTATAATTAGCAAATTAATCAGCTGCAATGTTTCAGCTCAGAAACATAACAAGATCCTCTCAGTGCAGGAATCCTTTCAGCCTAAAGACCCGTTTTAATTTACTTAACTTTAGGAATTCATTTGAATACACTAATAAACAGCTACTTCTAGATAAGCCGAATATTATGTGATCACTTGTGGAACAACAAATTGTTTTAAGCTGTTCGACATCCCAAGTAACTGTAACCGTTTTGAAACCATTTAAAAAGAAGTTGTTATTCACCGCCCTTGAAAAACCAGGAACACTACAGCCGGGTTTAAGCCTTCACCGTGTACCATTTAAATCAAGGTTTTAATTTAAAATATGACAGGAGTCTGCAAGAAGTGTCCGTACACAAACACTAAACAACAGCACACCAGAAGGAACACACAAGCCAGAAAAAAAATGAAAAAAAAAATGCAATAGCCCATACAGGCCCGATAAAATGCAATCCAAGTTCTCTCACTCGGAAAATTGCACAGTGGAAGTCACAAATAGAAAGAGAAAGAGAAAGGCAGGGCAGATAAACAACCCCGCACACACATATACACACAGACACACACAGACACACGTGCGCGTCAACACACTAAATATACATGTGGTTAAAATGCATCAATGAATATACTGCATATTCGCTAGACCCACCGAAAGAAATCCAACAGGAGCCACACACTACACGTAATTGTTGTGAACCACAGGCGGATATCACACAAAGATGAGATGGATATACACATAAAGACAAAAGGCAATGAGTCGCAGGCCAGCCCTGATAACATGATGAGTGTAACATACTGTAGGAGCTTTGGCGGAATAAAATAGAGGCAACAACGGAGGCGGGAGTACAGCAATAACAAAAACAATAATAACAAAAATAATAAAAAATAAAGAGTATGCAATAAATATGACATGAGAGAGAAGAAGTAGTAATGCAGCTCAGAGAAAGTGGAAATTGAAGCATGAGTTAACATAAAGGGAAACAGTGAAGAGGGGGAAACAAAGGCATCAAGAAACAAAGAAAGAACAAATAAAGATAATTAAGGCGAAGATGGATAAGTAAGGGGTAAAAATAAGAGTGAGAACCCTGCATGGAGAAAATAACAGGCGGTTTAGACTCCTGCGTCAAGTTGACGCAGAAGCTACGGCAACAGCACATACTCAAGCGCCGTAGCTGACGCGCACCTCCACAGAAATGCCGCAGCGACGCAGACCGCAAGAGCTGTGATCGGTCCGCTTGGTTGTTGTGTGTTTCCACATCGAGGAAGAGTTAACTAAGGAGGTTCGACGATAGAAACGTTTGTATGACACATGTTCGTCAAAATTTCAGTCACCATTGTCGAAAGCGAAGCAGGAAGTAGAAACAAAAATGAACCTGACTGGCAAAAAAGACAGACAAGCATTTGGGTGACGTTATTACACAGCAACCTTACTGATGAGCGCACAAGTATAAGTGGCTTGCACAGGCGTAGGCTACGTGCGAAGGCTACGTGCGAAGGCTACGGCGTCTATGACCCACAGTACTCCAAAAGAGTTTAGCTAGCCCCAGCCACTATTGTGTTCCCCTGCTTGTGGGCTGGACAGGTTCCTGCTGTGGTCGTCATCTCTATCTCCACGTCCCATGGACAAACTATAACTCCCACGTGTTGGACTGGAGCTGGCAGCAGTAGTCCTTGTTCCGTTCTCTGAGAGACCTCCGTTGGAGGATAACTCCAACCAGAACCGAGCAGTGACAGAAATTTTAACAGCTTTTAATGATGCAATCCGTCTCTTTCCTCTAGGGAGAGCAGATCATATCGTCCAACCCCACTGGGAGTTAAACATTTCCACGCCACCGCTCTCCAAAACAATGTCTCCACACAAATTTTGCAGGAGGCCGAAATAGAAAAGCGATGAGTTTGCATCTCTGATGTTTGAAGTCCCAGGGTCGTACACTATTTTTTGGTAAATTTTGCCCTTAATGGAAATTACACATTAAGATGTGGAGGAAAAAATGCTTTCTTAAATCTGAAATGAGTAATCTTTTGTGTGTGTAGGTAGGTAGGTAGGTAGGTAGGCCCCTTGTTGTTTTCTGCCAGAGGAAAAAGTGCTTTCGGTGGAAACTATTTTCAGCTGCAGATTAATATACATTTCATTATGTAGTGAGTGTTTACTGCAGCAGAGCCGTGCGTGAACAATTCACTCAGAATAAACTCTGCTCACATTCATCATAATGGAGGAATATGTCACCCAGTGCAACAACACCGCAGCCAATTGATAATCCTGTTGGGACAAATTGATCTCTATGGCACGGAGAAAAAAAAAAAAAAAAAGGAAAGCTTTGTCTAGAAAGGCAACACTTGTTCAGGTAGATGAGTTAATTGTTACTTTTGTTCTTTTCATTGGACTTGGAAATTGCAATCTATGAAGTCACCGCCACCTTTTAATATATCGCTGGCATCATGATTTCTACTCCCTCTGTAACACTGCAGGGAAAATGACATTGAAACATGCTGGCACACACTGATGCATTCGGGGACCTGTGGAAATAATTACTTGTACGTGTAAAGAATCACCTCTAAAGCCACAGCTATTCTCTCAAGTAGAATTCTCATTAACAGGGTTTAGACAGACCAATCATGAAACACAACTATGTGAAGAGTGAGGCAATTGGGATTCCTCTGCACACACCAAAGCCCAGCAGGAAATCATCCTAATTAAACCCAATGCTCAGAGCAGGCGGCAAATGTGCATTTAATTTATGGGCATATATGGGTGCACTTGTGTTAGCATGTGGAAAACCTACACAGGAAAGGCGGTATGGGCGCATGAGAAAATGTATGTGCAAGCCTTATTAATGATCCTATAAGCAGGGCTCCCTGTGAGACACACCAACACGTAGGCCTGCTGCGTGAAGACAGCCCTGCAAAGCTTCCTTTACGTCTTGCTGGAAGGGATTTCATCTGTCATTTCACCCCATTATATTCCACTCACATTTCTCTGACTAACAGGCTGCTGAATCATTTGAATGCGAGCAGCGGGGCTTGGCATACAGTCGGATAGCTGATGTGTGGGAGTGACAACCAAACATATTGACAAACATGACCTGTGATTGGTTGGTTCACTCAGGAAACGCTCCAGCACCTTCTCGCAGGCCCCAGTGGGTCGAATGTACAGCATGTCGCACAAAGTGAATCAACGCTTGACAAATCCCTGGTGGTTTATGGCTGCACAATGAAGTCTGAAATGAAACTGACATCTTCATTAGGGAGTCTTCAGCTAGATCTAAGTAGCTTTGCGTGCTCCTCTTTGGTGGCAGACTTGACATTTGAAGCTCTCGCATTGCCAGCTTGGGAGGAGATTGATGTGAACCCTACCCACCGCTATCCCCGTATGCATATCTGTCCCAAGGCCTCAGCCTTTTGATAATACGCCCCCTTTTGATGCAGAATCCTGGGGTTTTCATCAAGTCTTTGATATGGCTCGGCTCGGTAGTCCCAAGCTTGTAGAAAAGGCTTAGGAGAAAATCCAAAGGGGATTACTGGACGAAATGTATGGAAATTACAGTTTAATTTATCATTTAGGCTATGGTAATTCATGCAAATTACAATTCCATTAATTCCAGCCTTGGGTTAAAAATAGTGTTGCTCCTGTATGGGTCCATAGTGTTTTACAATAAACTGCTTACGCTTAAGGTGCAGCCCCCAACAAGGCTGAGACTCTACAGAAACATAGTATGTGTCCTCAAATGTGGTTCCAAAACTAGCACAATGCTCATTTCAAAATTAAAAGAAAAACAAATTGGGGATGACACAGTTCCAGGGATTTTAGCGTTTCCATTTTTCACAATTCATTGTTTTTCACAAAAAAAGGCTCCAGGACTGCATCCTGTACTGGTACCAGATGCACTTCTGTATGTATGCCATTCCAAGGCTGCAAAAACACTTCTTTGTAGAGGTTGTTTTAGATTTAGATTTAGAACTTGACCAAAGCATAGCGCCATGAACTAGGCGTTATGCACTGTTGGCTCATTGTTGGACGACATGCAAGTACGTATCCCAAGCTTGTACCTTGACTGAAATCCAAATCCATGACTTTGCAAAGATGGTGAGTTACGCAAAAGGACTTCAATGTGAACCGAAATTGGCTTTAAGAGATGTCAAGATCCTCCCGTCATCAAAAAGATATTTATGTTGAGAAAGAAAGCTTTGGGCTGTGATTGCTTTTGTGCTTCTCGTGGTAGTTCCTTTTCTGGTTCAAGCCAAAGTGTCCGATAATCAGCACTCGACCACCATTAAGAGTCATGACCCAGGGGTGACCCTCTTTTGGCTTATTGCTGGACCTCCCACATGCTCGTGTCCACGTCCTCTGCATTGGCTGAATTCTCATAATCCAATTAGTGGCAACAGAGAAGGAGAAATGACAAAGACTGGGGTCAAAGACGTTCATCATTGGTAAACACCTGACCG
Source organism: Chelon labrosus (assembly GCF_963514085.1). Taxonomy (NCBI): domain Eukaryota; kingdom Metazoa; phylum Chordata; class Actinopteri; order Mugiliformes; family Mugilidae; genus Chelon; species Chelon labrosus. The sequence continues at coordinate 16,258,607 of NC_140337.1, forward strand.
TCAGCATGGTTTTTTCCCAGCCTTAAGCCTGAAAACCTCAGGGTCCAACGGTTTGTAGCCTTTTGCATTCTGCTAGCACCACTCCACAACAGATATCTACATTCATAAATATTGAGAACTTTACCTGCTTCAGGGTTTCCCATACAATGTGAATATTATGGCAGCTCGCCAGGGTTTAATTTACTCCCCCATGGTCTAAAAACGAATTGGAAATATTTTTGCACATCTCAAACAACGTCTGTTGTGTTTTTCCTATTGCTCCTAAACATAGACTGTAAAAACCGAAATCATCTCTCCCCAATTAGTTAGATCACCTCTCCCTCCCTCCCCTACCCAAAGCCGCCTCCCCCCAGACCACCCTCTACACTCACCTGCTCTGTTGAATTTGACCTGACGGAGAAAACAGCTTGGAAAACGGACGGGACTCGTGTAATGTGAAGCTACGTTCATCGCCACTGTTTAAAATCCAGTGTTTGTGCTCTTGATTTTTTATCTCATATAGATTTAAAAGTTGGTCAAAACCTGGAGGAAATGACTCCAGACTCCGTAACGTGAACTATCTTAACTTTGTAAGCGCTAGCTAGCAAAGTTAGATTAAAAGTCAACTGTTTACTACAAATTAAATTTATTCGCTCATACTTTTTTTTTAATTTTACATAAAATTGCCCAGTGTCACGTCTCAACAACTTCATGTTTAGTATTCCTGTCGATGAACTGCACAGGCTGCTGCTATTTGTGGCTAGATGGATGGATGGATGGATGGATGGATATTTGTCGCTAAACCCAATATGGATGGATGGATGGATATTTGTCGCTAAATCCAAGATGGATGGATAGATGGATGGATGGACATTTGTCACTAAATCCAAGATGGATGGATAGATGGATGGATGGACATTTGTCGCTAAATCCAAGATGGATGGATGGATGGATATTTGTCGCTAAATCCAATATGGATGGATGGATGCTTTAATAATCCCAAACTGGGAAATTTCACAGATTGCATGTTCTTACAGTAATTTTAAGACTGACTGATGCACAACACATGCTCTTATTCTAGATGCAGTCATTTTAATAGAGGGATAACATCACAGTATGTAATTATGTGCTTTTATTAAAAGACAGTAGAATTAACAATACCCTCCAAGAATCACCAGGCTCTCACAAGATCCTATGGGAAACTCTGCTTCTTACTGTATAATTGTAGTAAACATAAGAAACATCATATCAAAATCACATTAGTCAAGAAACTCGGGTTTGACCGCGTACATGGAAAACATTTCATAAAACAAAAAAAAAAAACAATGACGGCTGTGATTATAATCATGATGAGCATCCTTCGCATTATCATAAATAGCCTGCACTCCCTCTCTGCCAGTTACACACACACACACACACGAATTTGATTCTCCCCTGGTGTCAGGACACACACACTCAGCTACACCCCTCATTCTTATTCATCTGCTTACTTCTCAATCACTCACTGTACGCTCTGCTGCACAATTATAATCACCTTAAAATTATTTTATGACGTGCCCACAAAACCAGACGAAACTCCGCAGACTGCACGGACACACTTGACGCACACACACACACAGGCAAAACGGCACAAAACAGCAGGTTGTTTACCGCAGCGCTTACAGACCCAAACATCAAAGCGTACTGTACTATAAACGCTGATGCAGGTAATCACTGTTGTACACAGAACTCACTCAAACATCCACGCACATTTATGATACATATTATCTAGCACATTACAGAGGGTCCGGGCGTGCGGTCTGTGCAGCTCAGCAGTTATGTCTTTGCTAATGGTTATTTCATGGACACACACAAACAAACAAACACAAACCCTGTGTGGCCCAAGGAGGAGCTGTGGATTCTTTACTGCTGCACTTTTTTCTTGTGGTGTTGAGGAAGACAGAAATGGACAGGGGGTATACAGCGGGGAGGATCGGGATAACAGAGTCAGAGAGGCGTGAAGGAAGTAAATAAAATATAAGTCCGCAGCAGGAGCAGCGTGCACGAGGAAAGCGGTTAAAGAGAGGATAAGAAGAAGGACAAAGTGATGACAGGAATAAATGTGGGAACAATAAGAAGGAGAGAACTCCCACAGAAGGTGGAGAAGAAGAAGAAGAAGAAGAGGAGGACAGTAAGGGCGAGAGAATAGTGTCAATTTATCAACAAAGCAGGGAGTTAGTTTAATTGCAAACAACTGTCTAATGAACCTGGGCTGACCTTTTCTTGAGAGTCTTTATATAATTTATGTGCCAAGAAAAATGAATGAGTGTAGGAACTGACGGAGGGAGGGAGGGAGGGGGAGAATAATTGCTGACGTTGCAGCAACTTCTCCAACTCCCATGTCGAGAAAGGATATCAAAGCCAAGAGCGCGGGAGCTGGAGACGCTGGCTGCTGTATCGAGCGTTCAACAAAGAGCGAATGAGGAGGGAGGAAAAGACAAAAGGGAGAACAAAAGAAAGAACACGCTAAAAAAAGAGGAAGAAATGAAATTAAAGACTGTATGGGAGAAAAAAAAAAATTAGAAAATCGCAAGACAAGCAGAGAGTCGAAACAAAAGAGGCCTGACGACATAATAAAGAATGGTGGAAGTCCATTACCATGCATCGCAGCAAATGTGTCACTGTAAAATATATTAATGTGGGGATTCTCCACGGACTCAAACATATCTAACCAATCCAGACCTCAAACTTTGCTCCAGCGGGCCGCTCCGCTTTATTCTCACAGCAGCTCCCGGGTCGCCCCGGCCCGTCTTGTAATTCACCTCATGAATTCCCTTCCCTCGCTCAATTTCCACCCCTTATTTGTCAGGCCCCCCTCTGTCAATTAAGGCGAGGCACCGCTCCTTTCCCTTTACTCCCGCGCTCCCTCGCTGTCACTCTCTCGGAGTGATGAAGATGGAGAGCGGCCATTTAAGAGTAATTAGCTCGACTAAACAGACAAAAAAAAAAAAGCAGATGCAGCGCACACATTTTCTCTCAAGCACCGATTCATTAATGCGTGCGCCCGCGTCTCGTCTGCGCGCCAAAGAGGCGGGAAAAACGGGCGGCGCACTTTCTCCCGAGCACGCATGGATGCGCACGGAACCCGAAGCAATAAAAGCTCGGAATGACGCTAACCGGGGCTTTCTCCGACATATTTAAATTCTCCGTCTTTGTCTGGGAAATTGTCAAAACACGAGCAATAACAGGAAGATAATGCTCTTATTTTCCGTTTTGAGCGCGGTCACAATCACACTGAACGGCAGCCTCTTCGTCAGCTCGTTGTGTTGCTGTGTTTACGGCTAAATGCAATGAAGGCATCTCTCCAAGCACCGATACTTATTGCATGCTGCATGGAAGGACGTTTGTAGTTGTGGCCGTTTGTTTTTTTGTTCAAACTTTTTGCTTAAATCACAGTATTAAATATTAAGTATTAGATTATATGTGTTGGTTTTATTCCTCATTTACACTGTGCAGTAGATACAAACAAACAAAACTGAGATAATGCCGCTTTACATGATGAATCCAGTATCAACCTATACTGTGATTACCATTTAATGTGATGTCTGCATGCCTAAGAAAGGCCTGAACGTGAAATAATTCAAATAAGGCGTCCAACGCAGGCACGCGTGGACAGGTTTACGATCATCTGCATCATCTGGGGTGTAATTGTAGATCACACTTAAGCGCGCCATCAGTCTGTCAATACGCCTCCGTGATGGATCTGACGCAGTTCGCTTAACGACATTAGAGATTTTGTTTTCAATATTCCGCCGATTGTCTGCGGAGACGTGTTTATTGCTGTCTTCCACCGTTGGGAGGGTTTTATTGTCTTGTTCCTTGCGCGGTAAAAGCCGCTGCAGAACGAGCTCTTTTCCTGCCACGAGTGGGGAAAAAAAACTGGCGAGAAAATGAAATAAGGATGCAGCACAGCGCGCGGCGGCTTCAATTCACAGGTTTGTTAGCGGCCTTGTCAGTCAGATTCTGCTGTGAATATCCGGTATTGTGTTTGCGAATAATTGACACGTCACTGTCATTTGAATTGTAGTAAACTTTTCTACAGCTCAGGGTGTGCTCACGTCCTTTATGAGCAGAATACTGAGCGAACACTGCACATTAACGTTACTCAGCACAGTGTTACAGGCTACGCAGGTTTGAGTTAATTGAGTTTATGGATTTTGATGTCAAACTCGTGGTCAGATCACTCGACTGGGCTGGCATGTTGACGGGGAAAGCTTTCAGTTTAGTGGGTTAGTGGGAAAAAATGTCACAGAGCCGGTGTGAAACGGCAGATTTGCAGCGTTTTTCAAGTGCACGGTGATGAAAACCATTAAATTCAGAAGGGCTAGTGAGTTGCCCTTAAGCCGAGATTAATTCTCAACGCACGTTCAGGTTTTAATAGTTTTATCCAAGTCTCTTATTAGAGATGGTGCTCTTTAGGTTGGAATCAAGCATCAAAGCACAAATACATAACAGCCTTCATTTTAAAGCGCGTTTAGCGTTAAAAGCCTAATCAGAGCTTCAAAACATGCCCACGAGCAAAATCTCATCGTTATTTCAGCATTTGAGCGAGTGCAAAGGAGAATTACGGCGAATCAATAGCTCTTTAAAACAATCAAACAACTACTAAGAGGATCTAACGTTTAGTACCGAGGCTACCAAACATGTAGATGATTTAAAATGATTACTTTCAGGGTGTGTTCTCCTTGGCTATGTTATTTCCCCGCTAAGAAGACGGCTTCCAAGCTGAACTGGTGCTCTGTGGAGAGTTGGCTTTTAACACAAACTGTGAAAGAGTTTAACATACCTGGCTGCCCAAAACTCTAGAAGTATGAGAAATAATGAAGACATGTCCCAAAGAGATGGGCTGGCTGCTGAGGAGGACGAAAGCAGGATGTTTAAATGTGGTGGAACATGCAGACTGAATTAAACCACATCATGTGCAAACTACTGCTCTGGAATCTTAAATCTCCACTTGGAGCACAGTAGAATATTAGGACAGCGTCCGTCTCTAATGGATCTCTACCACCGTTTCAGGACCTTGGACAGCGCTCCACTCTGACGTTAAACCCTTTAAAGCTTCCAACCGCACCACGATCTCCGGTAATAAATAGAAATAAAGACACGGGTGATTGACGAAATACTCAACCACAAGCGGCTCCTCGTACATCAGCACCATCACATCAATAATTCACCACATGCCGATACGTTATTCAATGACACAATCACACACACACTGTGTACTCACACTAAATACTTTCATCTGTTAGTTCCTGTTTAGATTCATTCAGTATGTATATATTTAACAGCTACATGGAGAGATTATTTAAAAAAAAAAAAAAAAAAAAGTAGGCTCTCATTACTGAGGAGCACATATAACCTTATGTTGTGAATGTGACCCAGACCACCTCCAAATGTGGACAGAGATCCAATCACTCAGTGCATCCTGGGTGTGTTCACAACAGTGCTTTAAGCTGGTCGCTTGAGATCAAATTCCCAAGGACGCATGTTAATGTGAGGTCTGAGTGAGGTCATAGCTCATTATTGTCCTTTGGAGAAAGCAGCTGACAAAGACCTTGGGGTGAGAGGGTGGGAATAAGCTGGGAAATATATATATATATAAATGAATTCCACAATAAAAGATCTCCCTTCAACAGTGCAATTACATGAATATCAATGAGACCAGTTGTTGAGACCAGTCTGTATGTCTCTGCAGCTACAGTAGCTAGCTGCTAATGCTCTCTGTCTTAGATTAAATGGTTAAGCAGAGTTTATACATCTGCTGGACACAGACGTTGTAACCTACGCACTCATTTTTGTTTCCAATTCCTGCTTCACCTTCAACAATGGCGACTGAAATCTTCTGGTGAAATGTTGCCAAAGACGAGTCATACAAACGTTTGTATCTTTGAAACCTCCTCAGATAACCTCTCCTCGATGTGTCCCATCTTTATTGATCCAAAACAATCAATTCAAAAACTGCGAGATGGAGAAGCAGTCGGAAATACTAAAGCGGAAACACGCTACTACCAAGTGGACCAATCACAGCTCTTGGGGCCTGCCCATTAGGGCTAGTTATTAGCTTGTTTTAGTTTTAGTTTAGATACAACTTTTTAACTGTTTTCTGAGATTTCAATAGATGGAGCAATGCTAATCCTGAGGAATTAATATTTTTTGGGAGAAAATGCTAACATGGTTTATTTGTCTGAATCTTTTCTGCACTGGAGCAACAAATAATTGAGGACAAGTTATAATTTGTTGTTGTGAATTCCCAGCAGGGCAGAAAAAAAACACAGAAACATTAGTTCAGGAACTCTTAACTTCCCGACATTTGTCCCTCACATTAAAGGTAATCTACTTTCTCTCTGCAGCATTTCATCCAAACAAGCACACAATCCTTTGCTGTCCCTTCAGCCAGCGCTCACACACACACACACACACACACACACACACACACACACACACACACACACACACACACACACACACACACACACACACACACACACACACACACACACACACACACACACACACACACACACACAGAGACACACACACACACACACACACAGAGACAGACAGACAGACAGAGCCCAGCGCGAGCCTGGGGGTATAATTATATCACTTTAAGATCTAAAGGACTCCTGTCCACCAATCTACCAAATGCGCAATGTCCCTTGACAGCGGCATGTGCACACACTCGCACACACTAGCTCGGTGCACAGAGCCAATGACGAACACACAGTCGACGCACAGAGGAAAGATCATTTACAGCTAAATTATAGACAAATTGAACCTTGAGAGAGGAGAAGTTCAAAGGCAGGGCTGGAGCTGAATGCCGAGGCGGCCTCCCGGCCCCTCACAAACACACTTATGCCTTTCAAATATACAAGCAGAACACACACACACACACAGGGTATGCCTCCCAGACAAAAACTATCTTGCATGTATCTCACATTTTGTCCGTCGCAGTCAGACGCATCAGACAGATTTGCCTCTATTGTTGGAATTCAGTAAAGCAGGAAGTCAGATGAATAGGTATTCACATAATGTTCTGATGCAATGTTTTCGCCTTGTGTGTGAGAGACTTTGTCGTCGCCTTTGGACATCAAAATTTTGGAATACAGCGGTGTATTTTTGTATGCATCTATGAATGAGCGTGTCTGTCTGTCTGTCTGTGTGTGTGTGTGTGTGTGTATGTCTGTGTGGGTGCATTCATTCTGATTACAGATTGTGGTATTCCGCCTCCGCACTGACACTCGTGCATGCGCCCATTACCACTGCTGAGCAAGAGAGAGAGAAGCAAAAGAAACCCTGAAAAGTTAGAGGGTGCCTTCCCCGTCAAAAAAAAAAAAAAAAGATACCACCTTGTCAAGGAAGAGCGGCGGAAAAGTGAGACATGCGACAATAATCAAAGCAGCGCGGCGGCGAATGTGGAGGAAGAGGAGCAGTCAAAACAGGATCTGTGAAGGGTGGAGTGTGAGCAACTGGCAGGGAGAGGGAGAGGAGGAAAGGTAGAGGAGGACAGGTAGGAAAGAGAAGGGACACGTTTTAAAGGCTAAACATGATTTACAATTAACTTGATACAAAATCCTGCCCATGCATGAGTGCTGAAGTAAGATTTAACTCCATGTGGAATCTAATTAAATGTTCAAGTGTTGTAATATACACTGATCAGCCACAACATTAAAACCACTGACAGGTGAATAACATTGAGCATCTTGTGACAGTTCAATGTTCTGCTGGGAAAATTTGGACCTGGAATTCATTCGTGTGGATGTTCCTTAGACATGTAGCACCCACCTAGACCAGACCAGACACCCCCACCCCATAGCAATGACACTCCTTGATGGTAGCAGCCATCCCCAGCAGGATGCAGCCTGACACAGACACACACACAAAAACGGTTTAAGAACAACTAAAAAAAAACATGATGAACAGCACAAGGTGTTGACCTGGCCTCCAATTCAGTAGATCCCAAACTGATCAAGTATCTGTGGGATGCAGTGGAACAAACACTGGACCCAAAGGCCCCCCACTAATAACATCCTGTTGCCAGACACCACAGGACACCCTCAGAAGGCCCATGTCCATTCTCTGATGAGTCACAACTGTTTTGGAGGCACAAGGGAGACCTACACAATATTAGGAAGGTGGTCATAATGTTATGCCTGATCGGTGTACATCAGTATACGGCACAACACTGATCCAAAAACAGATAGCAGTCCGCAAGCCGACCTTTCTAAGAGAAGAGCAGCCATGCTAAGACGCTGAAAGAGGAGTTACTGGAGATTTTTCACTACCATTTAAAAGCTCCCTGAGTTTTCTTTCAGTGTTGCATACAAACAGTTCCACTGGTACAGCCTTTTTACATTTGTCAGTAAACAGTTGTCATTTTAATTCATGAATATTTAAATTAAAAATTAAAAATTTAACCGTGTTCATGGCAAAAATGAGGACATCCTAACTATGTCAGAGAGCTAAGAGAGTCTCTGTTCTTGATTCAGACGTCTTCTCCTTCCTTCACTCCAAGTTTTGAGATATTTTTAGGCCGTCTTGCACGCGGCGTGTTTTAAGCGACCAATGTAAAAACCTTCAGTTTCACGTTCTCGACCAACATTTGCATTTGTGATTAACCGATATCTAAGGAAATCTGTTCTTAACAATATCTATTTGATACGGACTGAGCCAAAGGTCCAACAGCTGACAACTCGTCTCATTCCAAATTTAGTTAATGACGTTTGCAGACTTTAAGCCGATGGGTGGCCAAACCTTTACAAATCTTTTTTTACTTTTTGTAGTACTTAATAACAAATAAATAAAATAAGAAGAACGGTTCATTTTTAATTCGTATTTGCCTCCGGATTGTCGGCCTTTTACTACTTTTTGCTTCAAACCTGAATTAAACATGATCATTGCATACGTGCATAAATATGAACTGTCAAATTTATTCAGTGAAAATCGTGCAGCTGCACACATGTCTTAGTCAGAATAGCCAAATTAAATTATATTTCTAAAAGTCTCTCAGGCTCTATTTAGGATGATATTTCTCCATAATGGAAAATGCTCCCGGGGCTGCAAACCGAAGTCAATAGACTCTTTATTAGCCCTTCAGCATATAAGAAAAAATTACAGTGCTTACGATACAACTCGTACCCACATTTTCCACCATTTCATTTCACGGTCGCTGACGGCAAGGCGCAGCTTTGTCCGATTGGCAAAATGTTGTGATATGCCAATGTCCACAGCCTCCTATAAATGCACAGTTAGCGATAAATGTTCTTAAAGCGTGATTTGACATTTTAGTCAGCATTACTCCCACATTCAACGTAATGGCTTTAAAGTCATTCTCACACCTGTACCAATATATTAATAGATGAAAACCGAAGGGGATGAAGAAAAGATGAGCCTCGAGTCGAAGTGGATGAGGCAAAGGTGAGGTAAAGGACAGAGAGGGCGGAGAGATGAATGAACAGACAGATATCGGAGGGTGAATGCGAATGAGAGGAGAGGATGACAAGGATGAGACGGATGAGAGGAAGGAGAGAGGGCTGAAACTGGAGGAGAGGGGAGGGAGGGAGGACAGGAGAGGGGCAGAGAAGGAGTGATGGGGCCGACACACGGAGGGAGAAACTGACAGAGCTGAAAGGATGGTGGAAGGAAGGAGGGAGACAGAACAGGAGGCAACGGAGCGAGGAAGGAGGAGAGGAAGGGGGGGATGGAGAAATGGACAGAGGTGGAGCGATGGATTCACAGATGAAGGGAAGTGCTCGAGGGGGAAATGACGAATGAGCTACATGGCTGTGGGAAGAGGGGTTGGGTTACTTTGATATCTGAATATGTGCATTATATCGACCCTCACAGCACATAACATTCAATTAGTGACAGTTCAGCTGCTAATTGCGGAGTAAACAAGGATAAGAGGCCGCTCACAGCTGGTAGTAACACGTGATCTGTATCTCGCCTTTTACATTTATGACTGGTACTTGTGTTCTAGTTATTCCACTTCTGCCTGCACTGATTGGTTATTAATACGATAATTAGGCAGGCGAAACCGGCACTCCTTACAACTACAACACATCGCAGGTGAAGATAAGCAACGCAGGTGAAGATAAGCAACGCAGGTGAGCGGGTTCTGTTTATTTTTCCTTTGACAAGGACTGAGTGGTGCCAGCTTTATGCTCCAGACAGCAGGAGGTGGAGGAAGAGGTGACCTTTCAACCTGTTTAGGTGGAAGAATTACCAAACAGCGCAGGCTGAACCTTCCCCCAGCCGGGAGTGGATCACTGCGTGAGCCGGGCTACCTCCAGATCTGGTCAGTCCAGAGTCTGACAGCAGAGCACAGCTTGGTGAAAAGATCTTTTTTTACAGGACAAAATAGAAAAATCCAATTCCACAACAGTCCAATTTTGAGACATTTTACTCGGCACCAAAAATGTCAACCTGCGGGCGGTAATGGAAGGAAAAGTCTGGGGACGCCAAAAATCAGTCACACACAGAAAATTTGGGACCCACCTACTTCAAACCTCATCCCTATTCATCTGACATTTAAAAAACACTCCATGCAAGACAAAAGACACAGATGCCACACTGAAGTAAACGTAATATGTGTTGACATGCCTCAAAATATCAATAAGAATTAGGGGCTGAACAACCTCAGATTTTTTTAAAGTCGACTAATATGTGATGAAAGCCGAGGCGACTAGTCGATGACGTCACACATAAAAACACTGAATTCATTCATTCAGAAGATGATGATTAAGACAGTCCCATGTGCAAACTGATTTGTGCTTTCTTTATCTTTTCCAACACCAAACATGCATGGAAAGGACATGCTTTTTTCCACCCAGAGCAAAACAATGGGATTAAGTGTTAAAGGGGAGCTACTGTTTTTTTACAACCTGGATTTATTTCTGGCATAAAATACGATCGTTTACTCACCCATATAACTTTTGTGTTATTTGCACTTGTTCAGGAGATATTTAGATCCGCGTATATCCATATAGTGGGAGTGACTGGGGCACCGAAATGCAGCCTCTAAATAACGTATTATCTGCCACGAAACCAATATTTTGTTATAGTACGCTAGTGCTATTCCCAGTTGAGTCTGGAGTTACCTGTTATCATCATCCAGGGTCTGTAGATTGACCTACAGACCCTGGATTATGTCTTCTGACCTGGATGATGTCATCTCTGAGTGGTGCGCGCACCTGCGACGGTTAGCTTGTTTACCTGTAATTTGCTACTGCTAGCTTTTTGCAACATGGCTGAATATTTTTCCGATTTTGGGGTTATGATAACAGGGAACACCGGACTCAGCGGGGAATAGCATTAGCGTACAATAACAAAATATTGGTGAAATTAATTGTCTGTTTCGCAGCAGATAATGTGTTATTTAGAGGCATTTCGGTGCCCCAGTCACTCCCACTATATGGATATACGCAGATCTAATTATCTCCTGAACAAGTGCAAATGACACAAAAGTTATATGGGTGAATAAACGTATAATAACGTATTTTATGCCAGAAATATGGTCCAGGTTGTAAAAAACAGTAGTTCCCCTTTAACATGGCTATATGGAAGGAATATTACTCAACAGAATGATTATCAAAGGTTTACACCACCCCTCTAAACCCGTTTAAATATTCCCTCTGATCAGACCAGTCTGTCCTGATTGAGGTCGACCCATGAGACAGTTTAGTTCCGACTGGGCGATTATGCCGATCATAAGCAGCACACTAGTGTCCATTTAAATGACCTTTTCATACCAACACTTATAATGTGCCTAAAGAAAGAAAGCTCAGGTAGAAAGACAAAATCAATCAGCCCTACCGGAAACAAAGTGTGGTACAAAAAACAAAGAGCACTTAAAAATGAATGCCCAGCTTCAAGTACAGAACACAGTTGCTCAGAAAGCGATTGGTCGCTGGAAGGCAGCCACCGGAGCTACATATAAAAAGCATTTTGAAGTGAGTGAGTATGTGCCACATACTGAGAATTAAAAGGTAAAAAGATTATCAAGCCAAGGCTCAACTGTAGTCAGGGAAAAGAAAGTGAGAAAACTGAATAGGGAACAAGAAGAATGGCTGATGAAAAGAGGAACTAATCAGGAGACATGAAAGACTTAGTGGGGGGGTGGGTTGAGGAATGAACTGAAAGTTTCACACCTCGGTATAAATAATAGCTGGCTGACCACTCTATTAGTAACAATGTCTAATTCAAACACACAAAACATGAATAAATGTGCTCCCACACTCAGACTGAGAGAGCGGCTCCAAGATTCATGGACAGAAAGTTCAAATAAAAGTACGTTTTCCCTTTTGTAATTTGCACTCAAATGTAATACTTGTCTTCTTGTAAAGAGAATATTTTCCCTGAAATTCTGATGGATGCACACCGGGTTTCTTTTCCAGAGACCTGTTCTCTCTTCGTCTGCCGTTGCTGCTCAGAGCCAAACCTCAGCCTGAAATGAAAGCTGTGCTTCTGGCAGCTGAAACTTTCAACACGGCCGCTTCATGCCAGACTCTGCCCCGATTCAAGTAATTACTAGTCTTCCGCCAATTCAAATGACCCCAATTCCACAAAATGTCAAATTTCCTCAGTGACATGAGGGCTTCCCTGCAGGATGGAGAGGATATGACAAACCCGTACATGGCTGGATTAGAGTCAGACTGTAATAAATAAGAATGTCACTTTATTGTCTGGCTGGTAGGAGCACAGGTGGATGCAGTGCAGGTACATAAATAAGGAAACTGACAAACGAGTCGGAATTTATATGTACACCGATCAGCCACAACATTAAAACCACTTACAGGAGAAGTGAATAACATTGACCATCTTGTGACAATTCAATGTTCTGCTGGGAAACACACACAAGGTGTTGACCTGGCCTCCAAATTCACTAGATCCCAAACTGATCAAGTATTTGTGCGATACACAGGGGCCCCTCCCCTAATCCATTCTCTGATGAGTCACAACTGTTTTGAACGCACAAGGGAGAACTACACAATGTTAGGAAGGTGGTCATAATGTTATGCCTGATCGGTGTATATATAATCATGTTCTCCTGGCATCCTTGGTGAGTTGCAGCCTTTTAGTTTCCATCTTTAAATATATCAGACACTACCGTGCATTCAGCAGCAGTAACAGAAAAGAGAGGCAATTCTGCAATTTATAATTCACATTATAGCAATATCTGCTCTGTGCACATGAAAAACATAATTTATGATGGATACATAGCCCAACTTCTTCCTCTGTCCTTGCTTCCCCCAAAACCGTCTGGATCTTTCTTACAAAAAGATAAATGTCAAGGAACAGAAAATCACAGAGGGAATTCAAAATGAAATTTTTAAGACTTGTGTCGACGTCAATAAGTGCGTGTAAAATCGTCCATCCGGAGTGAGACTCATTACGATGGGAGCAAACAAAATGATTGAGATGTGTGTAGAAGAAGGGAGAAGGAGTTTAAAGTAGTTAAAAGACAACTTTCACACCAGCCTAGTCTATAGCTAGGTAGTTTTGTGGCCCAGCAACAGCAACTCAAAATGAAAGCAATAATACAAAAAAGGGAATCATAAATCAGCGATGTGGAACAGTAATGGTCCAGCTTGGAGACACAGCCCCAAATCTCTTGGTGTTGGGTTAACGTGGCTATCCATCCCTCATCTTCCTGAAGTGGACCTAATTATCACAGCAGCCCTCTCAAACTATCCAAGAAGTTGTTTTAGGAATCATGGGCCATCGATTCTGTTGTTTATGTAGGAGGATATAATGGAAATAAAGCTGATCATTAAATGATATGAACAATCATACAGCTGCCCTGGCTACTGCAGAGGAGCTGTGATAAATAATCCATTAAAACGTGAACACGAGTGGCATCAGGATTTGCTAATTAAAGACTGCTTTCAGATTTTTATTGTCTTTATACTTTTTAGACATTATAGAAAGCTGAGCCCCTTTAGTTCTCAAATGATTAGTTTCATGTCCAAGCCTTACGGTGAGCTTTTAGCCGCTAGCACTTCAGGGTTTTCCCATTCAATGGTAATACTATGGCGCCCGCCAGGGTTTAATTAACTCGCCAGGGTCTCATAACGAATCGGAAATATTTTTGCATGTTTTAAGCTACTATAAGTGCTAGCTAAAGATTAAAAGTCAGCTGTTAAATAACTATAAATTAAATTCATTCGGTGACACTTAATCTTACATACATTTGTCCACAAAATACAACGTCTCAACAGCATTTTGTCTAGTATTCCTACATATGAACTGCACAGACTGCCGTTATTTGTCACTAAATCTCACAAAATCTTGGGGGAAACGCTGCACTTCTTATTTTTATTGGTTTTCTTATGAGCCAACCCGTAACCTGGATGTGTCCCATGTCTCCACCATAGACTGTGTGAATATACTGTCTAAGATCTGCACACAATGCAATACATATTCTAGCCAGTGATTTTATGCAATTAAAGGGGAACTACTGTTTCTTTTTTTTTTTTTTTTACAACCTGGACCTTATTTCTGGCATAAAATACGATCTTTTACTCACCCATATAACTTTTGTAGTCATTTGTAGTCCTTCAGGAGATATTTAGATCTGCATATATCCATATAGTGGGAGTGACTGGGGCACCGAAACGCACCCTCTAAATAACGTTCTGCGTTCTGCTACTGCTAGTTTTTTGCAACATGGCTGAATATTTTTCCGATTCTGAGGTTGTGGACGGACCATTGCAGAAGCAAATTACAGGTAAACAAGCTGACCGTCGCGGGTGTGTGCAGCGCTCAACGATAACAAAATATTGGTGAAATAAACGCATTTCGCGGCAGATAATGCATTATTTAGAGGCTGCGTTTCGGTGCCCCAGTCACTCCCACTATATGCATATAAGCTGAGCTAATTATCTCCCGAACCAATACAAATTACACAAAAGTTATATGGGTAGGTAAACAATCATATTTTATGCCAGAAATAAGGTCCGGGTTGTAAAAAACAGTAGTTCTCCTTTAAGTCTATTAGCAATTCAATACACAAACAAATAATGCAGAACAAGGTGGAGTGTGTGGATGTTTAAAGATTTGTTAATAGCATGTTTCCCTAACCCTAACCCTGTCAGCCATGATGGTTCTACATCCTCATCTAAAGCAGAAAAACATGGAAAAATACAACCTAACCAAGAATAAATTAATTAATAAATAAATCAAGGTCTTTACCTGAATTATGCAAAATACAAATGTGTACTGATGTCTTCCAGATCATCATTATGTCTCATTATCTACATTTCTCTAGCATAAATATTTAAGAGCTCAACTGACAGGTTATACTTAAAAGCAGGCATACTTTTTACTCAAAGTAACTAATTAGCGGTTTCAAATAAATAGATAAATAAATCTTTTGAATTGAGGCTGGCAGCTGTTTGACTTAATGGCCACCAGGACGGATGCTCGCCGAGTAGATTTCTATCGCTCATCCAGAGCTGATTTAGTTCACTGTGGTGTGATGCAAATATCTCTAGTTGATCAAAGACCTCCTGTGAGTAAAAAAAAAAAAGAAAGAAAAGGAAAGGAAACGCACGCACACACAAAGACTGAGATGAAAGAAGCCCAACAAGAGTGCGGAGACTTATCACGATAGCAAGAGAATACAGATGAAGTTGTCAGTCATGTTGTGTTACCGTAGCAACAGGCAATTTTGTTTCCTTGCGCGCCCGTCCCCCCCGCCCCTCCCGCCGCCTCCTTCCCGCCAATTAAACTTGCCCTATTAGTTGCACCGGTTTGTTAGCGTGTCAGCTTAATTCAATAATAAAGCAAATTATGCAGGAAATCTGATAAGAATTAGAATAATTGTGGTTTTCTGTGTATGTGCGCACACACACATCATCATTATTGGCGCCGAGCAAAGATTCACGGGTTCGGGGTGTGACGGCGCTGCTGCCACGCCTGTACCTGTGTTTTATTCCGAGACCCATCTGTGTTGTTTCATCCGAGCAAATCTCACAGGTCATCAGTGGAGCCGAGCGCTATTTATATCTTTCATTATCCTCTCTCTCTTCCTCACCCCTCTCCTCCGTTCTTGTTGCCTCTCACCCCTTTTTCTGACCTCATCTCTCTGCCTCTCTGGTCCTACACCTGATCTGGCTTTCTTCTCTTTCCCAATCTTTTTCTACTTGTCAGTCTTCCATCAATGCCTTCGTGTTTTTTTTTTTCCCCCTCAGCCTCTCCATTTCTCAGATTTTCGCTTCTGTCTCATGTATTTAACATCACCTTCACTCTTTGCTTGGCTGTTTAGACTCCTTCATGTTTGAGGGAGAGAGAGAGAGAGAGAATGGGAACCCTCCCACCTTGAAGCTGCACACCTGTCTGGCGGATGATCCAAAAACGCCCATACGCAAAATGACAACCGCCGCAATTACACCGCTACCCGCCAGCCAAAATCCATCCACATAAGTAAACATCTGCTACTTACTCAGTGATTTCCTCTGTGACCGTGTGCTCAACTTGGAGTCGGGAGTTGACTTCGATGAAGTAGTGTTTGCCATGTTTGTCCACCAAGAACTCCACCGTGCCCGCGTTCTCGTATCCCACCTGTGGCAGAAACAAAAAAAAAAAAAAGAAAAAAAAAAGGCAGTTTTACACCTTTGAATTATCCTGTTAGTCTTACTTGTGTAAACAATCAAGAAGGAGTGCTCACTCAATTTAATGAGCCGTGAAACTCAAAGAAAACAAACTCCTGTCCGCGCTGCGCAAGCAAACAGGACTACATAAAAACGGGAGGAGAAGAAGCCTCGCGTTTTATTTGTGTGCGGAGATGAGAGCAGTTTGTCATCATCTCCCCGTAATGCAAAATTAGATCATTAATCGAGGGGGATTTATTGAAATCTCATCATCATAAAAGGCCATTTTCTCCACTACCTTTTTGCTACAACGCTGCAATTAGAATCACAATCAGTGTCAGGTACGATAAATACACAGGAACCCGTGTCAGTGTTGTTGGTGCAGGGACATTAATGTGTCCTCTAAATTATGCAATATGCAATGCAATATGCAAATGAGCCACAGAGGAAAAATATAACATAGGCATTTAATCAGCACATAGGGCTAATATATACATATATAAGTCCACATAAGGTAAGTAGAAGAGGTTTAGTTTTTGTAGCAGATCCTTTAATGTCCGGCCAAATTATCTCAAACATCCACTTCCAAGCTTTTCAGCCCTTATTCCATCTTCACACTACAAGCGACAAGAGTTGCGTAAACAGACGAGAGAGGCAACCTACATTTTCTGCAAGTTGTTCAAGTGTTACTCAAGTGCTCGTTGATGTTGTAGGACGGACCACAGATTCACATTTCTATTCAGGGGCTTTACGATTGAACAGCGTGATCCTTAGATCCACAAACTGGATAATTAGAGTGTTGCGAAACTATTGGGAGGCCTCTTCCTGGGCAGACAAGTTAGAAAAGAAATATAGATGAGACGCCTTCACTGTGATAAGTCTGTGGAACGCTACTGGATTCCCTCATTGTGAGTTTTAATGATGGAGCTGCAGAGCGCTGTCTAACACATTTTGATCCAATTTATCCCAGAGATGTACATTTATAAGATCTGGTGGCTGGGATGGTAGCCACCTAGAATATAGTATGACTTACATCATTTTCATACTCATCAAACCATACAGTGATCTACTGTGTCCTATTGATTGGTCATCACCATCCTGGAAGAGATGGCTCCCATCAAGATTAAATTGGAGACTAAAGGTGATCAGTCAGAGCAACTGACAGTGACTGTTCCCCCTTCGAAAGAACCATCACATCCAGTGATGTCTCTGCATAAAAAACACACAACTGCGTAGCTATCGTATATATACTGACAAATAAATTACGATTAAGATGTTTATTGTCACATTCGAGAAACTTATTTAAGAAATGTTAACGGTTAAATCATTTAAATGTCACTCTACAAGTCTAGGATGTAATATACATGACTGTATATACACCGATCAGCCACAACATTATGACCACCTTCCTCATATTGTGTATGTTTCCCTTGTGCTTGCAGTTGTGACTCATCAGAGAATGGACATGGGCCTTCTGAGGGTGTCCTGTGGTGTCTGGCAACAGAATGTTGTTGGTGGGGGGCCTTTGGGTCCTATGGGTTGAGGGGAGGGGCCTCTGTGGATCATCCCACAGATACTTGATCAGACTGCATCCTGCTGGGGATGGCTGCTGCCATCAAGGAGTGTCATTGCTATGGGGTGGGGGTGCCTGGTCTGGTCTAGGTGGGTGCTACATGTCTAAGTAACATCCACATGAATGAATGCCTGGTCCAAAAGTTTCCCAGCAGAACATTGAATTGTCACAAGATGATCAATGTTATTTACTTCTCCTGTCAGTGGTTGTAATGTTGTGGCTGATCAGTGTATATCGCTTTGTTGTAGCCAGAGCTGTACAGTCAGTACACAGTATGGTAGCAGACGTGATGCACCAGAAGGAGATAATAAGGACTGGTATATGATCTTAAAGCAAACCAGTATTTGAAACACCATATTTTTGTTGCAGCATCTTGGAACATGGATCATTACTGCTGTTCAAGTACGTGATGATATCCACTTCAGACAAGATTCAGTTTGTATAGACACAAAAAAGCTTCTAAAAAGGTACAAACCACTTCCATTTAGTCATCTAAATGATGTCGTCCCCTCCTTTGAACTGAAATGTTCTTATTTTATTCATGCAGCGTTGAAATGTGCTATTTATAATTACACTTTGAATGTTCTAAAACAATTCAATAGGTTTGTTAAATTGCTCATCATTCATTCACCAGAGAATAACAAAGCATCATTCGATCTCTGGTAACCTCCTTCAAAGCATGCTTTCTTTTCAGCACACAGACCTTTCAGTTTTAATTATACACGTTCATGTAAGAGTGACCGAAGATTTCCATTTGATTTTAATGTCCGTTTTAAGTTTTAATTATAACTCTTACACAGATTTTTTTTTTTTTTAAGGTATTATTCTCCATCATTTTACTCCATCTATGTCTGCAAAAGTCTTGATGGAATCTGAATCAAGTGAAAGTCTGATGCAGCACCTGATTAGAACCGACTCAGTTAAAAATAAATGTTCACGTCTCGTGTAATTAGTATGCTTAGCTAAGATTTGCTGCCCCCCGCATGGAATATGTTATTTTTTTTTTCCTATCTGAAGCTGAACACGGCTGCATTCAGAGTAAAACATGATAACTGAGGGAAATTAGCATGTTCGTAAGCCAACACCAGCTTTTCCCATTCTTTTTCTTTTAAACTCCACTCAGCTCCACTTTAATTCTACCCAATGGGAGCTTCACGCAGGGTGTAATCGCTGCATAAATGCTACATAAATAAACTTTATTATTATCATCAGCATAATTTCAAGACTAGGCGCGTTCAGACAAATTATACTCATGATCTGAGCGAAGAAATCCGATTGGTGTTCAGACCATCTGGACACGTTTAACCAATCAGAGCAGTTTCTTATTTCTCACTCAGCCGTATCACTGGTTATTTCCATAATCAAAGCCATAGAACGAAATCTTGCCCATTTCGAGTGAAAATAAAATATTGGAAGAAAACAACAATGAAATGAAATTACAGGATTGTGAGCAATCAAATGTCCAAAACATGGGTTGCAAAACAGCAAATCTAATTTTTGCAGAGGGCACAGATGTGAGAAAAACCCATGCAAAGACTAAAATGATTCAATAAGCAAACCATTCTCGTGTTTTTGGGTTTTGGTTTCCCCTTCCCTTCTCTACAGTGTTGAGCCTTTTTTGGAAATTAGAATCGGGTGTAAATTGCGAGGATGTCAAGGATCCAAACTGAACCCTTCACTGCTGCTTTCAAACAACAAAATTCACGTTTAGTTAACGGTTAAACCGGCGCACTTGCTCTGATTTCCATTTGGCGGACATCAACACAATCGACTGGGCAGAGGAAAAGACAAGGATGGATTGCAAAGACAATGATGGCCTCGAGCTAAAACTGCAGCAATTAGACTCTGGCAACCAAACAAGCACAAAAAAGCCACTTGCAAAAAATAAAAATAAAAAAACATCACTGTTTTGGAGAAATCTAGCATGCACAAAAAACACAGATAAACAAATGGTTCACTTGAATAAAACACCACCTGCTCAGAGCCTCTCCTTTAACTAGTAGAGATATTTAAGGTAACATCTCTAGAGGAAATTAGGTGGAGGAATCAGGAGCACAGTGCACACACCCACATACGGTACACATGTATTTATGCTGAGAGTAAACTTGTAAAGTATCTGTATGGAAACATTCAGACACACTTAATCAGCAGAGTTTTTTTTCTCCTGCAGAGAGAAATTAGTTTCATTTATGATATCTGGAGCTCCTCACAGGTTTTACCGCAGAGACTCATTAAAGGGATCACATGCACAGCTCAGTACGCAACCTGACCACACACACACACACGGATCCCAACAAATAAAAACTGTATGAGATTAAGCACACACACGTGGACGTGAGAGGGCACCGCCAACCGAATAAAGAACGTAAAACACCTACACACTGACAGTGAGGTAGCTATGTAGCTGTGTCCCTGCTGATCCGGCAGAAATTGAATAATTAGAGTGAAGCATAGTCTCACACGTGCACGCCACATATTGCAAATCCATAAACATGTGTGGTATATACATCTACTTGTGGAAGCACATGTGCTGCAGTTACACAAAAAAGGTACATCACGACAAGACAGAAGTAATTTAAGTAAATTCCAGCTGAGACTGTGCATGTAACAGCTGACAAACCCCCTGTTTACGTCACCCATAGGTTTCCTAAAGAGCGTTTTTGAAGCTCAGTGTGGAGACACTGGCCGTCGCCATCTTGGCAGCGCCTGACTCCACCTAACACCTGGCCAATTCAAAAAGGAGGCGGAGCAAGAGTGAAGCTGAGTCAGGTGGCTGATGCCCAGGCAGGCGGTTAAGGCTCATTTAAGGTACTACAGGTTCTACTTCCTGCTTCACTGTCAACAATGGCGAGAGACGAGTCATATAAAGGTTTGTATCTCCGAATCTCCTCAGTTAACCTTTCCTCGATGTGTTCCATCTTTATTGATCCAAAACAATCAATTGGAAAACTGTGGAGATGGAGAAGCAGCCAGAAATCCTAAAGCGGAAACACGCTACTACCAAGTGGACCAATCACAGATCGTCGCCACAACGCGTAGTTACATTTCTGGGGAGGTGCACGTCAGGCTACGGCATTAGGGTCTGTACAGGGTCTGGGCTGTCGCCGTAGTTACGCCGTCAAATTGACGCAGAAGCCTAAACAGCCTATTTGCGTCCTGCTATGGCACCCACCTGTCACTCAAAGCAGCCCTTAATTATGCGTAATTTTAAACATTGATACGATTTAAACGATTGACTGAGATGTCAAAACTGAACCAAGACCAGGGTCCAGATTTAGAGACCAAAATCACTTTTCGTATGAGGCTGCTACCATGTTTATTTCTGCTGTAAAGTCATTTATTATAACTTAAAGGTCCATGGGGACTGACTCACTTTTGGAGCATCCCTCAAGTGGCCATTTGAGGAACTACAGTCTTTATCTTTTAGTCTGAGAGGTTGACCAGAAAATAAAACAGGATTGAGTTCTGTACAAAGTCTTGCTTATAAAGGTGAGTTCAAGCTACAAACAGTCCAAAGAGCTGGCAGAACTGATAGACTGGTTGAGAGTGTCGGGGCCAAAATAGCAAAGAGGTGATCGCCTTTAGTCTCGCAGTTGGAGCAGGGGAGCAATAAGTGGCTGACATTTGAAGAAAGGAGTAGTGGAAGAGAGGAATGATGAAATGGACCTGGCTCATGCAGTGTCTCAACGAGGTCTTAAAGTGTAGTCTAAATTATTTTAGGAAGCCGGTGAATGGATGCGTACAGGGGCTGACAGCTAGTTCTACCAGCATTTTAAAGCAGCTGTAGAGGGAATTTAAAAAAGACAGACGGGAAAAAAATGAAAGTATGAATAAATAGTTGAAGATCTGTTGAAGACGAGATGCAGCGGGTTTTCCCAGTATTTCATGGCTGAGGGAAAAAAAACACACCGACTGTACAGATGAGGCTTGCAATCTAGGCTACTCCTCTCTGTGCACATGCACTCACACACAAAACTCTAAAATGCCAATCTCCAGCCTGAGTCACCCTCCTCTTAACCTTCTGTGTGCAGCCAATATTTGCACCCAAAGCCTCATTGACAAACGGTGAAGGACAGTACCACGGGAGGAGATGGGCTCCAGCCTTCATACACCATACACACGCACACAGGGGAACTTAAATGCACACACACACACTGCATCAATGTGTGTCACTCCATATTGCACTAATTCCCCCTTGCTCTCGCACACTGAGTCACTGAGTGAAGTAGCAGCCAGTGTAACAGATTGAGTGGTCACTGTTTTATAAGGTCTGGCAGCCAAGTCAATGGGCTGTACTAGCACAAGGTGAGGTCACGGGGATGCTGGGCGGGTGCAGACTACCGCACAAAGAGTCAGTCACTTTTAAGAAAGAAAAAAGAAAAAGAAAAAAAGAGGTGCATTTAAGCTTTTAGATCCCTGCTGCTGGCCACAGTGCGTATATGATTGCGCTTAAATGAAGCCAGCTCTGATGAATGTACACTGGCGTTTTGCCCTGGATGGAAAGTGACAGAGATGGATAGCTAGTACTGTAAAGCAGAGACAGGCGGAGTGTGAAACAAAATGCATTAAGAACGATCCATGAGTGCAGGAGGGGAAACGCAGGAGAGTGAATGGATGGTGGAAGTGGAGGAAGTGGTGGTTGGGGGGGGGGGGGGGGGGGGGGAGATCAAATGAGGACACAGACAAGGAATCAAAGTGTTCAGTGTGGGAGTGTGGAGAGACAGAGAGGACAAAGGTATACATAGTGAAATGAGTGGATTAGATGGAGCAATCAGAGGGAGTTGGAAGGCAGGGAGCTTCGGTGATGGAGAGACCGTCACCTTTTCGGGTTTCTGCGTC
This sequence comes from Chelon labrosus, assembly GCF_963514085.1. Classification (NCBI taxonomy): domain Eukaryota; kingdom Metazoa; phylum Chordata; class Actinopteri; order Mugiliformes; family Mugilidae; genus Chelon; species Chelon labrosus. The sequence continues at coordinate 16,281,629 of NC_140337.1, forward strand.
TCTCTCAAAGCGGTTAGAAGATGCCAAAATTCAAATTCAACAAAGGCTCTTGACAGATTCCTGCTTGATCGCGACAGCTCTATTGTAGTTCCTCTGGTTGCTGATGGCAAGGTCAGGACAGGAAATTCCTCACACACAGAGAAAGGTAGCAGCAGCGATGATGCGGCAAATGTTTTCTTGGAGTCTACTGTTTACCTGTCTGATCCTTCATGGCCGTAGACCTCTGTAATCATAATTCCTGGAAAGGTTTCTAGGCAAAAACACTTGTACACCATCTGTATTATGAATAAAATTCAATATTATATTTTCTGCCCTTTGGTGTTTAATAAAGCTTTTTTATTATATGTTTTGCAGTGTGTACATCAGTATCAGGCCCAACAACGACTAAAAAAAGTTATTTCTGGAGTTATTACATTTTATGGAAAGCCATTTAAAAATGTTTATGACTCATAGTGCACTCAAGGGCATATACTTGAGTTTTCCATGTCCATCCCTCCCTCTGCGTCACTCACTCCCCGGCAACACCGTCAGCTTTGGCTCTCTAGTATTTCCATTTGTTATACATCAGTGTGTGTGTCCGTGTGCATCTTCTGTAAATCCTTAAAGCCAGCAATAGAGCTGCTCCTATAGAGTGCGTAGGTTCATCCGCCCTTGTTCTGCTGCTGCTGCTGCACATTGTTTAATTGTTATCCTCTTTGTCTTAGCGGAGAGGTGTTTGGGATTCAAGCTGTGCCGACTTGAAGTCTGAACCGCAGTGTCTTTGATTAGCGAGCCGTGATTAGCCGTGTCCATAGAGGGCGCTAGGCTAGGTCAAATCATCTCCAAAAAGTGTGCATAAATCCACTGCACACGGTATTTTTTATCTTCTTCTTCTTCTTCTTTCCGGCAAATATTTGGTCGTGTTTGCTCTGATGAAAATGAGGCTGCTGAAATGTGTGGAGCCTGCTCTTCATTAGAGGACCCTTTTGCATTTTCTTTCATATAAGCACACACACACACACACACAAACACAATTCTGGCAGATTAGAGTTGGTGCCAAGCATAACAAGAGTTTTTGTCCTTGAACTAAAAGAAACTGTAACAAGTACTCAACAGGAACAAGACCTGCAATAGTAAGAAGATTTTTTTTGGCAATTCAATTTTAGCCCTAAAACACTGGTTAAATTCCCTTTAAAGTTTCACTACACAAACACGGACACACTCCGTGGTCATCTGGTGCGCACTCGCGCTACACACAAACTGTCCAAAAACAGTTGTTACTGCCAGACTGCTGTCACAACACGCAAGTCCAGCAAGGAGCAGCAATACCGAATTCACCACACACAAAGCACTGAGGTCCCACTCCTCCTCCCCCTCCCTCCTCCCCTCCTCATGCCCCACACCCTCCAGACAGAAAGTGACGCACGCTGGGTCACGAAGGGTCCAGGGGCGGTCAGAGTAACGTGCGACAAAGCCTCTGAGCTTCATGTGTGATGTGCATCACGTAGCAAAGGGAACAAAACAAATCAATCCTGCAATCGATGGTACTGACCTGTTAAATGGCTATGTCTGGTTACATTAGCGTGTGTGTGCGTGCGTGCCGCGGCGCCGCTGCTCGTCCATTCACTGCGGGGTGACATTCAGAGGCAGCGGGTCTAATTGTTTGGAGCACATGATCAATGCCGCTGTTGTCATGAAGCGAGTGTCACATGTCTGCAAACACGGAGATTTTAAAACGGGGTCTTTGAAGAGAAAAGTGGCTCTTGAGACTTTTTTCATAAAAAGGTCTGATGAGTGAACAAAAAAAGGAATGGAAAATTAATTTAAAACAGAGAATGTGGCAATTACTCAAATAGTTTTCGGTCATGAACACCTTTCATCTTGTGCTCAAGTTAGATGATTGTCTGAACAATAGGCATCATGAACTTTGTAAAAAGTTCCCTTTGCTTTTTAATTTTAGATTAATGGTGGAGTTGGTAAACTTTCTTTTTTAATGAGTGCAGTCCAGAAAACCCCCAGACCGATCATAATTACGTCCAAGGCTTAAGGCCCTTAAATATACGGAACTTACACCTGTCCGGCATAACATTATGACCACCTTCCTAATATTGTGTAGGTCTCCCTTGCGCCTCCAAAACAGTTGTGACTCATCAGAGAATGGACATGGGTCTTCTGAGGGTGTCCTGTGGTGTCTGGCAGCAGAATGTTGTTAGTGGGGGGATTGGGTCCTATGGGCTGAGGGGAGGGGCCTCTGTGGATCATCTCACAGATACTTGATCAGTTTGATCTAGTGAATTTGGAGGCCAGGTCAACACCTTGTGCTGTTCTTCATGTTTTTTTGAGTTGTTCTGTAAACTGTATTTGTTTTGGATCGCTGCTGCCATCAAGGAGTGTCATTGCTATGGGGCGGGGGGGTCTGGTCTGGTCTGGTCTGGTCTGGTCTAGGTGGGAATGCCAGGTCCAAAGGTTTCCCAGCACAAGATGGTCAAAGTTATTTACGTCTCCTGTCAATGGTCATAATGTTATGCCTGATCGGTGTATGCCCTCCGTGAAAGTTAAGTGTAACATAGAATTTAAAATCAGGACAGTCTACTGCATTTAAACATCAGGCAGGCCCAGATTTAGCCGAGCACTTGTTAGATTACAGCCTCGAACTGTATGAGCATGCTCTTCTCTCAAAACTGAATATGCTAAGGCAAAGCTCCTGGCGCTGCCAAAGGCTGGCAGGGGTAAAACATGGGTGAATAAAATGTCACTGCATCTTAATTTTCAGCAAATCCCAAAAGAATTGTTTAAACAAAGTGACAACAGAGAGGGGGAGGTGGGGGGAGGGTTTTTTTTAACCACTTGCGGGCTTCATTTTGAAAAACCAGCCATGCTAACAGCCAAGGCAATGAAACAGACTGTATAGATTAACTGTTTTTCAGGTTTACCGCTTGTATAACACACAAGGGAATCACTAAATGAAAAGAAAAGGCTGTTTAAAGGTGCTACACACCGCAACTTGAGAGGCGCACAGTCACATTACATAAGCAAATCCTACAATATCTCTCAGGCAAGCCTCCTCTCATCTAAACATCCCCGCTGCTTGTTTGGCTTCAGCTGCAGCTCTCTTACTTCTATTCTGTCCTCTCTTGTGAGGATTGGAGTTAATCCGGTGCCAAGTTTCTTTTTCTTTTTTTTTGGTAATCTGATCCAATTCCCTTTCAGAATCCCAACACACACAAGTCTCATCCGATTCATTGCCGATACAACCGCAGAACAACAAACACACACACACACACACACACACAAATAGATCAGCTCCATTTCAGCTGTGCCACCTCTCTAATCCTTTAGCTGCAGGCTGCTGCCAAAGCGTCAGAGCTCACCCACCGGAACGCACAATGCACGACCGAGCAACAACACACGGTCACAAACACATACAGTGGCGAGCACACACATCACATACATGCCTACGGGCGCACAGAGCTCATGATCATAATGAACACAAGCATCTGGACGCCCACACACACACACACACACAGTCCTACACGCACCCACACAGTCATATTCATCTCAGCGGTGATGGTAAGAAGCTTGACCAGAATCCCTTCATTCGTTTTCCAAATCATTTATTCGTCCCTTCATTCGTGCTGTTCCTCAAGTCTATCACTTATTTCTTTCCTTCAAAAAGATGCCAGTCCATCATGCCTCTGTGATTAAGATTCAGGTCACCCAAATGCTTTTTTTTTTTTTTTTTTTTCACTTGCAGCTTTATTTTAAAGACAAATCATCAACATATTCGGTTATCAACATGAAAACCAACACTTCAGGAGGATGCAAACACCTTCAAACATCTGTATGTGAGCAATGAAACAGCAATCAGTCGATACAAATTGCTCTTCTCGCAGGAAATGTCCCTGTAACTAACAATGTTACTCGTCAGGTCTTTAATTTCTTGTGGAGTATTGAGATGGGATAAGCATCCTTTCAAAATTGATGCCCAAATTACCCCAAGTGCTGAGGGTGGTCATTAGTATTGCACGGTGCAGACTTAGGAGGGTTTCAATTTGGGACCAGATTGCCAAAGCTCTGCAGAAAATGAGGCCTAAAGTGACATTTAAAACTCTGGAGGGTTCACGCCTCTTAGTTTCGAGTGCTAACATTTCCCAATTATGGATAAACACAGCCCAGCTATGGTTAATAAGGAATATGATTCGTTTTGCAGGTTTAATGATTGACTTTAAGTATTGGTCAATTTATGTAGAGTTGTACAAATGTTTTTTTTTTGTGTTTTTTTTAAATTGGGTACAATTTTCATAGACCTGGTGTTAACTTGGTTCCGGGGTGATGTGATTACAAGTTTAAAGTACTGGTGTGTACTAGGGGTTGTACCGACCAGTCGACTTTCCTGCTGTACTGTGACGCTTTAACCCATTCAGGCCTCAACACTCTTCTGTAAACCCCCTCTCAAAACCTGAGGTTTTTCAGAATATGTCAACACTTAAACCTTAATTTCTCAGGCTCTGTAGCAGATAAAAACATGAGATAAAAAGCATTTGACAGCTTACTTCTTTGGCTTTCAACTTGACTGACTTGCTAGGGCATAATCTTCAAATGCATTTTTTTTTTAAAATCAATAAACTCCAAACATTTTTAAAATTTTGAAAATCAGTAAAGATCTATTTTTTCAATTACTTCGTCAATATCACTTCCTTCACTTGAGTCAGCCTGACGGATCGCTAGCACGGTGTTTAAAATTTTCGATCAAAACATACTCCACGTGTAGGCTTATTTCGACCAATCACAAAGCGTTTTATTAGTCACATGAGTTTAAAAAAAATCCCTAAGCATCTCTGTCACTCACCCAAGAATATTTCAGCCAATCACAGTGCATACAATTGGCCATGTGCCTCGAAAAAGACGACAACGCTCAAAATGACACAGACGCGTTTGCCGGCCTTAATGGCAACTACGCATAGATGCGTGATCCGGTCTTAAAGGTAAACACGCACAGATGCGTGATCCGGTCTGAATGGGTTAAGCAAGAAGTCAACTAGTTGCCGATCACGTGACAATAACAACACAGACGCCTCCGAGAAGACAGGTGAGGAGCCCAGTGGGTCATTGCAGCAAACTAGCAGCGGTTCATGAAGTGTGTGGAAATACTTCACTTAAGATGAAGCCCGTTCTGCTGTGACATGCAGAATATGCAAGTCAGTCCTGACATACAACAAATATACTACTACAATACACACTCAGCTAAAAAGACATCCGTTAACGCTAGCAGAGGAACGGTCCAAATCCTCTCAACAGCGGTCAATTAACAACTTCACCTGTGGTAACAGAGAGAAGGAGGCTGCACATCAACAATTTGATGGTGAATTTCATTTAGCTGTTATACACGGAAAAGGCTTCGGAAATATACCGCATTATATTTTTTATCCCGGCTACATTATCCTATCTTACAGTACGATTAATATAGGCTAAAGGTAAACGGTATGTTTATATTTCAGTTCTGTTGTGTTCTATTAGTTGACATTGTTGCTGTGTGCTGTGTATATGGTGTTGACGTGGGCTACGGCCGGCAGTAGTTTGTGTTCAAGCTTCAATAAACTTGCAGAAAAGCCTCCGTAGCTTCTTTTGTGTGAGACGCAACAATATGTATTCAGGTCAAGAATATAGATTTCATTGTAGCAAAGCATTACTTTCTACTGAGTTTTTATGTGCGACGTCATCGACTAGTCAACGTTGACTCAACTTTCACCACATATTAGTCGACTTAGCCCTAAAACCAACATCGTTCAACACCCAAGATGCATTCTGCTCAGTTGAGACCACATTCTTACACCAACAACGCATCCTGGCCACACCGACGGACCGCTTACTCAACTGATACATCTTGCAGTAGAGGGGTTTTTGCCTCATGCATTCAAAGAAAACACACAACCGCTGTTAGGAATGATTAGCAGAAATGACAAATGCACCATAAGTGTTGTCCCCGTAGTGACATATATGTATACATTAATATATTAATGGCAATTAGCCATGTGTTTATACTAGGGCCGGGACTTTAACGCGTTAATTAAGATTAATTAATTACACAAAAATAACGCGTTAATTTTTTTTAACGCATTTTAATCACACTTATTTTTGCACCGCGGAACGTTTCTCACTGGATGAGTTTCGGCGGACCGATTATACTGGAGCACCAACTAGCATTCATTACCAGTGTCCTCAACAAGCAGCGGGTGCTGCCGTGAGCCCCTCTCCCGTCCCAAAGCACTCACAGGCGGTCAGTCTCACAGTAGCCCCGCGCAGCAGCGGTCAGAGCAGAGAGGGAGAACCACGCCACCGCGTCCAGACTGCAAACGAATGACGCATGCGCAAAGCTGCCGCTGATCGCGCCCTGGTTTACAGAGCGGGATGTAAATGTTTCTTCACTGTCACACTAAAATAAATAATAAAATAATAATCCATTTAGATTGTTAATTTTGTCAAGTAAAAACCGTTTGTTCAAAAAATGTTAAAAATATTCTAGTTATGGCAAAAAATGCTCATGTTCTTCTGTGCCTGTGACTTGTAGGCTAGAAACTAAACCAAACTTAAGAAAACAAAAAACAAACAAACAAAAAAAAAAAACTTAAGTTACTGTGCCAGAGCGTCTCTTTAGAGTCATTTTGCCAATACCAAGCCCGGATAAAGGAGGCGCGTTAATAATACAGCGTCCATCACAATTACATCCAAAAGGTAAATTATGCAAATTAGCCGATGACGTCATTTAGCGACTTCTAGCGACTTTTAGGACAGCCAATAGCTACTTTCCTTTCCTGAGGAGTTGGCAACACTGTTCATTACTTCAGACAACAACAAACCACAGTGAACATGAAAGAAGAAGCTGATGAGACCGCTTTGGTTGGCCCCGTGGATGGGAAATTTAGTCATTATTCAATGGTATACTAAAAATCCATATGAAAAAAATTACTTCTCACTGTTCTCAGGTCAAATATTTATATGCGATTAAAATGCGATTAATTTCGATTAATTAATTACAAAGCCTCTAATTAATTAGATTAATTTTTTTAATCGAGTCCCGGCCCTAGTTTATACTGATGTTTGTGAAGTAGCCATGTGTGATGTCTTAATAATGACTAGGGTATTAGTGGAGATTTATCTTTCAATGCTGCAAAAAGCACAGCAGTGACATTATTGTGCTCATTCACTGCAATCCTGAGAAGTCTATAACTAGCAAGCCTAACAAAAAATAAAGTACTAAATCTATGCGTGATAATTCCATGTATCACATCTCCTCAACATACTCGTTCTGCCAAAATGGTGCATTTGTTGAATTTCAATTTGTACATCGACTGAAAGATTAGAGGTTAGGCTTTGCAACTAAACCTGGTGGAGACGTAATGATATTCTGAAGGATACTTCAGCGGCCTAGCTGAATACCAACACAGAAGGTCAGTCGCAGGTCCTTGACTTGGAGGGATGCATCCTCACTTATTAGACAACTCTAATGCCAACAACCTCACCTTCACTAAACCGGCATGTTTATTCAGTGGCAGGTCAGGATATACAGTGTCTTACAAAAATGGCAACCTATAGTGTGCCCAAAAAAGCTATTCTATACAAAAAAACAAACTCTCCCTCTATCCAGTGGCGTCTGATCCTTCCTTCTGCTTTTCTCCCTTCATCTATTTTTCCACCTTTTCCTCAACATGGAACGAGTCAAAAATGTTACCTTTCCCCCAGTGCCATCTCTCCCCAGGTGGCACTGCTCCACTTTCACTCTCTTCTTTCTCCCTCTTTTATAGTTATCAAGCCTTGGGTATGTGAGTCTTCCAGACTCCAAAAATATTATAAAATGTAGTGAAAAAGAAAAAGTGTCAGTAGTAACATAAGGGCTGAAAAGTCATGGATCAGGAGATGGCAGGAGAATTACGGACAGGGCAGAGTGACAACAAAGTATAGAAGAGAAGAGGGAAAGTAGGTGGTGAATGGAGCATATGGACAACAAAGGAGACAGTGAGAACATTAGCTGGAGCAAAAGAGAAAGAAAGAAGGGCTACAAGCAAAATCAAAGCACCTGCAGATTTACAGGAATAGAACCTAAAAGGCTGTAAGTACGAGGTCTGGGCATGAATAATGACCGAGAAGTGTGATGAAAGAAAAGGCCAGTAGAAGAAGCAGTGCTGAAGGTGTTAAAGCTGCACACATGCTGTACATAATATAATACCAATAAACTGCAGCACACAGAACAGAAGAAACATATTTCAGACATGGACCAAGTAATACTGGTGGCTTCAGCTGTCTGTTAAGTTTACAGCTATTAGTCATTCATAGAAAGGCGTCTTGTACATGCAATGTATGTATGTGCCTAATACAAAAGGAATCTTTATGTTTATAAAACCGAGCAAGAAAGAAGTAGAAGTGCTGCGTTAAACTATATTTAATGTTCTTATTCATGTAAAATGTCTGCTCTCAAATAAGGGTTTGTGCAGAGATGCGGAAAAAATTATGAACCATGGGATGCTGGGATGTGAAAAGTTCACAATGCCAAGTTTAAAGGTTGGACAACACAAACCGACATCCAAAACACAGCAAACGAAGGCTGACATTGCCTCTCATCGCCTGGACAAAAAAAACAGTTGCACTTGAATGCACCACAAAGAGGAGAATAACTCTCCATGCCAGCAGGTGGTAGTAGACTGGAAACACTACCATTGGCAGAGCTGACCTTTCCTAAAAGATGCTGATCAGTTGGTCTAGATTTTATTAATTCTTAATTACTAAGTTGAAGTGTAAACGTATGTTCAGATCTGTTAGTTGACATTGTTGCCGTGGTTGTAGGGCTTTTTTTTGTCCTTGATGTCAGTGAACGCACCAGACGAGAAATGGAAGTTAAGGTAGAGTTGAGAGTTTGACAAGCGAGCATTGCTAGCATATTATTTGTTGGTTGGTTGTATTGTTTATGGTGTTGTCATGGGCCATAGCTTCCTTTGTGTGCGACAACATGTATTCAGGTCAAGAGCATAGTATTACTTTCTGTGTTTATATTGGTGATGTCATCAGCGATTAGTCAGCGTCAAATCAAATTTCACCACGCAATAGTTGACTTTTAAAAAACGTAATTTGTTCAACACCTAGCGTGTACTTGAATGTTTGAGAATCTACGTTGATGTACCGCGTCGACATGACCGTATTCTTTCCGAAGCCTTTTAAAACATACAGTGCCCTTCAAGCCTGAATAATTAAATTAAGGGACGTGTCACGTGTGTACAGTTAGAATTCATCCAATTCTGGTGTCTCAGTGCCAGACAACCTAAAATACAAGTATTTAAAGAAATAAAAGTATATGGAACCTAAGAACAAACTCAAAGGTAACAGCAACGGCTGAACCTGCATTATTTCTATCTTTTCAAGCGCAACGTTATTGGCAGAACAAACTATCAGCTATTCTGTAGCTGCAGACCAACAACTTCGAAGTGATTTCACAGCCATGACACATCAAGAACGATGTGGATACAAAATACATATATATCGATCTGTCGATTTTTCCTCACATTACTGAGAGATCCTGTGAACCGAATGGAAGCTGAAAGTCCATCAGCCAGCAGCGTAATGGGAGCTGTGCATAGAGTGAAAGCAATGCAGCCGTAAAGTGCACACACACACACACGCGCGCTACGGAAATGGAGAGGCAGAGAAAAGAAAGGCAGTACGGACAGATATTAAATCAATACAGCCACAGAAGACACGTAACGGATATTTACACTCCACGTGCGGACAAAAGCGGCATCGTGGGCTCGTAAAGTCTGATGTTTACCATCAATTAATTAAAAAAAGAGAGACATCAAAGCCCAAAGTGCAGCGATAACTTTAGATGTACTGAAGGGACGGAGACAGAAAGGAAGACTTATCCCAAAATAACACTCCGCGGTTCAGAGACAGTTTCTACGGGCTGATTCGCTGTCAGCAAGGCAACCCAGACTGTCACATTTTATGACACCAGAAAATAAACTGCTATACGATGAGAGTGTTTGTGTGTGTGTGTGTGTGTGTGTGTGTGTGTGTGTGTGTGTGTGTGTATGTATGTATGTGAGGTTAGTTTTCACATCTTACACCACATATTGTTTCATTTTCTCTACTTTACCTCCCTGGCCATACTGTCTGACCTTTACCTGTCTACCTGTATTTCCTGCAGTATCTCTTTTACCTTCAAGTTTTCTGCAGAAATCTAAACTTTGGCCTTTTATGAAATGTCACTGACAGCTGACGTCCACATTTTTCTTCTTATTAACTCCATGGGGTATAACTATATATAAAAAAAAAAATCATACATCTACTGCTAGAAATGAAAATTTGTCACCACATTCCCTTCAAAAAAACAACAGACCAAAGTGCATATTATTATAATTAACCCAGTCAAGTTTAAACACCAAACAACATTCTCAACAACTTCCATCTTTCCTGCATTCTTCCTGTGATATAACAGTTTTATGCTGTGGCCCCATTACTACACAGGTCTTCTCTCCATCTGTCTGCTCACCTCAGCCTCAATCTACTCCTCTTCCCACTGCTCAACCTGCCAACTCTCCATTTTCTAAATGAGGGCTGCTCTCGAGCTGAATATCACCAGTGTTCCTGGGGTAAAGTGCCAGCAGGGTTGCTCCGCGGTATAAAGTGATGTGTAAGTTTATTATAGCAATCGGACTGCAAAACCTCATACTCCACTGCAAGAAAGCCACACGACACAGATCAGGCATAACATTATGACCACCTTCCTAATATTGTGTAGATCTCCCTTGTGCCTCCAAAACAGTTGTGACTCATCAGAGAATGGACATAGGCCTTCTGAGGGTGTCCTGTGGTGTCGGGCGTCTATTAGTGGGGGGCCTTTGGGTCCTGTGGATTGAGGCGGGGGGGGCCTCTGTGGATCATCCCACAGATACTTGATCAGTTTGGGATCTAGTGAATTTGGAGGCCAGGTCAACACCTTGTGCTGTTTTTCATGTTTTTTAGTTGTTCCTAAAGCATTTTGTGTGTGTTCCTGCGTCAGGCTGCTGCCATCAAGGAGTGTCATTTCTATGGGTTGGGGGTGCCTGGTCTGGTCTCGGTGGGTGCTACATGTCTAAGTACTCACAACGAATGCCAGGTCCAAAGGTTTCCCAGCAGAACATTGCATTGTCGCAAGATGGTCAATGTTATTTACTTCTCCTGTCAGTGGTCATAATGTTACGCCGGATTGGTGTATACTTCACAAACAGAGTCAGTACATTTTAAGAGGAATCTTTGAAAAGATAAAAAGTAAACAGACAATGTGGATTAATGCAGCAACACAATCCATCAAAGATATAAGAAGCCAGTTTCTCTTCTCTTCGCTCTCCAAACAACGTGTACTGGCTGTCAAGATTGAAATGAACTGCAAATAACTGCACCAGTTATATTTGAGGCGATAACCAAATGAACTGTCTAACTTCCTGGAAAACTGAATTAAAAAAGGTCCACCCATGCTGCTCTAGCAAACATGGAAAGAAAACCAGAGCATTTAAGCTGACAGATCTTAAGTACTTTTCCACGTCAGCCATTTTGCCAAGGTATAGATAAAACTAGTTACAGGCTCATCAAAACTTTGTTTGGTCTTATATACACAAGGTGTGAACATTTACCAGATGTTCTGCCGTTCCTGTGTGAGACTTCCTGCCTGCTCAATCTGCTCTGTTCTGTCAAAAAACTAACCAGACATGTATTTTTAGTCAAGTGGACAGCGACTCCGAGATGCTTCTTCAACGTGTTGTGGTGCATCTGATGAAATCATAAACACTATCTAGAGTGGCTGCCATGGTAGTTCTGTCACAGCTGGCATACAACAATATGTCGTTTCCTGTATGAAAGTCTGCTGCTGAATCTACTGAGCTATTATTAATCAGTGACACCTGTGATGTGACAAAATGTCAAGGTGCGTTCATGTCTGTTGGTTGATAAATTGAGTTTATGTTTAGTTCCACACTGGAATTACAACATTTAAATTAAGTCCAGATTCCATTTCATTGTGTCTTTGAATTGGGTCTGTCAATAGATTAATATTCTTAGCATGGTTTCCATATCTGAAGCAAATCAGTTGTTTTTTGTCTGTTTAAATTCTATCTGGAAGGGATGTTTTTGAGCTCCTCAGAAAACTCCCTGCTCCCGGTTCATAATTCAATTCACAGCGACAGCAAATGCAGATAACTTTGTTCTTGTCAAGAGAACCATCTGGCTGTGCTTTGAAGCTGAACTTGCGGTTCAAAGGATCCGTTTACGTATCCATTTCTGCTTGTTTGTTTCTGCTCGCTTTCTCCTCCTGCTTCCTTTGAGGTTCTAGGGGAGTTTTGTCACTACGTGGCATGTTACCGCCCCCTGCAGGGTAAAATTATATGCCATGGCCGCACTTTAGACTCTGCTTGCTTTCCACAGCGTTACTGTAGCTTTGAATCCCTTCTAATTACTAAACTACAGAGTGGGTCATGACCGTAGTAACAGAACGTGCACTTGTTAATGCTAAAACACTTCAAAATAAGTTTGTTCCATCATTTCGTCAGTCATACTTGCTAAACAGCTGAGTTTGTTGGGCAAAAGTAAAGTGGGAAGGCCTTGAGACTTGCTGAAAAGATGAAACTTTAAAGCCTACAGAGTGATGAGTGTGGTGAATTCAAATAAATCGCACTCTCCGCGGGTCAAAGAGTTAACCGTCTTATACTCAAATTCTGCCATTACTCCTCCTTCTGAATGTACCCACTTTTCTCAAATCCCTCCTTTCACATCTTACTTACACACTTGCTTCACCTTTTTTCTCTCCACTGCTCCCCCCGCCGACCTGTCTTTTCAATCCGTCCAGCTGCGCCACTCATCCCAAATCTTTCAGAACATTTGCGTTATTGCTCATTTTCTGGTAGGTCAGCTAGTCGCGCCTCCACCATCTCCTCTCCTTTGCTTTTATTTCTCTCACCTCGTCCCTTTCGTCTCTCATTCTGCCCTCAATCACCCTTCGCTCTGTCAGCAGTTAATGGAAGCATAATGAGCTTGTTGTCTATAAAATGATGAGACGAAGGAATGGCTAATGATCAAGGAGCACAGCACAACACACAGAGGGGCAAAGGAGGGCGCACACCGTACAAAAATACAAGGGGAGATGACACACACAGGCGTAAACCAAGATTAATGGTTCGCCGTGCAGAGAGGTGTTCTCACCGAATCACAGACACATCTATTCTCTGCAGAGATCGTACTTTTAGTAACGCAGACCTTAAATCAGGCCAAAATTTCTTTTCCTCACCCCCAAGCATTCCTTCCTTCTTCTGATCACTCCCCCCACCACCACCACTACCCCTCCGTTACTCCCTCGTTCCAAAAGTAGTCAGGGCAGAAATGGGTTTTCTACTTCGCAAGGCTGCAGTTGGGAAAAGATGTGCACATCACATTGCTCGGCGTGCCCGTGTGTGTCAGGCTAAGATTTGGCTGTAGTCTGCGCGACAACACCCACACTACAGCATTTGACGCCGCCGGAGGGAGAGAAACGAACTGGAGGGAGAGAAAGGAAGGAAGGAGGGAAGATGACAAGAAAAAAGAAACAGCGAGGATGGACGATTTTGTGTTCGTCTCCAATTATGCATGTGTGTTTAGCGCGTACACGTAGATGTGTGCGCTTCGTGCCGGGTCATTACCATGTTGAGCAATGTGTATGTTATGTGTCACTTCACATTTGTGTAATGTATCTTGCCTGTGTACATCTGCATCCTACACTCGACATGTCCCTATAGGCGCACCGCATAAGTACACTCTCCCCTACCCTTATTTTTGTCAGGAATACCATGTGAATACATGTTTATATTTGAATCAGATTTGCTCCCCTATATGTGTATGTGTCTTTTCCATAAATATTCTTTACATTCCCAGAGAACACGCTGAAATAATTTAAACAGTTTTGAGTGTTCGGATCAATTTACTCCCAATATAGTAGACAAAAACTTGGAATCTAGAGGTGTAACTAACCACGCACAGCCCGACACTATATAGAACTCATTTGCAGGTGTAATGCACTGTGTTAATTGCTTATCGACGCTGAACTTATTATTCATACAACTGTTGACAGAAAACAAATCCGGCTAAGTTTTCGGCTCTGTGCTGAGAGAACCATTTGAACGAACATAAAAAGAAAGAGAGAGAGAGAGAGAGAGAGAGAGAGAGAGAGAAGGCGAAGGAGTAGAAGGGTGGGTGTTTTCAAGAGAAAGGCTGGGACACTGACGGGCGCAGTTTGTTCACGGACACCTGTCACAAATAGAGCGATGGTCCAACAGAAGAAATAGAAGCGGGAAGAAAAAGCACAAAAAAAAACAAAAAAACAACAGAAGATAAACACAGACGTCAGGAGGAAGAGAAATAATGAGAAAGTACAGAAGTGCAGGTAAACAGACAAGAAGTAAAAGACAAAGAAAAGTAGAAGAAAGTGAAGAAAGTGAAGTAAGTTTACTGACGTTTGTGTGAACATTATCCTTTAGTGTAAACAGGAAATTACACTTAAAGGGGAACTATTGTTTTTTACAACCTGGACCTTATTTCTGGCATAAAATACGGTCGTTTACTCAACCATATAACGTTTGTGTAATTTGTATTCCTTCGGGAGATTATTAGATCAGCGTATATCCATATAGTGGGAGTGACTGGGGCACCGAAACGCAGCCTCTAAATAACGCATTATCTGCCGCAAAACTCATTCATTTCACCAATATTTTGTTATGATACGCTAGTGCTATTCCCCGCTGAGTACGGAGTTACTAGCGTATCATAAAATATTGGTGAAATGAATGCATTTCGCGGCAGATAATGTGTTATTTAGAGGCTGTGTTTCGGTGCCCCAGTCACTCCCACTACATTGATATACGCAGATCTAAATATCTCCCAAAAGAGTACGAATTACACAAAAGTTATATGGGTGAGTAAACGACCGTATTTTATGCCAGAAGTAAGGTCCAGGTTGAAAAAACAGTCGTTCCCCTTTAATAGGCAGTCCACTGATGCTAGGGCTCTGCATCTGTGTCCACTCCCTACCTTGGAGAATAAGAGCTGAATATTTCCACATGCATCTAGAGCTGAACCAAAATAGCTAATGCAGTTGACAGAATATTCACTTATACTTTGTGTATGAGAGGACAAATAGAAATTGCTCGCCTACTGTTTGTTTAGCCACATTTTCTTTCCTTTCCATGTTAAGTTCCCCATAGGCAAAGTCTTCTCTCTCTCTCTCTCTACTAATCACAGAGATTTCACTTTATTCCGCATTACGGCCACAATTCTTCTGGCCACATTAGGAGAGTCTGTGGAAAAGTTGTTGAATTTCTTTTTTTTTTTCAGACCTCGGAAGGCAGAGCTGGCAGGAAGCAGGACAGTTGTGCACAACAGTAGACATATTTAGACATAGCGTGCATCAGTAAGGAATAATGCAGTGCAGGCTTGTCAGGATTGCAAAAATGAATCCTGACAGGGAAACACCCCAATGTGACGCTGATGATTTCATTACAAGCTTAAGTGTAATTTACAAGCTTCCGCCAACAACTTGCCCAGCGCGCCTGACAGAAGTCAGAGGACTAATGTCTCTCAGGCAGAAGCTGTCTGTCCCTCATGAATTCAATTAGAAATTAACCCAACGGAAGGATTTCCTGGCTGCAGAGTTTAATGTCAAACTGCGGATCACTGCACCCAAATAACAGCCTCAGAACATGTTCGGCAAAGCAATGTAGCAAAAGGGCCAGCTGCTCAGTGTTTCATCTAAGAAAAACAACTTCATCTAGATGGCAACCCACACAAAGTAATGTTTATGGCTAGCATCCGTGGCTTAAGTGCAGAAACTGAGCAGTGGAAATAGAAACTAATCCCACCTGCAATACAAAGTGCTGTGTTAACCTAATATGAATAGAGAAAACTGCAGGAAACCAAGGTAATTTGCAAACCGCAAACATACATTAGTATAAAAGGCAACCGTATAGAGGATACAAAAAGTCTACAGTAGGTTTTTGTGAAATAAAATAGTTAAACCAAGATAAATTATATCAAAAATTTTACACATTCATTTTAAAATTCTTCATATATAACAACATAGTAATGTCACTGAAAACTAAGGAGTCATATTACAGAGAAACAAGATAAAAATAAAAGACAGCAGAAGGTTATGTACAAAAAAAAAAAAATGACCACCTTTCTACAGCAGGAACTAGAACTTCCTGCTGAAGTAGCCCCAGAGCATGATGCTGTCACCACCATGCTTCACTGTGGGTGTGGTGTTCTGTTGCTGGTGTGTTTTTGTGTCAAACATACCTGTACCCTTTACAATTTTGTACGAAACTTTTAATCTTGGTCAGACTACAGGAGTTTATCCTAGAATTCACCCCTCCTGAGAAACGACAGAAATAAATCAGATCTGGACCACGCTTGTTATCGAGGTTGAGCCCTGATTAACTGATAATGTTACCATTTGATATTTAGGATTTTAAATCGGCATGATTACATCTCTTGTGCTGACAGCCTGTTTTGACTATGTCTCCCAAAACATTTTTCTGATCCACATTCGTTTTGGCTTTCTGCTCAGTTTTCTTTTTTTCATTTTTTTTCTGTCCGCTTACCCAAGGTAAGGTCAGGTCACAGTGACAACAGGGATCCCTTGGGATTCCCAGTCCAGTCGAGATGTAAAATTCCTCCACTGAATTATGGGTCTACCCCAGGGCCTCGTAACACCTGTCCATGCCCAGTAAACCTCCAAAGGGAAATGCCCAGAAAGCATCCTCATCAGGCACCTGAACCACCTCAACTGGTGGAGGAACCCCTTTTCAGCTTCTTTTGGTTGGACTGCCATTTGGCAAACAAGGTCGCAGGCGCATTACTGAATGTGCACGTTTGAGGTTGGATTTCTGTAAAGTCTCTACTGAAGTGTGCGATGCAAGCTCAATCCAAAAAATGTGGCAGGATTTTAAAATTCCTGTAGTCTCGGTACAAAAGGTGAGGTCAGACTGGATATTGCCAAAACGTACTCGGGTAGGGTTGTAAACATAAACTAAAGGAGATACCATGGACACCAGGCTAACAGCACCATTTAACAAGCTGTGGAAACACAACTTATACGGCTTCTTATTAAAAACTTCCTCTGTTACCGTCCTTGAACTGACTGCAGCCACAAACAGCGTCCCTCCTCCTCCTCCACTGCTGCTGCTTTCATTATCTTACTGTGCCAATTTATAAAGACGAGTATAAAGCAAAAATATCTGCAGAAACATGCAGAGCCAATTTCATCTCTTAATCTTTAACCGTCTAAACATTGGAGAGCTCTGCAACTTCAGATGAAAGAAAAAAGGAACGGCTTAAACCAAGTGTCCCAATGTTGGCAACCTGGAATTGGTTTATTTCAAATCCAACATTATTAATGTTGTTGACAACACATGTGCTTTGCCTGATGTTGCTTTATAAGGAGACATATGAGTCCCTGAAACCAAAGTTTACGTCCCATACGTTCTTTAAACTGTTTTGATTCATGATCGTTTTAAGAGACATTCAAGCTTCCCACTCTTAGGGCTCTTTTAGGGTACTGCAGGACTAGATGCCGTAACCTACGTACGTAGCTGACGCCGTTGCGAGCCATTTATACTTGTGCGCTTGTCAGTCTGGCTCCCAGTCACACGAATGATTGTATCTGATTGTATCTCCCTGAAGCTCCTCATCGTTATTGATCCAAAACAATCAATTCGAAAATTCCGGAGGTAGGGAAGTAGCCGGTAATACTTAAGTCCGCTACCAAGCGAACCAATCACAGCTTTTGTGGTCACAGCGTCAAATTGACACAGAAGCCTAAACCGCCTATTCATGTTATTTTCTGGGTGATTTATGATGACGTTGAGCAT
Source organism: Chelon labrosus (assembly GCF_963514085.1). Taxonomy (NCBI): domain Eukaryota; kingdom Metazoa; phylum Chordata; class Actinopteri; order Mugiliformes; family Mugilidae; genus Chelon; species Chelon labrosus. The sequence continues at coordinate 16,299,520 of NC_140337.1, forward strand.
CTGATTGTTCCAAAGAAGGGACGTTTGATTGCTAGTTTTGCCAACATCTGTGTGAATTAATATGTGTTTTAAGTATTTTGCTGTTTTGCGACAGTTATTGAGCTCCTGTCCCGACACGACTGTGACAATTTATTATCCACGTGACCACCTATTTTTCATTGTTCTTTGGTGACACAACCAGTCTCTCTCACACCACATATTCCCCTGCATCCTTTACTCCATCCTTCCGCCTTTCCCTCGGCTCTAATTTCAAAAAGCACACTTGGCTTGAGCCCCCTCACCCCCGCCCTCCCAGCTGGGGGAAACGATCAATACCTCCTTTCTTTTGTCTTCACCTCGCTTCCTCTTGTCTCGGTCCCTGCATCGTCTGAACACCTCACTTGGTTTCTGTCCTCAGTCCGTTTCGTTTTAAAGTCTTCTGTCTCTTTCTTCATTAGATGTTTCCCTCTTCATCCATCCCTCTCTTTTTTGGCTGCATGCTCTACCGTTTCTCGTTTTGTAGGCCTCCAGTCTCCTTCGATACCTCTGTCCCGCCATCTTTGACTGCTTTCTAGACATCTTCAAATCACTGACTTTCGTATGTATGAGATTCTGTTCCCAAAAAGCTTTATAGGCTCAATTTAACACACATACACTTGGGGGGGGGAAAGTACTGTCCATTTCAATATGACACTTACACTGGGTCTTAAATGTGCAAATGCATGCAGAGCACACAGACATGAAGAGTCTGCTGGCGTGCAGATTCTAGCCACGGATGCTGAAAATAGCACCCATCCAATCACAAGTGCCAATGTCACCCCGACATACAAGACTCCTGCACTGCTTTATGCATCCTACATTACACAGACCACAGCAGAATCTGTCTTTCTGCACACAACGCACACACACACACACAGATATTGACCGAAGTGAAAGAAAGAGAGAAGGCAACAATGAAGTCAGACGAGATACGAAGATGACAGAAAGGAACTGTTTAGTTTTTACTTTTAGTAAGCTGCCATCCCATACACATCAATGCTATTGTGTATCTTCACTGCGCTTCCTTTAAACCACTTGTCAGTCAAACAGAGTGGGTGGTGGCATTTTACTTGTTGGGCTTTTATCAACTGAGAAAATAGCTTCCAGACACTGGGCGTTTACAGCTGCTTCTTATAGACTCAATGTCTGGCTGACACCAACACAAAGCAGAAAATATGTTGATGCATATGTTAATTATATTTCTAAATACTGGCGCTGATCATCGGTTCATTTGAATTCAGTTTGATTGTAGCAGAGACACAATACTGCATGAATATGGAGCGCATAGAAATTCATCTTGCAGCTTAAACGTCTTTTGATCCCGCTCACAGAAAGCTTTCATGTCTTAATAATAACTGTATGTCTTTGCAGATAATCTTATTTTCCAAATAACATATTGCTGTGACCTAATTCTTACATTTTAACAAGTCACCAGAGCCAACGTAAACATTTACAACTTTTATTGCTAATGAAGGAGTTCTCAGCGGGGGACTGTAACAACTGGAGCCATGTGTGAATAAAATTAAGAGAATTTGAAGCTGGACTAAATATTTCCCCCCAGAAAATAAAGAAAGTGTGATTATGATTTGATATATTTTTTACTTTATTACGTGATAACGCAATAAAAACTAGTCTGAAGTGAATGAACTTGGCTCCATAGTGTCAACAGTAGGGAAAGGTAGAGACAAAGTCATGCATGAATGAGTAGAGGTAGTATACTGAAAAGAAAAAGCATTGAGGAGGAAGAGACAAAAGCAGTTTCCTTGGGCTTTAAGAAAATAAAATGGAGAGAAAGCTTAAATTTCTTTTTTTGTAGAAGTAGTAGTAGTAATAGTATACCTGTGAAGGTTCTCAGTCATCCAGGTCATGGTACATATGAATGAGGATGAAACCAAAAAGTTTCAACCTCATTCACACCTTGACACTGGAGCCTCTGGCGGACAAGGGCCGTTCAGCGCACCATTCATAGGGAAAGAGGACAGGGACAAAAACACCACTCTCTCTGTTTTGCTTGCATTAGCTTGAAGTGGTGCCTATACTGCTCCCTGATCCGGCACGATAATCTAAATCATATCCTATAGTGAGTGTTGTGCTATTATTTTTGAATCCTCTTGAGTCTGCAAGTTTATTATTGAAGGGTAGAAAAGGTGTAAACACCTTGAACTGAAATTAAGTTTGCTCACATTTTCTTCTAATGTGAGATTAGGGAAAAACATACTTCAGTTTGACAAACTGTTTATTATTTTTGGTTTAACAAATGAGTTTGGGAAGAAAAAAATTTTGAGTTTGAACTCTTCAGTTAAAACTCTGGTTAAACTGCGTGCAACTCAAACATATTCACTGAGAAAAGGTTCCGATTCAAAGGTTAATCCTGGGATTTTTGGAACGCATCTGATATACGGGATCATCCTATCTTAGTGTAGAATTTCTGTCTTCGCCAAATGTAGGATGTGTCTACTTCTGCACTGTTGACCTTTCTGCATCAACTGCAGCCTAGAGCGCAGAGGAAATAAAGGTTAAAAGAGAGCAAATAACCAGGAGAGGAATAAACCGCAGCAGTGAAACATAGATGAACACTAACAAAGTCAAGACAAATAGAGAGAGATAGAAACACAGAACAGAACGTAAGTAAATTAGTGAAAATAAGACGGAAACTGATTGAAGCATACTGTAGGATCAGTAGGGAAACAGAGTGGAATATTTTCCGTCTACCCCATTTCCACATGCTTGTTTTCCTAATGAAATATTTACATATTCTTTTTAGGGCAAAACGTGCCGAGGGTTTGGAAGTGGAAAACGGGCCTACGCCACACACACAAGGCAGAGCGTTTGCGGGTCTGTAAGCAGTAATAATGTTTACAGTACGCTGACCACCTCCAGAGACAAAGTGTCAATCTCCATTTGTGATCCAGCTCCTGTGTACGTCTGTCCGTTTGTGTCTCTGTCAACGGGAGACATGATTCGTCTTAGCGGGAGCGTGTCATCTCTTCACTCGACGTCGCCATGGTGATTGACAGCGGAACTAATTCTACGTTTAACACTCTCGGTGGATTGACAGACGTGTGTGTGTGTGTGTGTGTGTGTGTGTGTGTGCACAGACCGAGCTTTACAGAAGGACATGAAGTGAGAGGCCTGAAACTCCACACGTGACAGTAGCAGAGACAGATAAATCCTGAAAAGAGGCACGGGATGTCACAGACACACGAGGTTGACTTTGGTAGTCAAACACACCATGTAAGTGAGATGTCAGGCTGCAGACACTTTCATACTATTGCCATGGAAATTCAACACATTCAAGACACAGATATGAAATATCCTGTCTTGTGTTTGTGCATATAGACATCAGTTCCTGATTTCAGGTCTTGTTCTGGTTTTGAGACCCCTGGAGCACCCCGATACTGTTGCATCCATACAGTGCACTGCATCTTATCCAGGGTTATGACCTCTTCTAACTGCATGCACATGCTTGGCTTCAGTTTTGCCCAACAGTAGTTTTTAGTTTTTACCTTATTCATATGCATATATCCTTTTCAACATAACCACATTTATATATCTGTATTTACTGCTTTAATTAAAACTGAGCAGCATTTTGTTCTTGTGAGCGTTTTTAATGCTCAAAGAGGGGATTGTAATGGAAATTTCTGTATCACACGGTACCTTACACCGTCAACACCCTGCTCTGCATGTACTCATAATTTGGAATGTGTTTTTCTGTGTTTAAACCCTGATTTAAAGCGTAGACCTGTCACCTGTCAGTGTTTGAAACACCGCATAGGTAATAAGTAAGCTGTCATTGACATTTATATTACACTTGTACGTATACCTTTTTGTTTTACCGCTTTGAGTTCAGGTCATGTTGCAGGCCATGTTGTCTCTGTAAGGAAGGGGGGGGGGGGGGGGGGGGGGGGCGGGTCTAGTGGAAGAGCTAGAGGGGAGTGAACAATGTGACCTTCAGCAGATATTGGGTATAAAGTATATGTGTTTTGTGAACTCGTTGCTTTGTGCTTTTTCTCTATAGTTGAAAGAAAAACAAAACAAACACTGCAATCCATTCAAATCTGTGGTAACCTGCCTCCAAAAACAAACCAAAAAAAAAAAAAACAGTGGATCTGACCTAACAGCTGGACAACATCTGTTTGGCCAATAAAAAAGACGACAGCGTTGAAAGACGCCGAGCTCCTCCGCAAGGTGACCGATTGAATCAAGAATGCGTACGTACGGTTTGTGCTGTAACCTGGAACCCATCGAACGCATCAGATTTGTCGCCGTTTCAGTGGGTCACGGGTTCCTTCATCACCACGAACGCAGACACAAACATCGCCCTGCTACTGTTAACACCGATTAAAGCGGCAGAGGGAAATTAATCCGTAGCTGTAAGTGATCCAAAAAAAAAAAAAAAAAACACATCCACTATTCGCTTCTTCTTCAGTAATGTTTGTTTTAAGAGTGAGATAGCTTTTTAACAAGACAAATGCATTATTTATCTTAATTTCAGTTCACAGAGAAGCAGCTCAACCCCTCATAACTCTTAAAACACACATAGTAGGATTGAGGAAAACAATATGAAACCTTGGACTGGAACTAACTATAGCCTTTAGCTAGCAAAAAACATTAGATTTCACCGTCTCAGAGGATTAATTTAGCCCCCGTACGTCTACTCACTAATATTAGCTATGTGTTAGAAAGCTGTTGTAGCTTAAGGTACAGTACGTGCAGGCGCACTGCACAGATTTATTACTGCATATTAAAATGCAGAAGTAAAATACTCTTAAACTGACATTTAGACATTTTATGTTTAACAGCGACTAAACGCCTTCTGCGCACATACGCACGCTGAACGTTAGAAGTCTTCCTCATTTCGGTGCTTGCAGTCATTTTTGTGTGTTCACCTTTTTGGTTTGGCCATTACTAAAACTCAATTGGGTGCCTTACTGGATTAGTAAAGGATTCCACAGCCCAGCAGCTTTTAGTCATTTTCAGTTTCTGCAAGCAGACAGAAGTAACAAGGAGGCACCCGCACGCAATTCAAAGTCAGGTGGGATTTGCTTTTCCTTCTGCAGTGAGCGGGACTTAATTGCGCTCCCTCTCTACAGGACCTCTCTTACAAGTAAAAGATAATACGGTGCTACTCTACGGTGATTTTCAAAAGCGGAGCATTCATTTCAGCCAGTTTAGGTTGGACTGCACACATATGCACGTGCACAAGACTCTGCATGCGCATGACCAAGTGGCACACATAAATTTGCATTCGTCTTCTGTCTTCTGGTGACTTGAGGGCATATTTATGCTCCTGAGTTGTCACTAGACAGCGGAGGCAAACAAGCACAATTATTTCTTCCCTCATTCTCCAGCACACTCAACCCCAAATCACGTTTCTCTTTCATTTCAACCGGATTTCCTATCTGCCGTTTTTCTATCTCCATCTCACACTTTAAAAACACGACAGCAAATTACAATTTCTCCGCACTCTTCCTCTCCTGCCGCACTTTGAGGGCAAAAATAAAGTCAATATTGTCTGCAGATTTCTGCCTGAAATTAAAAAAAATAAAATATATAATCGCCTCCCACACTGCCACCAAAAAGAACACACAATACTAAAACTAAAGTGGGTGAGAGAGCATCATACGGCGTAAAATGCAGCTCAAGTCTCAATTGTCAACTCTCCTCACCCACACAAGTACCAGAATTGAATTCCTAATTACAGCTGCACTAAATAGCTGACAGTAGCTCTGCCTCCTCCCTGTTTTCGGGTTAAACCGATAAATATACCATGAAACAAAAACAGCAGATGGTGAGGTCTTGCTGGCATTAAAATCACCTACAAATGCGCACCTGCTCGTCTTTCCTCTCACACACACCATGACAAATGTTTAGCTAATTAGATAGATAGTTCTGTTGCCCAGAGACATCTAAGATGAGCTGGCATGCATACTAATATAAGGTGCGCCTATTATTTAGCTAACAACCATCCCATGAACTGTTAACCGCTGCTCATTCCGATGCTACGTGTCCTGTTCGGGACAGTTTTTTTTTTGGTCCTTCACACTTAAAGTGCTAATGCTCTAGCGTGATTTAAGTTAAATTTCAAGCCACAGTGTGGAATCACGTGAACCAAATTCACTACAGCAGCTTTAAATGCTTAATCAGTGCAGATCAGACACTTGTATTTTCTCATTTGCTGGTACTCCTTCACAACAGCGAGCTCTGCCAAACCCCAATCATGATATAGAGGCCGGAGAGGAGAGCCAGATCTAGCTGCCAAACGGCAACATAAAGGCGGCTCCAAAAGACACTGGATGGAGCCCAAAGTGTCTGTGAAACGGCGTTGCACAATACTGAGAAAAGTCAATTAAAAGAATATAAATATGACAAAAAAGGAAGGTCGGTTGTATTGCTAGAGGACATCACAGGAACCCTGAACTGTTGCCATGACATGCCTGGTTATAATGCAACTCTAAGTCCTTCAAACTGAAGCAAACAAAAGGATCATCATTAAAACACGAAACACTGACAAAGAAAGATGTTAAAAAGCAAGGCTTCCAGGCTTCAGCGCATCCCAGACAAACGGCACACCAGGACCTCGAAACATTATGAACCTGTGAAGCCCTTTGACGGCACAGCGCGTGCGATACTGGGAACGTCTGACAAGATGGAGCTCTTGTCAGGCTTTCATAGTTCAGTAACTTTCACAGTTTGAAGCTGCCCATGTTTGTATCAACGCAGAAGGACATGGAGGAAGTCAGCGGTGAAGCAAAGGGACAAATCGGTGATGAACGAATACGTGGACCAAACTGAACACGGACAAGACCAGGCAGGCTTTGGTCACACTGCATTTGCACTGCAGAAAGAGCTTGTTGCACCTCTGGACTAGCAGAATTGGAGAACGGGAGTGGGGACATTAAGTGTCCGCTTACATCTCAATGATGCAGCCAAACCACATGGCAGCTAATCTATTTGCAAACACTAGTAAAAGTATCTTACAGAAACCTATTTGCAGGTGGTCAGCAGCAAATAAACCCCTCTGTTAATGACAGTTATTCTCCAGTAGCAGGCTGAGAAAGGTGTGAATGCAGGTATTGATCCTCACTAACATAAATCTAATGTAGACCAAGCTAAGAAAAGCAGCTCTACCTGCTCCAGACTGGTGTTCTCAAGCTTCCCACTGCAGATGCAAAAATACCAAAATGATCACATGCACATCTACGAATGAGCACGCTGCCAATCAGCGGGTCAATCAATGTGATTCTCACACTCCTCTGGTGAGATCCATCATTCATAACACTAATCAGGACTGGCCGGGATACTGCATACGTTGGTTAAATTAAATTTCAGCCACAGTCGGGCTCTCGACAGTGGAAAGACAACAAAGCTAGACAATCAAAGAGATGAAGAGACAAAAACCCATTTTCCAAACCAGTACACAAAATCAGCAGATAATACACGCCAGCATACTGGGCCATTTGACAGTGTCTTTTCTTGTGAGGTCTGGCTTGAAAACCACTTGGAGCTAAAACCGTTTCCCTGCGAGCTGAGGCAACTTCCTGTAGCCTTCACTGTTGCCAGGCAACTTTGTTCTCTAGGACATTCTATGAGGAAACGCTGTGGCCTGCAGCGAGTTCAAAGACTGCACTGTTTCTCTGAAAGACTCAGATAGAGGCTGCTGATAACGGATGATGGGTTAGACGTACAAATGGCAAGATGAAGGGGGACCGGCGGTGGCGGTGGCGGCGACTCTATGGAACCGCCATTAAGATCAGATAACATTGGAGAAATGGCAGGTGTGCGAAGGAGTGGGAGAAAAGATGGTTAATGTGCGAACTATGAAGTCTTCTTAGTTGTTGAATCTGATGTTAAATCTTCAAAAAAAATATTATCCCGAAACAAAGGCCACAAAAAACCTAATTGATCACATGTAATGAATCAGTAGACCAATCAATATGACTGTAAAATCTTACACTGCTATCTGTGTTTTAAATTATATTATTGTATTTAAGTTATCTAACATCCAAAAGGGTCACAGGGGGTGATAGACGGATGGTTTGCCCAATCAATTGTCAAGTTTTGTTCCTGCTGATCTTCTCCATTTGTGGATCGGTGACTCAGAGCCTTAGAAATAACTTCACAATCCTTATCAGATTCAAATCAAAGTGACTGAATTCCTTTCTTCCTCATCTATCTTGGAATTTCTTTTAATTTTGGCACGTTGTGTTTCCGGTTCAACCTTTTAGTCAACTTTATGTTTCTCAAAATGGTCTATTTATGTCGGGAAAAAATTAGGCCAAGCAGGGCTGAAGTGGGTCTAGTCCAGCTGCAACCAGCTGCGAAGGCACTTTGGCAGATGCTGTAGTTAGTTTCTGTAAAATGTAGTAACGCAAGAGGCAAGTACTTCTTCAGACACACAGACCCAGTTGGGTTAGATAACCATTTTTCTTCAATAAATCTCATTTTAAAAGATGTTTTGTTTTTGTTTACTCTGACTGTCTCAGTACAAGATACACACCAAACACTTTGTGTAGCATTGTAGTAAAGGCTCGTTTAAGGTACTGCAGGACACAGAAGGCGTAACCTACGTATGTGATCCATTTATACTTGTTGCGTCAGTCTTGCTCGCTCTGTAAAAAGGCCACCCAAACACTAGTCGACGCTGTGCCTTTTTTGCCAGTCAGGTTCATTTTTGTTTCTACTTCCTGCTTCACTTTCAACAATGGCGACTGAAACTTTCGCCTCCTCGATGTGTTCCATCTTTATTGATCCAAAACAATCGATTTGAAAATTGCGGAGATGGAGAATCAATCACAGCTCTTCTTGCGGTCTGCGTAATCGCAGCGTGTAGTTACATTTCTCTGGGAAGCTGCAGGTCAGCTACGGCGCTAGGGTCTGCACTGTCGCCGTAGCCTCTGCATCAGTTTGACGCAGAAGCACTTATAGGTGCTTATGTAAGTGTGTGGGCACACAGGACCAAGAGCTGAAATAGTGCATGTTTCTGTTTTTATATGAAATGTACAGTACATATGGGTATACCAAGTGTGTTTTACATTGTAGTCTAGCAAGAGCATGAGAGACTATGCGTGCACATGTACACATGGAGATGAGCAGCAGTTTCATGTCTTGTCAGCTACGCCATTAGATTCCAGGGAGCGGCTGATTAAAATGAAAATTCTTTAATCACGCTGCAAATTGAACGCATTAAGATGAGTGAGCAGCTACCTTTCAGGGCAGGATTGAAGGAAAATTAAAGCCTCCGCAAGAATCGCCATGTATGGATACCTGGTCATTTGAGGACAGCACATATACCTATCTATGCCAACTGACATGTGCCATCATCTTCCACTATGTAAGTCCTACACATCTCGTTAATTGCTACCTCGCATCCTCCTTTGTTCTTCTACACGTGCATGTACAGGATGCGACACACACGCACGGATAATCGCAAACTACGAACCAAAGTTTATCCTCGGCTTTGCTTAGGGAGCATGATTCAATACCTGCAGAGAAAGCTGGGCTCAGCTCTGAAGTGAAAGCCTTCACTGTGGGGACTGACTCAGTGAAATGCAGTCACAACACATAGCAGGGAAATGCAGTGACAGGAGAGAGGGAGAGAGAGAAAAAGGAGGGAGGGAGGGAGGTAGGGGGGTCTGGAGGTAGAAAAACGGAAGATGAGGCCAAGAGAAAGTGAGACCCCTGGTGATAATCTGCAAATGCTGCAGGTTTGATCCTTGAGCTGTGTGTATGTGACGCTGTTGACACATTCATACTACTAGATGTACAGTACTTGTGAGGCTTAGCCAGAGCCAGTACTGCTTCCTTTTACTGTTAGCACAGAGGTACGAAGAGAGTACTCCTATGGTGGAATGTGTCAGTACTACAGTGAGGAGTCTTTTGCCCATGTGTCTGCGTACAAACACGTAATTTAATTTCTTCAAACAAGGATCTTCCTTTTTTATCTTTATTGAACAACAGAGCTGAAGCCTTGATGAGCAGAGATTGAAATATTCTACCGATTTAAGCGTGCAGAAATCTGAATTCAAGCAGAGTTTGAGAGTGAAATATAGTCCTAATGAAACCAAATTTTGATGTTTTTCTTATATCTTGAACTATTCATCATCCACACACCAGTATCTGGGCAACAGTGACTATAAAAAGTAATTTTGTAGGTGTTCTTAATGGTATTTTAGAGTAATTTCCTGTGAAATGATTTAAAAATGCTGATGCACTCAGGGCCTCTTTCAGACCTTGCATTAACATCTGTCCTGGGCTATCGGTTTACAAAGGACGCATTTGAGTGATACAACCTCAAACCACATTTGGTGGTGAAGGTTAAAGTCATAATCTGAGTGTTGTGCAGGTCTCTCAACCAACTAACATCAGGACGTAGATGAATGAATAAATAATAACTTAAGGAGTGATGAATCTGATTCATTTCCCCATGCCAACGGTTATTTGTGGCTCCGATACAGAAGTAGGTCGCGATTCATTAAAGACAGCAGCTGGAATAATATTGCACCGCGCCGCAAATGATGCTGGTGTTTATTTACCGAGATCAGCTCTCAAGTGCTTGGCGGGGACGCGTAAGGAAACACAACACAAAGGTGCTAAAAGCTAGCTCAAGTTTAACGCCAAGTCTAAACAGGGCCTAATTCTGCATCCAATCACCTGTTGCACTCAGCCTCAACATGTATGGACAGCGTCTGCTCAGGCCATTGAAGCAAAACAACCCAGGCAGACTGTACTTTTGTCTATGGCTCAGCCTTCCTTTCTCTATTCTGACTGCACTCTGCTGGCTGTAACAGGGGAGCTTAATCTTATATTGAAGCCACTGCACGTCACATCAGTGACAAAGTTGCACGATGTCCTTGTATTCGAGTCATTTTCCGTCCTCTCAAGAACAGTAAATGGTTACGTGCGCATAGTGTAGTCTTGTTGGTGCACATCGTCCATGCGTCGTCATATGAAGAGCAACATCAGTCTTGTTTCAAATGATAACATGCAGAGAAAAGTCACGGACAAGAGTTTTTCTCTGCAGCTCTTAAACACACACAGAGGGAGACACGGTTTGTCACTTTAAGTAGACGAGCTGGGTGATGTTGTGATTTGATTGCTGCAGCAAAAAAAGTCACTACTAGGTCAAAACATGAGTCTCAAATAAAGTTCTCTTTCTCTCTTACATAACCATCAAGGTCATTTTTTTAGCAAATCACCATCCTTGTCTCTACCCTCCTCCTTTTCTATCCATCCCTCAACTGGGCCATTACCTGAAAAGGCCATTTGGCGAAATCTCCTCCGAGAGATGAGGCTTGACTTTTAAGTGACGCTGTCATAGCCGAGCCAACTTGTCGCCCAATTCTAAAGCCAGACTAACGATTTTAAAGGGCGAGATACAAGATGAGCTTCCATTTTGCGGAGTGCACAATCGGCAGCAGCGGCCGTAAAAACACTCCAGACGCCTCCGCAGCTGCATTCGCTGTCCGTCTGTCTGCAGTGCTGACCGTTTCCAGACATTTTCATTTCAGGCGTTTTCATTTTCACAGTTCGGCAGAGCAGTAATGTCTCCCTTTATTTGAATCACAGGTAGATAGCGCATTAAGATTCCTGGGGAGAATCCAGTTGTTGTGCAGACCAATTATAGACAGAAAAATTAACAGCACTGGGAATTTGCTCACACTTTCCAGATAATATGCTCAGACTCAAGTGGCATGAGAGTCGCTGCCAGGAAAGCTTTTCTCCTACACTCCGCCAACTTTTCTTAACAAGTGGTCAAAACTCCACCAGCACATATTCAGCATGCCGACACCTGCTTGCAGAGAAAATATTACTTCCTGAGCTGCCTCAACATCAGGCAATGGCCACATGAATATTTCACCATGTTTTAAGGCGTACCTATTAATTTTGTACGTTGAGCGATTTAAAAATGCAGGGCTTCTGTCAAAACTTTTTATTCCATTTACACCCATTTCCCCTAATGTGATGAAATGGTCTCGTTAACCTGAGCCTCCAGGCAAAAGCTTAAAAGACAGACTAAAGTGAAAAGAAGAAGACTGAGAGAAAGCAAGACGTCACATGAGCTTTTGCTGCTGGCTTTAACACGAGCAACCCGTACCTGTCTGGCGAGGGTGACGGCGTCGGCGTGGAGTCGGTCTCTCAGGTGGGGGTCCAGTTGGAAGGCGGGCGCAATCTCAACAACCTTTAAAGATGAGGAGAGTTTATTAGAAATGGCCACACTGAATGCACAAACAATGTCAGAGAAACAACAGCTGATCGGTTTAGCGTGATGGTGTACACGCCGCTAATGATTCATTTTTGGTGGGATATTGGGATAACAATGTGCAGCTAGACTCAGTTGTGATTCATTTATTCTGACCCTGAGCCTGGAAACGTACCGAATTCCCTCAGACATCAGTGCTGCATCTGACGTACATACATCAAAAGGTTGCATCAATGTACCACTGAACAAAATATGTAATTTAAACCACATTAATTGTGTTACGCAAGGCGATCCTGCACCCCTTCTCATCATTAATGTCACATTAGTTCCTAGAAGACAAACAAAGTGGGCAAAATGTCAGCTGGGTTCTCCATTTCAGGGCTAGATCATTAAGCCGTTGCTGGGTGGGCAGTGTAAAGGTTATTTTTACGGTGAAAACAGTGTTGATGAGAGCAGTGGGTGTGAAGCAAAGCAGTAAAGGTGTGGGGTAAATTGAACGAGCTGAAAGATACTGAAGTGATCCAGGATGCTAAGATGCTGTGGGAGACTTTAGAACGGGCGGATTACTGTCTACGGCGCAGGTGTCAAACATACGGCCAGTGGGCCAAAAGCGGCCCGCAAAAGGGTCAAATCTGGCCGAAGACAGAAGACTGCAATTTTTCAATGAATATAACTGCTATCCCTTATTTGTTCACTGTTTTAGTGAGAGAAGTGGACAGAACACAACACTGAGACCCAGGACTAAACAGCAGACAGCAATGTGCCTAAATTGCACTTATTTTTTTTTTTGAGGGATATTTTATTAAATGTAAACATAGAGTTGTCGTTACTTATAGGTTATTATCTTACTGGTCCAGCCCGGCTTGAGATCACATTGGGCTGTATGTGGGCCCCCCCTACTAAAATGAGTTTCTACAGGATCATACTACCAGACGGTCTTTTCACATCAGTGGTTTTCAAAGTGTGTGGGGCACTAGGGAGAAGAGGCCAGAGCGAAAATAAACCATAAAAAAATAAATGTTAAAATGCAGCTAGCTAATTTTGACGATGCGTGAGACAAAATGGATCAATCTTTAGTACCTACAGTAAGAATGAGTCAAACAGAAATGGGAGGAAGTATGACTATCTTTATGGGATGGATTTGCTTGGATTGTTCCTGAATATGCTAAAGTCTAAAGACTAAAACATCACAGTGTGCTTTTTAAGGCGCACCAAAGTTTGAGTTAGCGACCATGCCGCATGAGAGTTTCTTGACAGAAATGCAAGAAGTGGAGGTAAACAAAGAGGAGAGAGGACAACAAGAAGTCATTGCTAATTTGGCCTTTTGTTATGATATAGGCATAATAGTATAGTTAAATTATATTTTTTATTCCTTGGCTTTCAACCCAGCATGACACCCTGCTCTTATTTAGTGCATTTTAGTGTTTTTTGTTTTGTCTTATGTTCTTATTCTTACCTATGTAGAGCACTTTGTTTCAGCTGTTGTTGTTTTTAAAAGTGCTCTATAAATAAAGCTGAGAGTTGAGTTTCAATAATAATAGGTTTAGCATAATGTGCTATAGTGAAGTTCTTTAAGAAATAAAAAAGTGACAAAACATTTATCTAAAGAGAGACAATTGAAAATAAAGATAAAAAATAAAAACAAATATTATAACAATTACTATTGTTTTGACAGGAATCTAAAGAAATTTTGATCACAGAAGAAAGTAATTGACGGAAGCATCACACCATCAGAAAGGTAGGGTTGCCACTTCTGCTGCTAAAGGTGTTAGGCAATGACATGAGATGCAGCTTTTCCATGCTTAAAATCAAGGTTCATGTCACAATCTTATAATACTGCACCTGAAACCCCCATATTTCCCGCTAGTTTGCAAATAATTCACTATTGAAACATTCATTAAAAAGCTTTACCTGTTAATATTTAGTACAAACCAATATATTTTGTTCTCTATTTTCAAATGTGATTAAGCTTCTAGGCTTTGGTGAGAACAGATGGAAAGAAGCATCTGTAGCTACAACAGGCCGTCCATTAGGTCTGACCTTGATGCTGCTTGGGTTCACCGTCTCAAATAACCCATCTCATCCAAAAAAAATTTAATAGAAATCAGTTTAAAACAACACGACCCGTGTAGGACTAAAAAATAAAAACACCAAGAACTTTTTTTGTTTTTTTAATCAAATCTCATCCCGAGTGCTCTCCAAGTATGAATGCACATGCACAACCTAGAGAAAACTAAAAATATCACATCAGCGCTCCACCATGTCAAATCTATCTGAACACGCGACTATTCTTGTTTCTCAGACTCAAAGAGATCTTAGATTAAGGGCAGAGGCAGATTAAGTCGAACAGAATCAAAGAGCAGCAGCTCTGGCGCCGACGCAGCCACTAATATGATTATCATCTATAATTTGATTAAAAGCAAAGGAAGACAGTGATGAAAACACACGAGTAAAACTGCTCTGAGGTGACAATGTGTAATGAAATATCACACATGTTAATCAGCTTCCTCTGATGAAAGCATTGTTCTGTTGAGCAACGATTACGATTACGCGTCTTTCATGTGGTTTTCAGACTTTTCGTTGTTGCTTTGACAGTCAGGTGACGCTTTAAGACCTCTTTTCTTTACAGATAAGAGCTCAAAGAACCTGGGAGAAAAAACTGCTCCGGCTAATCATGACAGGAAACGCTCTCAAAGAAGCAGTTGTGGTTGATTTGATTGAGGATTGTGTAGTTATTGCAGCTCAGACTTCCATTCACAGCATTAGCAGTGGCTAATCTTTCCTGGAATACAATCCTCCTACCCCCCGCTGCTCAGAGCATTCTGTGATACTCAGGGCCACCTGCGCTATAATAACCATTGTTATAATCAAGACTATAATCCCCTTATTTATTAATGTGTCGCTTAATTAGCCTGTTAGCCTAAATAAAGGGGAAAAATAAAAAGGACACTTTATATTCAGCAGACAGCGGTGCCTGTGGGTGTGATTCCTGCTTATGACCTTTGTTTCATGCCAGCCCACCATTACCATCCACTTCATGGTAATCTACGCAAGAAATGCCATGACGATAATACTAAATACATTCAAGCATTAAGTTGGGGTTTGATGAATTTTAAAACGGGGACTTCACCTTTTGGTGTCTCCGCTGAATGGAGCAGTCTCTCTCGTAGAGGTGGATGACATTACCATATTTATCGCCTGCGGAAAGACAAAGAGAGAAGTAGGTGAGGAAGCGACAAAGAAAATTATGAGCGGAGGATGAGGAAAAGGAGAGTGTGCTTTCAAGTACAAGAGGAGTGGGGGAAGCAGCCTTTGTTTTCAGGTATGAGTATCTTTGAAGGCTCCAGGGAGGTTCACGGGTATGAGGCATTTTGAAAAATTAGCTCCAACCAACCAAATTCAACATTCAACATTAACTGCAACATGGTTCATGTTGACGTGGCAAGCAGAGGCAGCCAAAGGGATAGGTAGGACGCAACATATTTTACTTGAATGTGTACATTTCTTGCAAAAGACTGGCCAGAGAAACGTCTGATAGCAAAAAACTACAACCCCTGCACAATTTTATGTGGGCAAAAAAAAAAAAAAAAAATGAATTTCTGTGACATTATTGTAAAAGACAAACATTTCATATTTTTTCAGGCAAACTCAGAGCCAATTGAAATTGATCATTAAAGGAAGTAAAAGCAAATCAGCAAAGAATCTGCAACAGGTTTTAGCAAAAACTGAAATAATCCTGATAAAGACTGAAAATAATAATTTTATGTCAGTCAACTTATCAATTAATTATTGGAAACAATATGTTGATGTCACTGTAGGGGTTAGCATGTGCAAAACATTCCTTGCTACCTGTATGATTGCATAATCTTATTTTACAGTATCGTGTCAAGACTCCACCCAAGCATAATTACCACAGTCAATCACAGTTGGCTGGCAGTAAACGTGTCAGTTGAATAGTTTACTACCATACATATATATGCATGTATAATAGTATAAAGATGGACGGCGGAACTGCTCCTCGAAAGTGAAGCCAAAGCAAGTAGAGCTCCCCCTGGTGTCTGGCTGCAGTATAGGTCATAAGCTCCACCTCCTCTATGTTAGTGGATGGGACTTGGGCCAAACTAAAACACTTAAGTACACGTCAAATACATTCTTTTCAAGAATGGTTTCTGTCATTTTAGGTAGTTAATATAATGTTGATGTATGTTCAAGTGTGTGTACTGGATAAGTTTCGTTTTAGTTTCCTTCCCTTTTAACTGGTGGAGGTCGAGCAAAGCGCAGTATTACTTAAACAAAAGTACTAGTGAGTCTGGCAGGAGTGTGGTCGGATCATCAAAATCCCTCCACTCTCGGACCGTACTGAGCAGACTCTGGCTCCAAAAGGCCTGCATCCTTGGGTAAATAGCGTCAGTCTGGCCAACGACACATTGTCCATATTTATATACAGTCTATAATATATACATGTACACTTCCAGGCCTACAGAAGAACCTCGACTGCTAATGTGACGAAAACATTAAAGCTCTTCTCTGGAGTTGGCATTTGCTTTGTCATTTCTAGGATATTGCAGACACATGACCCCGCTCCCTCTTGTAGATACTAAAGGGCTCGTTCTACGATGACAAATACACAAGGAGTCTTATTTTCAGGTGATTATACACCAATGAAATCCTAATTATGAATATTATATTCCAATTTTGCCAACAGACCCTCTAAACTGTACCCACTGGAACTGTAACTGTCTTTTGTGAATACGTTTAATAACACTGCCAGGACTATGACTCACCACATGATAATAGCACAATCTGGCATACCTCTAAACTGATATCCTACAGTCGATCACATATGGCAACCAGGGTTTAACTATAAAAGGTAAAGAAGCAAGGATGGAGGAATACTCTCAAGGAAGTAAATTAGATGGATGGATATTTGTAAGGTAAGGTAAGGACAAATATGGATGCCCAAAAGGATGGGAAGCGGGGAAAAAACATTTAAGGGGAAGTGAGAGAGGCGTGAAGGCCTGAAATCAGAGGGCTGGCAAAGACATGGTTGTTAACAGGTAATTTGAAAAATCCTTTGCGTGCCCTGGAGACAGTATTTAATCACAGTGACCACACATGCACACAGGACTACACAATGGTATATTCTGGATGCTACATAAACACAAAGACTCCCCTGCCACGCCTGAACATGAGCACACAGCCGTCTGTGCAGCATGGTACGCGCTCAAGTGCAGACACACTTCTTGTAAATGTCAGTGTTGAATTTCAGTTGTGTAGGAGAGTGTTTGCAGAGTTACATTCACAATAATGAGAAGAAATAATAATAGCTGCAGAATTCTCCGCTGGCCAATAAATCTCATTCACGCTCAGTGTTTATCCTTTTCCTTCAGCACTGCTACGGAGTTCAAGGACTTCTGCGTGGTTTACGTTCTTAATGAAAGTCAGTCACGTAAACATAAAACAGACAAACAGTTAAAGGTGACCTAGAGTGTACTTACCGAGGATCTGTACTTCGATGTGTCTTGGCTTTTCAATGAATTTCTCAACAAACAGGGCTCCGTTCCCAAAAGCAGTCAGGGCTTCAGAGTAGGCCCGCTGGTAATTCTCCTCGAGTTCCTGACAAACAGAAGAGAAATCCATACATGTCTGAGTTAGTGCAACCATTTGAGACGCAAGAGTCACAGCAAAGGCTGCGAACTGCAGGTTTTAAGGAATTAAGATTTGGTACGGACCATTTCTCAAAGTCATTTAATATATGTACTGGGTCAAAAACTTTTATTAAGCAAGCTCTTATTTGCTCCCAGTATCGATCTCTTGTCTCGTTCCCTCTCCTATTTTTGCATTTCTCTGGATGAAAATGTTTACACGTCCTTAGGGAGCAGGAAGCTACACAAGATTTCTGGGAGATCGTGCCCCACAAGGTCGCAGGTCATGACTCAATCTGTGTTTCGTCAGTCAGTGACGTGCTTCCAGCCCATCCAGTCTCCTCTACTGGGAAAAGACTGAGTCACCGCCATGCCCGTTCCTCCGAGCCTCAGGAGAGGAAACTCGAGCCCATCCCCAGCTGTCATGTCGCAGCGTTGAGAAAAGATGATCTTCGAGGCAAAACCACCCGGTTCTTAGGGCAACGCCAGAATTTCTTCAGAAAGCGGTTTCTTCAGAAAGAGCGCAAGAATGCAATGAAATTAAATAATGAACTCCATTAGTTGTACAAGTCCTTGACTCTGTTGTACAGTGTGGGAGACTAACCGACAAATATTACTTGTATTGCCACCTCATCTCGCACTTCTCAGAAGTGAATAAACCACTAGAGAATAAAATGTGGAGCCTTTATGGAGCGAGAATGATTGTTATTGCAAAGGGCAAAAGTGAAAAACTTCTGTCGCAAACTACTTTGGACACATAATGAGTCGCTGTAAGACTCACAACTCCGAATTGTACGTCGTTGGCAAAAGGGAATTCAAAAGTTGTCAATTCGCTTTTGTAAATGACAAAAAGACTTCTGAAAGACTAAAAGTTGGGAAAAAATCCCATTTGTACTCCTTCCACATCGGTTCAGTCCGTCTGTCTGCTGTGGTCACTGGAGCTTTGATACGTGCTGTTCTTTTCCCTTTCTACTCTTTCGGAAAGCACTTCACATCAAATCGGCAATCTGGCCGCCTTGCTTTTCAGTAAATATGTGCATCTCAATTTTACAATATGTTGAGAATATTTAGGCACACTCTGTTAATTCAGCATGCAACTGAATCACAAGCTGGACTTGACGGAATAAAAAGTCAACCTATGCATTGTTCCTTGGGGTCCCGGCAGCGCAGACAAACCTCTTCACAATTTCCTCACATCGTATCTGCCGAAGCTGCCGAGGCCCCTGTGACTCAACTGAATAACAAGAAATGTCAACAACTAATTAATTAGACCGGGGTACAACTCAGAAAAGGTCATACTTTCCAATGGATTGCCGACTTGTGAGGATCAGTGACTAGAGTACAACAAAACAATGCACAGATCAGTGAGCAAAGAATGGTACCACTGTGCCTAACACTGACCAGAGTTATTTTAAATGTGATGTATTGTTCTTGTCAAGGGTTTAAAGAACGCAGCAGCCACCAATCTCGTACTTTACCCAGCGTTTTACTTATTTATAAAGCACTTATTTCCATCAGGAGGTCACATTTTTCAGACGGTTTATGGACTGTTTGTAGAATAAAACACACCTTTCACCAACTACCTCCTGAGGTAGAGCTGTTCAACTGCTTGTTAAAGCAATTACCACCAACCACAAGCAGGCTGCATTTAGGTATGGGGAGGTGTGGACCAATCGGCAGCTACAGCCGTGTTAAGGATGTGACTGTGGTCCCTTCTAAGACACTTATTAATACACAGGATTAGATGTTACAATCCGTGTGCCACGATCCCAGGCAAAACACATTTAGAGGCCCTATCCCACTGAGAAACCCTAACAAACCTACGGTCATATGACGATTAACCTACAATCTAAATGAACGTGAAAGTAAATTGCTGCTGGCTTGCAGGCCCACAGAGCAGCAGAGGACAATTCAAATCTTGCGAAATATAAGCTAACCAAATGCTGCTGGCTTGTATGGCCCGCTCAGAAGCTAACCAAACGCTGCTGGCTTGTATGGCCCGCTCAGCAGCTAACCAAACAAATAAATATCGCTACCAACCAACATGAAGACATCAGATACCTGGCCGAGTCAACATGCACCTATTTTCTTTACATAGACCATAGAGAGTATAAGGATGGACAGCGGAACAGCTCCTCAAAAGTGAAGCCAAAGCAACTAGAGCTCCCCCTGGTGACTGGCTGCAGTATAGGTCATAAGCTCCGCCTCCTCCATGTTAGCAGATGAGACTAAGGCCAAACTAAACTCTAAAATACACAGAAAATATTTCTTTTTCTTCCAAGGATGGTTTCTGTCATTTTAGGCAGTTAATATAATGTTGATCCACGTTCAAGTCTCAATTTCCTTGATAAGTTTCGTTTTTTTGGATGTGACACAATGGTGACCACCAGTTGCCATGCCAAGGGCATGTGGGACTGTGAGTTGTAAAAAAAAATTTTTTGGACCGCACTGCGCAGACTCCGGCTCCAAACTCGCAAGATGGTGCTGCCCATATCCCCGGGAAAATGGCGTCAGTTTGGCCAATTGAAGGAAGTGGCTACACATTGTCCATATTTATATACAGTCTATGACCTAGACAGAAAGAATCATCGACCGACAGTTTATCAAACCACCTGACAAGTATATTTCTTTAAAAACTTCCCGCTCTTTTCAAACTGTTTCCACTTTCTAGATGGTTTTATATAACAAATCATCTGGTGTATAAAGTTTTATATATGCTAAACTACTTTGAGTAAATGTAGGCATGTAGAGAAACAGCTATAGTAGTGATTAGCGTGAACCTTCTTGTAAAATAACAGTAAACACAGCCAGCCATGAAAATGAGGAGGTGGCTTTTCTCTCTGTAGCTCTGATTCACAACTTGTCTCTGCCCTCTTCTATGTGATCAGACAACCACCAGCTGCCTGCTAAAGAAGTTTGACATTAGAGGCAGAAACGGGTGAAAGCTGAGCTCATTCTCAGGGGCAGTAGCCACGCACACACACATATATATATATATACACACACTCCCTCCAGCATCCCGACACTGCAGGTTACAAAGCTGCCGCCAGGTCCACACTGAAATAAACAGGGGTGACAACTCGCAGCTTCCTGGTGTCTACAAGCCTGAAGGAACTAATTTTCCCCCGTGAGACACATATTTTAGACAGAGCCATCCACCAAAGGACTCATACGATCCTCTTTTGGTTTTGTTTTACCGTTAATAATTCTCCACATTTAATTACATAATTACACTCGTACTGAACCACAGGCATGAACCAGTTTACAGGATCAGTCAATTAAAGTTAAGTGTGTTTTTTTTTTTTGTTGTTTTGCTAAACCTTTTCAGAAACAATCCCCAAAACACCACTTAGACCGAGTAAGCATCTGTTGAGCGTTCACGCTGAAAAGCTTAATAAATATTTTGTGTTTTTACGTGACCCCACTGAGTGTGTCTGTTAAACTAGTACTTTTGTATTAATATGCAATAAGGACAAAACAATCAAAAGCGTTGAGTATGAAGACAATCATCACGGTTACACAGTATGTGGAATATTCTATCATATATATGGTTGCTTTTGTATTTGCATGTGCTGATACGGCCATCGATTGGCGATTGGTCATAATTTTGTGGGGATTGCAACAGCATAAAGTGTGAGCACTGGCATTTATTGCTGTTTTGTCTTTCATATACCAGTTTTCTGTACAGTAGAAGTAAAGAAGAGGTGTTCTGGAGACAAATAACCTATTGACCCGACAGTTTCTCTTCCAAAGACGCATCGGGTAAACTGCTTGCTTATATAATTCAAAGCTTATAAATAGCAGGTCGCATCAGTCTGCTGGTAATGTACTATTTCTAAGCGGTCTCTGTACTGTTGTTCTGCTGCGTTCACACCAGATAAAACAAACCAACCTCGGTGGGAAACGCTCCCAATTTTGGAACAAGGAACTAGGTGTTAAAGCACCCCGGGGTTTTTGTTTGAAGCAGCTTCTTGCTGCATCATTTAAGAGAAAAACTCATTTGTCTGCTATATTCCTGAGTCTGCTCAGAAATAACTACCCAAAAAAAAAGGTGCTCACTTCCAACGACACTCCCTTCCATCAATTTGCTGTGCGGTCATCACTGTGACAGGCGTTGTGACAGCCCGTCACTCCTGTCTGGGTGATGGCACCCTTTACGCCGAGAGGTGGAGGATGAAGAGGATGGTGACAGCCGAGGGATGAACAATACATGACCAGCTACGGGATACATACATTATTCATGACAGTCCTCTAAGAAGGCTTCCCATCTCCTGATCATATTTACAATCGTAATGCTATATATTTTGTATTGTACCACTTGAAGGTCGCACCTAATGGAAACATAATCTGCATGTAATAGGGATAGGATCGGTTTTATTACAATCTTTACATTGAGGTTGATTGTGGATAAGTGGTCCCAGGAAAGTTGCAATATGGAAAGACATTTTATAGCCGTGCCGAACTGATGGAAAGGTGGAGGCAGTTTCATGGCAAACGGACTCCAAGTGAGACAGAGTGACCGGCGGCCAGAGAGATAAATAACATGGATGGAAATTTTACCTTGATTTAACACAAACAGAAAATGAATGAGTCCGAACACCGAACTGTATCATGAGCCCGGGCCACGTATGTTGTTAGAGCAAACTGCTAGATTACGTCTCTGATGGAAACGCTCACCTCGTACTCTCTGACCACCCTCATGCCGCGACCGCCTCCTCCGTAGGCAGCTTTGAAGATGATGGGGAAGCCGTATGTCTGGGCGAACACCTGCGCCTCCTGCAGAGAGGCGATGGGGGCATCTGTTCCCGGGACCACGGGTACACCTGAACAGGCCAGGGGGGGGAGGTTTAGTGAGAAAAATATGTTTTAAAAGATGGTGAATGAAAGGAAAACAACAGTAACGTAATAATGAAGAGAATATTCTCAGAGGATCAAACTTGCAAAAATACACTTAAACCCTAATTTTTTAGTTTCTTGCAGTGCCAGATTATAATAATAATAATAAGTAAACGCTGAACAAATTATGTTCTAAAAATGTTGATCCCTCCTGAGTAAAGCCAAAATTAATGCTAGCAGAGCACTGCCAGGGTGAAAGGTGGAGGGAGGAGGGGGAGTGAGTCATCATCATGACAACAAGCAGCATTTTTTTTGGCACAATGACATGAATTTTCTTGTCTTTGATCTCGGTCGCTGGTCACAGTTCACACACACACAACAGCGACAATTATTTAACAGTTATGAGAATCACCACACGTATTTCAGGCATGAAACGTATTCACGGAGGTTTTCATTTAAATAACTGGCCGTTATGTCGGCATCGCTTCACGAGGTAAAAATAAAAACCGGTGACCGAGCCAGTGACCCACAGATGAAATTACTGCAGTATTTATCCACAGATATCTACTGCATGTGGAATGCTAAATCATCACCAGACTACAGCGTGTTCCAAATTATTATGCAAATTACATTTTTCTCAGATTTTCCTAAATAGTTGATACAAATGACAGTCAGCATAATTTTTAAATCATCAACCCTTAGAGTATAATTCAAATTTTATTGAACAAACCTCCCAAAGATAACAGTATTTTTTTCAAAAATAAAAAACTAAAAATGCACTGTTCCAAATTATTATGCACAACTGAGTTGAAAGACATGTTATAAGTTTTAAAGAACTAAAAATGGTCATTTGTTGAATTTGCTACATTAGGAGGTCCTATGAATAGAAATCAAAAGTTATTTTAATCAAAAAAAAACAAAAAAAAACAGGTCAAGTTACATGTTAACGTAGGACCCCTTCATTGAGATCACCTTAACAATTCTTGCATCCATTGAACTTGTGAGTTCTTGGAGAGTTTCTGCTTTAATATCCTTGCAGGATGTCAGAATAGCCTCCCAGAGCTGCTGCTTGGATGAGAACTGCCTCCCACCCTCATAGATCTTTTGCTTAATGATGCCCCAAAGGTTCTCAATAGGGTTGAGGTCAGGGGAAGATGGGGGCCACACCATGAGTTTCTCCCCTTTTATGCCCATAGCAGCCAATGATGCAGAGGTGTTCTTTGCAGCATGAGATGGTGCATTGTCATGCATAAAAATGATCTTACTACGAAAGGCACGGTTCTTCTTTTTGTACCATGGAAGAAAGTGGTCTGTCAGAAACTCTACGTACTTTTCCGAGGTCATTTTCACACCATCAGGGACCCTAAAGGGGCCTACCAGCTCTCTCCCCATGATTCCGGCCCAAAACATGACTCCGCCACCTCCTTGCTGACGTCTCAGCCTCGTTGGGACATGGTGGCCATTCACCAACCATCCACTACTCCATCCATCCGGGCCATCTAGGGTTGCACGGCACTCATCCGTGAACAGAACTGTTTGAAAATTAGTCTTCATATATTCTTTAGCCCACTGCATACGTTTCTGCTTGTGACCATTGTTTAGGGGTGGCAGAATAGTTGGTTTACGCACACTTGCAAAGTTTTTGAGGATCCTACACCTTGACGTTCGCGGGACTCCAGAGGCACCAGCGGCTTCAAATACATGTTTGCTACTTTGCAATGGCATTTTAACAGCTGCCCTTTTTATCCTATGAATTTGTCTTGCAGAAATCTTCCTTATTGTGCCTTTGTCTGCACGAACCCGCCTGTGCTCTGAATCAGCGACAAACTTCTTCACTGTACGATGATCACGCTTAAGTTTTCTTGAAATATCCAATGTTTTCATACCTTGTCCAAGGTAGCGTACAATGTCACGCTTTTCAGCAGCAGAGAGATCCTTTTTCTTGCCCATTTTTGCCTGAAATCTGTGGCATGCTTAATAATGTGGAACATCCTTCTTCAGTAGTTTTCCTTTAATTGGGCTCACCTGACGAACTAATTATCACAGGTGTCTGAGATTGATTTTGATGATCCAAAGAGCCCTGAGACACAATACCATCCATGAGTTTAATTGAAAAACAAAAAAATAAATGTTTATGACACTTAAATCCAATTTGCATAATAATTTGGAACACGGTGTATAGCAGATGGGTCAGAGATTTCCTACGGCTGCAGCTTCACATTAAAAGCATTCATATGGAGAAAACAAGAGTAAACTGTTAAGCTTGTTGTGACAGTGGACGTTTTTTAACAGTGGTATAAAATCAGAACAGAATTGCTGAAAATTACTACCAGACTTATAGATAAATGTTATTAAAATGACAGCAGTTTATTTTGCTGCTCCCAGAATTTAGTCTGTTGTTACCACGAGTAACCACAGGGGTCGCCAAATCAACGGTTTGACCAGCTCCTGCACGTCATCCTCTTCCATACCTGCGCTGATGGCCAGGGTGCGAGCCTCCACCTTGTCCCCCATCTTGCGGACCGTGTCGGGGGTTGGCCCGACGAACATCACCCCTGCGTCTGCGCAGGCCTGGGCGAAGTCTGAGCGCTCGGAGAGGAAACCATAGCCGGGGTGTATGGCGTCCACATTGTTATCCTGAGAAGAGGGATGAAGACAGAAACAAAGAAAGAAAGAAAATTGTAAACACTTTCTAGTGAAAAGGAAGTAAATGCAGCCCCAGCTGTGCCACAGGAGCCACCGCGGGGCCACAGTTCACACTTGGCTGACTATTAGTGAGGGAAAGAAGGAGAGTCTTCACACACACTAACCTGCTGGCTTTAGCACACACTGCCTTGTGGTCAGTGCGAAGGATTTATATAGCACTAATAGGCAAAAGGATTGTGAGCTAATGGCGTATATTACTCCCATTCTATCTTAGTTACCATCACCCTAATCATCATCTACTCAACGGAGCCCAGTAGGAGACTGAGTGAACAGACAGACACGCATAATTTGAGGGTCAGGGGGAAGGTACCGAGAGCACACGCTCACTCACGGGGTAGCAGACAGATACAGTAGCTGCAGAGGCTGACAGATAGAGCCATCTCTGGATCAGTATGTGCCATCTGCTCTCGGATACAAGGCGGACTGTAATTACGGGCTGTCCCGTTGTTAAGGGAGCCGGTACTGGCAGACCTGAGGAGGCGTGAAGCCCTACACACACACACACGGATACACGCAAAATATAATGCACGCTAGCAGGTAAAACACCCACCTTCGAAAAACAGAGAATGCCGAGAGACAGTAAGAGCAAACATTCACGTGCTTCTCAGTAGCAAGCGCAGACAAATTTTAACACCACGGTGTCTATTTAAAAAAAAAAAAAAAAAAAAAAGGACAGACACGGATAGTTATTTTGGTCACACAGTAAAGAGTGACACACTGGGAACGAGAGGTAAACATATTCTGAAAGCGTAAGAACGGGAAAACGCACACACACTTCTTGCTGGCATGAGGTGGCTGGGCTCCCAGATAGGCAGACGGATTCTGAGAAATGAGTTGGACAGCAAAGGCTCCGTGACTTGGCTGGCTGACCACAGGCCCACGCAGGAAAATTATAAACCGTGAGAGTTTGATCAGGGAAAAAAAAAAAAAAGATAACGAACAACCGCAGGCGCCTCCTAGAGGGATTGAGGGAGGATAGTACGGAGGAAAAAGGTGACGAGATCTGATCTGCACAGTGAGAAGGGGAAGACGAGGAGGGAGACGGGGAAACGATGGCGAAATGGTGGAAGGAAAACCAGAATAAGATGAGACGAGGAAGAAGCAGGGAACGGCGGACAGAAGGGAAGAGAATAATGAGGGAAAGATGAACAGGGGGGCAGGTGTGCTCTTCCCTTTTCCATCTCTCCACCCAGCTTAAATACAGACTCGGGGTGAGCTGAAAGGAATGAAAGGGATTTGTCCGTCACTTGTCCACCTTGTCATATGCCATTGAAATCCTAGCTATGCCGTCAGCAAAGGCTTTGCTCGAAATTCAGAAATGCAGGTGGGTTTTTCTACAAGATTAAAAGTAAGATGAACCACCTGAACGGACCAACAGACCAGGGAGAACACGACCGCAGATACGGTGCCTCTAACCCTTTTTTTCCCCCATTCTCTGCAGGTCAAATAATAAATGGGATATACAAAGTATTTGGTCAGGTTTATAAGGGCTATTAGCCAGTCTTTATGCTAAGAGAATTGCTTTCGAGCTCCCGTGCTGTAGTTACCGTGCACACAGTTGTTTCACTCCAAGCAGATAGACAAAATGCTCAATTGGCGCTGCAACTAGCTCACAGTAAAAGGCTCACTTCAGAGGACTACTATTATACTGGAATACAGCCAATGTCTAGAAAGGAGGCATTGCTCTAGCTTTTTTATTACAGAGAAGCATTTAAACACACACTGTTGGGTTCAGGCTCATGCAAATGAGCACCTATAGAGATTTAAAAATACAAATATGTGCCTGCTAGCTAGAAGTTAGCGTTAGCGTTTCCCCGTCCAGGTCCCTGAATGTCTGCACTTCTTACAGTGATGGATTTCTAGTTAAGAATATTAAGAAGCATTATTCTAGCGGGCTTCTTTATTTTGTTTTTACCTTGGCAACTTTGATGATGTCTGGAATATGCAGGTACGCCGCAACAGGTGGCAGGCCTTTGCCAATCAGGTAAGCCTCATCTGCCTTCTGCCTGTGGAGATGAGTGTGAAGGATTAACATTAGCAGCAGCAACCAGCCAGCAAAATTAGACAGACATAACACACAGGCGCGCGCCACACACTGTTACGGCTTCATGAGCATTTCCACGCTCTTATAAATTACCCCAAATAAAGCACAGTGCAATTACCTAAATCATACTTCAATCAGCTTTTTTTTTTTTTTCTGGGTTCTACGTCACACACGGAGAGCGCTAAAGGGAAATAAATACTGAAGAATGAGGGAGAAGAGACGGAAACGTGCCCGTAACAGGATTTCCTCGTAAACAAGGCGTCTTGAAAGCCATGAAGACATGAAGAAGTGGAATAAAAGAGCTCACGGCGAGGCAGATTAGCAGTGCAGGTAAACTGTTTGTAATGTCGATACAATGATACTAATGTCCCCACTTAATACAGACAGCTAAACAAAGAACCGGCCCAGAGCGCAGGAGAGAAGACAAAATGCTCCCACGGTTCCTTTAAGCGCCGCTAGCTCTACTTCTCGGTTGTCAGCATTTCATCGTCGATAGAAGGCAGTGACAGTTTTACCTAGACATCTCAATCTTTTAGTCCCTTAACGTAAACGGGGTAGCTCGATTTGTTAGGAGTAGGGGGTGTTTGTAGATGGCGCCCCGGTTTGGAGAAGCAGAGTACTGGCAGCCAAGCAGTGTCCGAGGATTTGCCGTCATCCAGGTGATGGTATATCTAAAACAATCGAGGAACTCAAGAACCTTTGTTACCTTTGTTTTAGCTTTTTCTAGGCAAGCCACACAATGAGCGACTGTGGAGGGAGTCAGCAGTGAACGTAAACTAAGCCCGTTAGAAACAATACGTATATCTAGTAGGGGTTGTACCGACCAGTCGATTAGTCGGTACAACCCCTACTAGATATACATTGAAGATATTAGTCCTTCAGCTGCTATACACGGAAAAGGCTTTGGAGATACACCGCTTGTTTTTATCCCGGCTACATTGTCCCATCTTGCAACACACTGTGAAGTACTATGAAATGCTATTGACGGTGCCAATTTATACAGGCTATACATGTCTGCGACGCACAGTATTGATAAGTGATTGATATGTTCAGTTCTGTTGTGTTCTATTAGCCGACATTGTTGCTGTGGTTGTAGAGTTTGTGTTTTGTTTTTGCCGAGGGAGAGCCAGATGTTAGAAATGTCAGACTGACAGTGTTTACGGTGTTGACGTGGGCTACGGCTGACAGCAGCCCTTGTTCAAGCTTCAATTACCTTGCAGAAAAGCCTGCGTAGCTTCTTTTGTGTGAGACGCTACAACATGTATTCAGGTCAAGAATATAGATGTCATTGTTGCAACGCCTTGCTTCCTACTACGTTTTTATATGTTTCACCACATATTAGCCGACTTTAAAAACTCCAAAGTCGTTCAACTACTAATATCTAGCAGGGGTACTCTCTTCAAAGCAACCAGACTCCATTGACAAAAACAGACATTTTACCTCGCAGAACATGGAAGATGACGGTCTACTGCCGTGTGGATCTGGTATTTTAACGCACAACAGTAGGAACAAACTCTCTGATCCTGGTCGACCAGCAATTCCCGAGTTTTGTTATATTACTGTTTTGGTTAATGAAGTTCGGTGGCTTTGTAGAGAGCGACTGACGGAGTCACTTGCCCGTTTGCCTACCACCACCAACGCGCCAACTATGGATGGATGGATGGACGGATAGATGGACAGAAAGCTTTATTGATCCCTTTGGAAGGTTTCCGCAGGGAAATTGACAAAACCTACAACCCCACTTCAAGCCAAGTTATCCCTTTCAATGCCTATTTGACTCTTACCTGTGCATCTGTCCAGTGTCTTGCTCAGAATACACAGCCACGGTCCGAATCCCCAGCTCAGTGCAGGCTCTGAAGACACGGATAGCTATCTCACCTGGAAGACAAACGTCGGCAATGAATGACGGAAGTTGGTTTTGCCATTATTTAACCACGTCTCAATTTCTGTGCAGCAGATTGTATGCGTGTGTTTAAAAGGAGGCGGCATTTTTTCAGACTTTATGTCACTTCATCAACTATCCTGTAGCACTGGCCCTATTTTCCAAGTAATGCCTTCACTGAGAGAATAAAGTAAACTCTGAATTTTTCATGCCACACACACACACACACAAGAGATGTGATAACAAGGCGGATCCATCTGGTGTACTTCACATCGCACCGTGCATCGCAACAAGTCGACTGTTATTTCTAAAGCTTGAGAACACAGTGTAAAAAAAGTCGGAGATTTAGACGAGCAAAACACTCTCCGACTTTTATCTCGCTGTCACAAGAGCCAGATACTTGTTTCTCCGAGCGAGGCGCCGTTTATGGAAGGAGGAAAAAAAGTTAAATTTAGTCGCTGAAAACTAGCAGTGTGTGCTGGTCTGGCTTAAAGGGTGACACGGAGGAATAGATATGAACAGAAATTACAGATTAAATGGAGTTTATTCAAAAAGAAAAATGCAAAAGGAACATATAAGATCGAGGGCTTTAAAAGAAAATCAAGGAACTTAGAGAAACAGAGTTTGGCAAGTTTAACAAAGCGACAAATAGGTGGAGAGCGAGAGGAGACAACAACAGCAGCGGAGGGGAAAGGAGGGAAATGAGCTAAGAAACAAATAAAGGAGGAAAGTCACAGAGGGCAAAGATAGCAAGTAGCTTAGAGGAAAATCACATCTGACAAGCACTGAAAAAGCCGAGGGGGAGGGGGTAAGGTGGGACAGGAAGAGGAGAGCAGAAATGAACGTAAAGGAGAGGAGAATATTAGAGCAGAGGAGCAGCAGCAGCAGCAGAGAGGAGATGTGCTTGCTGAAGTGGAATCTGGTCTGATACGATGCGATAGTCCGGTCTCTTCATCACACAGACTGCGGCCAGGCACGGTCCGGCGCTCTCCAGTGTGATGAATGTGATCTAATGCGCCGTTGATATCGGCGTCATGCCGATGTGAAGCGGAGAGATTGACGGAGAGCCGGGTCTGAAGCAGAGACCGCGGCCTATTTGAATCAAGCTGATGGATTAAAGTGGTTAAACGGAGCCTTTATGGGAGGGTGGATGTATGCGTGTCTATGTGCAGCAAGGGGGGGGGGGGGGGGGGGGGGGGGGGCCTATAGTGTCCAGAACGGGGCACCCACACAGCAATGACAATGAACCGGACCAAACTGAGCATTTCAAATGTGTCCACAGGAATGGATATACTGGGAGGCTCTGAAAGGCAGTTAGGATGAAACGCATGAATACGTTTATTTGTCAGTCAAATACTCCTCGTCACCTGAGAGGAGTCACTAATAGCTCGCCAACAGCCTCTCTGGACGGATGTTGGTGTTGCGAGTAACTACCGTACTGCTCACTGCTTTGTGTTTGGAAAACTCTATAATTATGTTTCCATTCAGGCCTCAAAACCTCAGAGAGGAATAAATAAATAAAAAAAGTTTGTGAGCCAATCTTAGTTTCGCATTTAAACCTGTACGTACATCTGTGACAGTAAATAGATTTTAATATTCAACTTCCTGACGTCCAATGAGGATCTGTTTCCAACATCATCGCTGCTTTTGGGCTAAATTAAACAAAGCTACCACCCACATACAATGGCTGCTTAAATATTAGCATGTACCACTGCAGACTAAACGCCGGCCATTAAAAATTAAGACTCTCCTCTTGCCTGAGGAAGCCTGCAAATGTCATAACTTTTTTTTCGTACATTATAAATGAAACAGAGTTAAAGTGTGTTTAATTTAATGGAACTGCTTCTCTTCTTCTGTGGTGAATTATTACTATTCGGATAGAGTGGGGTGGTGGGGTTTACCTCTGTTGGCCACCATGACTTTTTTTATTGGTCGGTACTCGTTCTTCGGGGAAGAGTGGGTAAATCGGGAGAGGACGCATGCCCTCCTGACGGCCAGCATGCCCAGGCCGCCTTGGACCACAGCGTACTTCAACATCCTGGGAGGAAGAGAGAGAAGAAACGTTAGACGTGAGACAATCAACGCCTGTAAAACTTATTAGCAAGAGAAGGAAACAGACAATTTCAGGTTCTCAGCTGAACAAACATGCTTTCAAGAAAAAAAATAAAAAGATGATAATGCGTCAAAAAACCAAGAGGTGTGAGCTCTATTCAGAGAGATTTAATCTACTAAAGCCCCAGGTCTTAAACTGCTGCTGCTGCTGAGGCTTGTGTGTGTGTATGTGCCTTTGAACAGCGTGGCATTTTCTCTCCACATTTTTAATTGGCCTTGTACCGATAGTCACAAGGAATTCTGGATTAGTATTCAGCGAGGAAAAACCTGTACAGTGTGCACACAGTTCGAGTCCCGAGACTTTAGTCGATATGAAAATATGTGGAAGAAGGACTGCTGGACTTCTGATGCCGTTTCAGACGAGCAATCTGCTGACGGGACAGCAAGGAGAAAACACGCTGCAGCTTTACAACGGCCACCGTATTGACGCCCTTTAAAGACTGTGTGAGTCGATCTACACTTGCCAGATCATTAGGTACACTAGTAAACACAAACGCATTCTTATATAACAGAATGCACTTAATCTTAGCTTCATGAAGGTTACTGCATTGAGAATGTGTGAATCAACTGTGTTTTTATTTTGGAAGCTGTGGTTTATAGTAGTACTGAAGTGTGTTGTGTTTCCATTATTATGGCAACCCCATTGTAGTCAGTGGGCTAAGTAACAGAAACACTTAATGTTCAAATCAATCCAGTTCAACAGCACCACAATCTACAACTGCAAAATGATCACAATTCTTACAATGTTTCCGAAAGTACAGCTAAGCACACACACTAAGATTTTTGTACAACTAGTGCAGCTGGGCAAAGTCTGCACCAAGTCTGCAAGGATAGCTGGCACAAAAATCTGTTAGTGTGTGCGGCCAAGAGACCCGACCCGACCTCAGTCGCAGTCAATCAAACACGCTTGAACTTTTTTGAGCCGAATCTGGACGCAATCGGGTGATGAACCGATAACCGAGCCAACTGCGAAAACACGTGCCGCCAACAGCCAATGAAAAAGAGAGAATGGAGAAACAGGAAGTAGCGTCAGAAGACGGTGGGAAGTAGCGGGAAAACGACGATGGTGAACACAGAAATGGAGGAAAGGCTAATGGGGTTGTGGCAGTGCCTGTACAAAAAATCTGCTGAAGCCAGTCTGTTAGTGTGTACGCTTTATAAAATCTGTAAAGACTGTCAAAGCTGTAGTGTGTCCCCAGCTTTAGATTTACTGCAGGACTGTTGTATTAGAATATATGTGTTTCCACTAGTGTACCTAAAGAACTGTCTAGACAGTTAGAATTAGTATTTGGTTAAATATGGGGGGGAACTGCCAAAGCTGGTCATTACAAAATAAATTATCACAATAAACACTTCCTATCTATTATAATTTCTAGACTAATGAAAGAGGCTACTTACATATGTCTAGAGGAGGAGCTTGTTGATGTTTATAAAGTCATATATTTGACTCAAGAAGGTATAATTTTCATAAATGAGCCAATCAGCGGCTGCCCTGCCTACCAGCAGCCAATCAGCTGTGTCTAATTAAAGGCAATCAGTGTCTGGTGTGTTTGTGGGGCCCCCCCTCCCAAATTATAGCAATAACATGAAAGCAATAATTATCTAAGAAGTTGCACATTCAATCACACAAACTATGATTTTGAGAACGTCATCAGTTGCATTTGAAGGCTTTTCAATGTTAATTTAAATGCAACTAGCTGCAGTAAGAAACAAAAAAAGAAAAATACCACACAACTCTATAGGTGTAGCAGCTACAGGCAGAGGAAACAGCATTAACACAAAACAAGAGACACCATTTCCCAGGCTGCGTTTCCTCTGAGAAATCACTTGGTTTTTCGAGCAATAAAAACCATTTAACAGACACACCAGTCATCACACCTAACACTACCATTACGGTTTGATGACGGCATTTACCATCTGCAGCTCCCTGAGCAGACACAATTACTGAGGCAGCATCCCTTTTTTTCAGCACACCCCTATGCGAGTGTCACAGGTGAACAAAAGCTATAAATGAACACGCAGACACGTTCACGGAGATGCAAATAGTTTCACAGGTACCTTAACTAGACGTGAGTGGCTCATTCAGAGTGTGGAAACTGGCAGCTTTCACACTGACACTGAGACTGAGGCTTCTTCTTCTGGCTTCACTGCAAGCTCGTACCTCAATCACAGTGCTTTGCTGCCACGTTCTGGTCAAATACCAACACTGCAGCCAATAGAGACTAAAATGTGGAAGATATAGACCTATTTGGGCCTTCAAAGGGGAAAAATAAAATCCAAAACCTAAAACATGTAGTTTATATTACACTTCAGGACTCAAGCTGTATAAAATAAATCACTCTCTATGCCACGTGGCACTGTGCACAATCACTTCCTGTTTGATACTTGCGGTTGCCACTTAAAGATGTGTAAGATCATGAGTTGCTGCCAACAGCACAGCTCAATCTACCCCTAAACCTAAACCTAAACCTCTAGGGCGTTATTTACTTTTAACCCTTGCTCAGCACACGATGGGACAGCATTCAATAGAGGTGATTCTAGTGTCTAATAGGGCCTGAGGAAGTTTAACGAACCGTCAAAGAGAGGCATAATGCTAGTGGAAGTTATTTTATTCGGATCTCTCTCTTCCTCTTTCTTTTTATTTCCTTTTCCACTCCCAGAGGGATAACCCTTTTGCATTTCGAAGTGTCATGCTTAACCACTTTAAACAGAGCTGTGTCAGGAGGGACCCCTCACGGAGGTCTCCTACTGTCATTGAGACCGCATTGCCGCTTATGTACTTTGTAGTTTGTCAGTCCTCAGGTGGCCCCCTACTGGCCTGGGGGGCCCCCCGGCACTTCCCTGCTTAGCCCGTTGACAAGCTGCGCCTCTGATCTTCAGCCTCATGCAGCGGGTGGAACGCAGTGAAAAGTGTGCAGACGTCTCACAGAAATGTTCCCACAAACAAATAAAACTTATCGTGCTAATCCGGTTACATGGAGCCATAAAGAGGTTCCCCTTTTATCAGTAGCTGCATAAAGCTTGTCTACTATGGCATAAGCGATATCTCACACTGCAGGAGCTGAATACGGGGACAGACTGATGAGCTACTAGATCACCAAGACCGGAGGGCAAGTGATTAGAAGATAATTCTTCAACTCGAGCTCTCCTTTCCAGTGGGAACTACTCACGGATGACACTGGCATAAATGATCACCACTTTAAATTACAACGGAGATGGATGGACACAATGAAAACACTTAAAACAATACGTTGCATCTACACAAAAGCGACTTTGCCACATAGCAGACCTAGACGCTGTAACCTACGCATGCAGCCTACGCCAGTGCCAGCCATTTACACTTGTGCGCTCGTCAGTCTGGCTCGCTCTGTAATAACGTCACCCAATCTCTAGTCGGCTAGCTGGCTGTGTCTTTTTTGCCAGTTGGGTTCATTTTTGTTTCCTGCTTCACTTCTTGCTTCAGACATCATTGAGCTCAAACACTGAGAAACTGGGGATCTGGTGTGAGACAAGCTGATGTCTACGGTGCAGTGGACGGCTGTAAAAAGACTCCAAAGTGCTTCCAGGTGGAACTTTTCACTGTCTCACCATTAGGACGTGGCCTTCAAGGGGTACTGTTACAAGATCTGGAGGGCCAGAAGACTCTCAGACAAAACTGCAAGTCTACGAGAGGAAAGGGCAAATAAAAAAGTCCCATATGACTGCAGTTGCGTTGCTCCATTGGGCAGCTTTGACGCATAAATACGCTCCTCGAAAGACTGATTTGCCTGATATCTCATTACAAAAGTCAACATTTTCCTTTACCTGCTGGTTCAACGACTGCCACTGAGCAGAAGAATTTGGGCACGATCTGGGAGGAACGAGCCGCTCAGAGAGTAAAATCAATAACCAGCCAACCAGATCACATTTTGTCGACCGGGTTTTTATTGCTGCCTTCCGGTCGTCGCTTTAATGTGCCCATCAGTAGGACAAATCGTTACGTAAAGTCTTTTATATCTTCTGCTATTAACCCTTGGATGCACAACCTACCAATACCTACACTCTTCCACGAGTGGGGTCAAAAATGACCCCAATTAAAATCAGTGCATTTTTGCAATAAACTGGGTTGTTAGTCTTCAAAATCTTTAAAACGAAGAGTTGTAATATATTCATATTCCAGGTATTCCTCATAAAACATGTTTGTGTCATGAGGCCATTTGCTTCCATGGTCGGGGACATGTGAGGACAGCGTGTCTGGATATTTCTCAACATCTTCTTACCAGACAGTTGAACTGAAACTCTTTCCAGTTTCAGAATGATCAGGTCTAGTCTTTAATAATTAACCCTTAGATGCACAACCCGTTTGTGACACGAGGCCATTTGCATTTTTATTTATTTTTTCATTAATTTTAAGAAATTGCAGTTTTTGTATCACTACCCCACTTTTCCACAAGTGGGGTCAAAAATTACCCCAAGCAGTTCCTATGGAATCTTCTATGAACCTTTAATTCTTAGCAACTCTGACTGTCCCACTTACACATCTGATGTCAGCAGTCTCACCACCCGGGAGGTCATTTTTACACAGCAACATACATGTAAGTATTATCTCCATTTATGAACATATTTCTCATTGACAGATTGTAATGTGTGATCAAATTAGTGATCAAATGTATGAATTGTGTGATCAGATTAGCCTACTTTGTTGTTAGCTAACAGTATTGTATTTAGGTAGGTAACACAGTATTGTGTTAGCTAACAGTATTGTATTTAGGTAGGTAACACAGTATTGTCTTAGCTAACAGTAGATAACAGTATTGTTCTACATCTCAGATGTAGAGGACCCAGACTATTGTCCCCCCACTGAAGAAGGCCAGTCAGACACAGAGGAGTCCTCTGAAGAGGAAATGGATATTACTGGGCAGAGTTACCTCCCAGCCAGGCTAAAACACCAAGCCACAATATTCTAAGTAGTCGGCCAGGGCCTGCACCTGGGTTTAGTACTGTCTCCCCAATAGATGCATGGAAGCTGTTCATGTCTGATAATATAATAGAAGAGGTGCTGAATGCACAAACATGGAGGGACGAAGAGTAGCCACAGACAGGGGAAAAGAGGGGAAAACTGTAACCAAACATGTTGTTAGCAGTATTGTTAGCTAACTACTGTTAGCTAACAATACTGCTATCTACTGTTAGCTAACACAATACTGTGTTACCTACCTAAATACAATACTGTTAGCTAACAACAAAGTAGGCTAATCTGATCACACATTTCACACATTTGATCACTAATTTGATCACACATTATAATCTGTTAATGAAAAATAAGTTCATAAATGGAGATAATACTTACATGTATGTTGCTGTGTAAAAATGACCTCCTGGGTGGTGAGACTGCTGACATCAGATGTGTAAGTGGGACAGTCAGAGTTGCTAAGACTTAAAGGTTCATAGAAGATTCCACAGGAACTGCTTGGGGTAATTTTTGACCCCACTTGTGGAAAAGTGGGGTAGTGATACAAAAACTGCAATTTCTTAAAATGAATGAAAAAATAAATAAAAATGCAAATGGCCTCATGTCACGAACATGTTTTATGAGGAACACCTGGAATATGAATATATTACAACTTTTCATTTTAAAGATTTTGAAGACTAACAACCCGTGGGGTCATTTTTTGTGCATCTAAGGGTTAAGCTTTTAAACACAGACCCCACTCATTTTAGATGAAGGTTTTATCTATTTATTTTTTGGATTTATTTATCCATGGGGTTTGTTGATTTACTGGATTTCAACTACTGATTTTATTGATCTTAATGAGCACGGATTTTGTGATTGATGTGACTATGTGCCCATGCACTTATTGTTTCCTTGGCTTGTTTGTTTATTTGATTGATTGACTGTGTATGAAATGCATGTGGAAAAGCTGCAAATGAATTGCCCTGTTGGTTAGATCTTAAATATGCTGTGTGTGAAAGACAGGCTAAATATAACCTAAAATTTAAGGATTATAAATCAAGACTAGGGAGAGTCTTAGCTGCAGTACGAAGAGTTTGTAATGTGCATACGCAACAACTACTGTTTCATGTTTTTCAATCTCTACTATACTTAACCCACACTCCTGTATGGATATCAAATGCAAATTTACTTGTCAATTAGTATTAATCTTATAAGGTTTTTCTCACAGCTGCACCAACGTACACTGATTTAGGAGCATAAATGTGCAGAGAAAGACATGAAAGCATCGGCAGCTAGCGGCCTAATGGTTCATTAAAGATGTGATCCGTTATGTAAAATTCTTTTTGATCTCCAAAAACTCCTCATAAATCTTTTGGGAGACGACGGTCACATGCAGAGGAACGAAACATCCTGACCTGAAACGGAGCTCACAGTGGTGGCTTTGCATGCACGCTGCATGCGAATGAATGGACGGTGACCGGGCCTGAAGCTTAGTTACTACACTAATGCTGTTAATTCTTATCCGCTGCAGTGATTGCCTCTGTGTTGCAGCCATACAGCCTTTTCTGACTGAAGGACAGAACGGCATAATTTAATGTCAGACTTGAACAAACCACAGAAAACAAAGGCCATTGTTTGACGCTATTTGTCATCTCATCTCTTAGCTTTTGTCTCTTTAACCCTCTCTATCCCACTCTCATTCTAACGTGTATTTTCTTTTTTGATACCACTTTTCCGCAGCTTTGCAGTGTTCCTCGCTACCGCTTCC